>NC_067137.1:76067026-77267026 GCF_903995435.1 Acomys russatus | reverse complement strand
TGAAATTACTTAGTAGTTTATATCCAGTAGGGTCACAGTCAATATTTAGATGCAGTTGTTACCAAAGCAAAATCCAGAATGATTGCATTTTGTTGGGATGACTCATTCTTGGCTGCATCTTGTTTTAGTATTTAAAAAGACCTCCACTGAATACTTTAACTTACAGGAGTCAGGGAAGCTGAAAAGCCTTAACACTTGTACTTGTGGCACAGGAATAAAATTCCCCAGAACAGCAGTGGGTTGATGACTTCCGTCTATATAGACAGCATGAGGTCCATAAAATCCACATGTGATTTGAAAACTTTTAACTTTAATAACCTGGCTAGTGTCATAACTCATGCGGGCTGGAAACATAATCTACACTATTAGGGCCCCAGCAGTGCTGAGTAGCACAGAAAGGAAGAGAAATGGGATTCGGTAGTGGAGACTGTAGGGTGAAACTTTATTGGGTTTCAGGATAGCCAGGAGACCCAGAAAACAGTGTCTAGATATGTGTGCCGCGTGTTCAGACCAAGTGAGAGAACGTGTTAGAAAATATGACCATTTTTTTTAAAAACACCAGCCTCTAGATCACAACCAAGTCCTCTTTCTTTGTTTCTCATTACTCTGATTTTCAAATTTTAATCCTTTCGTTGTTTAGGAATATATTCCAAACAAGCAACTGCCCCCACTCCAATGTTGAAACCCGCCAACCAGTCTATTACTGAGCCTTAATTAGATGAATCTTCTCAAATCAGACTTCTGCTTCCATAAGAACAGACATCTTAGGGAGATAAAACAGATGTAGAGGCCATCTCTGGGTTAAGCAAGTGAAAAAATAGTAGTGGCTTTCTTTCAGCAGAGTGTAACCCTGAGTCTTCTCACAAACCACTTCTAAGGCAAACCACTGGATTACTCCTCACACACAAAGATCTCATCAAGGCAGTCCACAGTGTGCTTGTGATAGGCCCTGAAGTTGCATGTGATTTGGCTTCTATACAAGGAGAAATGCTTTCCCCCATCTAAGTGCCGAATGGTTACAACATTTATACTTCAACGATTGTCATTTCTATAAAGTGTTAAGATTTTCTCCCACTTACCTTGGACCCTCTCGTTGTAGATATTTATATTTTTTAAGATTTCAAATATAAGTATTGTATTTATAACATTTCACTCTACCCTCTGCCTCATATAGCCCCTCCCATGTCCCCTGAATTTCATTCAAACACATGACCATTTTTTCCCTCCATTATGGTTTTAAGCTATACATATACATACAAACATACATGCACATATTTATAAATGAATACAGCCTGCTGAGTCCGCTTTGTGTGGCTCAGATCTGTGTGTGTTTAGTGCTGGCCGCTGCAAATTAGATGGTCTATGAGGGAGCTCATCCTGAGAGAAGAATGGTGATATTTCAGCAGCTATTATCATTTTAGAGTTTCCATTTATGCAAAATTCCCTGTCTCATTTTACCACAAATAAATATTTGGCAAGGTTTTACATCTCTTTATAAAATATTGCATAATATATATTACACAATATAATATATAATATATAATATTTATTATACATTTAAATATAATAAATATGCTAATTTTAACATGATAGATATCTGTGTACATGTCTTTTAAATTACTTTACACAAAATTAAAGGTTTTCAAAACTCTTATCCATCAATCCCCTCATTACTAAATGATTGGCACTTCCTGTAAATAATCTCAATCAATTTCATTTAAAATTCTCTTTCAAAAATATGTATATATTTAAAGTATGTTTATTAATTTTAAGGAAAATGAAGTAGAGTTTAAGAAGTGTATATATCCTTTACTCTCTCTAAAAGGAAAGTATCTATAAGTTTTATAGTTAGGTTTTTATGGAAAAAAACTTAGTTAAAATTATTATTTTGTTATAAATTCGCATAAATTTTACTATTGCTACCATTGTTTTCCCATGAGAAAGAAGTTAAGTTTAAAAATATCTTAAATAGTACAAATATCACTTAGTTGCAGGTAACAGTTCCTGTAACAAAGGCAAGAGACCTTTAAAAAGGAACAAAAGACACACATACACACACACACACACACACACACACACACACACACACACACACACACATACACACACGCACACCTTATAGGAAACAAAGGATAATTACAAAATTACCCTCTAAAGGTCCTGCTTCTTTTGTTTATTCAGATTATTTATCATTCCTTAAGTGCAGACAAGTTTAACCAATATTTTTGGAATTTTGACAGTTTTTCTGCATTTTGTTTGGGTACAATTAATGTATTCCCCCCTAAAACTGCATGGTGAGTTATTAAAATTCAAAATACTGCTTCTTCCACAAGATGAGTTACAGTCAAACCTGGTATTGTACCTGGTATTGTACAGTCTGGCCTTTAATGGCATTTGTCTATGATATCAAAGTACACTTTCTATATTTCTGTTTTTTAAGTGTAGCCTCACTGTCACCACAGCTCTCTTTTTTTAATTGAACATAGCCATAAAAGTGTTTAATCACATTTCTTTTCAAATATTTTTATTATGCTTATTTTAACATATACATTAATATTGTTATGCATGAGTAAAATAAACTACATAGAGTAGGAAGAACCATGAAACAATCAGGAATTATATAAATGTACATCCATACTTATTTGGCCATTTGTATTTGGCAAACTTGAAGTAAACATCTTTTCTCTCTTGTTGGGTCTAAATTTCAGATTAGAGATTAATATCTATCATATCTTATCTCTATTAACTTAAATCATCTATCTTGATCTAAAAACATCTTAACCCCTAACCTACTAGGCTTAATTGTAAGACTAAACTATCTGGTCTTCAACCACATCAGAGGCTTGAAAAAGAATAAAACTTAATTACCTGAGTGAACCGGAAATACAGGTTAGCAGCGTCCAAAATGAAAAAATGACAGAGACAGTTTACTGCCTGAATAGTCACCCAAAACTCTCTATATTCTGGCCCAATCTATTTCACAGACATATTTGTGAGGCAGGAACTATTGAGGACTTGGTTACTCTGTCTTGGCAGAGTTTGGCTGTCAACACTGCCTACATCCAAGCTTGCCCTTTTTTAGGCAGAATTCTGTCTGTGGCAGAAATGAGAACATTTTTCCCAGTGGCTTGTTTGCCACATTTTAAGCCAACTCTATAAGGAGGTTCTTTGATGGTCATCTTCTTTGAGGCAGGCTAGGTTTTGCCAGGGGTTAACTTGTCTTGTTGTCAAAGAATCTTTAGAATAATAAAAACGTCTTTAAATGCCATATTCTGTAGGTCTCTGAGGCTTTTGAAGACCTTGTTTAACTATTTTACCTCATATGTCTATAGAATCATATCTGTTAGACCTAGAGTATATATTCTTGTGATAAAATTATTCTAGTTTTTGACATGCTCATGATTTGCATCAATATATAAAATTCAATAACCTTGAATTAAAAAATAACTTATTAGTGAGTAACAATTAGGGCCTTGAGATGAGGAGTAGATTCAGTAATCTATCTTTTGTTCTATTCTCCCTCTACATTTCTATATCCCCCTTTGCTTCTTTTCAGCTCCTAGCTCCTTACTTACAAAAGAAAGATAAAGAAATAGAGATACATCCCTGAATCATACCTAGTTTCCAATAATACGTATAATCAACTCCCAATTAAAATAAGCATCTGTAGACCAAGAGAGTCAACAGAAACCTACCAAATCCCCTTAGAGAAAGTTCTTGGAAGGGTATTGCTGCATTGGAAGACACTGGTGTCACCCATAAATGTTGTTTCCTAGGGATAGAAAGATGGTCTCAGATATAATTGGTTAGGTTACTTTCTTGGGATGCTTTCTAGTAGATACACATCACTACCCATGGTTAATAGGATTCTTTTTAAATTTATGACAATCCCTGACTTTTTAAAAATAGATGTGTCAATGTGTCTTTAGAAAGTAGATGATTCAGATTGGTGCTTCACTTGTGTATGTAAACTAATTTTAATGAAGGTGCACAATCTGAAAACCAACTTAATTTATTGATTTTGAATATACTAAGTAAAAAGTGGGAACCAAATCAAACATTTATTACAGATCACTTATCTGGTAAACATAAGCACACATACATTCATGCCTCTTGTAGATTGATGGTGAGGGTCGAGTATACTACATCCTAACAAATAGATGTTTTATTAACTGTATTACCCATGTCTAATATAAAATGTGACATTGGTGGGTATTTATGCAAGTTGTCTGTACTGATGAACAAATAAATAAATTGCTTTCATTCTACATAATTTACCATTGGCCACAAGCCTGTCTCTGGAGCACAGGGAGATGGATTGGTAGGAAAAAGTACTTGGTATGCAAGTGTGAGAGCATGAGTTCAAATTTACCAGTGCCCAATCAAAAGCTAGATATTCTTGCAGTATGCACAACAGTAGCATTGGTGGATAAAGATAGGTAGATCTTGAGGATGAACTGATTATCATGGCCTAGCTAAAGTGGCACTATGGTAAGGAGCAGTAGAGAAGGAAATTCTGTGTGCTCCTCTGCCCTTGGGACTTGGAAACAGGGTCACACCATACACACAAACCACAAAGGGGGATGGTACAGAAAGTGACATGGAGACAGTGAACTTCACACACAAAAAAAGTTTGATTGAATTTTTTAATGATTCTCAAGATCTGTAATAAAGTTTTGATTCCATTTTCCTCCTTCACACCCTTCCCATGTGCTGTTTCTCCTCGTCCTCCTCCTTCCTTCCTTCTTTCCTTTCTTTATTCCTCTATTTCTTTCTCTCTCTCTCTCTCTCTCTCTTTTTTTTTTTTTTTTTTTTTTTTTTTTTTTTTTGTTTTTGTGGGTTCTTTTTTTTTGAGACAGGGTTTTCTGTGTAGCCTTGGCAGTCCTGGACTCATTTTGTAGACCAGGCTGCCCTCACACCCTCAGCAATCCACCTGCTTTTGCCTCCCTGAGTACTGAGATAATAGTAGTGCACCACTGTGCCCAGCCATCTTATGATTTTTAAAGTGTGAGTATAAAATGAACTTTCCTAACAGTTGGTTGATCAGCTTAGAGGCCAGGAGCCTTTATAAACTCAAGACTTTGTGTAAAAGATTGGAAAACTAAACACATTTAATTTTTTTACAAGGTAGACTCTTGTACCATTTTCCTCCAGGCCAGGAAAGCAGCTCCTTACCTGAGAGATCCTGGTCCTACTAGACTACTTAGAAGCAGTTATATATTAAGAATGTTCAACGTCCTTAGTCATCAGAGAAATGGAAATCAAAACAACTCTGAGATTCTATCTTACACCCGTAAGAATGGCTAAGATCAAAAACTCAAATGACAGTACATGCTGGTGAAGATGTGGAGAAAGGGTAACACTCCTTCATTGCTGGTGGGAGTGCAAACTTGTACAAACACTTTAGAAATCAATCTGGTGCTTTCTCAGAAAACTGGGAGTCCCTCAAGACTCAGCTGTTCCATTCCTTGGAATATACTCAAAAGTTGCTCCACGACACAACAAGGTCATATGCTCAACCATGTTTATAGCAGCCTTATTTGTAATAGCCAGAACCTGGAAACAACCTAGATATCCCTCAGTCAAAGAATGGAAAAGGAAATTGTGGTACATTTACACTATGGAGTACTACTTAGCTATTAAAAACAAGGAAATCCTGAAATTTGAAGGTAAATGGATGGAACTAGAAATGATCATCCTGAATGAGTTAACCCAGACCTCAAAAGATGCACATGGTATATACTCGCTTATAATTGGACATTAGCCCAACAGAGGTGTCCCCTGAATGTCTTCACTTAGCCAGAGGTTGGGATAGATACTAGGACTTCCTATTGACACTCCAGGTGAGAAAGGTAAGAAAGAACGGGGAAGTCGAAGGATTCAGAGGGTCTAGGAAACCTACAAGAAGACCATTAAGGCTGGTGGATCTTGACTCAGGGTGCTATGCATGGGCAATGCATGCAGTAAATCTAGAACCCCTATCCAGATCTAGCCAATGGACAGTATATTCTCCACAACGATGTGGAGAGCAGGGACTGACTCAGACATGAACTCTGGTGCCCCCTATTTGTCCACTTCCCCTTTATGGGGGGACCTGGTGACACTCAGAGGAAGAGTAAGCAGCCTACCAGGAAGAGACATGATAGGCTGTGATCTTATAGTGGTGGACAGGGTCCCCTTCTGTCACCGACCTAGGATGAAAGAGGAATGGAGTGAGGAAATGGGAAGATCAAATGAGGGGATAACAATTGAGATGTAATATGAATAAGTTACTTAAATAAAAAATTTAAAAGGACATGTCATCCTCACAGTTCTGTAAAGTTTGCTTTCATGTGAGTATACATCATGCATCTACGGTGAGGAAGATTTTTTTCTTCCTACAAACCATACACTGGCATTTTTTTCTGAAAAAAAAAATGTTTTTACAATGAGTTCCCAATCTTCAAGTGTAGATTAGGGTTTTTCTTTGAACTGTAGAGAAGAGAAGGACTCCAAAAATGCAATGCTCTGGTAGAAAACTCTATTGTACTAGAGAATTTGTGTATGCTGGTGTCAGTTCACTTGTCACTATACAGGCGTTCTTTATTGCCAAATGAGTATAACTTCAAATCAGAATAATTCTTCAAATTATTTTTTAAATTAAAAAGTTTAGTAAAATATCAAATATATCAAAAATAATGAATATCTCAGAAGATCTTTTAAAACAAGAAAAGTAATATACACCTACTATATGTTTTGTTGATTTTCATGGCAAAAGTACTTCAGCTCCATACTGTAAGTTGGAACATTTACTGGGCATCGATTATGTATCAAGCCTTTTCAGTTTACACTCAGGATGTTGTCCCAATAATCCTATGAAATTGGGATTCATGATTTTGACCCCACTGATGACAACGGCTGAAGAAATAAAACCTGAGAGAGATTTTCAACACAAAGAGATGGGACTCAGAATGACTCAACCTCCCTCTATTCACATTAAGCTTAGATGACGCTTTTTGAGGATACACATTTATCACTGTGGTAATTTGAGAAAGCATCATTTTAATGTTCAGCAGCAGGTAGCCAAGAAGAGACTTGATACCCTATGAGAATATATAGGGGGAGGTAATCCCCCTCAGGAACAGTCATAGGGGAGGGGAATAATGGGAAAATGGGGGGCGGGGAGGAATGGGAGGATACAAGGGATGGGATAAACATTGAGATGTAACAAGAATAAATTAATTTAAAAAAATAAAAATAAATAAATAAATTTAAAAAAAATAATAAAATAAACTGTTAGAATTTTTACTAGTTGTCAAAATTGGGAATCCTCCTGCCTCATCATCCTGGTTTCAAAAATTGCATGTAGATCTCGCCATACCTGGTTGAAAATGCATGGTATTCTCACACATGGAGGTGAAACTCTGACGACAGACTAAAGTGAATCATTCAGTGAGGTACACATGAGGAGATGTGAAGCCGCGAGGTTCGTAATACCCTGTGCTGTTGTGCAGTGAGAAGCAGAAAGGCAATGAGTTATACACTGTAATATTTGGATGGGATCATATTATCGAGTCTTAAATGTCAGTGGCTGGAGTTTATGTTTGATTTAGTGAGCATCAGAGCTTCATGGCCTGAGCCGTATGGCACTTCCTTTCATAGAACTGACTGGGAACCTGGAGTTGGGGCATAAGCTAAGCTCTGAAGCCTAGGCTACTGAGACCCATAAGTGAGCCTACACACCTAAATTCAGCCAGAGAGATAGCAGAGCTGCAGCTCAGGTTTGTGTGGAAATCACCCCATAGGAGGAACCATGAGAACTTGAGGCCTTAAGTTCAAAAACACTGAGACAGAGGTAAACCAATCATCCTCTCATGGGAGGTATTTTCTTAGGCTGCTATGGCTTTGAAGAACTGATGCTCACTCTCTTTGGGTTACGGAGAGATTCCCTTTTGGCTTTCACGTAGGTATGGAAAGGAAGTTATATGACAGAGAAGTATTTGTACAAAAATCAATAGGACCTACGTATATGTGATAGGAGAACTTGGAGGTAAGGAGAAGTTTAACAAGGAAACTGGCCTCCTGAGCCAGCTAAATTATTGCACAGTAGTAATGATTATTGCACTGAAGGGATGGGCTCTCATTTTCACAGGCTCACTGATAACTCTTGCAATGTAGGAGTCAGTTAAAAATTCATAAAGTATTATTCTAATCAATTGTTACCGGCCTTTCGAGGTTATTGGGTGACTATAATTTTGTACATGACAACTGTGTATCAATCCTAAGTATGGTGCAGCCTGCCCTCAGCACACTTGTTGATCAGAATCTAATGCTCTGCCTTTCACATCAATCTTTCACACTTATCTATAGACTCTGCACCCTCACTCAGAGCTTCATAAACATGAGCCTCTAATGACTGAGAGTGTTTCTGCATTGATGCAGATAAAGAAAAAGGGTCAGATCTTCTGGATTCTAATTCTAGTGCTATTGTTAGGTTGCTGACTGTGCTTTAAAATAGTAGAACACCATTGAATTCAATCTGTTTGTTGAATTAAACCCCAAACGCTTGGCCATCAATTTTTATTTCAGTCAGTGAGAATGCACACTCAGTATTAAACCAGTCTCTTGGCTTGTACTTTGAAATTAGGGCTCTGTCTAACCACACCTTCCCATAACATTTACATAGCAGAGCTTAATGTTCATAATTTTTTTGTCTTTTGTTGCTTTGAGATGTGTTTTTCATATAACGCAGGCTGTCATCAAATTTGCTTTGTATCAGTGCATGAATCACATGTCTGTAACTACCAAGTGCTGGAATTATTGCCTGCATCACTGTGCTTGGCCTCAGTTTTTGTTTATAATTGAGTTGAAGACGTTTAATTGTGTAGGTTGGACTTGAATCTGTTGTCTCCCCGAGGAAAGTTGGAAAAGAGAAATATGGATGTAAATAATAGAAAGATATAAGAGATAGTGAAATGGGTGGTACCATAGCCGTGTTTGTCAGACAACTTTTGATCTCCATCATTACAGGAATAAGAGAAAGGAACTGAAGGAACAACCGAAGTATCAATTTGAAATATAAACTTCTAAGACTGTATTTGAAGGTAGATGTTTGTAGGGTTGGTGGGTTAAGATGGAAAGTATAAGATCTCAAGGGCTCATTTCTACATGAAAATTGAAAGAGTTCATTATTATAACACCCAGTGTTGACAGTATTCTTTTCTTGTGAGTGTACTTAAAAAAAATTCTGTGACAATGTCTATAGTCAAAGCATTCTTTTCCTTGGAAACTGTCCCAGAGAATGGATAACACCCCAGTTATCTGACAGACTGTCAAGTGTGTATTTTCATCCATTTGGAAATGTTTAGATCTAATATTTACAGACTAGTTTTGGTAGGCAATCTAATTTTTAACTGTACTTCTATTTATATGAGGATAACTTTATTCTCCTCCAAAAAACAAAGTCTAAATCATACATGCATTTCAAAAAATGATCTCCAAGATTTTCCTTGTACTTCTTGTTTTTAGATTTTATTTTCTGTCCCAGCAGATTTCCATCACATTTGTTTTTCTAAAGAATGAAATACAAGTGACTAGGTGTGCGATATGCCCATCAGACAGTCAGATGGCAGAATGCAGACAGCAGTTCAGAGAAAGGAGCATAGCCAAATCGATAGGCTCTGTAATGGAACTCACCCGACACAAACCAGCACAGAAGCATCTAAAAGTCGGGTGCTCTTCCATAATGGAGAGCAATTTTAGTGACTGAACAGTCAGCAAAGGTAAATGGATTTCTTAAATGATAACAGAAAAAAAATAGGTCAAAGGGTTAGAACAACAAAGATGAAAGTAAGATGTATAAAATAACTATTTCTATCTTTCCATCTATTTTTTTCTATCTAAACAGCAAGCAGGCAGCTAGGCTTTGGTTTTATGTATGTCTTGTTATGAATGGAGGATATTAAAATATCTCTATTATTAATACATATTTGTTGAATGTCTAGTCTGTAGAAAACACTGACAGATTCTAGACAAGCAATAACAGTATATGGCAGCATTTAATCTTGTGCCATAGCCAAGTAAATTACAATATAAATAGGTTATTTAAATGTAAAAAAGATCACTGTGGAGTGAGTAATTAGGTAGAAGAATTAGATGTGAATTGGTCCTCAGATAAGTTAAATTAATGTAAAATAGAATTCTTACATATAATATATATTAAACTATATTCATGCTACAAAATCTTTTGACAGAGACCTTTAATTTAAAATGTAATTACAAGTCAAATTTCTCTTACATTCCAAACTATATCTTTTATAGTTGTTTTGCACGCCATGCCCGTGCACGCGCGTGCACACAAACACACACACACACACACACACACACACACACACACACACACACACACTACTACAGGTAAATATATTCACACATGCAGAAAAGGCAGGTGTTTCAAACATGAAATTATGGATATAAAGGTGGTATTTTATTTTTACTTTCCTGTGTTTCATAGGAAGTTTCAAATAGACCCAATATGATTTTAATTTGATCCATGGGACCTTTAAAAGAGAAGCTGGAGAGTTGGCCTAGTGGTTAACAGCAAATACTAGTTTTGCCAAGGGCCCAAGTTCCGTTCTAATCATCCATGTCAGGTAGCTCACAATCATCTGTTATTACAACTCCAGGGAATCTGACGTCTGGCTTGAACAAGCACCTGCATTCACATAAACATACCTGTCAATAGACACACACACAAACAATACACATAATTAAAAACAAAATAAAACAATTTAATTTCAATAAAAATTATTACAATAAATGCAATGTCATTTAAATCTTAGAGTTAATTATAGTTACTAAATATTAATATAAATTATATATTATTGAGAAGGAGTTCCATATAACAAAACATAATTGTTACATTTTCAGACACCTTTAGATTTCATCAAAATTTTAAAATGATTATCAGTTATGTACCCTTTATCCTAAACCCTTTTTACAGATACAAGGGAGCAATGCACAAACCCTGAATGCTCTTCTTTGCCATGGTTCAGTTCATGTTAGGTAATGATAATTAAACATTGCTGAAGAGGTGCCTATTGTCATCAGATGCAAGAGTGTTGAAGTGGCTTAGAGCATGCTGAGAGAGAGGTCAACCTTCACACTTTATAAAATACGGCTTCTAGGGAAGAATAATTTAAGAGGGTGGCATTTGAACAAAAATCTGACTGAAATAAGAGGGTCAGCCAGAAGCCACCTGAGAAAGTCAATTTAAAAGTGTAAAGACCTGAGGCGATAGCTTGCACGGTGTGGGTCGAAGTATGAAAAGGGGACAAATAACCTTGTTCAAAAGTCAAGGTAAGAAATGTTAAGATTTTGTACGGTGTAAGCCCTATATGACTGTCACCTTAGATTACAAAGAAGGTGTGGGCATGTGAGTCAGTGGGTAAAGCCCACGTAAAGTTGGGCATGGTAATATGTCTGCAATCTCAGGGTTCATACGACACAATGGGAAATACAGAGAAAATACCCAGATTTCCACATGCCAGCTAAATTGGTGCAGAGATTGGCAAACAAGAAAGAGACAGGATCTCAAAAACAGTGTAAGGAGATGCCTGACACTTGAAGGTTTTCTTTGACTTTGACTCTCATGTACTTTGTAGGCTATGAGAGGCACATAAATGCACAGTTGTCATTGTTGTCATCATTGTCGTCATCATCATCATCCTCTCTCTCTCTCTCTCTCTCTCTCTCTGTCATAAACACGCATGCACTCACACAGACAGAGGCAGACACAAAAGACTGACCTACACACAAGCAGGGACAAAAGGCTCACCACACACACACACACACACACACACATACACACACACAGGGAGATGATGCTGACAAACACATACATACACACTCACACACACTAGCAAGGAGAAGAGGTGGGCACACACACACTCACAAGTGGGACAAAAGGCTGACCCCAAACACAGGCAGGGGTAAGAAGCTGAGAAGCATAAACACACACAAGCAGGTAGAACACACAAAGGGGAAGATACACATACATAAACACACACACATATACACACACACACACATTCATGGGGAAGAGGCTAAGGAAAGGAATAGCAGTCACTAACTACCACTGGTAGATTTGACTGGATGAGTTGGATGCGATCTGAAAATTATTCTCTTTCTTTTTATTTCTTTTCAATTTTTAAATATATTTTTAATTTATTCATATTACTTCTCAATTGTTATCCCATCCCTTGTATGCTCCCATTCCTCCCTCCCCCATTCTCCCCTTACTCGCTTCCCCTATGTCTGTGACTGAAGGGGACCTCTTCCCCCTGTATATGCTCATAGGGTATCAAGTCTCTTCTTGGTAGCCTGCTATCCTTTCTCTGAGTGCCACCAGGCATCCCCATCCAGGGGACATGGTCAACTATGGGACACCAGAGTTCGTGTATTCTTTTCAATTTTTAGAACCAAACAGATAAAGCACATTTAGAGGGCTAATGACATAACAACAAGCGAGAGTGAATGAGTAGTGATGGATTGAACTAATAATAGAAAAGAAGTGTAAGTGTGATACAATCAGAAATCGCCTGAATATATTTGGCCTGGGTATGAAAAGGATGAAATTTTAACTTTGAGAAAACATGTACTGCAAGATATTTTTTGTTGATGCTATTGAAAAATTCAGGTAGAGTCCTTGAGTTGATCACTCCCTAGTCTAGCCTGAAATTCAGTCGATATTGAAGATGAAGAGATTGGTACCTTTTAGGGACATAGGTAGAAGGCAGTCTTCATACAATAGACAAGATGGTAACTTGCTGATCCTGGAAATTTGACAATGCTAGGTCCACTGCATTGGTACCAGAGGCAAAGCCCCAAAGGAAAGTTATGTGGAAGGACATCAAAAGAGGTAAGACATTTCAAGTGTTATTCTTGAAATACTATTTTAGTCTACTTTAAAAATAGACCCAAATATCTATAACTCTTTAGAAATGAAATATATTTTCTTTTTGTTGCTGTTTTGGTGGTAGTGTCTCAAGACAGGGTTTCTCTGTGTAGCTCTATCTGTCCTGGATTTCACTCTATAGACCAGGCTGGCCTCAAACTCACAAAAATCCACCTGTCTCTACCTCTCCAGTGTTGGGATTAAAGGCATGTGCCACCACTGCCCAGCTGAAATATATTTTCTTATTGAGATATCAATGTAATCTTGTTTTTTTGGTAAATACTGCCTTTATTGCTTTTATGCTAGGAACATATCTTCCTTTTCCCTGTTACATATATAAGTCTCTTTTATTTTCCAAAACAGTCAAGATAGGAGATAATGTGGAGGGACAGAGCAGAGCTTGTGTGTAACGATTCTATGGTTGTGTAGACCATCCTTTTAGAAATATGCAAACAGAAGCTGGTGAGATGTCTCAGTGGTTAAGGACAATTTTTGCACTTGGAGATGACAGGGATTCAATTACCTTTTACCTCTGCAGGTCCCAATCCCACATGTGCTGCACATTAATGTGTACAGACAAAACAGCCACACATTAAATAAAATGAATCATTAGGCTAGGATTCTTTGATTTGTATTCTAACACATCAAAGGATAGTTATGAATATATTAAAGATCTTTGGAGATTTGGCCCTATGTCTTTATCCACTACTTTGCTTGTGAGGGTTTTAATTCTTGGGAAGTAACAGACAGTAAACTTATGGAAGTGTCTGATCATGAAGAGACTCCTTCTTAAAGGACTAATATGATTGAAGAAAACATTAAAGCAGTACATCAGAGACACTTTTTTGTGAAATTAAGAAAAATTTAGATGCAGCGTGGAGACTCGGTGCAGAACATACATTGCATGAAGGTATGAAAAGAAGCAGGAACATCAAGACATTCATGATGAATTCAGCTGCATCTAGGAGAGATGCTTCAATACAAAAGAAAAACATAGAAAGAAAATGTGTTCATCTCAAGGCAAAAAGCAAGCACAGTATTTTCTGATGGGGTAATCAGATGTCACTGTAATAAGTTAAAGGCTGGCATGTGATACAGGTGAAAAGAAAACCAGCTACCTAAGCCGTATAAAGGGAGCTCTTTTCCTCATTACCTTAATACCTGGGATTAAATCCTTGGACATACTGGGTGAATGCTCTACCACTGTATGCTCCAGTCTTAATATTATGTTTCACTTTTAGAGCAAGCCTTCCCAACTTATCCGGTTTTCCCTTAACTCATTTATTAGGCAGAAAAACCTTGAACTTCTTTCTGATCCACCTGCCTCATCCTCTATAGAGGTTAGGAATACCAGCCTGTGGCATCATCTTGCTATTCAATGTATAACTTCAGTTATATAAGTCTTACATGTGTTTAGATGAATTTATTTTGTTGTTTTTCCTGCATATGTTTATGCGTGTGGGTTCCTACTGCCTACAGGAGTGAGACTAGGATGTCAGATCACTCACAGACGGAGTTATAGATGGTTTTCTGCTACCTGGTGGGTGCTGGGAATTGAACTTGGGTCTTCTGTAAGAGCAACAAGCACTTTTAACATCTGAGCCATCTCTCCAGGACCTGAAGTGTTTTCTCTTTTTAAATCAGAAACAAATACTCACTTCTAGATTCTAGAAGATTTTTGAACTGTGGTTTTGGTATAGTTTGGAAGCTATTACATTGTACCTCATATATAAGACATTGTATCTTAGGGCATTAGAAACATACCTTTAAATCAATTAATGTGTTTATCACTTCAACAGATACTTAACTTTATGAGAATATAAATCAAATATAAAAGAGTGAGAATCAGTGTCTTTGGAGAAAGTGCTCAGGTTGGTTTTCTTGGCTGGTGTTTCAGTGGCATCTGTCTGGCGCGGGGGCTGTAGCTCAGCTAAGTTCTTAAAGCATCGGAAGGAGGTCCCGTGACTCTCTTCATATGTAGTGTGAATTCAACAAGGGCGTATTTTCTCTATATGCTTTCTGATTATGGAAAAATGAGATTACCCCAGACAGAATTGGATATAACTTGTAACAGAGACAAACCTGTATTCCTTTTGGCAATGTTCATGTTATTCCAGGAATTCTTATTCACTGCTCGTGCAAGGCAGTGTCTGCTTACTTCCCACCTAGCTACATGCTCACTTACTTACACGACTACAGTCTCCTGAAGAATATGGTGAGGTAGCAACTTGGTATCAATTATTACAGAATAGTGAGTTTAAGAGTGTAAAATGAAACCAAGTGAATGAGTCTGAGAAAGGCGGTGACTGTGTTTCTCCTCTAGCAACATCTGCTCAGATGGCTTGTTTACAGCTGCAGTGCATACAGACTTGAGTCATGTGCACATTCTTTGCAATGTAAGTGGCTTGGTAGTGGATTTCTATTCTGAGAACATGATTTTGTAATATAGCTGCTACTGATTTGAAATCTATTAGTATATAGAGGTAGCTTCATAAACACATTGTACCCATATTTATAGTCATACATGGGGTGGAGAAACAAAATAATTCTAATCACAAAGCATTTCTTAGTAAAGAAAAATACTGTATATCCTTGAATCCTTGGCATACAGTAGTCTCAAGAAGATTTGATAAAATTAGCACTACTAGAGCAGAGATGCCTGAGAATGTGAGTCATTATCAAAGGAAGAAAGGTGTGGGGCTGGGAAAGACGCTGCTGGGCAATTCTACTTGCAACATGTTGAGATTGTAGGGAAGACTTAGAAGAAGCAGCACCAGTCAAGAAACTCAATATGTGTTAGGGAATTCACCTGTTCTCTTTCAAGGTCAGAAATAGGTAGAAAAGAGCGCCTGTAAGGCAATCTAAGCTTCTTCAACAAAATACCACAGACGGAATTATTTAAATGACAGACACGTTTATTTTCCCTCAGCTCTGCAGTCAAAAGTCAGTCGTGCACAGCTTCTGGCAGGAGCTATCTTGAAAGGTTGTAGACAGGTGCTATTTGGCTGTGTACTCACCTAGGCTTTCCTACACTTGTATGGTGTGTGGTGGGTGCCAAGGAGGTGATGTAAAGTGAGGGAGACAGATATGAAAGGAAAAAGAGAAAAGAAGAAGACTAATTCTTTATTGTGTCTGCTAAGAACAAAGTATTGCCTTCCCTGTCTTAGCTTCAAATTCAACTTTTGCTTCTTCAATCTCAGTTGGACCCTTGCACAGGCCATACCTGTATGTATGTTACACTGGCTCCCAATATGTGAATTTGGTGGGAAGGACACAGCTTATTCCACAAAAGTAGCTAAAACCCAGGAATGGGAGAATCGTGCATTACGTGTAAGGAACGAGACTCAAGGAAGTATAATTTATAGTCCTGAATGATGGAAGATGAGGAAGGCTGTCGTGTCTGAGTTTGAAAGAATGATCCCAAGAGAAATCCTTCCAGATTAGCAAAAACTAAGGACTCCCCCCCACACACATAAATATATGCTTTCATTTAACAAAGCGAACAAATGCTTGTAAAAGCCTCCATCACAAACATATGGGAATACGGTATCTGCCACCTGAAACTATGTTGATGTCCTGGCCAACTGTAGTTGGAAACCCCATGGAACACCATGTTCAGTGCTGCTGCTGACTGTAAAGGGCTGGGGAGTTTCTCTTGCAGTGGTATCAATGACTTCAAGCTGACTCACAGTTGAGAATGAGAGATAAAGAAGACTTCTGTGATAGCTTCTCTCCCCTTAACCCTTACACCCTAAAAGAAAAGGCCTAGACAGGAAGCCATGGAAGAGAACTCCAAAAATTGGGGGTACATTTGCTGAATTGTACCTCTTCATAGTTGATGGCTTCTGGTGGGAGTGGGGGTGGAGAAGGACCCAATTTTATTTAAAAGACTGGCCAATATGAGTTTGACCATGCTCCAGTGAGAATATGGGCAACACACATTAGACTTGGTAGTTTTTCTTCTTCTTCTTTTGTTCTGGGAGAGATCACAAGGGTCAAGTAAACCTACGAGGACCAGGAGGTGATTGTGCATTAATTGAAATTTCCAAATAATAAATGAAATATGGGAATAAAACATAAAGTTACAGGAGTCTAGTTGCTATTTAAGAAAAGAATTGAATTTCAAAAGGGATAGTGAAATTTTCGACACTACTCTTTCCCTGTTAATTATTATCTCTTTTGTTCCATAATAGTATGAAAGACATTGGATTTCTGAGCACAGTGTTTATAGTTCAGTGTCTATTTGACACAATTGAGGAAGAAATTTGTTTGAAGTCCTCTATAACGACTCACCCCACGGAACAGTCAGTGTTTAATACTGACTATTCCTATCATATACCTGGGGAAACTCCAGTCATGTGCTTCTTGTTACTTAGTGTGATTCAGCTCATACAGTGAGGAGAGCCCTACTCATGACTTAGTTTAGGGAAAACAAAACAGCACACACACACACACACACACACACACACACACACACACACACACGAATCAACAACCACAATATTTAAAACCCTCAAGCCCTAAGCTACAATTGTGAGCAGAGAACTGTCTGATGTGCTGCTATTATTCCAAATAGGCTGACCAGATATTCATGAAAGAAATCTTTAGGAATGAGCAGTCCACAGGAAATATAAACAGAGCTGCTATATTGCCATGGACCTCGAGGCCCCAGCCACAAAGAGGGCTAGGAAACAATCTGAATAATTCTTCAAGCCTTAATTTTTTTATCTCATGCTGATCCTGAAACTTTGCAGAAACAAGAAATAATTACTGATAGATTTTTGAAATTCTGAAAAATTGAAGGCAGGATCCTCTTCAAAGGCTGAGGAATTTTTTGGTTTAAAGTTAATAAGAAATTTCTTTCTAGTCATTTTGTTGCTAATTGTGACCATGAAACTCCACAAGTCATACACAATAAAGAATATTGATGATTGGGCATTCTAGGGAACTATTACGAAAAGAAAAGTGACAACAAAGGTAGAATATGTGGGTTCTTAAACTGTCCAGTTCTCTATATTAAAAAAGCAATTCACAAGCAGGAAAACATATCTTATAAGTTTGAAAAGCTGGTAAATAAATTTCCATTAAGAAATTACAAATGGTGAGCATACAAATCAGACTTCATATTAGCTTTATAAAATGCATTTATCCAACTAAAGGAAATTTTGCTTTTTTTATTAAATGGCAGTATAAAGATCCTATGTTTAAGAGTTACTTAGTTTGTTGCTGCAACTGAATGCACAACAGGAGCAAGTTAAGGAGAAGGGTTTATTTGCTCACAGTTCAAGGGTGAAGACCACTGTGATGGTGAGTTCTTGGCAGCAGGAACTTGAGGCATCTAGTCACATTGCATCTACATCAATGAAACTGCTGCTGATACCCCTTCTTTTTTTTTAATTTAGTCTGGTACCCAGACATAGATAGTGCTGACTACATGCAGGATATGTGTCCTCACATTGTTAATATACTTTAGAAAGCCGCTCACAGACAAGCCCACAGCTTTGTTTCCTTGATGACTCTAAGTTCTGTCCTTAAAAATCAAAATTGACCATCACACTATATCACATGGAAGAGAATATCAACACACACATACACACACACACACACATATGCACACACTTTATTTTTATTTTGTGTGTATAAGTGTTTTGTGTGTATTTATGTCTGCGCTCCATATATGTTCCTGCTGCCTATAAGGGTCTGAAGAGGGTATCATATACCTAAAACTGGAATTACAGATGGTTCTTAGCTACCACCTGGTTTCTGGGAATTAAATCAGGTTGCTCTGCAAGAGCAACAAATAGTTGTAACTTCAGTGCTGCCTCTTCAGCCCCTTTCCAACTTTTACAATACAATATGTAGTAATTCTGGAATTGAAAGTGTAATAACAAAGGTGAAAACATTAATAAAGTATCTCAATAGATTTGATCCTGTCCAGGAAATAACACACATATTAAAATACAGGTGAGTTGAGATTTCCGGGGAAATCAGAAAGGAAGATATGAACTAACAGAGCCTCAGAAGCTGTCAGATGATACATCTTTAGGTATATGAAAATACATGTATTGGAAGTCTCAAAGGAGAGCAGACACACAGAGAATATTTGAAGAAGAGATCTCCATGTCAGATTTGATTAAAAAAAAAACTTAATCTATATATCCAAAACACTAGTGGCCTCTGTCTGAGCACAGCACAACCAAACTGTCAAAAGACAAAAAGAATGACTTTTTCCTTCTAATTTTCATTTTGTGAGTGCCTTGCCTGCATGCATGCATGCACATGTTTGCAGTGGCCATGGAGACCAGAAGAAGGCACTGCACCCTCCCTCTCTCTGAGACTATTGTTACAGATCATTGTAAGCTGCCATGTGGGTGGGGGAATGAATTCATGGTCCTCCGGAAGAATAGACAGTGCTCTTAACTGCTGATCCATTTCTCCAGCCCAGAAAAAGAACCTCCAGTGCAGCTTGATAAAGCACTTACTTGTCAGCATTTCCTCAGATCCAGGACCTTCTTTTTAAGATTAACAGCCTATATAGCTAGGAAGGGCATAGATAAACTGTTGGCTTCAAAGTCACAAGAAAAAAAGGTTACTAACCAAGAATTTTATATATAGCCAAATTAATGCATTAAAATCTAAGGAGAATTAAGAAATTCCAAGGTAAACAAATTGAAGAAATTGTCTAAAACAGCTATGCTAATGAAAATGGTATCCAATAGAGACTAAATAAAAGAGAATTGGATAGAGACTAAGTACCCTTAAATAAACAAAGGACATATAATAAAGCAAGTCTTCGTGTAAAAGTACCATGGGGATGTTTTAATTTGTGACTCTTTCATCATTTAAAATGCAGTTATCTTGTTTTAAAATTTAAATAACTACAATACAAAGAAACATTTTCAAATCTGATCAACATGTTTTAAAAAAAAGGACAGAAAAACACCAAAAGAAGAAAGGCAAATAATTAATCTAAGAGTAGAAATGAAATGAATGAAGAATAGGAAAAAATGTTATAGAGAGTTTTTGGTGACTATTCAGGTAGTAAACTGTCTCTGTCATCTTCTCATTTGGAAAGCTACTTACCTGCACTCCCAGCATACTCAGATAATCAAGTTTATTCCTTCTCAAGTCTCTGATGGAGCTGAAGACCAGGGAGCTTAGTTTTACAATGAAGCTCAGTTGTTTAGGGGTTGAGATGTTTTTAGGTCTATATAGATGTTTAGGTTGATAATGACAAGATGTGATGGAGATTGATTTACACTCAGAAGTTTAGATGCACCAAGATAGAAAAGATGTTTTCTTCAAGGCTGTCAAATACAAATAGCCAAAACACTAAGAATGTAACATTTATATAATTCCTGATTGTATCATGGTTCTTCTTGCTATAGGTAGTTTTATATGTATATGTGTGTATATATATATATATATATATATATATATATATATATATATATATATATGTGTGTGTGTGTGTGTGTGCAATAATATAAATGTATATATAAAAAATTAAGAACAATGAAAATATCAAGAAATATAAACATTGGCTCTTTCAAAATATTAAAAAATTTAAAAGACCATTAATGAGAAAGATGAAGAAGACAGTAACATCCTAAATTATTAAAAACAAACTGTGAAAACAGGGCAGCCTACAAACTTTATAGAAATAAAGCATATTGTATGTATACAGTTATTCCACATATATTTGGTTACTGTAGCAAACTATTACAAAGTTAATGGCCAAAATGAAGGAAAAATTCATTTTTTCACAGTTATTTTGTTCAAAAGAGTGAAATGGGACACATTGCACTCATACTTGGGTGTGTCCATTTTGTAAGGGTGCGGAAGCTCCCTTGCTCTCCACCTTCTAGATTGCTCCATCTTTTTTGCTTTCATCTTTC
The DNA here is from genome assembly GCF_903995435.1 of Acomys russatus. Classification (NCBI taxonomy): domain Eukaryota; kingdom Metazoa; phylum Chordata; class Mammalia; order Rodentia; family Muridae; genus Acomys; species Acomys russatus. The sequence goes on along the minus strand of NC_067137.1, from coordinate 77,246,194 downwards.
ACCCATCTTTATGGCCAGAAATAGCTGGCGGAGTCATCTCTGCCACCAGGCTAGCTCTGATGGCTCTTCTTCAGTTATGATCACTTTTCTTTGTGCTGTACTCACCCAAACACTCCAAGTTTAACACCTATTTTAAGCTTGGATAATCAGCTTTCTCAATTAAGTTGTCCTGTCATTGACTCTGCCCTGTCTCCATTTTTGTCCTCCACTGTTTAGAACCTAGTGCTTGCATTCACTCTGGCTTCATCACCCAGATGACTGTCCTTGTTTTAAGGTCAAGCAATTAGCAACTTTAAACTCCTCTGCCATCTTTATCGCTCTTTGCCAAGATACTCACATGTTCCATAGATTGTGATTTGATATTTTAGAGGCTCATGATTCTGCCTGCCAAAAAATGCTATGAATAATGTATGGTGACAAATTAGATAACTTAAATGAAGCAGACAGATCCCTAGAAAGATGAACACTGGAAATTATATCAAAAGGAAGCAGAAAAATCTGAACAGATGTATAAGTTAAAGAGAGTTCATTTACATTAAAGGAAATATTTTAAACTTTCTACAACAAGCTCAAGCTTTATGTATATTGAATCAATGAGGGATTACACCAAAATATCAAGTACAATTACTAAGAACCTTTTGCTAATATGACCCTACACTCCACTAAAAGAAAAACAATAAAATAGGAAATACTCTGCAATTCATTCTGTTGGGATAATGTTATCTTGTTGCCTTGAAATCTAATTTTACTACGAAAACAAAGGTCTATGTCCTTTGTGGATAAGAATGGGAAAAAACGACAAAACAACAACAAAACAAAATGCTGGTAAACCCAACATAGTACAGCAAATGAGTAGGGTACAGCATGACCAGGTAGGATTTATTAGAACTGAAGTTTGATTCACCATCTAAAATCAATGAATATCAAATGGAAAAATAATACCACATGATCATTTCAATAGAATCAGAAAAGCGATTGAAGAAATACAAACTATATGAAATCCAGACCTAGAAATTAACTTTCTTGGGCCTGGTGAGATGGCATACTTGCAAAGGACACTTATCGGGCCACTCACAACCACTTGTAAATCCTACAGCAGCTCATCAGATGTCCTCTTGAAGTCTCTATGGGCACCTGTACTCACATGCGTACTGAGACTCATGTGAGGAACAGAAATGAATGATAAAAACAGAGACAGAAAATATAAGTGAGCAAGAAAATTTGATAACTTTGTTTCAGATGAAAATTTTTTTCAGGTTTCTTTGAATACAGAGACATTTCTTCTAATTATGATTTGAGTACTAATATTATCTAATTAAGCCTATCTAGCTGTCCAGGTAAATACTTGAGTGCTTTGCTACTGCCCAAATCTGCATGATATTAATACCTGAGTGTGCCTTAGGTATTATTAGAAAATATCAGAAATAAAAATTTCACCCTAAAACATTTCACTCATGTGAAATAATAGTGCCTGGCCAGCATTATGTACTTTCACTTCTTTATTCTTACTAATATATAAGACTTCATTGAACTGTTGTTGCTATTTAGAATATATGGAGTTGGTACATTAACTCAAATAACTTAATGTTGGTTCTAATTTACATTCTAGAGATGTTACTTTAGGACAGTTACATGCAGAAGATACATTAATAGATAAATCAGAGAATTTGATGTTTTAGATATATTTTTCACTGATTTCAAAAACCTTTAAACTCTTCAAATGCATGGGAATATTTTTTAAATGTTGTTAGCCATATTTTTTCAGCATTGATGGAGCCTACATTAACTCATAGCAAAGGTACAAAGAATGACACACAAACACACACACACACTTTTGATATTTTTGTGAAATCAACATATATCCATTCTGTTTGAAACTACTGTGGTTATATTTTGTGGAATACACGGATACTATTTTTATGATGTTTACCCACCCTTTACAGAACAATTTTCAGAGTGAGGTTGAAGACATATCTTAAATCAGATAATTTCATAATGCTGTGCCTAACACTTTAAATCTTGGAATAATTTCTTAAAACAGTGACTAGCATTCATTCTTGTAAATATTAATCTGAGGATGTCAAATAACTATGAATAAATATTTCTCTTGGCCACTTATATTTTACTAGAGAAAAATTTATGGATGCCTGGGAAATGAATGCCTCAGCTTTGTCCCCCATTCAGGTTTTCATTCCATAGGATTCTAACAGAGTGATTCTAAGTGTAAGCACAGGATAGAAAGATGAGGAACTTGTGCTCCAAGTCCTAAAATCTATAATTAATACTACAAGAGTAAAGTCCATTCTTCTTCTTTATTAAATGAATACACACACACATACATACATACATCCTAGTCATAGCCACATCCCTCCTCACTCAGTCCCACTGTACCTCCCTTTCCCACTCCCCCTCCCCTATTTCTCAGAAAAGGGGAGTGCCTCCCTTCCCATCCACCACAGTCCTATCAGGACTGAGCATGTCCTCTTCACCTGTAGTCTGGCAAGGCAGTCCTGCTAGAGGGAAGTAATCGTAAAGTTAGAAAGAGAGTCCCTGAAGAGAGATCACCTGCTCCAATTACTAGAGGATCCACCTGAAGCCTGAGCTGCCCATCTGCTATATCTGTGTATGTGGCCTAGGTCCAGTCCGTGCAAGGTCATTAGTTGGTGCCTCATCTCAACAAGCCCCTCTGGGCCCTGGTTGGTCTTCTTGTGGAGCTCCTGTCAACTTCACAAGACTCCCTACTCTTCACCCAATGTTTCACTGTGAGTCTTAGCAACTGCTGGGTGGAGCCTTTCAGAGGACAACTGGGCTAGCTCCAGTCTGCAAGCATAACAGAACATCATTAATAGTGTCAAGTATGGGTTCTCTCTTATGAAGAGGGACTTGCGTTGGCTTGGGTATTGGCTGGATATTCCCTCAATCTCTGCTCTGTCTTTATCCATGCATAACTTGTAGGCGGAGTGAATTTTGAATTGAAATTTCTGTGGGTGTGTTGGTATTTCCCTGCCTCTGCTAGGAGACCTGTCTAGTTAGAGGGTGTCCTCTTCAATTGCTATGGCCCCTGTTACTAGAGTCCCTCTCATTTCCCCCAGGATCCTAGGCTGACTTAGGTCTCTAGCTTGTCACAGAGATGCCCCTGGCAACAGTTTCTCTTGTCTCTATAGGCCTTTTGTCCTCTCATCTTTTGTCCCAAGATCTGATTTCCACCCACATATCTCTCTGTGATTCCTCTCTGACCTTGTTCCCTCTTTTCAACCACTCCCTCTGTCTATAGTACTCTTGTGTATACATTCAAAAGAAGCTCCACCACACAACAAGGAAGGTCATTTTCTCCACTATGTTCATAGCAGCTTTATTCCTAATAGCCAGACTCAGGTCACAATTTGTGTCCCTCAGCTAAAGAATAGATAAAGAAACTGTGGTACATTTACACAATGAAATATTACTCAACTATTAAAAAAATAAATCATGAAATTTGCAAGCACCTGAATAGAACTAAAAAAGATTATCCTGAGTGAGGTAACCCAGGCCCGCCAAAAAGACACACAATGGTGTGTATTCACTTATAAGTGGATTTTAACCATGTAGTACAGTATAAAAATACTACAATGCAGAGACCCAAAGAAAATAAGTAATAATGAGGATCCAAGGAAGGAGACTTAAAACTCTCAGAAGTCTATTACTCTTTAGATTCCCACTGAGGAAAGTGAAAGCACAACTCCAGAACTGAGGAACAAGAGCTCTCCTTAAGGTAGTAATGAGATAGGAAGATATACACACCCATCTCACAGGGAGTTCTCCCGTCACTCTTCTCTGAAAGGAGCAACCATCTATTGAGGAATTGTCTTCAGCTTCTGGGCCTGTCAGGATGTCTGAGGGCATTTTGATGGTTTCTTAATTGCTAATTGATGTGAACATGCCCAGCCTACTGTTTAGTATAGGTATCATCCCTAAGCAGGCATTCCTGGGTTAAACTTGGGAGCAAGCAAGTAAGCACCATTCCTCTGTATCCTCTCTTTCAGTTCCTGTCCTGAATATCCTTTATGATGGATTCTAATCTGTAAGCCAAACAAACTTGTTCCTCTCCAAGTTGCTTTTGGCTATTGCTTTTATCACATTAATAGGAAGGTGAACAAAACAATGTCAGTCTGTAAAGTTGAAGGCAAGGAAAAAAAAATCTATATTTGTATGGCATAATTTCTTTGAACTAAGTAAGAAATTTACATTTGTTTTCCCACAGGAAAAAGATGGGTGCATTCACAATTAATATCTAGTGAATATTATATCTTGTTTCAAAAATGTTATGATTTAAAGACATTGTATAATAGTTTTGTGAATATGAACCTCTAACACACAGATTCAATTAAAGAAAAGATATATGTCTATGTATGTGCATCTCTGAATGTCTACACACATCAATTATATTTATTGAGGCCATATATTCAGATACAAATACTACTCAAAAGCACCCCACAGTTTTGGCTTATGAATGACAGTGTCTTCTTATGTGTCACCATTATTGCCTACGTTTCTTGTCCTTGCTAAGTTTTTTTGTTTAATAAATACTATTTGTTTCACAAATTCATATGAAAAGTAATCTGAACAAAGCATTTTCCTTTATTGTCTGTGAGTGCTTATTTTCTGAATAATCACATAAATATGTGTCTATTGATTGAGCATCCCAATATACCATTTGAAATAATAATTTTGTTTTGCTGACTACAATGTTCCTCTCCACTCCACTATTATATTAGTCCTTTATAATACTGAGATTGTGTTTTCACTGTCTAAAATTTTTTTGGATATATGTGCACTGCATTATATGTTTGAAACACTGCCTGTTTACAAAGTGGGTCGTTATGATCCCAGACAAGCATCTCAATGAACTCCTATTCTTTTTAAACGTTTCAGTGTACTTTTCAGCCATCGACATCAAGCCTATACATGATCCCTTGCTTTACTGTTGTTTTCTGCAATTCTTTGCCTAATACTTGTCCATCTTGTTGTTATCATTGTAGGCTTTGAAGTTTTTAAAACCTAACTTATTTGGGGTTCTTTAATGCTTACACTTCCCTTCCAACTCACTGACCCTAGATAGGAGAAAAGAGGTTAAGAGGAACAGAAGAAGTAGACCTTTTTAGACTCAGTTCCTTGGAGAGATTCCAGTGGCGTAGTCAGCAGAATTCAAGCAGACCTGTGAAACAGCAAATGGGCAATTCATCTTGTAGCCGCTGGAACCCAGATCAGCAGCTGGAACTGGGAGCAGCAGCCAGAACCCGGGACCTCACTGCAGCGGTTCTCTCAAGGAGTATCTTGAAATGGAGTGATGAATAGTCAAGACCATGCTTTTGTTTTGTGTGTGTGTGTGTGTGTGTGTGTGTGTGTGTGTGTGTGTGTGTGTGTGTGTGTACACACATACTCTCAGAGTCCATACTAGAATGTTTATATTTTGGGAAAGACCATGCCCCTGCAAGAGGCGGTTCCTCTTCCAATGTACAAACGTCACCTGTTCTCTCCCAAGTCTGTGTTCAGCGAAAAAACACCACAAGCCCTCACACAAATCTGTTTCACATCCCACAGTTGGTATCACAATGAACTATTCTTTTTAAAGTTTTCAGTGTACTTTTCAGATTTCGGTATCAAGCCTACACTTGGCCTCTTGCTTTACTGTGGTTTTCTACAATTCTTTGCCTAATACTTGTCCTCGTTGTTTTCATTGTCACCATCCTCCTCCTTACCATCATCATCAACAACAATATCTTCAGCAAATGCTTAATGTGAGGAATTAAGCAGATTTCTTTTTTGTTTGTTTGTTTGTTTGATCATAACACAGTTCTTAAATGTCATGACTCCATCAGAGTTGATACAAATTTCAGGGAAGAAAGCTGTGTTTACAGAGAGCCACTCTGGTTAATAACACATTATAAATATCACATTGCACTGTTTTTGTTTTTGATTTTGATAAGTGAAGCCGTTTAATCTGTGGCTTTCACTTTTGTTGAGGATACATACCAAATCCTGAGCATATTCCTTTTTGCCAAGTTCAGTGTTTCCTATTCCTTCCACACGATTCTTGATCACGCTCTGCTCTTTACTAATCCCTGGAAACCTCTCATGTGTTCAGCCAAATACTGAATGACTCTGGCTACAAATTAGAGATTTCATATTTAAGTAAAAGTTTGTGTTGATGTGTATTCAATATGCAGTTCAAACTACTTTATAGACTTTACAATTGGAGACAAATAATTTTGAGGTTATATATTTACCCTCATCTTTTGGTGGCATCACCCTTTTTATTTTGTTCTTTTATTTGCACAATTACCAAGAATTATAAAGCTTGGATTTAATTCATGATTGTGAAAATCATTTGTAACAGAATTAAGGTAAATTTTTATAAAATAATACAAGGTAAATATATTTTATTTAAATATTGAATGTGATATTACACAGCTGTATAATTAAAATAATTATTTATCTAAGAAAGCTATAATCACAAGTCATCACAGACAAAATATAAACATTTATGTCACACTCTTTCATTTATATCCATGCTTTTCTGTTTTCAAAGTAAAGTAAATATAAGAAATTTATGTTTAATTTTATATTATCCTAATTTGAACCTGTAGTACCTCTTGTGAGCAAGAGTAGGTTTTTTTATATCTGTCTATGTTGACTTTTTTCACTTCTTTTTTTATTATTAAAAAATTCTTGTTACATCTCAATGGTTATCTCATCCCTTGTATCCTCCCGTTCCTCCCTCCCTCTCATTTTCCCCTTACTCCCCTCATCTATGACTGTGCCTGAGGGGGACTTCCTCCCTCTTTATATGTTCATAGGATATCAAGTCCCCAGAGTTGGTTTAAGTATCATACCGTCCATGGTAGTTTTACTTCTTTTATATAGGCTACGTCTATTTAAAGTATATAATTTGTATTCTTCCTTGTGTAATGGCTTTCCACCTAAGAGTTAATCAGTAGTGGGAGAACAGTACTCACAGCACTGAACTTGAGAGTCCAATAATGTGTTGATTTGAAATTCAGGGCCTGCTCCTGGATCCATCGGTGGCCAATCCTTTATATAATAAGTAAGCCCAGAAAGATCAGTAACAGCAAAGCAAACACAAAGAATAAACAGCAAAGCTCTGTTTGTTGTAGGGAAAATCATCTTATTTTGCAGAGGCTTTAGTCTTCAAAGAGCTGTGATTGATGTGTGTAGTGCATCCATTCATTCAAGGATAAATTTAAAGTGACACTGATTACCTCACATGGCTCTCTCTAATGATTAAAAACCATCTGTAATTTAAGAAGCATATATTTTATTATAATTTACCATTGACTATACATTTAAAGAATCCAATACATTGAAGTATTTTACATCAGGAAAGGAAGTTAATAAAGAGGAATTCATCCTGCTAATTGGTTTATAAAACTAAAAAGACCTTAAACAAAATTAGATGTCTGATAACTTATTTTCTCATTGATGATAGTAACCCCAATGTATTTTTCTTAACACACTTTCTAGTCTTTGTATTTTAAATGTGTGAATTTTTGTACTTTTTTCTCCTTTGGGTTTATTTAGTACCATAATTTTGTGGAAGCCAATTATCAGTACTTCAAGACATTCTTCAGGCATAATATGTAGTTGGCTAAATATTTCAAGGTAAATGTAACAGGCATTGTAGTCATTTAGAATAATGAAGTTAAACATGTGTGCTTACAACCGTGTTTTTCTTTAAAATCATTATGTGTTGATATACTTTGGGGACTGTACACAAAGGGATAGTCAGCTGAAGCCCTGGCCCTTTCTTATAAATCCATGTGGGTGAAGGCTTTGCATTATTCACTTTGTTGAATGGTATTTTAGTGCTTACCTAGATAGCATCTTGGATTTCTGCCTCTCTCTTGATAATTTACACATCTCTGTGGAGGCTGGTGAGTAGATTAAATGATTTATGTCCTCAATTGTAGCAGAGTATGAGAAAAAAATGCAAGACATTTTTGAGCCATTTAAAGTGGCAAAATCAAGGGTCATTAACTTATTAACCATGAGTAAAACTGGGAAATTGATGGTGTCCCCTGCTCAGAAATTGCCTTAAATTCTCTGCTTGGGATCATGCCTCTGACATTCTCTGTCTGGAAACAGACTCCTAACAATATAGCCAGCTGTCTCCTTGTTCTAGAGTTAGTATTGACCATCCATTTTTACCCCCTAAGTCAATAATGGTAAATCATAATCATCCAGCATATAATAAACCTTTCTTCTTTATTAGTTACTTATTAAATTATTATTATTATTATTATTATTATTATTATTATTATTATTATTATTATTATTATCTGAAGTTACTTTATTCATTTATTTTATGGAACTCTGTGTTTTAAAAACATGACTATATATTATTCTTTATTACCTAGAAGATTAATAAGTTTGTAGGTCTACTTTTTGGTATAAAACATACCACGCCCATGTCTCATCTTTGAATTATTCTCTTCTAATGCCTACAAATAAGATGAAAACATAAAAAAATAAGAACAAGGTATTTTTTATTGCAAAAGCTTAGGTCCATCATCTCAGAAATTAATTTAACACGGGTATAGATAACATTTTCTAATTTTTTTATCAATATGAATTTATTGCATGTTTAACTCACATATTTGGACACCTGGTTCTCAAACTGGTGGTGATGGTTTTAGTGTTTGTTGAATCTTGAGGCCAGAAACATGGCTGGTAAGAAGCATCATATGCTGGAGACATGGAGGCTGGAGGTCTATCATTGCGATTCGGCTTCAGTGGTTGTGGCCCATCCCATCACAGTTACAGCTTTCTGTTTCTCTGAGGCTGATCCAGTGTCCCTAACAAGAACTTCCTATAGCCATGGACTGAGTTTACCCCATCTGTACTGAGCCAAACCAAATCCTTCTTCCTTGTAGTTGTTTCTGTTAGCTCTTTGACACAGTAATAAACACAAAACAAAGTAAAACATACCCCCAAAAGAACCCCCCCAAGCAATACTACACACAAAAGTATTATATTTTTCATTAAGGAATAATGTTAAATGCTACCATGTTTACAATAGAGTGGAATCAGAATGCAATGGTTATTTTGACTGAATTTACCAAAATTGATAAATATCACCACATAATAAAAGAAAAAAAATATCAAATAAGCAAGGTCTAAGCAACTGTGCCTCCCACTGTTTAGTAACTAACTGATTATGTTTTCCAGGGATTTTTAAAGAACATAAAGTAATTTGAAAGTCTATTCACTTGAAATACTTTTCAGAAATGAACATGAGTTTTCAAGCATCTGTTGGCATAATAATAGAAGAGACTGTGAATAGAATATGCCTTTTCTGAACTTTTAAACAGAAACAACTACTCTTATACACAATAGAACACTCTTTCCTCATCCTGTTCATTTTCATTGTACAGATGCAAAGCAATAAAACCCAACTGGTACTTTGAAACTACACAATCCATTTTGTTGACCCAACACGGGATAGTTTGGGGCAAAATGCTTCTTCTTCTTCTTCTTCTTCTTCTTCTTCTTCTTCTTCTTCTTCTTCTTCTTCTTCTTCTTCTTCTTCTTCTTTTCCTCCTCCTCCTCCTCCTCCTCCTCCTCCTTCTTCATCCTCCTCCTCCTCCTCTTTTTCCTCTTCCTCCTTCTCCTCTTCCTCCTTCTTCTTCCTCTCTCTCTTCTTCTTTTCTGCTCCTTAATTTTTTGGTCATTTTTCTTTCCCTTTCTCTGTTACAGAAATGAAGTGATGATAATGAATGGGGCTGGTGGCTTCTAGCAAAGCTTATCTGGTAAAACAAATTTATATAGACAGCTTTATCTTTTAAGAAAACAAATGAGGCAGAAAGACATGAATAACAACAGCCAGTAGAGGACACCCACAAGAAGACTTCAGGAAAGTAGCACCTCACTTTACATAGAATACAAAGGAGTGGTTTCCAGGGAACTCAAATATCAGAGAAAACTCAGAGTAGAAACTTTTCTATGTATTCATGACAACTAAAGAGGCTTTGGAACTTTCCCTCAACTGTTTTTTTATTATTATTATTAATTTATTCTTGTTACATCTCAATGTTTATCCCATCCCTTGTATCCTCCCATTCTTCCCTCCCTCACATTTTCCCATTATTCTCCTCCCCTATGACTGTTCCTGAGGGGGATTACCTCCCCCTATATATGCTCATAGGGTATCAAGTCTCTTCTTCGCAACCTGCTGTCCTTCCTCTGAGTGCCACCAGGTCTCCCCCTCCAGGGGACATGGTTAAATGTGAGGCACCAGAGTACGTGAGAAAGTCATATCCCACTCTCCACTCAACTGTGGAGAATGTTCTGTCCATTGGCTAGATCTGGGTAGGGGTTTAAAGTTTACTGCCTGTATTGTCCTTGGCTGGTGCCTTAGTTTGAGCAGGACCCCCCTCAACTGTTAAAGCAGGTTTCCAAAAGAGATAGATGGTGCTTCTGAAACCTTACTCCATGTGGGCTGCTTTTGGAAAAGATAGAAAGAATGAAGGATATAAAGAGGTCAAGAGGCAAGGATGTGGGTATATTTGATAAGAGAGAGCTGAAATAGTAACAATTTAAGGATAAGTTCTAAAAGAGTGCATTGGAAATATAAAGAGGGAATATCTGCAGTGTGTCTGTTGGGAAGTCATGTTACTTGCTGACACTAGCATGGTCTATAATCTGCCTCAAGATGGATTTTATCTCACACAGTGTTTTGGTTTTTTGAGTCAGTTTCTTTTCTGTCTCTCAACTTGAATTACTGCCTCCATTTACAGAGTAAGATAATGTACTCCAAAGTCCTCTTTGTTGCCTCTTTTGAAAAGTCTAAGAATGACTAAGGTTGATTCTTCTTTGTTGTGTAGCTCTAGATTTCAATAGAGCTGTTGAGTGGCTTTTCTCTCCACCCAAGAAAACCATCCACTTCACCGGCTCAGTTCACTCTGCCAGGCATCTGCACATCTATCTATTTTTCTATCTATCTTTCTATCTATCTATCTATCTATTCATCCATCCATCATCTGTATATCAGATATAAATATAGATAATATAGATAATATAGATTTAGGTATAGATATCTATAGATAGATGATACTTATAAACAGATGATATATATTTATATAAATTGCTTGACATAGCTTTGGAATTTTTCATCTAAATTAAACAACAACTAGGCATGGTGGCACACATTTTATAGCAACAGTGGAAAGGGAAGGGCATGGGTGGATGTCTATGAATTAAAGGTCAGCCTAGTCAGCATAGTAAATTCCAGGCCATGTGGTGATAAACAGTGAAACCTTATGTCTTAAAGAAGGAAAGAGCCATAGTCTGCTCTTAGACACAAGATAAAAGGCATTCTGTGCACATTCATTATTCACTCAATGCCACTCAGGCACTGATACCAGATGTTGAAAATCAACAAAATATAGTTCATGAGATTATATATTTAGATAGCAGACAATACCCAAAATAATCAAATACAGTATAAAGAATGCTATTGATAAATGTCATAAAAAATATATCAGTGAGTCGTTTTTTTAGGTAATTTTATTTTTAAAATGTCACATCAAGAAGGTGACATTTAAAGAAATGAGTGGACCAAACCTGTGCCACTTTGATGAGAAATTGTTCTTGGGTGAATGAAAAATGTGGGTCAGATGTCTTAGAGTCACTACATTCTTATAGGAGCCTTAAGTCAACTACAATGAGAGGGCATGAGTCTGCAGATTGCGGAAAAGGGTATAGATTTGTAATGTCTTACAAATGCTTATTAACACCCCAACTTTCACATTCAGTATGACTACATGATCGTGGATGAGAAGCTATTGAGAAAATAAATTCATACCAAAGGTACACTGACATACTGAGTAAAACTTACCTATGTAAATATCCTCCAAATCTCTCAGCTAATAATGAAAAATTTTTGTTCTTAAAGTTATGTATACACTTTAGATACATTGGTTGTAAGAAAGCATTGAGGTAGAATGGACATTAGGAATGATCATGTCCTCATATGAGATATTTGTTGAGGATAAATTCCTCTTTTTATTACTGAATGATATTCTAAGTTTTACCTCTTCTGCTGAATTGCAATAGGGAAAAAGGTTTTTAAGCATTTTTTAGTTATCTTGAAATTGAGCTTGTCAGTAGAAGACACCTCAGTGTGGAAGGAGGAATGTTTGTCCTTTCAGTTCTGGAATTGGTTTGGTTTTACTTGTTGTGTCTATTGGTAGAACGTCTACATGAGGTTCCCGGTGACAATCAGCTTCAGGCACACACCGAAGATAAAAACTCTGCTTCCTGGTGTTTCCTTTGGCTTTCCCAGTGGCAAAGCTCTACTCAGCTGATATTCTGCTGTTCTGCTGAGGAGTGGGCTCTAAAGCACTGTGCTCATGCCTAGCCAATCGTAAGCTGTGTGTAACTGGGCTTTGTGCAGCCTCCCAGGTAGCAGCTATAGATTAGCTCAAATGTAGGCAACACAGAGGCATTCTGCACTTTATGTTGAGCTGTGGCCATATCTGATTCATGGAGGTCTAGGGGCTATACTTGAGGAGGTAGCCTCACCCAAACAAGTTGTTCCTTTTCTTGAAAAGTCTCCCAGTATTAGACATGTCTATGTAATGTCACATATGTGTAAAACATATTTTGGTATATGTAGTTATAATATATTAAACAAAATGGACTATATTATTTAAACATATTAGAAATGGCTGCTATTTAGAATATATTGTAAACAGTATACCTGTTCCTTATTAAATAATATGATTGTACACATTGTATGTCACTGTGTGCGTGTGTCTGTGTGTTTGTGTGTGTTTTCAAATTACAGCATGATTTCTGAGTTCTCATTGGACTCTGAATGACATGGTGGTGAGTGTAGAAGAAAATATCCTTAAACTTTAAGAAATGATTGTCTTCTCAGTTGAATATCCCAGTCAAAGTTGAGGAAATTTCTAGATATCTCAAGTGCTACTACCAGAAAAGTAGACGAAAAGAGGCAACCAACATCAACGAAGTATGTTGTGGAATTTTGTGGAGTCAATAAATATTGCAAAGACAAAGCTTTATTCAAAGCCACAACCATTTCTTACACAACTGTTATATACAGTGTGACTGTGACCTTTTCCTTAAATACACATATTTCTTTTAATGTAGTAAATGTAAAACCAGAGATAACATCAATTTTTCTATGTATTTATGTATACACATGTACACACACACACAAACACACACATATGTATATATTCACTAAAAGCTGGTAATTCTAAAAAGGGTGTTTTTTTCAATTAGAGAAGGTGAAGATTTAAAAAAGAGTGAAAAAAAAAAAAAGGAAAGGAAACATACACACATGATACCATGATGAGGTAAGACCTATGATGGGAGAAATAAGAGTAACATGTTATTGTGTGATTTCTGTGAAAACTACAGAGAAACATATATTCAACACAGGGAACTGCTGAGAAACCAAAAATTACTTCTACCCAGGTCTATCCCAAGGGACTAGTGAGATTATCAGGCTACTAACAAGAGTATAGGTGAGGGGGTGCTTACTGGAGTATGGATGATTCAGATAGCTAATGACTCAAAACATGCAATCCTTGGAGAACTATCATGTGACACTATTTCTGCAGGGTGTGAACAAATGTCTACTCATCTCTGTTAGGGAACTGATGACAGATCAAAGTAAAGATATCACCAAGGTCTTTGGGTCATTTTCAATAATAAGTGTGAGGAGTTACAGGAGCAGGCATGGCTTGCAGACAGCTGCATGACCAAAGGCCAACCAACATGGAGATATATCATCAAAGGTGAAAACTTGAAGAGCACCTAATTGCCAGATCATTGGATACAGTATATCCTTTCCACATGGCTCTTTTGGTCTGATACTTTTCCTTGCAGCTTGCCTGCTCTCTGCTTCTAGGCATTTCTGCAGGCTTCTTCTTCCATGCTGTTCAGCTGGTATCTTTTAGACAGTCCATCTTGCCTAAGAATGCCTCTCAGTATTCTTTATGCTTATTTTGCTTAAGGAAGGTTTTATGTGTGGTGGTGGTGGTGGTAAGGGGTTGTCTAATGAATTTTGTCAATTTCTGGTATTCCTGAAGCATATGAGTTCTTTACTTCCTGCCCTTAAATAGCTTTCCTGCAGGCCTAAATGTTTTACCTCTCCTTGACCAGATTTCTTGGGGGATGGATTGTTTCTCTCCTTATACACTGATGTTGCCACTTCATTATAAAATCCTATGTCCTAAGAAGGCATTTTCCTTCAGCATGGTAAATTTTAATCTCAGAGGAAACTACTATAAAACAATCATTCTATAAGACTGAAAGGCAAGTCTAACACATCTGAGAGTTTCTTCACCTTAGTAATAATTACTGCTTATGCAAACATGAAGAGGTGCCGTGACTTGCCTTTGGTTTCAGTAGCTTCCTTGTTCTTGTGAGTCGCTTATTTCCTGAAACTTCTGTGTGTTTTGAATTTCCTAAGTCATAAGGAGCCTCTCTTTATGGTTCAAAATTTCAATTTGGGAAAAAATTGCTACACAACAAATGTAATAGGAATTTCATTAGTGCCTGTGAGTAAGAATTAGAGACACTTTAACTGTGGGAAACACTGCTGTTAAGGATTTTCATGTGAAAATTCACCTTCATGACTCCATAAGTCAGATAATTAATGAGCATGCTTACTCAGGTTGTAAAACCAAAGCATTTGATCCATGGTTACGCGTTAAAGAATAATGTGCTGAGTATCGTTTTTTTAGTTGAGGAATAAAGTTAATGTAGGTGTTCACATGATACTTAGGGAATAATCCATTAATTAAAGAAAAAATTACAAATGTGATGGTATATGCCTATCCAAATTTAATAAAACATTATGATTCAGGAAAACTTCTTGGTAACTTCATTTCATCAATACCCAGTAAATGTATTTGTGTTTGACTAAATTGTCTTATCTGAGATTCTGAAGAGTATACTATTTAATTATTGTTTCTCCTAAATGATTAGTATTTCCTTGAACTATTTAATTATAAATTATAATATAATCTCTGATATATTATATAAATTCTAATATAGATTAGAATATAAATATATTATATATAATAAACTAATAATACAAAATATATAATATAAAATAAAAGAAATAGAATCTGAATCTCTATTTTCTTAAACATCAGTGTTGGTGACATTGTTTTTCATTTAGCAATATTTTTCTTAGAGTAAAAAAAAATGCTTGAGGATAAAATACTATCCACCTGTGCTGGTCATGCTTTATGTTGTTCTTGGGATGTTTGGGTACTAAAAAATTACTGGTATGAACTCATCCAATGGTTTTACTCCTTGAAAAAGGTGTAGAAATAGTACTCTTGTTCTTTGGAAACTTAACAACCCTAAAAAATTAATGTGGAATCTGAAATAGTGAGGGGAGTTTAGACCATCTTTTTTTGGCATAAGATCAATGGATCAGTTCCAGTGTAAACAAAGGTTGCTTTAGTCAAATTAGCCATCTGTTTCTGAGGATGTTAAACAGTAACATGACACATTTTACTACTGCAACCAGCGTTTGCCCATTTTTAAATATCTCCGAAGGAGAGGAATTATCAGCCCCCAGTTCCCATCTAAAGATTAATTCTTCAATTGCACAGAAGCATGACACTCCTGTGTCAATAGCTGGTGTATTGGGTAATAGCTGCTCATTTAAGCAAACATTCTTTTCTAGATTCCATAGTTATTAAATACTTCTGCAGTAGCATGACTTCTATTCCACTTTGGTTTTTATTTATTTATTTTTATTTTTTATTTTTTGTCTTTCATGCATAGTCCAATTAAACTTTTTATTCTTTGTGGAGTGGTCTATAAGCTGGAATTCCTTGCTTAGATTTAGTGGCAACAAGGTGTCTACTTCTGCCATATGACTATCTTTTGGACAAGATTATATATTCCTGGGAATTTAGATCAATTTTTGATATGGCTATATAAACTCTTCAGTGTAATCTGTCAATATTGTTGATAATTAAAGAAATCTGTTCACTCCTGATAAAGAGGTTCTTAGAAGCTCTGCATTGTCTTGTTAGAATTCTTTCAAGTTATTAAATTTTCAATTATTTCTTAACAAAATATTAATATATTATGGTTCTTTTTTAAAAATATATTTTGTTAATTTATTCATATTACACCTCAATTGTTAGCCCCTGCCTTGTATTCTCCCATTCCTCCCTCCCTCCCATTTTCCCCTTACTCCCCTCCCCTATGACTGTGACAGAGGGGGACCTCCTCCCCCTGTATATGCTCATAGGATAGCAGGCTACCAAGAAGAGACTTGATACTATATTATGGTTCTTATTTTTTAATATTACAAATTGTTAGAATTTTGACTAATGTAAATAAGTAGTAAATACAGTTCTTGTGGACTCTCACTCAGTGACAAAATGCTTAGAACTCCCATTTGTTCCAGCAATGTAAAGCTCACAAGGAAGTCCTCCTTTAGAACAGGGAGAAAGCAGAGTTTGTTATTAGCTTTCATTGTGTTGCATAGATAGTTATATTACATGTGTATATGTAATGCACAGAGATGCAGCTATGCTTCATAAAAGCAAAACTACTTGCAGGAGAGGGAACATACATTAATTGTGTATTTAAAAATGCATTTTCACATTTCATTTGGTAATTTCCATTTGCCAAAGTCCTTGCAGCAAATTAAATTATTGGACTCAGTTTGTTTTGTCCTTTATCATCAGCCTTTGTATTTTCCTTGACATGAGAGAGAAAACTCTTTTTTAGCCTCCCAAGAGCCATGCTATTATTATTTTTGGTCCTTGGAATATTAAAAGATGTGCATATACACATAGCTTTCACTGTGTGGCTGGCCATGAACTCTGTCCGGGACACTGCTGCTGCCATGTAAGCTTGCTAGTCCAAGAAGAATGTGACCTTTGAGGAACCCATATAGAAGGGAAGACTAGCCAAAAGCCCTAGGTCCAGCCAATTCCCAGATAAACCAATGGAATACCTGGAAGCAGGTGATACAGGAAAGACATTACAATGACTACACACTCTCCTTTTTCTTGTATAACACAGCTCTTCCCACTGTGTGCCAATGTAGGACATGACATTACTTCCATTCCATTTAAACTTTGTGTTTTACTTAATGTTCCAAAAATAGGAATTAACCTCAATAAACTAAGTAGATGACTTACATTTGAATGCTCAAGGGAGGAAAATGAAGCAGCACCTTGAAGAACAAAGAATACTCAAACAAGAAAAATCCTTTTGTGAAAAAAATCACAGCAAAACCAAATGATACCTAGGCATAAGTACAGCAAGAAAATTTCTGCTTCAACTTGAAAGTTTTCAGGAACATGTATGTGACAGTTCTGAGTGTTGTTTACCTGAAACAAATAATGTAAGCGGCATGAGTCAAATTTACATGACTACTTTTGTTTTATCTTTCTAGCCATGGAATCAAAACTGAATGAGTGCTGAACACTTGGTAATTCTTATGATGCTAGGTAAACTCTGCAGAGATAAACCTAATCTAGGCCAAGTTCACAATTTTTGGCTTTATCTGTGTTTTCTAGCATTTGGATGTAACCTTCTAGAGTTTGAAAGAGCAAAACAGGTGATTTTCCTTGAGCTTCCCAAACTGATCAATAAGGCATCAATTGAGCCTACTGTTTTGTCTCTAGAGAATTTTGAAGCTTCTGGGGAGTGCTTTCACGCATATTTTAGTATAGCCCTCATAGGTTCCCTCACTTTCTAGCCTTTCTGCTGTGCCAGTAATTTATCAGAAGTCCTAAGGCCTGGTTTAGAGACCGAGTATTGTTACCAAGACAGACGTGCTCATGGTTGATGACACTGGAGCAGCTGAAACTAAGGCCAAAACATATCATGATTGCTTCTTCATTTTGAACATTCCAGCTGTCCACTCACACCTCTACTGGGAAATATATGAGTTCATGATAACTACACTACAGGTCAATCAGATCGACAGCTGTGGTCACCATATTAGAATACCTTCTTATACGACAGAGGCTCACTCTTTCCTCACCTCTCACCTGTCCAAGAGGCCCAGTTTATTATGCTCAGAAAGGTTGACAGTGCTCAAACTAAGCCCTCCTGTAACCACAAAGGGCCTTAGGTAGGATGGATGAGCTGGATCCCGCTATGTTGCCATGATGAAGGGAGCAGAACTTTTACTTTTTGTCCCTCCTTTCTAAAGCACCACCCAATAATAACTAATGCTGATAACACTATCCGGCCTGTTTTCTCCTGAATCCTGGAGCTAACATATGCCAAACATATGCCAGGTCTAGTTTTGCAGGCTTCTTATCTCAGCCTCCTGGGAGGCTGGGGTATAAGTACCATAAGCCCAGGAAGTTTCTTCTAGGCCACAGGTCAGGCTTAATGCCAGAACAGCGTCTGAGACTCTCTCAAAATAAAGGTCAAGCAGTGATGAGGACGTAGTTAAGTGGTAGAGCATTTACAATGTGTGAGGCACAGCTTCGGTACTTAAAACTACCAATTGCAGTTACAACACAGTGATGACAACAGAGTTATAGTTCTGGCTATATTCTACATGTGCTGGTTTGTGCATCTTGCCAAAGTGTATACAGGTGAAAGTTGTGAATAATATCATATACTTCTTAATATATTGCCCTTTATCTTAGTTTCTTTCCTGTTGCTGTGAGAATGTACCCATGGAAAAATACAACTTGCGGGGAGATAGTTTTATTTAGCTCACAGTTTAAGGTATGGTCTTATCATGGTTCATAACCATAAGGCTAGGGCATAAAGTAGCATCACATCTGTAATCAGGAACAGATTCCAGTGAATTAATTTGTACCAGTGATTAATTTGCCTTCTCCATTTTATGCTGACCAGGAAATGGTTGCACACACAATTAATATGGTTCTTACCATATTGATTAATATGATGAAGAAAACAACTATGATTAAGAAATGACCCAGTGGTTAAAAGTGCTTTCTTCTCTTCTAGATGATCTAAGTTTGGGTGCCAGCACACACATCAGGACACTCACAACCATTTGCAAAAATGAAATAGCTCCAGGTGATCTAAGACCCTACTCACGCCTCTAAGAGCACTTGTACACACTCATGAATTGCATAATACCTCTCTTTCTCTCTTGTCTCACTCGTGCATGCACACACAATCTAGAACATTAAAAAAGATAATCCTTGATAAGCATGCCCAGAGGTGATTCTAGGTTCTTAAATTAACAATTCACGTGAACCATAACATCCTTCAAACATCTGGCCTGGTGCTAGATGAATTTAGATGACCCATGCGATCTCAAATGTGTCTTGGCAAATAATTTTAATGAAAGAGTCAATGCTAGTCCATGTACTAAATGTCAGCTAATGGGTTATCTGCAGTGCTGCACACTGGAGAGAAGCGGCAACTATAGTAATGAAGACTTGGATGTATCCACATGTTCTGGCTCAGAGCCCATTACATCATGGGATGTCCCATTCTCAATTTTTATTTTCCTATGGATACATAGGTCCTATTTTCTCTTTCTCCAACACCATGATTTTTCTTTTATGGCTTCTTTCTGTGCCATTTCACAAGTCTTGTGTTGTGGGAAGATTGACAATAACTTAGACTTTTGATTGAGTGGCTACATATAAGATAAGTCAGAATAAAGGTAACAGAATTCAATGTTTGTATTAAATCATGTCAAAAATGATACCTATACCTCTGATGGGAAGGGTTATATAAGGGTTATAGAACTTCAGTCAGTATTTATATCATAGTGATGAGGGAGACAAAACAGAAGGAAAGGAGAAGAGAGTCAAAGATTCAGATATTTCAGGGAAAATATAGCAGAGAAGCACACAGCAGCATCCTTGACAGGCTAGGACTCCATTATACCTCAAATCAAAGAAGCCAGGATGAACTATCAACTGAATGAGACAATTCATAAAATAAAACCATATGGTTCCACTGTAACATATATTAACAATTTTTTCAAGGTGCACAAAGAAAAATATTATATTATAAATACTGGGTAAAAGTCCACTGTCGAAAAGGCATTGGTTGTGAACATAGATAAACGTTAAGAATGATGTAGGGAGGTGGCTGTCAAGTAAGGGGAATAAATTGAAAAGCTTTGCTCCATGAATACCTGAAAGTAAAGTTGTAGAGGAATGTGAAGATTGCTTGACGTGAAGGATCTTCAGATACTAACTGGCATGAGAGTTAAATTTGTTAGAAACTAGGAGATTAGAAGCTTAACAAATCTAGTTGACTTCTACAGAAAGGCCAACTGCTTTTGAGTTCAATGGTGGGGAGATAAAAATGGAGGTAAGAGAGAACAAAGGTCCAAGTCGCAAACTGTCCAGGTTATAAGATCTAAGAAAAAAGATACATTTACTACGCCAATTAACATGAGTGGTTATGACATATCTTTAATACGAACAAATTAATGATAACATGTAGAATAAAAACTGGAAAACTTGCTTTTACAAAGCTGTGCAAATAGAGTTGTGTACAGAGGGAAGATGCATAGTTAGATGTGTCTGAATTTCTTCTCTGGATTTTCAGCCTTCAGATGTATGAGAGGGTCAATATCCCTTTCAGGACATTCTTAATGTATTAGAGACTCAAAACACTTCGACCTTTTCCACAATCTGTGGAGGTCAATGTTCTGAATTGTATGTTTGGTTAATACTGACTTTTTTTTTCTTTTTTTTGGTCTTTTTTTTTTTTCATTAAATGGTTGTTGTTTTTGTTTGCTGGCTTATTTCTATTGCCCTGGATTGGGCATATTTCTAAATATGGATGATTAATATGCTCTCTCTGAGCCACATAATGTATTTAATTTCACAAATAAATTGTTCAGATGTTAGAAAGGATGCATGGCATAAATAAGATGTGGCGACTGCCTTGATTGCAAAAGGCAAGCGCGTTCTGCATTGCGGACCACATTTGACAAGTCTTTACAAGTCTCAAGTCGAAGGGCGACTCTCCTCGCTCTGTGTGAATGAACACTGCTTGGTCTGAAGCCTTCAAATAGCCAACACTGGGTGTGCTACGCTCCTGACGTGCTTGTAAAGGTTGCTACGAGTCAGCTCCTTAATCATTATAACAATTCCATGTGATAGTGGTTTTGTTTGTTTTTTAATTTTTTTTACAAGAAAAGAACTGAGCTTTAATGGGTTAAGAACCTTCATAACAAGTGATGTCGTATTTATCCAGTGGTCCTTTTCATTATTTTAGTATTAGTGGTTAGCGGTGGCTTCTGAAGGACAATGCACCACTGACATTTATGAGCATACACAATCCATTCTTATTTAGAGAGTGATCCTGTTTGAAGTCTTGTTGAAAGGGAGGTGTTGTATCCAGTCTTAGATCTTCTATCTGAAGTGTAATGTTAATTTCTAAGCATCTTTATCTTCTTTTGAAAAATAATTTTAGCCTGTCAAGTAAATGGAATGTACATTGTGTCAGCTTAATAATTTTTATTTTAGATAAGGTGACCCTAAAGGCAAATTAGTCCTTACTTTATTTTGCCTATCTTGTCTCTGTTGTTATTCCTTTGCATTTTTAAATAGAGAGAAATTCTATTTCATAAAACTGCAGAATATATAACTTCTATGACTATCAGAAGGATGCCAAATAGTAAAATGTGCTTGGGACTGTATTAATATGGCAAAGTCATACATACCCTACTTGATAAGATTTTGAAATTAAAAAGTAACTCATAGTAGCATGTGTAATAAGACTTAGTCACCAAAAAAAAAAAAAAAAAAAAAAAAAAAAAAAAAAAAAAAGACTTAGTCACTATCGACAAGTTCTCTAAACACAGGTCTAGCGGTAAAGAAAATATTTTAAAACTTCAGAGTTGTCCTATCAGAGGCTCCACCCAGCAGAGCCTTAAAACAGATCCTGACACTCACAGCCAAACATTGGGGGATATGTAGGGAGCCTTCTGGACCAGTGAGAGGAAGCAGAAGACCTGGAGGTTGTCAGGAACTTCACCAGAGCAACAGAGCCATCTAGCCAGGGCCCAGAGGGCCTGCAGAGACTGAAGCACTGGAGGATCTTGTGTGGACTGGACCTAGGTCCCTACACAGATGTAGCCAACTAGCTGCTCAGGCTCCATGTGGTTCCTCTAGTAAGTGAAGCAGGGAGGTTGCGGGGAGAAGGACTCTCCCTGACATGGACTCTTTTGCCAGCTTTTCTATAGCTCCCCTTGGTGGACTACCTTGCCAGGGGAAGAGGACATGCTCAGTCCTAATAAGAACTGGAGTGAATGGGAAGAGGGGTGGCTTCCCTTTTGTGAGGAATAGGGGAAAGTGGATGAGAGGGAGAGGGAAGGGGGAGGGGATTAGGAGGTGAAGAGGGATGGGGCTATGACCAGGATGTAAAATGATTTTTTAAAAATATCCAAAAGAAAATGTGTTAAAATGTTAAAAACAACAACAACAACAAAACTAACCAAACTTTCTAGAAGCAAGGATAAAGCTCTGTTAGGGACTACCAAAGAATATGGACCAATGGGGACCTATGAAATGACTCAGCAGTTAAAGACCCTTCCCATCAAACCTGATGACCCAAAACCATTATGGAAGAAGTAATGGACGCGTATGAGTTATCTTGTGACCTCCAGATACACAGTTAAATTAAATCAAAGTAAGTAAATAATGCTTAAGAGAAATACAGATAATGAAATAAGAACATTTTACTATTCACTTTGAATATATATATATTTGTGGGCGGTTGAGGGGAACCTAGGGAATGCTAAGGGCTTGAGAAATTGTCTTTGTCACAGAAATGAACACCAAATAGTTAGCCAATAACAAATTACCAGCCATGAAACCATGTATATAAGCAACATCATTCAGACTGTCTAGTTTGTATTTAGAAATATGTGTGTATAGATGTATAATGAAGAATAATTAATGAAAATGGGGCATGAATTTGAAAGTGAGCAAAAGAAGAGTATATGGAGTGTTTAGAGGGAGAAAAGGGAAAGAAGAGGTGATGTAATATAATCTTCACAAAAGGAAATAGCTTTGAAAAGACAATCTAACCAATAATTTTTATTACACAGAGCTTTTTAAAGCAAACTACTTGCTCTTTTTTGTGGTAACTCCTAGACCATCTGCTGTGTGGAGATGAAGCTGAATATTATCTTCCCAGCATATGTCTGTCAGAAACTCAGTGAAATGGACAATAAGGGATTTACTCTATGCTTTCTAAGGGAAATATACGGACATCGTAGTTGCTGCTGATGCTCTGGGTGAAGATTTGAAGAGTTGTGTAGTCTGAACCAAGGACTGGAATAATGAACAAGGTGTTCTCATGAAGTAGGCATCTCAACTCAAGGTGTTCTCATGAAGTAGGCATCTCAACTCAAGGTGTTCTCATGAAGTAGGCATCTCAACTCAAGGTATTCTCATGAAGTAGGCATCTCAACTCAACGTGTTCTCATGAAGTAGGTATCTCAACTCAAGGTGTTTTCATGAAGTAGGCATCTCAACTCAAGGTGTTCTCATGAAGTAGGCATCTCAACTCAACGTGTTCTCATGAAGTGGGCATCTCAACTCAAGGTGTTCTCATGAAGTAGGCATCTCAACTCAAGGTGTTCTCATGAAGTAAGCATCTCAACTCAAGGTGTTCTCATGAAGTAGGCATCTCAACTCAACGTGTTTCACTCAACGTGTTCTCATGAAGTGGGCATCTCAACTCAAGGTGTTCTCATGAAGTAGGCATCTCAACTCAAGGTGTTCTCATGAAGTAAGCATCTCAACTCAAGGTGTTCTCATGAAGTAGGCATCTCAACTCAAGGTGTTCTCATGAAGTAGGCATCTCAACTCAAGGCAAAGTGAGCATGCTGTAGAGTAAGAGGTATTCTTGTTCAGCCACCATGGAGACCTGGAGATAGGAAGTGAATTTCTGGGGGAACCAGAATTTCTTCAAATTGATTAATGTAAAAAGAGAAAGATACTTTTGGATTTTGAGATACTACTTGCATCAGTAGACAGGGCTCAACAGAGCTAATGTAATCCACTTAGTTACAGTCTCTCTAAAGATGATGCTGTCTACGAATATGTTGCCAGATCCCCTTAAGGAATCCCTTAAAAGAAGTAAAAAAGAGACCAAACCAAAGTACTCGAATTTAGTGCCTTCCTACTCAGAGCATCCTGCACACAAACTCAATATATGGTTCCGATGAAAGAACATACTATGAAAAATAATGAGATAGGCTGGAGAAATGGCTCAATAGTTAAGAGCACTTGCTGCTCTTCCAGACCTGCTTTTGACTCCCAGTACCCACACCATGGCCCAGAACCACCATAAACTCCAATACCCAGGGTATCTGACACCATCTTCTTGCCAATGAGGTACCAGGTAAACCACTCGTATACTGAAAAGAAATAAGTTAAGTCTATATTTAAGAGAAAAATAAGGAGACTATTGAAGAACATGCTTTTTCCCTACAGGATTAAGGAAGCCTAAGGAAAATACCATGAATAAATTCCAGAGAGACTCAGGCAGTCTTCATTGAAAGCTTCTACTTCTGCAGCAGGTTGCAAAGAAGATATAGTTCATAATTCCTTACTGCTACAGCTAGCCATAGGTAGCGCCCTTCCACAAAGAAGCATCACAGAAAACCACATCTGAACACAATGCTGAGATCCACAGACCATGGAAAGCCCGGCCTCAAAAATTACATGTACATCACAGTTCTAGCATCTGTGAGACTCAGGGAACATGGTGGAAGAAAGATGGAAAGACTGTGAGCAGCCAAAATACAAGGAAGCCGGCTGGGAAATAGTGCCTTTTAGATATAGCTGCATAGGCAATACTGGAGCGATGCCAGTGTGAATGAACAAGTTAATGTGGAAGGGGAAATTTCTGTGGTGTTCTATTCTTAAACTGAGAACTGTAGGTATATAATGGCCACTGGGTGAAGGAGAGAAGAAGGGAGGAGCTTCCTCAGAATGAGTTTCTTTATCAGTAGCCCAGTGTGGAGTGGTCATCTCTGAAACCATGTACACACAGCAACCAAAATTGACTCATTAGATTGTTCATATATAAATGCATATATATATGCATGTACATACATATATACATACAAATGTGTTACATTGATACTCAGTGAAAAGAAGCTATCAACTTGCGATCAGGAGGGCTAGGATAGGTTTGAGGGAGGGTACCTTGGAGGGACTGGAGAGAGAAAGAGAGGGAAAACGTAATTTAAATATCCTTCATTTAAAGACATATTTTAGAGACTAAAAATAAGGAGACCTTCAATAACCAGAGGTCAGACCTTGAAAAATAAAATAAACAGGAAACAACTGCTCACTGATAACCCCAAAAACATGTATTTTATTAATTTTGTTGTGGTGTGTGCTTCTAATTTTTGTGGACTTTATTCTCTAGTTATATTTCCCAAAGAAGTATTATAATTTATTCTTAAGCAGTGATAGGAAATTAAATGACCATCTTCTTTAACTGGAAGATGGAAAGTTGCCATAGTTACTAACCCAAACGGCCATGCTTTGATCCTGCTGTCAATATTCAGGTTGACTGATGAGCCTTCTCACTAAGTCAGCACAAGGAAGATGAAACCTAACCTGATTCCAAAGCTTGTGAAGAAATACTTGGTAGCTTTCTTAGTTTAACGTGTTGTGGCTCTGAAACAAGGGTACAGAAATGGTCAGGGATAACTATACCCTCAGGGCAACAGCCAAACTAGAGGCCATGTTTCATTAGCACTATACTTTCTTGCCAGCATTTGCATCTCAACATCCTCAGCCCTTAGTGTCTGAATATGTCCAAACTTCTTCATAGCTAATATGTAAGAAAATGATTCTACCTACCTGCTTTGTCTTCTTTTCTTCCTAATATCCTAGTTATTAAGAAGCATAGTTAATAATCAATTTCATTAGAGTCTCTATTCTTTTTTTCCTTGTATCACCTTAGCAGTCTGGCTTTGTTGTTCCCAACATGCTCAACATTGTTTTGTTTAACACAGTACAACTGGTATAATGAGGATTCTGAGCATGCGATATATGTAATAAATCTATGCTATACTGAAGAAGACTTATGTATCTGAGGCTTCAATATGCTTTTACTACTCCAGCCTCAAAAAGCAAACAAACAAACAAATAAACAAAACAAAAAACTAACCTCAATTTTATACTTTCCTTTTCGCATACATTCTGCTTTCAGGACCACTGACTTTCTTTGTGCTCACACTTCGTCAATACGTCTTTCTATAATACACAGACATTATAGTTCTCACATTCCCTCTTCTGTGGTTTACATCTTCATTCCTTTTTTTCTTCTATATATCCATGCTCAAAAGTGAATGGGCAATAAGACAGTATATTCTGATGGAAAACAAGGTGATTTATAATTTTTCTGTAGTATTAGTTTTGGAAATTTTACAGTGAATGTCAACTGCTTTTATACGCTGCAGGTAAAAATTAAAATTGTTTCCAACTAGAAACAACAAAAAGCAATGTTTCTCAATAAATTATTTGATTTCCATACAATCTTGTCACACATTTAGCGTACTCTTTATGTAAAGTAAAAGATGTGGTCTGTAGTTTAGTCATCTTAATGGGCTGATAAAATGCTTAGAATTTAGAAAATAGTTTGTGAAAACTTTAATAAAGTCACTGCATTTTGTACAATTGAAATTACTGATTACAATCCTGAGAGAAGCTGATAATAAGCAAGAGATGACAAGGTTTTGGCTAATATTCAGAATACAAAGCACACACACACACACACACACACACACAC
The DNA here is from genome assembly GCF_903995435.1 of Acomys russatus. Taxonomy (NCBI): domain Eukaryota; kingdom Metazoa; phylum Chordata; class Mammalia; order Rodentia; family Muridae; genus Acomys; species Acomys russatus. The sequence continues at coordinate 77,219,401 of NC_067137.1, read as the reverse complement.
ACACACACACACACAACACTGTATAGCTCTTCATGATTGCCTCCCCTACCTGTTATAGAACTGGATCATTTTGAGCAATGGTGAGAAAGTGAAGAGAAAGTATCAGGCAGAGCTGTGCAATACACATGCTGGTTTGGAAAGAAAGAACAGCAATCAGGTCTCAGAATCTTGAGACCTGAACCAGAAATGATACATGTGCATCATGAGACTCCTAGAAATCAATACAAAGCCTGTTCCCAAGAGATCAAAATGCCGAGCAATCATCAGCAGTCCCCGGACTCTCCAGGGAGAATTTGTAGCTTACTGCCAAGTGATAGAGCCATGGTGTGTTCCACAAGGATGGAGTTTCCATCACAGCAAGGCAATGATCAGGGAATGAAGGCCAAATGTTGGGAAAAAAATACACTTATTTACACCAAAGACTGGAATAGGCATATAATGGAAGAAGTCATAACTGCTTATGTTCTGAAGTAAGGTATAATTCAGCTATGACAGTAGAAGACCAACAGACATCTTTTTTTTTGTACCATAATTAATGTTTATTTAAAATTCTGTGCATATGAACAAGTTATTATAACCAGCAAGAATAAAGCAGAAAATAACTTAAAAGTTGAATTTGATCTGGGAATTCTTAGTTTTTTTATGTGTGTGAATAATGGATTATTTTCAAGAAATAGAAAAAGATCAAGTGTTTTCCCAGAGAAATAGAATCTGAAAAATAAGACATAATATTAAAATGTGATAGGTGAATTGGTAACCGATATACGAAATAAACAGTTGGTGAGCTGAAAGACAAAGGATCCCAATGTCCACGTTAGAGCCCAGAAAGAAAAAAACTCTAAAACATTGACCAACCAAGGACAATGTAGGCGGTAAACTTTAAACCCCTACCCAGATCTAGCCAATGGACAGAATATTCTCCACAGTTGAGTGGAGAGTGGGATATGACTTTCTCACGTACTCTGGTGCCTCACATTTGACCATGTCCCCTGGAGGGGGAGACCTGGTGGCACTCAGAGGAAGGATAGCAGGCTACCAAGAAGAGACTTGATACCCTATGAGCATATACAGGGGGAGGAAATCCCCCTCAGGAACAGTCATAGGGGAGGGGAGTAATGGGAAAATGGGAGGGAGGCAAGAATGGGAGGATACAAGGGATGGGATAACCATTGAGATGTAACAAGAATAAATTAATAAAAAATTTTTTAAAAAAAGAAAAAGAGAAAAACCAGTGTTGAGTACTTTATATTCTATCTAGAATTCTTGAAAGAATATGAGAATAGGATAGAATCAGTGATAAAATTTAAAAACTGGTAATTAAGCCACAGGTCCATTACCATCAAGCCTCTCAGAGGCAAGGACAATAAAAATATAAAATAAAGTGAATAAACTCAGTGCAACATTGTAAAATTGCAATGAGACAAATAAACCAATGCACTTTAAACAGAAAGAGGGATGACTTAAAAGTGGCCCACAGCATTTTACTTTTCCTCTGTTTTGAGTTTTAGGTCTGTAGAGTATAATTGAAAACTAGGAGGAAGACAGGTAAGTGTTTAGAGATCATCAAAGACCTAGACACAGAAATTGAAAAATAATCAAAGTGTGAGAAGAGTGTGATCATTAAGCCAGGAAAGTAAGTGAGACAATTATGGTGAGCTTAATGTTTTGAAGTGTTTTCAGGGTAAAAGTCAATTTTCAAAGAGGACAGCCTGGAAGCAAGTTTCAAGAAAGCAATTTTTGAATGACCAAAGAAATAAAACAAATTGGTCTCAATAAAAATGAAAGGATGAATACCCAGTGACACCTTTAAGCTGAAATCTTGATGACCATGCATCACATTCATAGAATGTGTGCTTAAACTGAATGTGAGTTTGATGAGCTCTCCTGGAAGATGCCTTGAAACCCCAAGTTTAAATAATCCCATAATGAACATCCTAGAGATGGATTGCTGTACTTTCCTGACTACAACTGACTTTCAGTGCCTTTCGTTTAACCATGAACTCTGCAAATATTATTAAATAACTACTTATGGAAAGACCTAGTGCAGGCAGTGAAGGTACCAAGAGATATAAGACATCTCCTGACATCTTCTTGATTATGAACAGGAGAAAGCTGCTTTGGAGTGGTTATAACTTACTTAACGTTACTATACTGTCACTTGGTATTAGGGAAGACAGGTCAGCTATCATTAAAATGGTGCTGAATTGTGTAAAAGAACAACCACTAAAGAGTGTATAATATATTTTATAAAGAGATTACATGCTGTTTGTCACACATTAAACCAAACATCATATATGCCCCCTTTTCAGGAAATTTTGTTAGTCTAGAAGTTATAGAAATTTTATTAGAGGTCTACAAGTCACGATCAGGACACCGGTGTCCTTAAACACTCGCACACTCTTCAGAGATTCCCAGTTTCTATTTTAGTTGTCATTGTAATGATTTCAATTTTCTGGCATGGAATGATCAAATTAAGTTTTTATGTAACAGCAGAAGAAAAAATGGTCACAGTAATTTTAAGTGAGATTTCTACACTGTTAAGTTAAAATCCTCTGCCTTTATTTTCGGCCCCAAACATTTTCCATTACTAACTATAGTGGGTTTGAAAATCCTTAATCCTGTTGTTTTAATAACTCAAGCTGCATGGTTGGTTCACAGTATCGTCTGGAGAGATAAGAATAGATATCTTTAAAAACATGCTTTTCACACCAAAGCCTATTCTTAAAACTACCATCCAGTGGAAAAGACAGTTTACATTTGAAAGCACTTTAACTGGAGAGGAAAAAGAAATGCCACGTATTTCAGGTCTTTTTTATCTGTCCTTGATTTGCCCTCAAGCATTACTGAAAAATATTGTCAGTTCCAGCATTTGAAGATTGTTTTGTGGAAAAAGTAAATGTTGCATCTGTGATCCTGTGTTCCCATTTGATATGCCTTTCTACTTCTACACTCCTGAGGGAAGACAGTGACATTTTGTTTCAGTGGCAAACTAAGGCTCAGCAGTTTCTAATATGATGGATGGTGGACTGAGAATGTAGGTGTCTCTGCTGTAGTTGCATGTTGCAGGCTTACTGAAAATATGTACTGCCAGTGCCTAGCCTGTATATAGGTAGGCACCCTGAGACCCACCCTCCAAGGGAGTACAACAGAGCTCAGTCACCTATGCCCTACCTGTCTTCCTGAATGTCCCTTCTCTGTTTCTTATGCTTTGAAAATTATGAACCCTTAAGATTCTAATAACATATGTGAAAAGAGCATAGGTCTGTGCCATGCATGCTCTCTGGTTGGTGGGTCAGTCTCTGGGCTCCTATGGGCTCAGGTTTGTTGATTCTGTAAATTTTCTTGTGGTGACTTGACCTGTCTGGCTCCTTCAATCTTTCCTCCCTTCTCTCACAGGAATACCCAAGTTCTGCCTAATATTTGGTGGTGGGTCTCTGCATTTGTTTCCATCAGCTGCTGGGTGAAGCCTCTGTGATGACAGTATAGCAAAATATTATTAGTATTTCCAGGCATTGACTGTCTCTCATTGCATGGGTCTCAGGCTAGGCCAGCCATTTGTTGGACATTGCCTCAATTTCTGCTCCAACTTTGACCCTGCACATCTTGTAGGCAAGACAAATTGTAGGTTGAAGATTTTGTGCCTGGGTTGGTGTCCCAGTGTTCAGCTAGGTCCTCACTGGGACTCCTAACAGCAGGAACATGGGCATTCTCTGACTTGATGCCTGACTGGGCTGCCTTGTCTAGCCTCAGTAAGAGAAAATGCTCCTGGTTCTACTGCGACTTGATGTCTCCTCTTTTCTGAGGTGAAAGGGAGGAGGAGGGGATTTAGGAGCTAAGATGAGAGGGAGGGTCTGACAGGACAGGAGGATGGGAAAACTGTCATCTGGATGCAAATACATATTTTTTTAATTGGTAAAAAGGATTCTTATAACAGATAAGAACTAAACGTAGTTCAAATTTCAGTATGTGCCAGGTCTACTTTTTTCTACTTCAAATGAATTATTTTAAAAAGAAATTATTCAAACATTCATCTCTAAATTGACTGAATTTTTAAAAAATAAAATAGTTAATAATGTATAGCCAAATCAGTAAGATTTTTATCAAACTATTATTTGAATTAACCCTAATTGTATACTCCAAACTATTTTTGAAATTCTTATAACTATATATTAGGATCACTTACCATACAATTTCTCACTAAAAAACAAATTAGGATGAAAGGCCTATTGATTTCGTCCCCCTCCTCATCCTTCTCCTTCTCCTCCTCCTCCTCCTCCTCCTCCTCCTCCTCCTCCTCCTCCTCCTCCTCCTCCTCCTCCTCTTCTTCCTCTTCCTTCTTCTTAATGATTATTGTTTTCCTTGGCCTCTACCCAACTGACATACCCAAATAGGGATGATGAGCCTCCTTCTATGTCAGGAGCCCATTGTCTCTCTTTGACAACTATATACATATATGTAAAAATACTGATAAGTGAAAGGAATTAAGCTTTGCAAATGGCAGTGTTAATTTAGTAATTTGGAGCTCGGAAACATGGGTTACTCTGTGATTAATTAATGCTCTTGATTTTTAATGTGTGGATCCAAAGGTGATAACCAATTTTATATCAAAGCAGACAGAATTATCACTGAAATTGTGAAGACTAGCTAACAAAGAACCAATCGTTTTGATAAAACCAAATCTTCCGAAAATTCTATTGAAGAATAATGGGCTATAGAAATATAAGATGAAAATAAACACTGTATTAATGTCTCAGTCCCCTTGCGTTCCACAGGAAGTGCCTGTCCATCATAGCAGGTCCTATTCTCCCTGATCCATGACATTTGATGCTTAGATAAACACACCATCCAGATATGTACTGCCATGCCTCTTGAAGATTGCTCAGACTTTACAAATTTGGAGATTTTCTTTAGGCAAATAGCAACGAAGGAATCCAAAAATTATTATTGAAATTGATTAATTCAGCCAGGTAGTACATGGCTAGATGGGTGCAGAAGGATACTGACCAATGTCAGCCACAAAAAAAAAAAAAAAAAAAAGATACAATGAGAACAAATTTCTTTGGTGAGCATATCCAAGAGAATATGACATTTTGACTTATGTCTGATTGCACGTATACACATGTATTCTTGATACTCAAATATAGAATGACATCACTGTTTTTATTCAACTATTTTACACATTGAAATGAACATTTCTACAGAGAATAGAAGTATAATTTCATTAATTTGCTTCTGGAAACTTGAATGCAAGGGCATTTTCCCTAAACCAGCACATGTACTTATGTTTTAGTTTGTTATAGTATTTAAAGGAAGAATGGATGCAAAAAGGAAGCACGTCCTTTGAAAACTCATTCAGGGGATTGTGATGTTAAACAGTCGAAACACACAAGGGTTTAAACGAGCATTTTAATTTTTGTTCATAAAAAGTAAAGCAAACCATTGACAATCACACTACAACTAAAATATAAAGATCCTGAGAAGAGACATTGTAAGAGCTGAAGTCTATATTATTGCATTTCTTACGTGTGTGTGTGTGTGTGTGTTCCCGTTAGGTATGTTAGATATGCCTTACTACTTGTAAGTTCCTAAGGGAAGGGAGTGACATATTTTTTATGTGTACAACTCCTACAAATCAACACAATACCTGTTCCAAGGAGATCAAGCAAAGAGCACGATCATCAGCAGTCTCTGGACTCTCCAAAGAGACTTTGTAGCTTACTTGCAAGTGGTAGAGCCCTGGTATGGTCCACAAGGATATAATTTCCATCACAGTAACGCAATGATCATTTATATGTATATCCAATAGTGTGACATTGAGCTTGTCTGGTAGATCTATTTCTAGTTCATTGAGAAAACTCTAAATTTTCTTCATAGTAGCTATACTATTTCCACAAACCTAATTTCCACAAATTATTTTAAATAATGTAAATTTTCATTGTTAATGGTCTTAAAATTTCACTGATTACTTTATTATCTTACCATTCTACATCCTTCAAAATCCCATTCTCTCTCTCTCTACATCTTTACCAGAAGTAGCTATTTTATTGTTATGTGTTTTAAGTGATATCCTGTCTGATTGGAGAGAAATAGTATTTCATTGTAGATTTATGTGATTCAATTTGACTAATATCTGACTATACTAAGTATTTGAAAATTTTTATTGGCACGAGTTTTCTTCTTAGAAGTGTTTGTTCGGGTCTTTCTTATGTTTTGACATTGAATCACAAGCTTTATGGTGATTAACTTTTCTGAGTTCTTTATATATTCTGGATTGTAACTCTGTCTATTAACAAACAGCTAACAAAAACTTTCTTCCCTTGTGTTTGTTATCCTTTTCTAGTATCAAACTGTTTTTATTTTTTATTTAATTTATTCAGATTACAACTCAATTGTTAGTCCATCACTTGTGTCCTCCTGTGCCCCCTTCCCTCCCACTTCCACCCTATTTCCCTCCCCTAGGTCTATGACCGAGGGGGACCTCCTCTACCAGTGTATGGTCATAGGTTACATAGTCTCATCTTGGTAGCCTGCCTATTCTTTCTCTTAGTGCCACCAGGCCTCCCCACCAAGGGGAAGTAGTCAATTATGGGGCACCAGAGTTCATGTCTGAGTCAGTCTCTGCTCTCCACACAACTTTGGAGAATGTCCTGTCCATTGGCTAGATCTGAGTAGAGGTTTGATGTTTACTGCTTGTATTGTCCTTTGTTGGTGCAGTAGTTTGAGCAAACCACCCTGGGCCCAGACCCACCTATCATGATGTTCTTCTTGTAGGTTTCTAGGACCTTCTGGATCCTTCTATTTCTCCATTCTCCTTCATTTTTCTCACCTAGAGTCCCAATAGGATGTCCTCACATCTATCCCAATCTTCTGGTAAATGAAAATTTGCATGGGACATGGCTTTTGCCTCAAACTGTTTTTAGTAAGTGTTGAGTCATGTAGTTTTGGAAGAACCTTAGGTACCCTTGAAGATTGGTATGTGAGTGCCTCTAGAGCAAAACTCCAATTTCCATAAACAAGATGCTGTTGACGGTTGACACATGCTTTTTCATGAAATAGTTAGGCTACTTGAGATAGAAGGTATGTATGCCTGATTAGGGAACGTGATCAATGACAACTTTTATATTCATGGCATATTGCAATCATTAAGCTTAAATCAATGATAAAACACCAATTCTTTTCAATCCAAAGTAAAGACAACAATCCCAGCAATTTGAAACTTGTTTTGATTTAATACTGTTTTACTAATATCAATAATACTTCACTCCAGAAGATAGTATTTCAGACTTTGGGGACTGCTGGGGAAACATTAGCTGACACAATTTCAGTTGAGTCTTTCCTGCAATGAATCTGATATTTTTGATTTGTATGTCATGGAGTGATCCTGAGTTTCTTGAGTGTTTTGATGTGCACATTAATTCCTAACATGTCAAGTGTTTAATTTAAAGCACTTATTGATTCTTGATTTCTGCTTAGCTGTGAGCTCATTTATTTTAATGGAATTGTTAATAAAATGTCAAATCACTCTTGTTCTATGTCCTGTATCTATTTTCTGACTACATTTACTTGTGATCTGTCATCAAAAAAATGACTAATATAATTTTTTAGACTTTGCAAGCTGCTTACACTTTAATGTTCGTATTATAGATTTTTGCATTAGAAAGTTCATGTGGGTTCATAGTATGCAGCTTTACTTACCACTGACATCAGTCTATTCTGGGAAATAAAGCCCAGGCATTGCTTCTGGTTGGACAACAGCCAGAACTGTGCTTTTAGATGGTCATTATGTGGGTTTTGAGATTTTTCACTACCCATTTTCTTCTTCATTTATTCTGAGTACACTGGGTTTCACTATCTATAAGAAGAGGCACATTCCTTAAGTCTGGAGCATAGTTTGACTTGGATGAATCATGAAAAAGTGCTTTTAAAGAGAGAATAAATAAGAATGAATTAAAATCCTCATGGAACTCACAGCATGGAGAACAAGTGGAGCATGTCTCATGATGTGAGGTTTAACAAAGAACATGACCAAGAGATCCGGTCACTATCATATTTCATATCTAGAACGAATATATATTCTGAGCTGAGTGAATTGACATGGTCTTCGTTAAATCAAAATTCAATGCAGCAACAAGAACCACTTCAAATATTTCCAATGTGGCTCTCCTTGGTTTTGAAGAAATATGCTCCTCTGATCTAGCAAATTTCTTGTCCAGGAGCATAGGGATCTTTTGAGTTTGGTGCATTTATTTGCACCAAATATCACTGATAGAGGAAGTAGGAAATCGTCAGGATTTTCATTGACCGTTTTATGTCAATAAGAAGAAGACAAATAATGCTTAGGGACTAAGAAATTTTTATCTGTAAAAGCACAAAAAGCTGACACATGAAGGTTGGAATGTCTTCAGTATGTGCCATATGTGATGTGCTTCCAGCTGATAGGCACTAAAGAAAATGGAGACAAAGGAAATTGGAAAGTAATCAGGAAGTACAATGAATGATAGAACTCCACTATTATTACTCTTTTAAAAAGATAAGTTTGAAAACTTGAGAGAATTTAACCTTTGCTGGACTTGCTTTTAGTCTACTATTTCCAGAGAAAAAACAACCAACCATTTCAATTGAGCGTTTTATGCAAATTTAGAGACTTTTCCCAGTAAGGAGTTGAAATGTAATCCCTAGATGTGGACTATTCATATCTTTCACCATATGCAAAGAAACATTTTCAAATAATTACACAACAAACACACATACACAACACACAAAACTGGCCTAAGAAATCTTTTCTCCCATGCTAAATATAGAGGAAAAAATGCTAATTGTGATTTTGATACTAAAATACAATTATGAATGAAATATACACTAAGTTAGGAACCAAAGTTTTAAAGAAATGTTTGTTGTATGTGTATGTTTCTATGATTAGAAACACACAGGTGCCCACAGAGACCAAAAGGAAGTATTAGATATCCTGGAACTGAAGTTATAGGTGGTCGAGGACCATCTGATATGGATTGTGGCTACTAAACCTAGGTTCTCTGCAAGATCAGTAAGTTCTCTTAACTGCTGAGTCATTTTCAAGTCCTATAGGCTACAAAATTTTAATTAAGTATTTTAATTGGTATGGATCTTAGAATTATTTACTATCCTGCTTTTTAAAAATATACATAAGGTAAAAATTAATATTTCATGACGCTACGTGGTAAAATACAAAAGAATACTAAGAATAACATTTGGATTTAGTAATGTAATTTTCAATACCAATGTAATAGGACTATCAGAATAGAGAATGGAAAGAAAAAGTTGTAATCCAGCACCCTTTTGATTGTATATCTGCCAATGTGTATTTGACAGCATTTACTGTCATAGCAACTCAAACAAATTTGAGTGGTTGTACAGATGGCTTACGGATCTTTAGTAGATATATTTCAAGTCCCTCTAAATGGTTTTTCCAACTTCTTTTTAGAAAACTACTTTTTAGAGACGTACAATGTTTCACAGTACATTGTGAAACAGGATTAAAAAAATGACAATAAAGACAGGTGTAAAATAAAAAAAATACAAGTACAATGTTTCAATTACGTTTATGTTCTCTTCTGCTGAAATTATATTTTCTTATCTGTTTTATTGTAGTAGACGTATATTGATGTGGTTAATCCTGAAGAAAAGAAGGAGCTTTGTCTTGATCTGTTCTATTAGTTTCACAAAACAATATGTAACAAACTTTTTGATCATAATGAAATTTTGTGTATATTGAAATAAAAGATTTAGATACATAAAGCTATATTAAAATAGTATTTAGATTTCAGTTCTCACCAAAAAAATTAAACAAGTCACCTCGTCCTCTGTGTATATGAAACCTATTGAACTCATCCATCTGCCAATCTACCTCCACACATACAACTGGGTTAAGAGTGTAGAATGTTCTATTTGAGGATGCCCCTTGTCAGTTCCCAAGGAAGAGTTATTTGTTCAGAGTGATGACATCATTGTGTCATGCTCATTTCATATACTGATGTACCCTTGTACACTTTAATGCAGTATTACATAATAGTATTATTTTTATGTTGGTTTTCTACCCAAGGCAAGTCCACAACAAAACATAATTATATGTGTTTACCATATTTATCACAGCACCCATCATCTTAATTTCATATAATATTTAAACAATTAAAATTGCAAAAGAAATGAAATATAAAAATGATGCAAAGTATGAATTTGCTTAGTAAATAAGGTTCAGTAAAATCTTATAACCAGGTGGTTGACCATGACTTTTATTTACAAACATTCATGCATGTTAATGTTTATGTCTGAGTGAGGCAACCTTACTTAACAGCGTTATCCTCAAAAATGCAGAGAACTAAAATTAGGAATGTTTTTATGCAACCCAGGTTCACTGTGAGGCAGAATCCAAGTGAGAGTCCTTTGTGTCTGTATGCTCAGCATCAATGTGAAACATGATCTGTAATGTGTTTTACATATACTAGATATTTAATGTTTTAAATCCTATACATTTTACATATTGTTTCATTAAATAAAGTATAGAAAATTAATAGTTTGGAAAGTTGACTTACCTTCTCTCCTTGGTACCATCATGTCCGTCTTTGTCTGCACATATTGCTCTGCTAGATGGTGTGTTTTGACTTCATAAACTCTATCTGAGCTCTATGGAGTCTTAAGGTTGGCTTCCCTAAACTACTAGTTGAAGGACACCCTGGCTCAGTCACACTTACAATTCTACATTCACCTGAAGCTAGTTTTACTGGCTTAATTTTCAATCTAAGATGTGGCTTTCATTCTAAAAGGAAAGTAAACGGTCATATGTAAAAATATTTGCTGACATATTGTATATGTTGTTTTTATTGCATCAGATGAGGAAATGAGATGAGAGCCATTTTTAAGTCTTTCTATTCTTTACTGAAAGGTTTTTTTTGTGTTTTTTTATTAATTCAGATTATATCTCAATTGTTATCTCCTTGTTTGTCTCCCCCCATTCCTCCCTTCCACCCTTTTTCATCCTATTCCCCTCCCGGAGATCTGTGACAGAAGGAAACCTTCTCCTCTACCATATGGTCACAGCCTATTAAATATCATCTTGGTAGCCTTCCTATTCTTTTGCTGAGTCCCACCAGGCCTCCCCACGAAGGGGAAGTGGTCAAATATGGGTCACCAGAGTTCATGTCAGAGTCAGTGCCTGCTCTCCACACAACTGTAGAGAATGTACTGTCCATTGGATAGATCTGAATAGGGGTTCAGTATTTACTGCATGAATTGTCCTCGGTTGGTGCACTGAACTCTTGATGGCTAGTTCAACTCAGTTGTTCTGGCTCCTCTCCAAGCTGACTGATTCAACCTGTCTTCTATTGCCTTCCAGACAAATAGCTCTGACTGGTCTCAAACTAATTCTGCCACTATGTTTTTTTTAAATTTATTTTATTAATTTATTCATATTACATCTTGATTGTTAGCCCTTCCCCTATTTCCTCTCATTCTTCCCTCCCTCCCATTTCTCCCCTTCCCTATGTCTGTGACTGAGGGAGACCTCCTCCCCCTATATATGCTCTCAGAATATCAAGTCTCTTCTTGGTAACTTGCTATCCTTCCTCTGAGTGCCACCAGGTCTCCCCATCCAGGGGACATGGTCAGAAAAGGGGCACCAGGGTTTGTGTGAGAGTCAGATCTCACTCTCCACTCAACGGTGGAGAATATCCTGTTCGTCCTGCCACTATGTTTTAATCTTTTGGTTCCTCATCATTCTTTGGCTCATTCTCTCTTCCCTTGTGCCTAGCTTGTTTTCTCAAAACCTATCTCTGTCAAACTTTCCCCATAAGAACAAAACAAAAAAAAAAAAAAAAAAAAAAAAAAGAAAAAAAAGAAAAAGAAAAAGAAAAAGAAAAAGAAAAAAAAGAAAAGAAAGAAATCTTGGTTAAAAAAAATTTCTGTCTTCCTCTGTGCTGCCCTTAAGTAGCCTCTCTTTCCTCTCCTCTCCTGCTCTTGTGACAGTTGGGCATATCTTATCTTTGTCTCATTACTTTGTCTGCCCCTCAATTAGATGTAAAGTTCAAACATGGCTGCTTCTTTCTACAAATTAACCTTACCATCACTGTTTAGTATTAAATGTTTACTAAGGGCATGCCTGTATTCAAGCTAGAGCTTACTGTAATCCAAAGTGTGTCTGTTCCAGCTGGATCACATAGACCTAGAGAAATTTTGGATGTGATCCCTTGCCAGGGAAGCCATATTGCTGGATTGAAATTCTCTCTCTCTCTATATATATATATATACATACATACATACATACATACATACACACACGTATGTGGTATGTATGTATATGTGTGTGTGTATAGATACATACATATATACATACATATCACATACATGCATATTATATATATATATGTATGTATGTGATGATTGAGAATGGTGATTCTCTATCAGAGGTTCCTTCCAATTGTTTGTTTTCTGTGAAGTGACTCTACATGATAATGTCTAGAGGAAAGGCTTGATCTTGATAAATCCTATTTTGATCTGATGAATTCACAAATTGAGAATTACTAGAGATAAAATTTTACTGTGAGACAAGTAAGTCTTTATTTCAGAAAACTGTAACTTTGACAAATTACACTAGAAAATTCAATGAGTCTTGAAACTGAGGTTACTGTTCAAGCTATAGCTATTTTTAATTGAATTCATTACAATTAAATATACAATAGACAGATAGATAGCTTTCACCTTAACAAATGATTGAGATTCCAGTATTTGTGGTGTTTCACAACTTGAGTAAACATATAGAGTTTGGTGCTGTCTTGATTTCTCTATATACATTATTTTTTATAAGAGTCATTTGTGTGTGTGTGTGTGTGTGTGTGTGTGTGTGTGTTTACGGTGTGTGATTTCACCCTTGACCCCTCTGTCTTATTTATCTCCTCCGAGATAAATATATTATCTCCTCAAATCTCTTTTGAGATTTGAAAAATAAATTCACATAGCAACTCTGTTTCTAATTGAACATTCTCTCAAGTTCCTTGTTAAAATTTTAATGTAATATAATTACATTATTTTCCTCTTCTCTTTCTTCTAATCCCTCCCATACACACTCTTCTGTTTTCTTTCAAATTCATGATCCTCATTTGGTTCCTGCTTAGGAAGTCATATTCTTGAGACTTTATGGGTACAACTTCTTAGGAGACAACAATCTCACAGCAAATGTTCCAATCCTGTGTCCTTCAGAATTTTTCTGACCATCCTCCACAATGATCCCTAAGACTTAATTATGGGAGTTGACCTCCTGCCTCAGCTTCCCAGGTTCTGGTATTATAGACCAATATATATTCCATTATGTTCTGACCCAAGAACAAAATTAACTAACCCCCAAACACAGAAGATTCTTCTTTAATCTTTGCCTTAAGGACTTGTTATTTTGCACCAGCTACTAAATATTAATTGTTTCCAGTTTCTGTTAGGGTAAGGATAGAAGCACCAGGATGCAATGGTGTAATGTCCTTGGTGTCAGCACTGAGAGCAGCAACACTGCTGTGTATGGGCTTGGCCCAGTAAGGGAGATGCTTATAGCATGAGAGCTGCAGTCTAGTCACTGCTACTCAGAGTGACAAAATTAAGAGTCCATGGCCACCTTAAAAAAATTGTTGTGACCAAGCTCAGTAGAAAGCATATTAAGTATTTGTTCCTTTCTAGTTCTACACATGCCTAGCTTTCTAGTTGGCTATGAAGTCCAAGAGACCTTCTAAATCCTAAAATAAACTCTTTTTCTGTAAAAGATCATCATGATTACTCTCTAATTCTGACTGGCAGAGCCTCCTTTTCTGCTTCCCTTTTTTTTTTTTTTTTTTTTTTCCAGCTAATCTTGTTCGTTCAGTGAACTTTACAAGAAAACACAAAGTGACTGTAGACACAAAGGTAGAACTTTCAGGTGTATAAAGAGATAAAATATAGTTAATAACTCATATTTCAAAGCTAATCATGGGTTGGCTTGAGCTTTTCATCACAGGAGACAAACCAGATGCAACAGTCTCCTGGGGACAGAAGAGGAAATGGGGCAGTGAGAGTGTAGAAGGGACATTCCTGTGAGGATACAATCAAGTGTAGACTGATAAGGTAGGTCTCTCTGGGAGTGTAAAACACAACACCATTTCTTGCTTATCAGTGAAGTCAGTCAGGGCTTAGTTCTTCATTCTGTTAAGTATGTAAAAAACTTTACTTTTTTGTGGTATTATAGCAAAAGTCTTGCAAACATTTAAGAAAATTACAGAGATTTAATTTGTAAAACATGGTTTCCTCTTCTCCGTTCCTGAAAAATGTCAGTAGTAGGATGGAATTCCAGAAGATAAATTTAGTCGGCTATGGCTTTTTTTAAAAAACAGAATTTTACTTGATTCTGAACTTCAGCTAGGATCTCCTTATGAAAAAAATCACTTAAAGTACGTACCATATTCTCCAGCCACTGTGGTATAGATGCCATCTCTCTTAGACTGAAAGCTAAGGTGCTCAAAGCTCTCAACAAAGGCAGGACATGTATCAGTGGTTTTTTTTTTTTTTTTTTTTTTTTTTTTTTTTTTTTTTTTTTTTTTCCATACTTCAGCTAGTATCCATACCCAGTATTCCCGACATCTTTTCTAAAAATTAAAACTAATACAACCCGGTCAACATAGCCTCTGAGACATTCGGCAGTCACCTCACAGAAATGATTCCTTGTTATGAAGTTGACTGCTAGTTACTCTCCTCACAGAATCTGACAGACAATCCTCACAAGTGTCTTCACAGTCTATTTGGTGTTTCAGTCCATGGAAAACAACAGGTTTTTTTGTTTTGTTTTCTTTTGTTTTGTTTTTTGCATTTACTCTATTTCAAACACTGCTTTTTCATCTTTACCATATAATAACAAAAAATGAATAATTTTTGTAAAGATGAAAGGTACATGAAAAATGCTCAGTGACCTGATTTACAGAATGTTAATTTGGAGTAGCCCTTTAATATTCATTTTATAACATTAAAAACAGGTCAATTAATCTTAAGCTTAGGATGAGTACTAGTGAACACTAATACATTCTGAATTCCTTTATTGAAAGAACTAGACAATTAGCTGGTATTTATTATTATTATTATTATTGTTGTTGTTGTTATTACTTTTCAAGTTGTTATCTATAAAATAATTCACTTGATACAAACATTCCATAAAATCATTCATAAAGATCTATAAATGCCTAGGTAGTCATCTTTCAAAGGATGAGATGAAATTAGGACCAACATGACCATACTCCCTAATATGTGATTGCTAAATCTCAATACAGTTCAGAGTTATCAGTATATCTGTGGTAGTATAATATTTTCTGCCACAGTTCTTTTTTTTAATTTTATTAATTTATTCATATTACAACTAAATGGTTATCCTCTCCCTTGTATCCTCCCATTCCTCCCTCCCTCCCATTTTCCCCTTACTCCCCTCCCCTATGACTGTGAACCCCTACCCAAATCTAGCCAATGGACAGGACATTCTCCACAGTTGAGTGCAGAGTGGGGTCTGACTTTCACACGTACTTTGGTGCCTCATATTTGACCACGTCTCCTGAATGGGGAGATTTGGTGGCACTCAGAAGGATAGCCACAGTTCTTAAATTGAAAAAAAAAAAAAAAAACAACTAATTATTTAAGGTTTCGTCAATTACTTCTTATTAGTGATCTTTTTCTACCCAGATAGAGAAACAGACTGCCAATTAACTGGCAAATGAGCATTTAAATGTAATAGAGAGCCAAATAAATTACAGTGTAAATATTTCCTGTGAGATAAATTCTAATACGTGTTGTGTCTAAATGAGAAGGTCAGAGGTTCTCTCTAGGAGCATCTTGAAGTAGAATTATGAACAGCCAAGACCAAAAAAGCACACCCTCACACAAGTCTGTTTCACAGCCCACACTCAGATAAAAATATGTTTACATCCATTGCATTTTATGGTTCTATAATTTAAGGAATCTCTGTATCTTTATGAATAATTTTTTACTACAGTAGATGTGAGACTGTATTGAATGCTACATCCAGTGAATTATTTTATAAATGACAATATTTTGTTGACGTTTCTAACTAAAGTAGCACAAAGGGTAGTCTTAAAGACATTACCTTTTGTTTCTGAAACTTACTGAATTCCTCCTCATTGTTGAAGATTTGTATCAACTGTAAACAGCCAACAGTTTACACTTTAATATTTTTATTACTTGAGTATAATTTAAAGACATTTGAAGAACATGGCATTATCTAAGACATTATTCTGTTTCCTTGTCATGATAGCATGTGACAGCCCTGAGACATTTGGTGAGGGCCATACTTCACCAAGGACATTCTATCCCTATATCCATCTCCATCTCTATCTATCTCTGTATCATCAATCTTTTCATATTGCTGTATTTATATATTAAAATAGCTTGAACTTTTTGTTTGGTTTTTGATAGCTGTAGATAGTCATCATTCAAACAGAACACAGCAGCTGGTTCTTGAGGGGCTAGACCTGATTACGTGTGGTGGTAGTTTGCCCAGCCGCAGAGCAGCGCTTTCTTCTTGTCTGTTCTCTTCCATGCTCTTCTTGCGTATTCAGTACACTGAAGTTTAACTTCACGCTTGAGATGCCTGCTCCATTACCCGCACTGGCATTTCCACCTTCAACAAACATGTTTTATTGTGTATCTGTGGTGTATGTTGATTTTTCTTTTCTTCCTTTCTCATGAATAGTGCACCATAGTTTTAATTAATAAGTTTATGAAAAAACTCATTTTTTATTTTTAGAAAGATATAATTCATGTTTAGGTCTACTATATCTGGAATTGTAAAAAGGGAAAAAAACATAAAAAATTTAAAAAGCATACATGCTCAATTAATTCACATTAAAAATTGAAAGAAATATTGATTTAGTGTTTCATAGCTGTATTATAAATTATGAATTTGTTTTATGTTAATTATTTCCACACAAAATAAGAATATGTTTAATTATTAAATAAATATTTTGATATTGCAAATGACTATATTTTGTAAGTATTTCTAAGTACTGATTTCACAACACAGATTTTCTTTTTTTAAATATATTTTATTAATTTATTCATATTACATCTCAGTTGTTATCCCATCCCTTGTATCCTCCCATTCCTCCCTCCCTCCTATTTTCCCATTACTCCCCTCCCCTATGGCTGTGACTGAGGGGGACTTCCTCCTCCTGTATATGCTCATAAGGGATCAAGTCTCTTCTTGGTAGCCTGCTATCCTTCCTCTGGGTGCCACCAGCCCTCTCCATATTCCTGAATTCATTATTTTAAATCAGTAGTAGGGTTCCCTACAAATAAAATATGACTTGTTGTCATTAAATCATTAATTTCTTTTATTGAAATTTATTTTTTTGTTGAGAGCCTTAAACCCACTAGGCATTCTTCCAAAATCTGAAAAGGTACCTGTAAATGATATATTTCTTGCTTTCTTTAAAGGTAGATTGGCAGTCATAAAACATCTGACTAAAAACGGTGCAGACAGCAAAGCATAGCACAATGAAGTTGAAACCAGATAATAGAATAGTGAGTAACAAATTGAAATAATGCAGCTGGTGTGACCATGGTAGTGAGTCTGTGCCATGGATGTAACATCAATCCCAGACCTAAAATGTGGAAATGAATTGTTTACATTTTATGGTGAGTGGATGTTAGGATAAAAATCACTCAGGCACGAACAAGCTCAAGCAGGGTCAGAAAGTAGGTACATTTGATGCGAGGTATGATGTGGTGAGATCAGAGAGGCAGGAGCCAGGTCCAGAGGACTTATTGACAAGTGCAAAGAGTTTGGATCTTAGCTTAATCACAATGGAAAGTCACTGGCAGGGGGCCCATTTGTCCTCACATCACCTTGGAGATACCAGTCCTTCACTGCAGATTGAAAGAGAAGGGACAGTGACATCATAGATATTTGATCCTCTGCTTGTTAATTCAGGTTTTTAAATGGAAGGCGGGGCACCAAGGTAAAGTAGAGATTATAATTAAAATCATATAAAACTCTTAAGGTACTATCAAAAATGGTAAAGGTCAGTTAAGGGGAGGGTTGACCCATTTCTAATAACAGTTTTCTGACTGTTCTTTTCATCAGTAATTTAAACAAAAAAGTATTTTCACACTCCTTCCCTTGAATAATCTGATTCAGTTTTCTAGATAATTACTTTGTCTATAGTGTCTAAACTGACAGCTTTATAGCATTTTCCTTAGTTACATGGAAATATTCCAAAAAATTGACTAAGTATATCCAAAGCCAACCTTTCCTGTTTTACTAACATTCTTATTGGCAATCTTTCCCCCCCATGTTAGAATTAAGCTGGTTGTGGGGTATAGACTAAATTCTTTCTCACCTGGGCAGTTTGATTTTTCTTGGCTGGCCTCTGTAAATAACGAATATTGACTCTGTGCCAGTGTGCTGCCCTCAATAATTCAATTTTCTTCCTCAAACTGGCTTCAATCTGAAACCATCTTAACTCGTATCCTAAGTTTTATGCTTTCTTGCCAAATTGTATTATTTAAATGCACATTTGTCTTATTTTTCACATATTGAACATGTGATTTATGGGTTACCTACCATATCATCATTCCACATTGAAAAAACTCTAAAAGTTAAAAATATCAATAAAACAATATTCTTTACCACACTTGCCTGAAGATAGTCTTCAAACCAATAATTAGTAGAAAAAAAAAAAAAATCTCTTCTTCTGCTCTTCTTACTTTTGCTATTCCTCTTCCTCTTCTTCAATTCTACTGAAAGAACGAGAAAAAGTACGGACATATATAGTAATCAATGTAATCAATAATTTAGAAAATGCGTGCCACTAATTAATTCTCTATTACTCAGGTAATTGTAGAGAAAAATTTAAAGCACTGTCAAATAACATAGGCCTTTTTTTTTTCCCAGAGCAAAAGGAATAGCCCAGTGGTGCAATTTCCTTCATAGTACTGTTAATCATTTATTATTTTCCTTTTTAATTGGATGAGTAATGATGCTTAAAAAGAGGCTCACCTCCTAGAACAACCCATCTCACTAGGAATGAGTCATTGGAAAGGATACAAATATCTCGCTATTTTTTGTCTAGTTCTATTTATTTTTAGGTTAATTAGATGAGTAAAAATTGACAAAAATTCAGTAGTAGCATATTTAGAATATTTCAGCCTAACTATAGCTTATAATATAATGGGGTGATAAAATTTTGATTTATTTGAGGGTCTGGATGAGAAAATATATTATGATAGTTGCACAAATAACAATTTGCTCTGTTTTTGTTTTTGTTGTTGTTGACATGACCTAATAAAATGGATTAAGTAATTCATAGAGAATAGAATTATTTCATAATTCTGAAGGCTGGGAAGTTGAAGAAAATGGCACCAGAGTCCACTTGGACACAGTGAGAACTTTCTTGCAGGGTCACAAAGTGGCCTCCATTGTGGTAATGAGGTGACACAAGTAAGACTGCTCTAAAGAAGTCTCTGCTCTGGTTTCTTTGAGATTTCAGTTCTATCACTTTGAAAATACTTGTTTGTATTGAAGGCACATAAATAAGGCAATGATGAACCAGTTACCCAAAATAGAACAAAGATGTACCTCTCTTCACAATACACTGGAATGATAGAACCAATCACTTTTTAAAGAAAATTTAATTGAAAATTAATAGAAAACTTTCACACTTTGTTTCCCATATATACACCACAGTGCTTTTGAAGTGTTTTCAATTTTTTTTTCAAAGAACATGTTATTTTTTATGGGCCTCCTACTTTTAAGTAATTTCTGAACATTTTTATTTGCTGTTGTTCAAAAGTGTACTCACAGCTCCCCCCCGCCCCCTGTAAGTTTTATTAAAATGGTTTGATGGTAAGAGTCCCTGATACTTTTCTACAGACATTGTTTAACACAGCAATACATTCTAGAGACCAACAGAATTCGGAATATGACATTTGCTCCATAAAAAAATGCCTGAGAGTAGTGAAAGAGTTACATGGTTTCAGTAGCTGAAAAGTTCAAACTGTGAAGACTTATGGAAGAACACAGTCTTTGCAAATATTTAGGAATGAAACCAGGTTAAGGAGGAAGTTTTCTTATAGAGTGGGTCAGCCACACATTTTTTGGATACAGTAGCAAAGCATCAGGAAGGCTTCTTTGTAGGCTCTGTTTCTTAACAATTAGACTTTATTATACAGCCCAACTAGCTTACACCAGAGGGGAAAAAAGGTTAAAGAGAAATAAGAGTGAACCTTCTGGTATCTGTTCCACGGGATGGGTCCCTAGGTGTCTCTGGCCTCGTGCTGGTCCAGACTGTTTGCTGATCCACGTGCACTCAAGCCCGGTATGAACCTGTTGCTGCTCTCTGCTCTCCACCTGCCTGTGTCATGTACGAAGGGCGTTCTCCTTCTCCCATTGAGGGTCAATTAGAAAAACAATAGTCCAGGCGGGGTCCCCAGGTCCACTTCCTGAATTCCAGGCCTAGGATGGATCCACCCAGTCTATCTCAAGGTTAATCTAAGGGAGTATCCATGGTATGTCCAAGGGTAAAGCCTGCCAAGACTGCTTTCACCTGTGACAAAGCTTACAGTCTTTCCCACACTTCTCAACAGCATTCACTTTCAGATGGCAGTAATTCCTGGTGATCTGAAGACACAGGAAATGCTTCCAACTCGAGGTGTGGATGGATTCCTGCCTGAGAATATGTTGACCTCCATTAGAACTACAGTCACTGTTGGAGTAAAAGCTTCTGTTTTCAGAATCTGAACAGAGTAAAGAGCAACCTGGATATCAGCATGGATATCTTAAGCCACAATTTAATTTTCTTCAACTCCTGACGTAATCTTGGCAGAAACATAATTTTTGTATGAATTAGTTAGGCAACTGTGACAGTGAAGATAAGATCCATGGAAGCGTTTTCTGGGAGGGAATAAAGAAATATGTAAGAGAATAAAGCAATGCCTTTATCACAAGAGAAGCGTTGAAATCACTACTCAAGTCCTTTCTTCTACAATCTGATTGTGTCCCAATAACTTGTCCAGACGACTTAAGAACTCTTTCTTAGTTAGGATCAAATGTGGGTATGGATAATCCTATCCTTGCTCCTTTGCGAACTGCTTAAACATTCCTCAAGTAGTGGTTTTTTAGTTTTCAGTCTATTTTTGTAGTTATATTTTCTACTTCTTGGTATTTATCTCATTGCATAATTGGAATTCAGTACATCTCCCTTAATTTTATACAAATACATCAGATAGCTAGTCTTCTGTTATAACTACAATTTGACCTGTTTCTTTTACACTCTCATTTATAACATTAACTGTTTTGATAATGTTATCTATTCTTAATGCAATTCATTGAACCCACAACTGAAATAAAACAGTTCTCCTTGAGTTACAATGAAATGACTTGAGAAAAACTGTGTTATCTCACCATAATCATGCAAAAATTCAAAAAAACAGCTCCTCTCTTATCTCTTCTTTTATCTAGTAAAGACTGTCAAGGCAGAGAAAAGTCTAAAGTGCATTCAGAGACATAAGAGACATGTTTGATGCCAGAGACCAGATTCACAGCAGGTCATGCAAAGAGCTGGCTTTCATCTTTCGTGTGGCTCTACACCATAAAGTATTGTTCGCACATGCATATTTAATGTCCTGCGTTGTGTCAGAAATTTCTATTCCATAATCAAGGAAGGGAGAAAAGCAAAGGCAACACAGAAACAGTGGTCTAATTCAAAGCAGCAAGGAGGGCTTGCACACAGTGCTTGTCCTCTTCTGCTTGGATAAGAGGTTGCTCATATCTATCCATGATGATAGATGATGATGAACTGCATCATACTCTTTCTATTTCCTGTGGGCCTTATTCAGTGTTTTACACTTCTGTGCCTGCTGTGTGGGTTTACTTATCCCACCCAGCTTATTTTCATATCATCCTGACATCTAAACTTGAGTAACCTAAGTATTTGTTGTTCAACATTTCCCAGGCACTATCTAGAGAGTATTGTGGTCTTTCCAGCCTGTCCATAGCATCTACTGAACTCTCACGGTTTTATTCCTCAATCGGTTATATTCCCAATATGGGAGCCTAGAACACAAGTTAAAATGTGGGCTTATTGATAATAAGCGATGAATTAGTCTATATGTTTCAAATAATGACATAATATACACTTTATTTTTGCCTATTAAGGGTTATAATGGCCTTGATAATTCTCTTGCCCATTAGCACTGTAATAAGCATCATACTTATAACTGAAAATACTGCTGGATTACTTCGCATACCACCCTCTGATTTATGCCTCACAGTGTTCCCATGCAAGATTTGGTGCAGACGTAACTGCAGTTCCTCACGAATGCATGGGATCAGTGTCAGAGCTGGTGAATTGTAGGTTCTTATTCTCAATTCCGTGTGTGCTCAAAAATTATTTTCACAAGCACCTAATGCTTATGAGTTTTCCTGGTAAACAAAATAATTTTTAGAATGAAAATACAATGAATATATCACTGATGAAATAAACACAGAGAAGTCTTAAACTAACTCATTTGGATTGCATTAGTGTACATTGGTCCGTGGGTTCGTTTCTTTAGCTTTAAACCATGTTTCTGTTAGTTTCATTATGGAAGAAGCGTTTAATGACGTGGTTCTCAAATATCTGAAGCAGATAGTTGATAGGATGTGTGGAAGACCCTTTGGCTATAAGATTGATGTGTTCCCTCATGTTCTATAAAGTGGTAGAATCTATATTTGTGGAGGCAAGAACTAAATATTTCAAGCTGGATGCAGGTTAACCACTTTTCAAGAGAATTATAGGTGCGCAGTAAAAGAAGAAATGCAATTCAGTGTTGAACACCTGTGCAATTTATCCATCCTCCAGAGGCTGTATGGGGTACTGGCAGCCAGTTAAGGGCAAAACAAAGATCTGAGGATGGGATTCAGATAATAGAGAATAATGGGGTGAGAGAGCAGTGACTCAGTTGGATTCACCATAATGTTTATACAATTTTGACTAAACTGTGGGGTGTTTGTTTGTTTGTTTGTTTGTTTTTGAGACAGGGTTTCTCTGTGTAGCCTTGGCTGTCCTGGACTTGCTTTGTAGACCAGGCTAGTGTCGAACTCACACAATCCATCAGCCTCTGCCTCCCTGAGGCCTGGGATTAAAGACATGCACCACTATGCCTGGTTAAACTGTGAATTTTTTAAGAGGACACAAAACATATATTCTACTATTTGACTTTTTGACTATTCAGAAAACTAGTTTGACCTGGAACTCACCTTTCCTTATAATTATTAAAATTTAAAACAGCCTTACATTTCAAATGTTATTTTTAAAAAAGCAATCTACCCCTCCCCGTATTCTGTTATCCAGCGAGAGACATGTAGCTAAGTATTTCTCTCGAGATGAAGGCCTTGATTCTTGAGTTACTAAAGTTGCCTTTGTTTTGTCTTGTTTTTCATCTTTCTTTGAAATATACAGAATAACCCCAGCAAACGCACACATACACACACACACAAAGACACATGCCCATACATATTTGTGTATGTATATATGTATGTGTGTGTGTGTATGTATATATATATGTCTGTCTGGGTTCTTTGGTATTGAACTTTGGTGCTTTCCACAAATGTAGAAAGCAGGACTAAAAAAGCATCTTTCAACTTAGTAATGTTTATGTTTACATCCCAAAAGTGATCTTATGGCCTTATTAACTTATTTAAAAACCTTTCTTCTGTATCTTCTAAGCCATGGTAATTCAAGTATATAGAAATTAACTATCTGCAAACTTAGTACAGCTTTGGTAATTATGAGAACTTTCCACTTTCTTTTACCCGTCTTTTTTTTTTTTTTTTTTTTTACTAGATAATTCTACTGGAAATACTGTGCATATTTCTCCATGCGTAAGTACTTCAGAATGTGTTTCCAACTCTTGAGCATAGTTGAATAGTGTGTAAGTTTTGTTGTGCTGCTGTGTAAGAAACTTCAGTGGCTTAAAAAAGGAGAAATAAATATGTAGCATCTTAGCAGTGAGAAATCCCAAAATTAAGGCATTGGTAGCTATGCTACCCTTGAGAGTGCTGTGCAGAAACTTCTTGTGTCTCTCCTCTTAGCCTATGCATGGCTGTCTGTTCTTAGCATTTCAACATATTTCTTCTGTTTCTGTCCATCTTTGTCCCACTCTTGGGGGATATGAGTCATAATGGATTACCTTAATTACTTCAAACTGAGTTAAATTGACCTCATTTAACTTAACTTTGTTACGCTTCTATACTAATAAGGCCACCATATGGGGTTTAGGGCGTTAGGAGTTCATGTCATTTTATGAACTTTAATAAACTCTATACTTAATACCATACTACACTAACTAATCCCTTAATAACATCTAATACCCAGTTCACATTCAATTTTTTTAAGATTCTTTTTTCCTAAAATGTATGTGTAGACTTGATTTGCTCACATCAGGAACCAAACAATATGATTTGTTTATATTCACTTGTGATTTTTAAAATGAATGTTATGCACATTTTCTTCATTATTTGTAATTAATTGTTTTGAGATGAGGGGTCACTATATAGCCTCACCCAGGTTATAACTCATGATCCTTCTGCCTCAGTCTTCAAAGTTTTGGGCTATAAGTATGTACAGCCACATCAGGCTGTATTTATCTAATATGTATGATCTGAAGTTATACATAGAAATTTCAACATGTTCTAATATTTCCTTACAAGGTATAGGAGTTAACGACATCACTTTAATGATTTATATCTTGCTTATGTTAAAAAAACCTTCACAATACCTTGTTTGATCCTTTTGAAATGCAAATCTCTAGTCAATGCTGCATTTCTAGAATACCTTGCTCCTATCAGAAACCATATCTTTAAAGATTATTCAGTAATGGAACCTACCCTGCCTTGTTTTGGTAAATGTCATCGCATTATCAAGAAAAAGGTTTATCCATTCTACATAGTTTTCTAAATTTTGTATCTTACTAGCTCATTTCTCGTGATGTCTGTTACACAGTCTGCTACCATTGAGTACCAGTTCACTGGCAGGTAAGCCAGAGGTGGGGTCACTTTCATTCTATCTGGAAGTACACACCTTCTAGTGTTTGACTTTCTCTGACAACAAAATTGTTTTTAGTTATTTTCAATTGAATTACCCTTGTTTCTATATTATGTATCTTCCTTTAATATTTAACATAATGAAATTAATTGATAGTCATTATCTCAATTTATTATTTGATTAGTATTTTTGGACAATTAATTTCTAATTTTATCCAAGAACACTTTTTCATTATTTTGAAAGAAACCATGATCATATCTCTTGATTCTTTCTCCTATATATCTATATAAAATAATTGATGATATTAATCCTGTTAATATCATTATGGATATGTGTATTTTAAAAAACTGGCATGTTTTGAGCATGCTTCTTTCCAGTATCCAAATTGTTGCCAGATTAACTGGCAGGTTCCCTTCACCTGGACTTTGAATGATGCTTGCTGGCACATGTCCTAAGCAAATGACTCAAGTATTCTCTCATAGAGCACACATGAGCACTTCTCTAGGGCCTTTGCTTTCTTTTGGAGACTGTTACTGTTTGGTTAACCTAAGTACTAGCTGTCATATTGCTAATTTCTAATATAGTCTTAATTCAGAATTTCTTGCACATATAGTGAAATGTAGTCTCTAATAGCACTTCTCACTATCTCTTCATTTTCTCATGCTCAACAGAAAGAAAATATTCTTAGTTATAATTGCAAAATAAAAAATAACCTAAAGTGCAAACCATTTTTAACCACTGGCTGAGACTGCTAATTGAGCCTACAACCACAGAATTAATTTAATTTTCAGGTAGAATTTTAAATCAACTGGAGGGTTCAGGTATTAAACTTGTTCCAAGTCACTTTCATCATACCATTTTGCAAAGTGAAAAAAATTTAATAAAAATAGACATATCAGGGCTGTGGTCCTCCATAATCATTTTATACATGTTACCTGTTGGCGTATTTCCCAATCATGTCCCTACTCAATTTCACATTATCTTTCATCTTCAAGTTAAATATAGACATAATCCCCTGTGATTACATGGGCAACAATAAATGTCAACCACAAAATGAGAATGCACACAATTCTAATAAAGCTGATCTAGTTGACAATGAAAATCTATGTCGAAATTCTCGAGCACAGAACTGTAGTGTGCATGTTGAGGTTTTTATCTTCTCTGGAGGCAGAGCTTGGTTACCCTGGTTTACTGAATACAAACTCATGCAATGATAAGCAAACCCAAACCTTCCTCTGTTACACCAGTGAGCCTAGTCGTTACCTTTGGAATGGTCACTCTGTGCTCAAATCGGTTGCTGGAAGCTCCAGGTGTGTAGGTTCTATATAAGCTCACTGGAGAAGGAAACCATGACTTATGAATTGTTTGAAGTTTCACAACATACATTAAAATAGATTAGCGACATGCTTATACTTTGAAAGAGAAGATGAGCAAGCCTTGCTTATGTCTATTTTGATTGTTGATGTAAGGATATTACTTTGAATTGTAACTGCACAAATTGTACTTACATGCTTGATTATAAATATTGAGAGATGTCATAATTTCTCATAAGTAGGAAATGATACTAAAAACATCCAAAAAATGAAACTCATTTTGATATTGCCAAGACACTCAGATTTTCTATTGATCCAAGATATCACAGTCCAGCAGAGTGTAGCCACTAGGAAGGCAGCCAGATACACTGTATGCAACTCTGTTCTATTATACTGTGGACTGGATCCAGCTAGGACAATTAGGAAGAAATATGCCTAAATAATGAACACACACATATGGTTTCAACTATGAAATATCTACCCCCAGAGAAGTGTGATCAGAACAGCTCATGATACAAACCCACAAGTAAGAGAAGCACCTATATTGTTAAATCTAAAATTTTGGAGTGCTGCATCCCAGCTATATTATTCATAAACTATGACTTCACAAACTCAAGATGGTGATGTAACAGCAATAATGAAGGAAAGTATTTTCCTCTCCCTTAAAATTTGCAGGGCATGCGACACACTGATCTACAGTGTATTTATATGCTAAAATGCTATATTGAAGTATTCATCTTAAGTATCTTTGGATCAGTGAATATTTTAAAAATATGTTTGATTGTTATATATTGAGCTTCTTTTGTATGTGATACTGTAGAGGAAATACTTGTACATTTAATAACTCTTTAAATACTATGCTCATATTTTTCTGACTTTAGAAAATGTATACTGCATTATATAAATGTGTCCTTTCTTGGTAAAATCTTGGGGGATTGTTTTCTTATGATTATTTGAAACACTCTCCCTTTTGTGTGTATCAAAATGAAAGTTTGCTGCAAGTACACATATTTAGTAACAAGAAAGAGAACTACTTCATAAGAGCACAGAATTATTCAGGAATTGATTTTTCCCTGTCCAGTTTTCTAGTAATAATTTTATGATTAATATGTATTTGTCTGCCTTTTGCTCATAACTTTACTATAGGAACATTAATTCTAAGACCAAGCTGTAATACACATAATTAGAGTTGATAAGAGGACAGCTGGCTCGGAACACCATTGGATTAAAAAGTGTTATATATAGCAGAATAGCTCCATTTTGAAGATGCTGATCTCTGGAACTGGGTGGGCAAGTTGTCGATCTATAATCAATATAACAGATTTTCAGTCCGAGGCCCCTATTCGATCTATGATGCTTTTGCTATTTGAGTGTAGAAAGACCTGAATAATCACCTAACTTTCCAAAGAAGTATACACAAAAGATTATGCCTGATACTTATAAGATGAATCTTTGCCAGAAAATAATATAAAGAGGGATTACTGTGAAGGATGCCGTAATTTCCTATGTATTTACCCTAAAAATTCAGGCATATTGTGAGGGATAGTTAACTATAAGTGGCCTTCTGACCATGTAAATTGCCTGTCCTGGCACATTTGCTTGCACCAGAAACTACTGAATTAGTAACAGACACTTTTTAAATAAAACTTGGTCACAGATTGAAGGGATGTTGATATAATAGCTGTGAAGGGAATGGCACTCTAAGAACAGGAGGCATTATATACTACCATATTTATTTATGATTTTGTGTCTAGTGCTTTATTTTAAATATAACTTATCCTATTCATACAATTTAAAATCAATTTTTAAGTCTTCTCTTAATCCTGGAATAGGCTTAGTTTGTGAATTTTCTAGGATTCTACAACAAATCAAGAAGTAATGACTGACTTGGCCTTTACAAATGAACCTGTGTATTAAAAGATTCAAGAATAAAATCCCTATTTTACTCACATGCTGTTTTCATTGAATTTTTGTGGTTGATAAATTTAGAATATGCAAATGATTAATGAGAAAAATAACTGATGCAAACTTCAGTCTTTTTGTGTTATTGAAGATATATTTATTAGTATTAAAATAGGTACAATACAATGCCAGAGTTTTAAATATCTTATTCACAAATGTAAATTTTCCTTGAAATCCTGTGGATAAGTTTTATATTACTTTTCCCATGATAAAAATTTTGTACACAAATAACCACAAGCAACTAAAGAATGCCAAAAGTGAGAAAAATTGTCTTCCCCAGGGAAGAGAACACCAGTGGACTATCCTCTACCAAGGTGCTATCCCTGAAAATACATATACAAAAGCATTATATGTTCTGAGCAGGTTGTAAGTATTATATGCAATGAAGAAAAAGAACAGACTGTAGACTTGAAATAGTGCAAGGAAGTTTCTGCAGGCCCCAGGAACACAAGCGAGGATTTGGAGAAAGAAGAAAGAAAGAATGAAATAATATAATTATAGTGTTATCTCAAAAAGATTAGCAAGGAAAATGTTATACTATTAAAATTAGCAATAGATAACTATTCTAGTTATTAAACTTATCAAATATTAAAGAAGCCAATTATAAAAATGTGAGTGCTCAGTAAAAATGTGAAGTTTCACTAAACTTTAAAGAAATTGCGACACACCCACACATGGTGGCACCTGCCTGTAATCCTAGCACTTGGGAGGCAGAGGCAGGTGGGGGTCACTCTGAGTTGGAGGCCAGCCTGGTCTTCAAAGTGAGTCTAGGGTAGCCAAGTATACACAGTGAAACCCTATTTTGAAAAAAAGAAGAAAGAAAGAAAGGAAGAAAGAAAAAAGAAAAAGAAAGAAAAGAAAAAGAGAGAAGAAAGAAAGAAAGAAAGAAAGAAAGGGGGACAGAAAGATGGCTAAGGCTGCTTTTCCAGAGGACCCAGATTTGATTCCCAGCACTGATGTGACAGCTCAAAGCTGTCTGGCTGTCTGTTTCTCAGAGACCTAGTAACATTTTATGGTTTTCTGTAGGCCCCAGAAACACAAGTAGTGCAACTTGCCTTCAGGCAAAATGCCTACGTACAATAAAATAAAGTAAACATATAAAATAAATCCTAAGCACATATTAAAACTAGAAAAAAATAAAATTCATGCCTGGTACTGTTAATGTGTATACCAAGTCCTATATCTTAGGGGGAGATCCTGTTTCTCTGACTTTGCCAAGTGGCCAGAAATCAACTAGCCCTCTAAACTCTCACTTTCCTACCCACAGATAATGCAGCTCTGGACTCTCAAGGAGAGGGCCTTCTTCTGTAGTGGTTGGTATGCCTATGTTTCTGCAACAACTTTTCCAAACGCTTGTCTAAAAGCTTGGTTCCAGGTTCTCTGGAGAACTGTAGCTCTGGTTATCAGATAGAATTTTAAAATATTAGTGCAGTGGTCAAACATCATTCATTACAGAAAAAAATTAATGAATGTGTAGTTAATCACTTCCTGCTCTGAGGTTTCTATGATGCCTCATTAACTGTTGAGTAGCAATTTGCATATTTTTCTATAGTGGAAGCCCAATGACTTCTGGCACAGTATACTTTAAATCTTAACTGAATATTCTACAAGACTTAACAAATTCATTTGTAACTACAAAAGAAACTAAATACATGAATATTATCCTAAGTTATATTTGGAATAAAAAATGCATTTAATTATATTTTATTGTATTTCTAGAGTTATCATCAAAACCCCTAGATTTCAAATGATCCTGACATAAAGATTCAGAACATTATAATGTAAAAGTATTGTTTCTATCTACTAAAATATTATAGAAAATGGGGAAATTGAGTAAGTCTTAAGTACTCTATATTTGGCTTCTCATCAAATGCCTTACCTGAATATGTAGAATTTATTACATTAAGTACCACATAGTTTTAAATTCAGAGTTACCAACTTTTAGAAGCCACCTGTACATCATCTCTGCACATTATTTTCTTCATTGTGTTCATCAAGCCTTATTAGAGAAACGGAAGGATATTTATACAACTCTTGGGTGCATCTGAAAACTGTTTAAAGGTAAGTGTAGTTTTGGAGACAATGATAAAGTAAAACAGGTCTTTTTCTTTTTATATAGCTTAACAATTTGAGAGGGCTTACCTGAGTAATGCAGTAGAGGACTTCGTAGTATCATAAAATTAACATTTTACTATTGCTAAGTTTTCAGGTCTTAGGTGGAGGTTAGGACTAAGGTTGAGCACTTTGCATATGGCTTTGATAGTATTACTTCTTAAAAGTATTAGCCATAATGCAATCTTTAAAACTTGGTGTTGTGTGAAAGCAAGCATCACTTACCCAAGTTGATGCCAATTCCCTTAGATGATAATCTCTGTTGAAATATATGCTATATGTGTTAGCTCAAGTAGCTATGAGTAATCTTTTGGTGAAAGTATCAAACATTTTCTCTGGGTTTCTTTTACCACTTTCCCATTTCTATCCCACTTCATAAATTTGTAGGTATATAATGACGGCTCATATTGCGAGCTGACTGGGAGCATGGTTTTGTCTCCATGACACTTACACTGTCTGCAGAAAGAAGAGTGAGCGCTGTATTTATGCACACAATCTGGATGGAGTTCATTTTTTTCAGTGCAACAGTGCTTCCTTATTTCTGCAAGGCTTTGGACTTGATCCTTAACACTACAGACTTTTTTTTTTAAGGGGAAAAAAACAAACCAACCAACCAATAACAACTCAGCAATATCACAGAAATAAAAGAGTGGATGTTTACTCTGTAGATGATTTGATGCATCACTGCTCTCCAGAACAAGATGTGAGCATTACAAATTTGACTAAACTGTGAGTTTGCTTTACAAAAGATTTGCATTGTTAATATGATAACCCAGGAAAAAAAATCAAGATGAAGGCTAGAAAATGGTGCTGGATTACTCAGATTCATTGGCAAGCTTCTGTCAGATCTCCTGGAAAGAAAGGGGAAGCATCATTCAAAGAGATAAATATTCAAAAATCCTTGTAGATTGCTAGAAACCCCTAACGAACAACTTCACCAGTTTGACTCAGAATCCCTAAAATGAAATTACCACAGTAAGAGATGCAGTTATAGTTTGCTCCAATACAAATGAATATTAATACAAGAAACGGAAATACTGTGACAGATCTGCAGCCAAATGTGGTAACGTTCATGTTAGATTCTATTTCTTACCAGATTATCACATTTTTTTGGAAAAAAAATAATTTATTTTTCTTTAAATTTCACTTGTCGTAAAGCAACTATGTAGACATAGAATCATAGGAATTAAAACATTGGTACTTACTGGTGATGGATGTTTATAGTCCTAGTGATGTACCTGTGGAGAAAACACATCATCATTAGGCACAACTATATGTATAGATCGTCAACATTGTTTGCAAACAAAACAAAATTCACCAGAGGCCATCTTTATCTGTGAATTCATCTGATTAAATCCAAACCTTTTTCTTCAGCAAAGATTCTGCTTTAGATTCTCTCATTTCATTATCCTTCATGAGTGATACAGTGTTGGCCTTTTTCAATTTGAGCTCCAAAAGGACATAGTTTCCACTACCTATCTTCTTTTTCCACAAAAAATGTAAACAGTTCTCACTGTGAAGATTCACTATGAAGTGCCTTGACCTTACAGGGGACTCTAGGAAGGTTTGATGCATGTGGTTTGGTATTGAAGGGTCCGGCTGTGTCCTATTCACCAAGCCTTGCATATAAACTTGGCTCCATTTGACATCTTACATATTGCTGTAGGCTGTAGGGTAATTAGTGAACTCCTTATTTCTTGTTCAATTTGTTAATCCCATGGTTTGAGATCTAATTCTAGGAAAAGAGAAAAAAAGTAAGTCAACTTTCTCTTTTGTTTATTTTTCCTAAGAATCACTTGTCTTTAGAAAGTAATTTGTTTTACATAATTTGATATTGCTATATTTGATACTGAGGAGATTAAATCAATAGATCAACTTATTTTCAGTATACCAAGGCCTAGTTCTGCTAGCTTTTTATAGAGTGGGTACTGGATAGTTTTGATAGGTCTGAAAGAAACAGAATTTTAATAGAAATCTTATGCCATGTCTTGTGAGACATTCTTATCCCATATTAAATACATTCAGATTGTTTCTGGAGTAGGGCTCTGCTCAAGATTAACCATTTTATTGCCTAATAAGAGGAGATGCTTCTACCCTAGGGCGAGCCCTTCTACCCTATCATCTGACCTCAGCCTATCAAGTCTCATCTGGACTGCTCGCACCCTATTCCTCTGGGGCTGGCAAGGCTGGCTGCCTGGGGGAAGTAAGCAAGGAGTGGATAAAAGTGTCCATGTGGGGGTAGCCCAAACTCCACACATTATGAGACTCACAAGGAACTTTGCTGCCTGTTGACTACATCTGGACAGGGGAGTCTATGTCCTCACCTTGGTCGGTGCATCAGTTTCTTCAGGCACCCCTGGAACCAGATTTGTTGTCTCCATTGGTCTCCTTGTGGACCTCTTACCTTCTCCTGGTCCTTCTATTCCCCAACTCTTCCATAAGACTCCCTGTCCTCTACCCAAAAGTTTGGCTGTGAGTCTCAACATCTGCTTTGATCTCTAGCTTGGTGGAGTCTTTCAGAGGACCCTGTTCCTCCTCTTCAACTGCTTCCAGTATCTATTCTATTTGTACTTCTGAATGAGAATTAAGCATCGTCCCTAGGTTCTTCCTCTTTATTTAGCTCCCTTGGGTCTGTGGATTGTAGTGTGGTTATCCTGTATTATGTGGATAATATCTACTTATACATGAATATATATACACATACATATATAAACACACTTACACATGGTAATACATGTCTTTCTAGATCTGGATTACCTCACTCAGGATGATCTTTTCTAGTTCCATAAGATCAACAATTGATAAATGGGACCTCATGAAACTGAAAAGCTTCTGTAAGGTGAAGGACACTGTCAACAGACCAAAACTACAACCTACAGACTAGGAAAAGATCTTCACCAAGCCTACGTCTGACAGAGGGCATATATCTAAATACACAAAGAACTCAGGAAATTAAACATCAACAAATCAAATAACCCAATTAAAATGGGGTACAGTGCTAAACAGAATTATTAACAAAGGAATGTCGATTGGTTAAGAAACACTTAAAGAAATTTCCCTGATCATCAGGGAAATGCAAATTAAAACCACTCTGAGATTCCATCTTACACGTATCAGAATGGTTAAGATCAAAAACTCAAGCGACAACACATGCTGGTGAGGATGCAAAGGGGAACATTTCTCCATTGCTTGTGGGAGTGCAAAATTGTACAACCACTTTGGAAACCAATCTGGTGCTTTCTTGGAAAATTGGAACTAGTTTTACCTCAAGACCCAGCTATACCACTTCTGGGCATATACCAAAAAAAAAAAAAAAAAAAATTGCACTACAGAATAAGGACATTTGCTCATCTATGTTCATAGCAACTTTATTCTTAATAGCCAGAATCGGAAACCACCTAGATGTCCCTCAACTGAAGAATGGATAAGAAAACTGTGGTCCATTTACACAATGGAATACTACTCAGCTATTAGAAACAAGGCAATCTTTAAATTTGCAGGCAAATGGATGGAACTAGAATTTGAGATTTTTATTGTCATTTTAATTATAGTTTTAGAGGTTCAAATTATTTGGAAAGTTTATCACTTATATTAGAATTCTGCAAACTTGTTTTAACACTTCTAATATTGCTTCTGTGATGGCTTTAAAAATACTAAAGTTATTTAGCCTTTCTTTTTCTCTCTGTGTCTGTCTCTGTCTCTGTCTAGCTAACTGTCTCTGTGTGTGCATGTGTCAGTGTGTGTGTGTGTGTGTGCATGTGTGTGCGTGTGTGTGTGCATGTGCATCCCATTCACTGATGGAATGGTTCTCTTCTTGGTCTGGAGAATCATAATCAGCTCCATTGGTTTGGGGGCAGGTGTATTTAAAACTGAGACATCTTGTGAGCTTTGCAATAACTTTTTTTTTAATTTTATTTTTTTTATTAATTTATTCTTGTTACATCTCAATGTTTATCCCATCCCTTGTATCCTCCCATTCCTCCCCCCCCCATTTTCCCATTATTTCCCCTCCCCTATGACTGTTCCTGAGGGGGATTACGTCCCCCTGTATATTCTCATAGGGTATCAAGTCTCTTCTTGGCTACTTGCTGTCCTTCCTCTGAGTGCCACCAGGTCTCCCCCTCCAGGGGACATGGTCAAATGTGAGGCACCAAAGTTCGTGAGAAAGTCATATCACACTCTCTACTCAACTGTGGAATGCAAACTAGTACAGCCACTTTGGAAATCTATCTGGTGCTATCTCAGAAAAATGGGAATAGGGCTTCCTCAAGACCCAGCTATCCCACTCCTTGGAATATACCCAGAAGATGCTCCAGCACACAACAAGAAAATTTGTTCAACCATGTTCATAGCAGCCTTATTCATAATAGCCAGAACATGGAAACAGCCTAAGTGTCCCTCAGTAGAAGAGTGGATAAAGAAACTGTGGTACATATACACTATGGAATACTACTCAGCTATTAAAAACAAGGAATTCCCGAAATTTGTGGATAAATGGATTGAGCTAGAAATGATCATAATGAGTGAGTTAACCCAGAAGCAGAAAGAATCAAATGGCATATACTCACTTATATCTGCATACTAGCCCAAGGGGCATGTCCCACGAAAGCCTTCACTTACCAGGAAACTGGAACAGAGGGGAAGGCATCCTATTGGGACTCTAAATGAGAGACGCATGGGAGAATAGCAAAATAAAAGGATACAGAGGGTCCTAGAAATCTACAAGTAGAACAATATGATAGGCAGATTTGGGCCCAGGGGTCCCGCTCGAGCTTTGCAATAACTTTTAAGCATCCTTTTTAATGCTACAAATGCAAACACCATTGTCAAATGGGACTTGGCAATTCTTGACTGAACATGGTATGTGTGCATCTTATCATGTATCTTCAAGAAAAGTTACCACTTAGTCCTCAGAGAGTATTATGTGATATATCAGTCAGTAGTTATTTAACAGCAATTTATTTCCTTGATGTGTATTAAAAAGTTTATCTTTCTAGTTTTTTTATTTCTTTAGCTTTTCTGTTATTATTTTTCTTAAATAATTAGTTTCAAATTACCATAGATTATTTCTGTATACATGTAGAAATTTTTGTTAAAATAGACAATGATGTTGAATTTTTCCTCAAGTGGAAAAGATAACTAAATTTGATTGATATTAAAAACAGGATTCTGTAACATTTTCTATCATTTAAATCCATGCCCTATTTCATTTTCTTTGCTGTGAGGAAACACTGTGACCAAGACCATTATGGAGGAAAGCGTGTAGAGTGCCTCACATTTTCTGTGGGTTAGAGTCCATGATCGTTACAGCAGGGAGCACAGCAGGCTCATAAGCAGCATTGACACCAGAGAAGTAGTTGAGAACTCACATTTCACCCATAGCAAGAGAGCAAGTGGAAATGGCTAGGCCCTTTGGAACCTCAAAGCTTGCCCTCAGTTACATACCTCCTCCAACAGTGTCATGTGTACCAATGCTTTCCAAACAACTCCAGCAATTGGAGACCATGAGTTCAAACATGTGAGCCTATGGTGGTCATTCTCCTTAAAACCACCAAGTGCGTTCAAGGTGAGCAACAGGCACACTGGTCACTTCGCTGTAGCAATTCACTAAGAATGATAAACCACATAAAACTATGTATGTAGCTCCTGCTCTGCATGTCACATTTGAACAATTATTTTAGACTGTAGGTATCTTCAATAGTCCCATACTAGGAAGAAAAAAAAAATAGCAAATAGTAGTATATCTATTGACATTTGCAAACAACTTAGTTGTTGAACTTATTCTCAAATTAACTTACATCTTTGCACCTCACAAATCTATTTCATGCTCTTTAGGTGTTAATTTGGGACTCACCCCTTTGATTAATTTATTGCCTTCAAAAATCTCTTCTGTTATCAATTTGAGGCTTGAACTTATTTGGTGGACTTTATAAAACATGCTTCTTTGTTTTCATGAAGAGGAAAACTAATGTGCATCATTCTTTCCTGTCTAATTTATCCAACAAAAATAATGCCTATGGGAATAAATAGGTATTTATTATTCATTCTGGCCCACATTTTGGCATAATAATCATAATATAGAAAATAAGACCTAATGAGCGAGCAAAAACTTCATGGAATTGATAAACTTAAAATATATAGCATCTATGAAATAAACATGAATATATGTGTGTGTATATATATATATATCCATGTATATATGTGTACATGTTCTTCCTCCTATTCCTATACCTTTAAATTAAATTTTAAAACAACTTGGGAAATTTTGTTTTCCACTAAGAAACACTGATAGAATCACAGGTTATAGAGCATTTCTCTAGCTGTAATTTGCTATTATAATATGAAGAAAGCAGCTCTGCCATTCGCCTGTAGAGCTGTTTAGCCAAAACCTACTGAACAACAGAAACTCAAATGCTTCTCAGGAGCTTGACTATGTCCTGGACATTTGTCTAAATAATATCTTGCTGTTTAGAAAATGGAGACTCAAGAACTACTATGAGATGGAAATAGATGCCAGCCACTAGCTGCCTGCTGGGATTCGTCAGTGTGCATGGAGAGTAAAGAGGAGTGTTTGTGGGAAAATGAGGCAACTATGACTATGTTAACAGATGGGAAGGCACTGTGAGTTTGACTTGCAATGTATTCACGAGCATTGTCTGTCGCCATCTGTAATTCCCTGTGCACACTGTGTGGACCTTGACGCTGCGAGTGAGGAGATTCAGAAGCAGATGTGTGTTGTGACTTTCTGAAACACCGAATCTTACACAGGTAATGAGAATGATGCAGGAGACTGAGGCTTCTTACAGTTGAAGGTCAGCTTTGGACAGAGGAGCGATGGGATGACACTACAAAGAAATAAAAAAACAGACATGTGATCCTGATAATAGTGATTAAGTATCTGTGTGACGCAGGCACTTGTTCCTGAGTGTTTGTGTTAGAGCACTAGCAGGGCAGGACAATTGCAGGTATGAGAAGAGAGAACTATATAGAGCATAGGCAATGCATAGGTATTGAATGTAAACGGAATGTTGAAGAGAAGCAAGGAAAAGCTACCTACTGTTAAAAACAATCCCTGATGTTGTTTATGATTGTGGAAAATACAGAGCCAATAAAGGCACATGAGATTATATATTTTGTGTATGTATGGTTTCTGCCTGTGTCTCTGTCTCTGTCTCTGTCCCTGTCCCTGTCTCTGTCCCTATCTGTCTGTCTGTCTGTCTGTCTCTGTCTCTGTCTCTGTCTCTCTCTGTATCTGTCTCTCTGTCTCTCTGTCTCTCTCTCTCTCTCTCTCTCTCTCTGTGTGTGTGTGTGTGTGAGTGTGTGTGTCTGTTTTCTGTATTCTGTGTGTGGAGGACAAAGGACAACCTCAGATATTCCTGCTAGAAATGAAAAGTATCAGCTCAGGACCCCTAAGAATAAGTTCTCATCACAAAGATTAAAATTCCATAGAGGGAAAGAAAGCATGGACTAAAACACCAAGACAGGCGATAGAGAGCATAGGAAAGGGGGAAGGGAACATAGGAGAGGGGCAGGCATATTTTTCCAGAGAACAAAGGACTGCCTCTCGATAGAGAGTAGGCAGAGTGGTATATAGGAAAATGGCAGTTTATAAAGGTACAAGGGGGAAAACCCATGTTAAGATGATATATTTTATTTTAATTGAGCATGTTAACAAGGTGAGCTAACGGGAGCTTCTGATTGCTGGATTTTAATACTTTGATAGATGGATCTTTGTATTCAGCTTCAGGTAGGGGAAATGGCCAAATAATGGAATAGACCTCAGTGGTTAGCTTCAGGAATGTAATGTAAGACGGCAAGGCCTGCCAGAGCCTTGCTCACCATGCTCCAGCTGGCCAGAGTCCTGTCACTCCTCAGGCGCTAACCACTGTAGTTTTGAGACAGGGTCTTTCATTGACTTGTAACTCACCCAGTAAGTGAGACATACTTGCCAGAATGCCCCAGAGTCCACCTGCCTCAGCTCACTGTTAATTAGATTACAAATATCCACCATCATGTCTGACCTTTTTAATGTCAGGACTTATTTCCTTGCGCTTGCAGGACAAGCACTTTACAGACTGAGCTATTTTTTTGGTCCTCAAAATGCCCTCAAAACTCTTAAAGTTTAAATTGCTATTATCTAGAATAATACAATTTTTTTTGAAAACTCCTTTTAAAAATAGTTCTCTTACCTTTTTAAAATTTAAAAGTATGTCATAAAATGTCAGGTCTATATTTAAAAATGCTTTTGAGAAAAGGAAAAATAAATGCCTTTAGACAAGAAAAAGTAAAATCATGACAATGAAATTTTCCAAAGCAGTCCTCCCTTCATTTTTGTCCCTCTCTTCTTTTTCTTTTTAGCTCTCCCTTCTTCTTTTACTTCTCTAACCCTCCTCCTATCTATTTTCTCTTTGCCTTTCTAGCACATTTAATCCTTCAGAAAAATCTCAGTGCTTCCATAAAATACCTAGCCCTTGATTCCCCCTCTGCTAACAGTGCGTTGGTCACAGGCCCAGAGTATTCTCATGGCCTCCAGACAATCCTCTTTGGTCCCACCATATCCTCTGAGTTCTATTAACACAGGATGAGGATGAGCGTTTGCGGATGGCAGGAAATGTATAATCAGTGAGTGATGAGCAAGTGGCTAAATACCTTGGAAGAGAAACAGA
Source organism: Acomys russatus (assembly GCF_903995435.1). Lineage (NCBI taxonomy): Eukaryota > Metazoa > Chordata > Mammalia > Rodentia > Muridae > Acomys > Acomys russatus. The sequence continues at coordinate 77,180,281 of NC_067137.1, read as the reverse complement.
TCATTCCTTTTTTGTTGTTCTTGTTTTGTAAGACAGAATTTCATGTAGCCCAGACTTGCCTAAAGTTCTCCATGTAGCTGAGTCTGTTTTTGAATTCCTGATACCTTTTCTTTCTCTACCTTATAAGTATTAGAGTTATAAGCACATGAGATATTTCTTTCATACAGGGTTCCTTGTATTATAGTATTTAAGCTTAACATTTTGGTTATGTTTCATAAACTAAATTAACTTTATGTTTCAAATTAGAGATATGCATAGTCTTAGGTCGGAAGGAATACTATTCAATTATTCCCTGTGTCAAATGAGGAATCTGAGGCTCCATGAATAATATCATGGGTAATATGTACCATAACGCTGTTTACTTAAACCTATAGCTGATTTCCAGTCTAGTGTTTATTCGGTCCATTGGCACAAAATACCCTCAACAGAAAGCTGAGAACTGTCAACAGAGATTGGCCTTCTGTATTATGTGCATGGCTGATTTGCAAACTGTACCTCAACAGGAATTTGCAGTTCTTTTTTCACCATGTTCAGATCTTGGAAACTTTCTTTTTTTGTGTTTTGCTTTATACATTCATAACCTTACTAGAACCATAGTATTTCCTTCTATACCTTGGAGTGAAAATTTCCAGAGCTGATGCCTCTGCTTTTGCTTTTCTGATAACTTTCCCACGTGTAAGAGATGCTCCACTTTGTTCACAGCTATGAACTTAGGATATTTTCTCACCATCTGGGTTTCCCACCCAGGCCATCCTCTAGATGCAGGTGACATAACTGATACATCATGAATAATATCTCAGATAACACTTCCATATCACATCTTCTATATATCACTAAGATGATGAAAATTTAGAGTAGCAATGTCATCAACAAAATTTGTTTATTTTTGAAAGCATGGGTGCCTCAGAAGCAGTGCAGTTTAGACAACTTTTTATAAGTAAAGATGTGATTCATTTACTCAAATTTTTGAAAATCATATTGCTTTTTTAACCCGTGGAAAGGCAATCTTGATATGATGTTTTATTATGATAGTTCAAAGCCAAATCTAAATTATTTCAAGACCATAAACATATCTGTCTTTGAGGGGCTTGCTTGCTGACTGGGAAGTCATTATATGACGCTGAGATGCCGATATAATTCGATTGCTTTTCTGTAGGCAAAGGCTGGGTATTCTACACCATATCAAGACACAGAAAAAAATATTATACTGTGGTTCAGGATATTAGTGTCTGTCAGAACTCACTGATCTTGCCTATTAATATGTTGGACAGAAACACCTTGCATCTATATACATTTGCATTTCAGACAGATCATGTCATTTATAACATTCATTTCCAGTTTATGGGTGTGTTGTGTTGAAATTGTCAAACAAAACTATCAGTGTCAACTCAGATGCTGGCTTAAACATTTCCAAGTTAAATTACTTTCTTTCCCACACTGGAAATAGTACAATTTCTTTACCAAGTCAGATTTCCTGCAAGACTTATTGCTGGATATGTGAAAAATGAGTAAAGAAGAAAAAAGTAAAGGCCAGTGTCTCTCCTCAACATCACACTATCTTAAGCATGAAACTGAGTCCAGTGGATTTGTACATGCGGTGGTGAGGATCGGGGCATCTTTTAGGGTTGTTAATTCTCAGTAGGAAGTTCTTCTGTAGAGACGTCTCATTTTTCCTGCCTTTCCTTCCTCCTTCATTCCCACTGCCATACAAAGTGAAGATTACCTGATAGTAGTGAGGCAGTGACTGCTGTCAGAATCATTATCTATGGTGCTTTTTATCTCATAGTGTAAAAATAAATCGCTTAATCATTCTATACTTTGGTACCTTTTAAAATAATGTTTTAAAAATATTATGCTATTGCATTTTAAGATTACTTTTTGAATCAAAATATTGTTTTTTCCTAGTTTTTATTATTGTTTTTATTGTTATTATTATTACTAATATCTATTGTTATTTATGGGTATGGGTGTTGTATATGCATATGTGTGTGCCTGGTGCCCATAGAGGCTACAAGATGACATCAGATCCCCTGTAACTCACAGAATGTTGTAAGATGTCATGTTGATTTTCCAAACCTCAGCCAGGTCCTCTGAAAGAACAGCTAGTATTATAGACTATTGAGATATTTGAGTAGCCCCTAAGTTTGTTCTCACCAGCAGGTTTTTAGAAGTCAAAGTATGTGTTCAAAATTCAGTTCTATCAGATGGGATTTGTCACTTCCTGCCCTGTCAACAATAGTTCAGAACTTAACTGCATCTTTATATCTTTAAAAAGTAATAAATAAATAAATAAAAATATATAATCTAAGTTTTCTGTTCTTCATAAAAATAAATGTTAGGTATAATAATATAGGTCAGAAATCTGAGTTGTATTTTTGGTATGAAATATTACATTATTTGAACTTGTTTTTTTAAATATCAATTCTATACTTTTTAGCCAAGTGAAGACAAGGAAAATATATGTGAATATACAGGATACATTTTATACATATTGAATATATATTAAATATTACTTTCCTAGTACAACTGCTGCTTAGACTTAGCAAACACATTCTATAAATAAGTTCTTTTGTGGGGGTCAATTTCTTCAAAATATTTAAAAATTCACTCAGTACTAAAGTATCATTAAATACTTTGAATGAATTTCTACATATCTTAGCCCAATTTCTAGACGCATAACTTTAAACACTTATATATTCAATTTCTTTCCTCAAGACACGGGTTTGCATTGTTACTGCTGTAATTTTTGGGATGTTTCTGTTATTCACTTTCCCAGTACTTCTAATAATGAGGTCTTAAGAAGGCTGACTTGCTTCAAGGTTTAGAAAGTTGTAGCCCATGACTGTTGGCCACATTGATCCTGCATCTGCGGTGAAGTTATGTCTTGTAGTGGGAGTAAGAAGGGACAGAACAAGCTCACCTTATGGTGAGGAAACAAAGGGAAACTCTCAAGGCTGAGGTATCAGCATCCATTTCAACAGCAGGCATCACAGTCTTAAATATCCACCCTCCCAACCCAGAGCAGTAGTGATGTTATGGAAAGCTGTGGTAGGAGCTGGGTGATGTTAACTTACTGAGCAAGGAAGACTAGTTTTTTTGTATGTTTGGCTGTAGGGGTTGGGATATCACCAAGGGCATGATGATGGACATGTTATAGATTATCATCTAAAGAGTATTGGTAGAGTGTGCATGATTCTTTCTTACTTGAGAGATAGTGCATATTTTTCTGTAGTTATTTAGAAGAGTAGATTGCAAAGATAATGTTTACCTCTTTAAAACACACTGTCCTATTTGTGTAGCAGTTCTGACTTATGGATGTTTGTGTTGTTGATGTGAGATGGCAAATGGAGACAGGAGACCCATTCTTGTCTTCCCTCATTTCTGCTTCCCTTGTTTCCATGGATCATGGAAATGATCCATGACTTATTATGCCTAGCAGTATAGACAATCATTTATCTTCCACCATTTCACCCCATATCACAGAAGGAAATATGTTATCAGCATCAAGCTGTTTCTGAGTTTATCTAAGGATTTGAAATTATATGCAAAGATTGTCTTGAAAATTTAGCTTTATACCTAAAGTATATTACCATCTCCAACAAGTGTGACTGTTACTGTTGGTTTTCAAGAAAGGCATGTTTTAAAGGAAGAATTGTGTTTCTTCTTCTTTGATGAAGCAGAGCATAGGAAATCTGACTTGCCCATAGAACACTATAGGGAAGACTCTAACGCTCAAAGGCTCCAGTGCATGGAAAGATTTCCAATGCTTAAAATCCATTTCTTTTTCTTACCTAGTGACTTGCCAAGTCCTGGTTAAATATTCTCTGCTGAATTTCTCATTTGCAGTAGATTATCCCCAGTGTCCTTGCCCATCAGAGGACAGTTTAAAGTCTCCCAACTCTTGATAAGCTATTACTTTTATATTGGAAGACATTTACAGTTTATACTGGCAATTGTGTGTGAGGCTCCTGCATGTAGTTCCAACATGCAAGTTAGTGAGACAGAAGGATTGTATATGAGACAAGCCTGGCTTCATGGTGGCTTCCAGGCCTGTTTCAGGACTCATGAAAAACTCATAACAAAATGAAATGACAGTCAACTTAAACAGATTGTTAATAAGAGTGAAAAAGACTGCACTGCCGGGTTCTACATAGCTGTCACTGTGTTGATTGGCATAGTGTTTGTTTGGGAAATGTGTGGCACTTCTGCAGTTTGAAGAGATGCCTTCTACCAGAAAGCTTTGTACTAACCTACCACAGGGAAGACAAAACACGTTTTTAAGGTAAACACCTTCCTTCCTTCCTCCCTTCCTTCCATCTTTACTGTAGGAAAAAAGAATATATGTAAAGTTAAGGTCTGCATTAGGCAATGAGGATGATATTCCAGAGAGTTTGTTCACTTTAGAAGAAAAATCAATATATTTCGGCTACAATGGGTAGAGGTTTTAGCACTTTACAAACAGTAAGACCTGATGAGAAGAGCAGTGGCCTCGGGATAGGACTGGAATGGGCTACTGATCTAACTATGTTAGCAGTGGGTGTGAGCTTTAGCCTGGAGGGGCAAAGTTTTCTTTTCTATAAAAGAGAGAAATTGTCACCCAATTACTGCTCCATATTCACATACCACTGGTTATACAGCCTTAGACCTTCCAGTAAAGTCATAGACTGGTCTTTTGATGAGATTGTGTGCTGACATTACTGACAGCGACAGAAAATGTGTAAACATTAGATAGATAATAAGTGAAAATGCAAAATTGTGTATGCAAATGCAAAAATGTATAATAAATATGGATTTTCCTTTATAGCTAAAATAGGCATATAATAAATGCACAGAATGGATTAAATAATGTTAAAATAATTATGTTTCTAAGTGGGCTTATATACTTCTTTGACCATTAGCTTTGATGTGTAACTACTAAAACTGAATAGAAAAAGGAACTTAATCATGTATTAATCATGTAGTCTTTTATTAGTTTCTCATCCTCACTATATACTATACTATATGTTGCTACCTTTTTTTTTTTTTGACCCAAAACTATTTGTTTTAGATTATGCTATAAATATAATAATAACCATTGTGTTTGTAGAGACCTGGTCTTATCCTAAATAATTAAAATTATTTTTCCATGATCATCTTGCAATTTAATACATTTTATCCTAATACAAATTTGGTACTTTTTTAATGTATAAAAATTACTATAGCTATGGAATTTCAGGTTTTTTATATAGGCATAGAGTTTACTATTAAATTAAGTTATACATGGTAAAATTACAATAAAACATTATGCATATTTCAAAATTTGAAATTAATTAATAAATTTCAGCACCTAACATTTAGTAGTTTTATTTATATTGAATAAACCAGTTGAACCAATAATAGGTGTTTCTCAACTATAAAAAGTTCATTGCCATAAAAAATTAATTATATATCAAGAAATAAAGTTACTGTGTCTTAGTATTTGGAATTATACATATTTAGATAAAAGTATTTTTTAAACCTGTTCTTATAATTTCCTTCCTGACTCCCACTTAGTTGATTTATAAACATGCTCTACTCATTTAAACTAGGGAAGGAACAGGGTGATAATTTTTAAATGTCAAGACAATTTTACAACTTTCTCACTACTGAAGGATGTAGCTTTGAGTCTGTATAAAAATGATACTGTGAAAACACTCTAGCTGGCTAGCAATGGAGTGATAAAAATCCTCCTTGAATACCAGTAATCACAGAAACCCAAAGAAAACTTGGGGATTTCCTTCTTCCCTCTCAAGTGTCTGTTATCTGAGGAGGCACCAGGAAATATACACATATGTTAATGACCAAAGTCTTTGTTTCCTATCCTGCTGACCCATGGTACTTTTGAATACTAGAGCAGTAATGTCGACCTAAAGTTTCCTCCCCCAGTACAAGCCTGGAACCCTGAGAAGGAACATACAATAACATCCACTGATTTGCTCCTTCCTTACCAACCTTGATGTGACATTTTAATACATACCTGCTGATGCTGAGCGCTGATAATATGTAGCAATACTCTATGATGTCCACTGTAGCATTTGGAGAGAAAAGCTGTTTTCTTAGCTGAGTTTATGCTTCTGTGCATGCTTTCGTTAGTTGATATGCATTTGGGTACAGAAAGCAGCTACTATTGGGAAGGTCCATCATTCTTAGTTTTGACATAAATGGTAATCCATATGTAGAAGCTGCATTAACCATAGATTTCAATGCTCTACAACACAGGAGGATGATCATTGTTAATGACAATAAATCCCTCAAGAAAAACTATGAGAAAGAAAAGGAGGGACCAGGTCCACCTTCATTTTAAGGACATGATCAACGTTTCAGAAAACACGTCCTCTCTGATTTGAGTATTAGACGTTGAATATTTATATAGAAAATAAATCTCATACTGTTCCATAAATGCATGAATTTGTATGTCAATTTAGATACAACATAACAAAAAGTTGGAAAACCTCATGAAACCTGTTGTCCGTTACAGTGCTGGGTCTGAGCCTCACATTGACGCTGCCTATAGTGCCACTAACTTGATTCGTCTCAAATACACTGTTTTTCTTTCTTTCTTTTTTTCTTTTCTGTGTAAAAGTGAGAAGGGGAGTAGGACAGAGACCTGCCTCTTGTGTGCCTTCATAGATATTAGCCATTTGGTTGGTTTTCTAATATAACATCAGGATGTTAATTTCTTACTGAATCTAATTTACAATCATGTTAAGTAAGCCCATTTAAGGTAGCAGCATTTGAATATTTAGATCATTTTATTGGGTCGTTGTATATGATTTTTCACTTCTCTGGAGTATATAGCAATCAAATAGAATAGAACCATTTATTTCTAGAGCTTTTGCAATGATTCAAAAAATGAGCAAATTATTTTTCTTAAGTTCCAAGCCTAAGATATGAAGCATATTTGACATTTCAAATATACTTTAAGTGATTATTATCTATTTGCTTAGCAAATTCTCAAGATTCCCTATATGCTAAGACACTTTGTAAGAAGGCAAAGTTATTTGAAAAGCAATGCACCTGGCATTTGTATACAAAAGGGGGGGCAAGTTTACCTAGAATATACATATTTAAATAATTACCTTCATTGAAACCTAGTTAAACTCTGCTTTATCTCCTAAAATAAAACTAACTATGAAAAAAAAATCATTTTTCTCAGGTCAAGGGAAGTTTGCTGGGGATAGATAAGCCTCCAGCTGACATTTAGTTTTTCTTGATTTATGGTCTGTCTGTTAGAATTGGTTTAACATGACCTCAGCTGCCTGTCCTCTCACAGGGAAAACTGCTATCCCCATGTCCTTTCTTGATACTCCAGAAAGAAAAATGTGCTCCATTCTTCTCTGATCAAGAGTTTCTGCATAAAGGAAAAGAGAACTGGTGCCGGGATGTCTACCCTAGATCTAGATGAGGGTCCAACTATTTTGAAGTTGTCCTAAGTATTTTCAGCTTGTAACTCAAAGAATGAATGTGTCCATCTCTTTATCTTTGAAACTTCTCTTTTAGATCACAATTTAAGGCTTAAGACACTAATTTTCATAAACCGAGTTTGAGAGGAATCCTGGTCACGTTTCCCACCTAGAAACGTTTAGATTATTCAACTTTTGTGGCCCTTTCTAGACTCACTCTTGGCTGGTCCTCTTTCCTGTATGTACTGTTGTAATATGAGCATCACTGATAATATGTTGTCCCTAAAACATCCCACCTTCCTCCTCTGCCCACCCCCATAGGACAAGCCAGTTCCCTGGCTTCCTACTCAGAGTATTCCACTTTATCCTATGTTCAAATACATTTTTAAAGGGGAAGATACAAAAATAAATAAATAAATAAATAATAAAGGGGAAGATACTATTGGAACAGTTTGCTTTACTTTCAGAATAGATTAAATTTTGTTATATATGATTTTCTTTATTTAAATCATGACATAATTTTAATACCAAATAATAGTAATCTGTACTTGGCATTGAATGTGTGCCAAAGTTTATATTCACATACATACATACATACATACATACATACATACATACATACATACACACACACAGAGAGAGAGAGAGAAAGAGAGAGAGAGAGAGAGAGAGAGAGAGAGAGAAAGAGAGAGAGAGAGAGAGAAACAGAAAGACTGACAGAGACAGAGACACAGACAGAGACAGAGAAAGAAAGAGACAGATGGAGACACGCACATGCACACACACACACACACACACACACACACACACACACACGACAAATATACTTATTATGTAATTGGAATACTTCCTTCATCCTTCAATTCACAAATAAGGAAACAGTCTCTGAGGACTAGGTACTTCAGGCCAGATCAAATACTAGGGTGGTCTGTGAATAAGGCCCCACACCAAGCAATGCTGTTCTAACATACTCTCATTTCACCCTCAATCTCCTGTGCCCTTTTAGCAACTTATGATATTGAAAATTATGTGTTGCTATAAAAACTATCAAAATATGTCATTGTTCATTTGATTGAGAAATAATATGTAAGGTGATAGTCTCCCTCAAGAGAGCCCAATTCTAGCCTTCACTGTATGACATGATGCTAGAGGCATGTGTCTCCAGTCATTGATACTCTTTTGCTTAAAACTGTCAATGTGTTACCTTTCATTTGGGCAATGCATGCTTTTCCTATACCATTGCTTTGGTCGGTGCTACCTACACTTATGGTTGATGAATAGCAGGTATTAGTCTTTGGCAAGGGGAGAAGAAACCTTTTCACTTAGTAAGAAGCTCTCTCCTTTCTTTAACTGCCAACTACATTGGCTTCTGCTGACTGTTTTGGCATTTATCATAAGTCTCCCTGGATTCTTTTGAGAAAGTACTAATTTATGATCTTGATTCAACTTTAGAGAATAGAGTTACTGCCTTCACAGCACCTTCATTCTCCTTAGTTACAGCCTCTTAGCTAAGGGTGTGCCCCAAAACTTGGCCTTGCTCCTTCAGGTAGAAATGGCTCATTCCCCCTTCCACATTCCCACAGCACTGTATACAGTACTTTTGTGCACATGGCAAATTGAAAGGTGCAAATAGTGGATGAGAACATTCTTGAAAATTGAAAGAATGTGTATGCATAATATTTTGTTGCAATACATTTACATCCTAGTAATATATTAAGAAATTATATCGAAAATATCATGGTTACTTGCATGTACATGTGTATTTCAGAGGAGAAACTTGAAAACTTAATTTTGAAGTAATATTTCATCTGGCAGATAGTCCCATAAATAAAGAATGAGAACTGATCTATTCTCATATATACATTTTAATGTTTATCAAACTCTCCTATTGACGTTCAAGTCACAGAGAGGAGATGCAGCTTTGTAACAGGGAGACTGGAACTGATATTGGGAGAAAAAAAAAAAACAGATTCCTTTCATCCTCTCCGTGCTTCCAGAGGATGACGCCAGTGTCCTTTCTTTTTGTAATCTCTGCCGTATTGTCCCCAGTTGTCTCCCTTCCAACTCTTTCTCCTCCTATCTCCTGCTCTTCTGAATTCTAACCCTCCTTATATCATGATCTCCTTGCACTTGGTTTCAAATGAGTATTTGTATCTCAGTGAGATCTTTCTAGTAAGGATAGCTGTGTTATTATTATTGTTGTTATTGTTATTATTATTATTATTATTATTATTATTATTATTATTATTATTATTATTATTATCAGTGGTAGTAGTAGTAGTAATACAGGCTGTAGCCCTGGTTATCCTGGAACTCACTCTAGACCAGACTGGCTTTGAACTCTTGAACTCAGAGAGATCTGCCTGCTTCTGTTTCATAAGTGGTGGGATAAAAGGCAAGTGCCAGCACTGCCCAGTATAAAAAGATGTTTGAATTGATGTAAAGAAAATTATACTTTTAAGGGAAAGTGACAGTTCAGTGTAGGTGCCTATCATGTAATAATCAGACCAGGCCAATTTATTCCAGCTCAAACAGTGTCAATTCTTAGTGTTGATAACACTCTAAGTCCTTCCTAACTTGCTTATTTGCTATAAACTATTGAATGAATTATACATTTAATTCTCATAATTGCAAATAAGAAAAAAGTTATTTTTTCATAAATTAATGCTATTTCCTTCTGAATTTAACGTTCGCCTTTTATCCATCTCTGATCCATTCAGCTCTAAAAATCCCAATGACCAGCAAGCATCAGAGTCATGGTCCTTGCACACTTGCATGCCCCTGCACTTTGGTAGCCACTGTGACATCCTTAGTTTAAGTCCACTGATGGCCTGTCTGAAGCAATCCTCCAAATGAGCTTTTGGCCTTTAAACTAAAGTGTTACGGGAACAGCCGAGAATGAAAACACTGTTACTAAATACAGAATAGTACCTGCTTCAGGGTTTACACACTGTTGTAGGGAACAGTTGCGGTCAGGGCCTGAGAGTTAGATAAGAAGTGCATAGCATAAAGAGCCTGCTTCATGTCACACACATTTGCATCCCTGTTGTTACTTAGGATGCCAAAACTTGACTGATTCTGCAAGACTCATACAACTCAAACCTCCTCATTTTATTTCCTCATTGGATGTTGCAGTTGGAAGACATTTGGTATTTCTATATTGGATGGGTTAAGCCATTTTAGAAAAATGTCTATTGCTGCCTTTCACTTATGCTTTACCTATACATGCTAAATACCTCCCTTTCTATACTCAAATTTTAAATTGTGGCAATTCTGAGAAAAATTGCATTGAAACAGAGTTCCCAGAATGTCTATTATAGTAAGAATAACAAATGTAAATGGATTTCCTAGTAGAAAGAGATAAAGAGATATGAAAATAACTTCAATGGAGTTTCAGTTTAAACTTAAATTTGCTTAAGGCTAATTTCTGACATTTCATTGCACATCAGAGGGATGAGTTAGGGATTCCTACAGCCAAGAAGGTCCTGGAATTTGATGGGTATACTTTGTGGTCTTGAACATCTGGTCCTCTGACTTCCATTCCAAGTGCTAGGATTAAGATATGTGTCACCATGACCAACCCAGTCATGTTTATTTCTTAAGGCCTAATATCCAAAATATATAAAGAAATTAAACACCACCAAACCCAATAGCCCAATTAAGAAATAGGGCTCAAACTAAACAGAGAATTCTCAACAGAGGAATATCGAATGGCTGAGAAAGACTTAAAGAAATGCTCAATGTCTTTAGTCATCAGAGAAATGCAAATCAAAACTCATTTTTAGTTCCATCCAGGAAGGGGTAATCCTTTTTCTCCACATCCTATCTTACATCCATCATAATGGCTATGATCAAAAACTCAAGTGACACCACATGTTGGCAAGGATGTGGAGAAAGAACACTCCCTTATTGTTGGTGGGGATGCAAACTTGTACAACCACTTTGGAAATCTTTCTAGCACTTTCTTAGAAAACTGGGAATAGGGATTCCTCAAGACCCAGCTATTCCATTCCTTGGAATATTCCCAGAAGATGCTCAACCACACAACAAGGACATATGCTCAACCATGTTCATAGCAGCCTTATTCATAATAGCCAGAACCTGTAAACAGCCTAAATGTCCATCAATTGAAGAATGGATAAAGAAACATTTATACCATAGAATGCTACTTAACTATTAAAAACAAGGAAATCCTGAAAGTTATGGACAATTGGATGGAACTAAAAATGATCATACTGAATGAGTAACCCAGAAGCACAAAGGCTCACGTTATATACTCATTTATAGTTGGACACTAGTCCAAAAGGCATGTCCCATGGAAGTCTTCAATTACCAGGAGATTGGGATAGATGTGAGGGCATCCTATTGGGACTCTAGGTGTGAGAAATGTAATAGAATTGGGAAATAGAAGGATCCAGAGGGTTCTAGAAACCTACAAGAAGAACATCCTGGTCCAGGGGGGTTTGCTCAAACTACTGCACCAACCAAGCAGTAAACATCGAACCTCTACTCAGATCTAGCTAATGGACAGGGCATTCTTCACAGTTATGTGGAGAGTGGGGAATGACTCTGACATGAACTCTGGTGCTCCATATTTGACTACTTACCCTTGATAGGGAGGCTAGGTGGCACTCAGAGAAAGAGTAGGTAGGCTACCATAGGCTACTTGATAGTCTATGACCATATAGTGAGGGAGGAGGCCCTCCTTGATCATAGGCCTAGGTGAGAGGAATAGGGTGAAAGCAAGAGGGAAGGAGGGACTGAAATATACAAGTGATTGGATAGCAGTTATGTTGTATCCTGAATAAATTAATTAAATTATTAAAAAAAGAATTAGATACCTGCAGAATACTCTTGTTCTTTTTTGTATCTGAGATTTAATTCATTAACATACATACTTACAAAATTCCTATCTTAACTGATCATTTAATCCCCTAGAATCTTTTTATGTGCATGTGGCACAAAACAAGTATCAATGAATGTCTAGGATATTCTAGTGAAACACAATGTCAAACTTAGTCCCTTTGCCTTGAACAGTAATAACTAATACGGTGCATATATACCCAATGATTTAACATTAGAAGCTGATGATGGGGAAGTCTAGATAAGTCTTGACTATCTACTATTTTTCTAGACAAAAATGTATTTGTATTTAATAAATTGCTTCAATTTGGACATGACCAAGTTTTAGTATATGTGCTTCCAAAATATCCTCATCTCTAATAAATGTTTTGTTCAGTGAATACAGCCTTCTGTACCTTCTAGAGAGAGTCCAAGTGATCTGCTCAAGGGTAAACACTAATGTGGATGCAATTTGTACATTTTAAACATGACTTCTATTCTGGCAGAATTTCACATTGTTACAGAGTACCCTAGGCAACATTGCTCATCCAGGAACTCTAGAGAAACATACACGTAGAGCAGCCATCCTTCCCAAGGGCTTCCATCACTCAGGGCTACAGACATTTGTGTGCATCCTCAAACAACCACTTTTTTTTAAAATCAAGATCATCTTTTGAAAGCCAGATATAAAAGCAGAAATGCAATTAGAGTTTATTAAGCTTACGTTATTGGAAAGGATCGTATTGTTAGCTGTTGAATTATCTTCATGTGTTATATTTTTAATTAAATAGTTCAATGTATTTAATCAATTGTGCGAGGATCTTAGAAATTCAAATTCAGGGACTTTGTTGACATCATGAGTCTTGTCTATTAGTTCCCTTTGTTATTGGTGCTTCAGTCTCTTCAAAGTATACTATAAAATAATTTGAAATTTGGTTTCTAAGGAAAAAGAACAACGTTGACTGCAGTTGTGTGTTCATATGAAAATAAGGAAACTGGTATTATATGATGCTCAAATCTTTTTCATTATAGTTCCATCTTTGAGCTTTCCTTCTAAATCTGATGCATTATTGTGCTGTTTAGTCTGAAATCCCCGGTAAGTTTTAGTATTTTGGGGGCTATATACATGTGAGCTGCAGAATACAAAGTCTGTGAATGAGAGAATGCTCACAGCAGGAAGCCACTTTCCTGAGAAGTAAATGTACCACTGAAAATTTAAATTGCTTCCATTCTTTTTCAAAGGCCCATTCTGTTTATAAACATAAGACATGCTTCTGCTTATTAGGTGGGAAATCTATCAGGACTTGGCTCTTTATAATTCTCTGTCTTCTATTTTGAGTAAGATTTTTGCCAAATTATGTGACTGTCTGATTTCTGCAGTGTTTCTTCCCTCCTCTTATTCATATATATGAATACCCAGATACACACAGGCACACACACACACATATGTGTGTGTATATATATATATATACAAATTTATATTTCATTTCATTAAATTTTGGAAATACTCCATTTTGATACCATTTCAGTGAAATAATTGGAGCCTCTCATAAATATTCTGATGAATTTATATATGGTTTCTACCCTCATCCTCCTAGTTGGCAGTGATATAACATTGTCATATTGTAGGAAGGGTTTTTACAGTAGAACTGTAGTTGATAAGCAGTTTTATACCTTTACAAATTAAGGCTCTCCTCTCAAGTTAGAAAATCAAGGTTGATATTTCCTTCACTCTCTTTTAAGAAAACTCAAATTATGTGCAGCTTCTTTGTGACAACCTATTCACTGTGTAAATTTGGAGAGTAAAAGAGCAGATTCAAATTAACAGATAGAACTGTCCATCATAGACCATTTAATGATCAATAGGCAGGTTGTAGAGAATCAAGCCACCCATCCCCTTGCCCTCTCTCTTCCTACTCATTTTAAAATAAGTCTGCTTCTGATGTCTTTGAACAGAACTTATTAGAGGTAAACACCATAACATGTAAATAACCTATTTATGTACTCATCAAATCTCATAATTTTAATATATTATTTGCTCCTTGAGACTCTCACATCTACATGCAATGTATTTTAATATCTTTTATTAACGTATTCATATTACATCTCAATTGTTATCCCATTCCTTGTATTCTCCCATTCCTCCCTCCCTCCCTCCCTCGCTTCCTCCCTCCCTCTCTCCCTCCCATTTTCCCCTTACTCCCCTCCCTTATGACTGTGGCTGAGGGCGACCTCCTCCCCTTGTATATGCTCACAGGGTATCAAGTCATATTTTAATTTACCTCCTACCATTCTTCCTGACTAATCTGATGCCATCCACAGCTCCACACTCTCTCTCTTCTCTCTTCTCTCTTTTGCTCTTTTTTGTTTTTTATTTAATTTGTTTGTTTGTTTTTGAGAAATGTTGGTGAGGAATCTAATGAATTTAATTCAATTTGAGAGGCCCAAAGACCTAAACACAAACAAACTCTGACTCTGTCCCACTGCCCCCTCCCCCCAGCAGCCATCAACTGTACATAGCCCCTGTGCTTGAGTATGGCTTATCATCCTTCCCTCTTCTACTCAAGAAATTGGAAAGCCTTGATCTGTGCAGGTCTTGTGCCTGTGACCACAGCTGCGGTGAGCTTACAAAGAAAAAGAAAACAATGAATACATTGTTCCTATCAGTGCTTTTTTGTGGTCCTTGCCTACTTCTGGCTTTTACAGTTTTCCCACTCTTTCTTCTGCAATATTTCCTGAGCCTTGGGAGGGAGTGTGATGCAGATATCCCAGAGTGTGCTGTACACTCCACAGAAACTTTGTATTGAAAAGTAGAATTTTTTTATTAATTTATTCTTGTTACATCTCAATGGTTATCTCATCCCTTGTATCCTCCCATTCCTCCCTTCCATTTTCCCCTTACTCCCCTCCCCTATGACCATGCCTGAGGGGGACTTCCTCCCCCTTTATAGGGTCATAGGGTATCAAGTCTCTTCTTGGTAGCCTGCTATCCTTCCTCTGAGTGCCACCAGGTCCCCCCCTCCAGGGGACGTAGTCAAATATGAGGCACCAGAGTACGTGTAAAAATCATACCCCACTCTCCACTCAACTGTGGAGAATGTCCTGTCCATTGGCTAGATCTGGGTAGGGGTTTGAAGTTGACAGCCTGTATTGTCCTTGGCTGGTGCCTTAGTTTGAGTGGGACCCCTGGGCCCAAATCTGCCTATCATAATGTTCTTCTTGTAGGTTTCTAGGACCCTCTGGATCCTTCTACTTTGCTATTCTCCCATGCTTCTCTCATCTAGAGTCCCAATAAAAGTTTCTTCCTAATGTATTATTTCACCGGAAGAAATTGCAGTACTACTTGTTCATTAACATATGCATACACAGGCCAATGAAAGTAAAACAAGAGAAGAAGATTATTAAAAGAGGAAAAAAGGAAAGGATATGTTTGATAGGTTTATCAAATAGTCATTTGATATCAATTATTTGGTTAATTTGAATTATCAAATAATTATTTGGAAAATGAAACATGGTTAAAAATGACCATAATATAAGAGAAATTGTGCACTCTTTAAAGCACCAGATCACATTCTTCTGCATGCAAGAACTTACTGAGGAGAAAGCTAGGTTTCTGTTTGTTAGCCAATCCTAGAAACTGGTGCCAGCTTTCTGCACAGGATTCTTGAGGAAGTGAGAGCTGTTCTCCTTTCACCCATCACCACTAGGTCAGCTACTCACGGACCTCACAGAAAGTATTGGAGCTTCTTTGCTTACTTCCAGTTCACATGGTTCTGTAGAATATAACAACCAGGTTGATCCACAGGAGTTTAGAGATATTATCCTGTTCAAAGAATTATAGAGCATAAATTCACTAGGACAGAGATTCTTCTCCTTCCTATGGAAAGAAACAATGGAGAGCAGAAAAATATACGTTCATCTCATAGAACACAACAGACAAATTTCTACCTGGTACTGGTGAACTGAGTTAGAAGCTCCTCTGTTAGTTTTGCAGAAAAGTGATGTGTTCTCAGGTCTAATGAACAAAGCATTTCAAAAATGATTTCACCTCTCCTGTCTAATAGACTGGTTAGTGTATCTACCACAAAATAATTGACTAGACAAACATAAGACTCAAGCTTTAAGACTTCTAGGATGAAATAGCAAAAAATTTTAACGCTGGTCCTAGAAAGTATTTTTTTTTTCACATGACTCCCAACACACAATGAGTTTATGACACTATATCAAACCAGAAAACCGTCTACTCAATAAAGGATGGAATCAAGCAAAAGAAAAGCCTCCTCAAATAGGAAAGGTATTTGCGTATTATGTATTGGATGGGCAATCATACTCAGCATGCACAAGAAAGGCAGACAACACAGAAGCCACAAAGCAAAATTGCCACAAAATTAGTTGCATTATAAAATAGACAAGAAAGGTGAATAGACATTGTTATGAAGACAATATACAGGGAGTCAACAAGTAAATATCTTTAAATATGCTATTAATCTAGGTGATTAGATTAAGACAATAGGGTAGAGGGGAATTTTGCTGAAAATATTTTTGAAATTATCAAAAATTAATGACATAAAAATATCTTTACCACATGAAAAAGAAGATGTTCGTGCTAATATTTGTGGTGGTAATATGAATTATTCCAGAGACTATTTACATGTACCATTAAGAAAGGGAAGTTGCACAACACTGTTAGAAGTGTACAAAGAAAAAATAATTACCGTTATATCATTTTTCACAGGTTGTGTCTTTTATGCCCAGGAGTGAAATGCTTGAGAATTATGGTAACTTTATTTTTAAGTTTTGATATACATCTAAACTGACTTTCACATTGTCTATATCAATCTGAATCCCCAGACAAGAATGAATAAGGGTTCCTCTTAGTCCTAATTCCTTTCTAGCATTGGTTATCATTTCTTTTAATATCTAGTCTGACTGAAGAGATGCAGTATCCCAAGTTATTTTTAATTTGCGTTTTTTTCAGTGACTAGGGATGGTGAATATTTTGAAAATGATTACTAAGAATTTGTATTTCAATTTTCTTTTAATTTTTTTTAAACTGTTCATTTAATTCTTCTGCCTATTTGTAGACTGGAAGGTTTATATTTATGATACATAATTTTAACTTTTTTTGGTAAAGTCTGGAGAGTATCCCCTTGTGTGAAATATAGCTGATGAAGTCTTTTTTCTTTTTCTGTTATGTATGCTGATAAATTTCCTTTGCTGTTTTGAAAAATAACTCCCTTGTAGACCCATCTCATGGAAATCAGAATCAGTTTCTGTGCCATCAATGTCTGTTCACAGAGTTCTTCCCCACCCCAGTATTCTGAAGGCTATTCCCTAGGTTTTTGTTGTTTTTAGAAGTTTCATGTGTAAATCAATATATTTGATCTTTTTTGATCCAGTTTTAATTGAATTTTATACTAGATAGAAGATATTAATCTACTTTCACTCTTCTGTTGATGGACGTCTAGTTTTGTCAGCACATTGGAAGAAATGGCTATTTTTTCCAATGTATGTTTTTGCCCTGATTGTCAAAAATTTAGTGTATATAACTTTGTTTGTTAATTTCTTGGTTCTCTATTCTATTCTTTACATCTACCATTTGCTTTTGTAGCAGTACTAGTCTCTCTTTATCAGAATAAGTCTATAGTATAATTTTAAGTCTGGTATTGTGATAACTGTAGCTATGTTCTTCTGTGTCACTTGCTGTCTTATATGGAAATGTATGAATTATTGAATTATTTTCTTAAATATGTGAAACATGACATCAAAAATTTTATGGATACTATTTTAAATATATAGATTAATTTCAGAAGGATGTTCATTTTCATACCAAGTCTGTAAATTCAATCTTGTGTGGGTTTTTCATCATCTCAGAGTCTTGGATTTCCTTTTTCAATGTTGTAAAATTTGCATGGTATAATTTTTTTCTTTTTACTTTATGTATCCAAAAGTATTAAATATTTGGAGTTACTGTATTTTATGGTGAATAAGATGACTGGGCATCTAAGATGACCCCAACTTTTCTACTTAAAATATATAGAGTTGGCCCATCAGAATGGCCAAGATCAAAAACTCATGCGACACCATATGCTGGCGAGGATGTGGAGAAAGAGGAACACTCCTTCATTGCTGGTGGGAATGCAGTCTAGTGCGGCCACTTTGGAAATCTATCTGACGCTATCTCAGAAAACTAGGGATAGAGCTTCCTCAGGACCCAGCTATTCCACTCTTTGGAATATACCCAGAAGATGCTCCAGCATACAACAGGGACATATGCTCAACCATCTTCATAGCTGCCTTATTCATAATAACCAGAACATAGAAACAGCCTAAATTTCCCTCAGTAGAAGAATGGATAAAGAAACTGTCGTATATTTATACTATGGAATACTACTCAGCTATTAAAAACAAGGAATTTACGAAATTTGTGGACAAATGGATTGAACTAGAAATGATCATAATGAGTGAGCTAACCCAGAAGCAGAGAGACTCAAATAGTATATACTCACTTATATCTGGACACTAGGCCAAGGGGCATGTTTCATGAAATCTTCCGTAATACTATTTCCATCTTCTGATATCATCGAGCAAGGCTGAATGAAGTAATATTTGTGTTGATTCTTTCACTCATCATAGTTGTATTCCTACCTTCTGTAGGTGCTCATGTAGATTTATCAGTTTGATATTCTCCAAATTCCCATTTCTAGGACACATTGGCTCTCCTTATAATTAACTTTTATCTTTCTTATGAATAATTTCCTAGTTCACAGAGTGTGCACTTACCTTACCCAGAAGTGTGAGTTACAATTCTGGGTAGATATGAAAGATATTTATTTTTGTTTTAAAGCTTCAGACAAACTTTCAAGTCCTTTAACCCAGGTATTTATTGGAGGTTATTAAATAATTTGTCTACTGGGAATTTTTCAGAACAATGTTAATACCAAGGACTGAGAAATGAGTCTAAGATGAGAATGAGGCACAAGTATAAAAGTACATCATACAGAAATGTATAAAGCTTATCCTCCCTGAAGTTGAGCTGTTGGATAGTTTAGAATAAAATAATGAAAGAATTAGTAATCATTTTAATTGATGCTTAAAGGATATTAAACATTATGATATTATCTTGTGGATGGTGTTGGTGTTATGTTTGTATGAACAAAGTTTTAAAGAAAATTTAAAGCTCAAAATATTTGTAAAATTGCACAAACTGAATGTTAAACTTGGTGATATATGATAAACAGCATTGTCTCTTGTCAACTAGCTCTCTCTCTCTCTCTCTCTCTCTCTCTCTCTCTCTCTCTCTCTCTCTCTCTCTCTCTTGGTTTTTTGAGACAAGTTTTCTCTGTGCAGCCTTGGCTGTCCTGGACTCACTTTTGTAGACCAGGCTAGCCTCAAACTCATAGTGATCTGCCTACTCCTGCCTCCTGAGTGCTGGAATCAAAGACCTGCACCACCATGCCTGGCAACCCAGCTGTATTTTTTATCATAAATAAATGTAGGGGCCATTTAGAGGTGGGTGAAGCAAAAGTATTACATGAATGTCATTTGGTGTCAGACATTAGGAGTTATAGACCACCCTGCCTCTGAGACAATCCCAGGTCAATCAATCACATGGGTCAGCAATATGAGGAATGAAATGGCTGCATTATTAGACCAGACCACCCTTCAGGTCTTCTTTTCTCAATTGTCCTAGCAGAGGGAGTGCATAGCCTATAATCTGACAAATCAAAGATTTCAGAGTACTCCATGCTCTAATTTCAGCACGACATTTAGCATCTGTTACCTCGTCTTTTTTAACTGTTCATCTATGTGGCTTGATTTTCCATGAAATTAATGCCGGAAGGAGTAGCAATTGGCCTTATGTCTTTATCAGTGAACATCAGTTCATGAAAGTCTACTCTGGATGTGTGCAAGTCACTCTCAAGGTCAAACTCTGTAAGGTACAACCTAGTCTTCTCTCCTCTTTAGATCATCTATAAACTCTCGGCCAGCCAAACAGCTATGCAGAGATTCCTAATAATTTAAGCTTTACTATATTCTGTTATTAAATCAACTGCACTGAGAGTGATTTCCATATTGACCTCATATTATGAAGGTCTGCTTACCTTGGAAATGTATGTGATTTTTAGACCTTGTACTTTTCAACTTGAGGTGTAGATAAGAGTTAGCTATTTAGGGAGGCCCACTAGGCAGAGAAGATTGATCTAAACAGAAGAAGACATCAGTAAAACAACCTTGGAGACTATTTAATATATACTTCAAATTTTATGAAACTTGTAGATCTCTGTTACCTTTGCTGACCACAAACTACCTGTATTCAGTGCCTTATAAGGATTCAAATGCTGCTTTAAAATACAAAATAAAAGTAAGGAATTTATCAAAATATTATTTTGCTTTGGAATTCTTTAGCATAATTTTCTTTAAAAATACTTTTTATTTATTTTTATCTTTTATTAATTTATTCTTATACATCTCAATTGTTATCCCATCTCTTGTATCCTCTCATTCCTCTCCCCCTCCCACTTTCACCCTATTCCCCTCTCCTATGTCTGTGATGGAGGGGGAACTCCTCCCTCTCTCATTTGATCGTAGGTATCAAGTCTCTTCTTGGTAGCCTGTTATCCTTCCTCTGAGTGCCACCAGGCCTCCCCATCAAGGGGACATGGTCAAATATGGGGCACCAGAGTTCGTGGGAAAGTCAGTCCCCACTCTCCACTCAACTGTGGAGAATGTCCTGTCCATTGGCTAGATCTGGGTAGAGGTTCGTTGTTTACTGCGTGTATTGTCCTTGGTTGGTGCCATAGTTTGAGCAGAACCCCTGGGCCCAGATCTGCCCATGATAATGTTCTTCTTGTAGGGTTCTAGGACCCTCTGGATCCTTCTATTTCCCCATTCTCCCATACTTCTCATTTTTAAAACTAGAGATGGCAAAAAAAAATAGAGAAGGCAAACAAATGAATTATAAGAAATAGGAGAGCTGAAATAACTAAATTCTAAAATCATGTGAACCTTAATTTAATTTTTTTTTTAAAAAAAGTAACCTTTACTTAAAGCTTTGTCTTATCTTCTATTATAGTGTGTACAGAATAGAGTAGGTAGTAAATTGTTGCGTTACTATAAGCCAAACTATGTAAAGTACTTTAAACATCATTAGAAGAGCAATTATTATAATTTTATTACCCAAATTTGGAGCGCCTGCTAAAACAAATTAACCTTAAATTGTTAGTGACATATAAGAGGATTTTATTTTCATTAATGTAGCAACTAGAATGGGTATGTAAAGTTGGTAGTATTCTAAGAATTGACTGATGTTTTTCGATGCCTTAAATGTTAATCTCTTTTCCACTCCCTGGCCTTTATTTTTCTTCCTTAGAGGCTGGTTTTTAAAAAGGTACCAGCTTCATAGCTATTATATGTTATAACTAATGCGTGCTACCTCTGTTAGCATTTTTAAGAGAGGCAGCCACAGGGTTCTTTCTGCATGCAGGAAGGCTGGAAGCCCGTTTCCTCACTGGACTGGAGTTTTTATTACAACAATTCCATTTTGAGAACACAGAACTTTCTTATGTCTCTGGCCATCACTGTTACACTGCAGTACCACATTTGTTTGGGACAGGCTCTAAAACTCATAACATGTAAGTACGCTTTCAGAAGCAGAGGTCAGAACATAGGTGTATAAGCTGAACCATCAGGAGATCAGCCTAAGGGGACACTGCAGGTGAATGGGCATTCACTACTGTCATCAGGATCCATTTGCATTCTTTTTCTGAAGTTACAGCAGAAATTGTACAAACTTTACATGAGAGCTAAATCTTTGCATTGGTTCATTTCATCAAAATATGGAGAATTGTGTGAGCATATTGTAAATATCTACATTTAAAGCCTTATGTGGAAATAAACTGAGAGACTTATAATCCACCTACGCATAAAATCCCTTGTTAGAATGTCTCCACTCAGGACCTTTCCAATTGCCTTTAATCAGTTCTATCAGAAATATATGTGCTGTTGTTTGTTTTGTTTGATTATTTTGCTTTTGATTTGGAGCACCTGAGCATATATCTTCTTGAACAATTACTTTGGACATTAAATGTCTGCTATATTAAGCCTATTAATAATTTTAAGTATTAACTTGTTTCAGATATTCATGCAAAGAAAATTTATATAACTCAAGATCTTTGAAACAATTCTGTGATACAGCCCAAAGATTTTTATTTTTTCTCTTAAATAATGGTATTTCTCCCGTTATCTTAGAGTACCCTCCCTGCTTTGTTTTATGTCAGTGCTAAAATGACAAAAATTTAATTATATGTAATGAATTTTTATTTATATAAAGTATGTAAATAAAATACTTTGGCCAGATCCAAATCTAATTGCACCGATCAGATCGCTGTCAAATGTACCCACCAACGTCCATATATAGTTAAAAAAGTACATAGAGAAATTATAGGACACACACTACTTACTCTTTTGGCAATGTTATCTATGTGTTCCTTATAGTCAGGTCAATATAACTGTTTACCTCAAAGGTGCATTATATATATTAAGATTAGAATGTGCTTTCTATATTAATTTTCTAAAAGCAAAGGTGCCTTATCTAAATGATTTTCAAAGGCACAAAACTTTAAGGAGGCAACACATTCTAACACCCAGATGAAGATGATCGAAATATTTAGTGACTAGAGGAAGGCATCAAAACTAAGAAGAAACAAACAAAACAAAAAAACACATGACCAGATCACAGCTGTTCATCATCTTTCTATTCTTCCAACAAATCCCCTAAAATTTCTCTCTCATAAAAATAAGCCATTTGGGGCGTTCTTGAAGAACTCTACCAGAATCAGTCTTTCACCCTGTATGGAAGAGGAGGGGCTTAGAGGTTGCTAAGGGTCATATCTGTGAAAAGGCATAGATTAGTGAATCTGCTCCTCAACTTAATACCTTAATTGTCACTGACAAGGTTATTTTTAATTCACCAGTATAGAATTTTGTATATAGATACAAAATAAGTTTAGTTTTAGATACATTGGTATAGAATTCAAATTTAAGATTATTCTTCACATACATTATATATATTCTCCTCCATTATGAGGTATTATATCCATACAATTCAATTATAGTACAAACTTTACTTCCCATACTTTGAAAGTGGTATTTCAGGCTGTTTAGGATAATTAAGTAATATAAGTTAATTGTTAGCTGATCAACTCATAGTAATAACAATTACTAGTCTATTTTTATCACAAGAATATACATCTTAGGTGTTATAGATACATATGATTCTATAGAAAGATAAGGTAAAACAGATAAGGTCTTCAAAAACCTCAGAGACATGCAGAATATGGCATGTAAAGATATCTTTATTATTTTAAAGATTCACTGACAAAGAGACAGGTTAACCTGTAGGCAACACCCAACCTACCTCATGTAAGATGATGAGCATCAAAGAATCTCCTTTTGGAAATGGCTGCAAATCTGGCAAAAAATAAAAAAGCACTGAACAAAATATTCTCATTTCTACCACAGACAGAATTCTGCCTAAAAATGGTCAAGCCTGGATTCAGGGATAGTGGATAGCTGAACTCTGCCAAGACAGGATAAGCAAGTCCTCAAAAGTTTCTGCCTCATAAATATGTATGCCAGATATATGGGCCAGAAGTCTGAAGATAATGCTTCAATATTATAGAGAGTTTTGGGTGACCGTGCAGGCAGTAAACTGTCTCTGTCATTTTTGTTTTCGATTTGGAAGTTGCTAACCTGCACTCCCTATATACTCAAGTAATTAAACTTTACTCCTTCTCAAATATCTGGTGGAGTTGAAGATCAGATAGTTTCACAGTTAAGCTTAGTTGTTAGGAGTTAAGATGTTTTTAGGTATAAATAGATGCGTTTAGTTGATTCTTATGAAATATGATAGATATTGATTTACATCGAGAATTTTAGACTCACCAAGATAGGAAAGACGTTTTCTTCAAGGCTGCCAAATAAAAGTAGCCTGAACACTATGAATGCAACATTTATATAATTCCTGATTGTTTCATGGTTCTTCTTGCTGTACATATTTTACATATATGTAAATTCTTTTCTGTACATATTGTACATATATAATGATAAAATATATGTTTAAAAAAGAAGAAATGGAGACTCACTCATTCTCATATTCATAAATTCCAGAAAAATAAATTAAAAGCCATTGTTTATACAAAAAAGTACATACAGTGTAAAAAAGCATGAAGAAAAATAAATATAGAGTAATAAGATAAAGTTAAAAACAAACAAACAAAAGCCAAAGAATCCTCTTTGATTGAGAAATCCTGTGTTTAGGGCAGAGTATTTCAGATTTTTTTTAAACCATGCATAATATCTGACTGTGTGTCTCAATATTTGTCCCATCTGTAGCAAGAGGAAATTTCTTTGATGATGACTGAGTAAGGCACTATTCTATGAATACAACACAGTGGATTTAGGAGTCATTTTATTGTTCACCTTTTTTCCTCTCTGTGTTGCTCTGGCTGTCTTGGAACTATCTTTGTAGACCAGGCTGCCCTGGACGTTACAGAGGTCTGACTGGCTCTACCTCATAATTGCTAGGATTAAAGGTATGCACCACTACTTCCAGGCGCACTCCCCACCTCTCTTTCTGTCCTTCCCTCTCTCCCTCTTCTGTCTCTTACTTTTTCTTTTTCTTTTTCCTTCCTTCCTTCCTTTCTTCTTCTTTTTTTTTAATTTTTGTGTGTGTGTGTGTGTGTTTTTGAGACAGGGTTTTCTGTGTACCCTTACCAGTCCTGGACCCACTTTGTAGACCATGCTGGCCTCAAACTCAGAGCAATCAACCTGCCTCTGACTCCCTGAATGCTTGGGTTAAAGGTGTGTGCCACCATGCCCAGCTGACTTTGATTTTACCGTAGGTCCCTGAGCTATCTAATCTCTGGTTCTTGGTCATCCAAGCAGTGTTATGTAAGGGTTCCATCTCCTGGAGTGGGCTTAAGTCAAACCGGATGTTGTTTGCTTACTCCCACAAGATTTGTGCCATCGTTGCACTAGTGTGTCTTGAGGGAAGACACCACTGTAGATCAAAGTGTTTGATGCTGGGTTAGTGTTTACAATTTTCACTTGGCAGATCCTTTGTGGAGAGCAGCCTATTGTCTTAGAAAAACCTTGAATTGTTTGTGGGTTACCATGAGACCCCTTTGTCCAATAACTCTTATAAATATAACCCAACCCCTGTACTGGAATGTTCATTTGGTGGCAAGAGATGTCCAGTGGTGCTGTATCTCAAATTTGAATTTTTGAAGTTATTTGAAAATAAAATTCTTTGATTTTTCATCCTATTGACCTTTATTATGAATTCCAATCACAAACAGTTGAAAAAAATACAGTATTCACAATTATGTGCAAAACCTGCTTGGTTTTAGTGATAAAATATACAAGCCTTACTCATATACATGAGTGCATTTATTCTGTTGCCATAAAGAACATGTGAATCTTTCGTTTCTTGTGCATTACATTGCAGGGTGTTCTTGAAAATATCCTAAAGCATGATTACATGTGAAATAAGAGCCATCCTTAGTAAGAGCTGATGAGAAAGAGATATTATTTTACATTGGTTTTTTAAATGTTATATGTACAATTTCTCTGAAAAAAAATCTTCTGTACAACTGATGATGCTACGTGAATGACGTTGGTGTCCAGGCTTCACTGCTGAAAGATAGATGATCCTTAACTCTGCAGAATTCTGGATGTCACCTTGTGTAACTTGCAACTGGCAGATAGTCTTCATAATGCATAATGAGTTGGTGACATTTCTTCTGAGATCTGTCAGCATTCAACTCCTGGCCTCTCTGCAACAACATGCCAATTAGAAATCAGTGATTCACCTAAGTATGATTTGGCTCTTTTAGCTTTGGGTAGGTTGATGAGTGTTTTTCAAAGGATTTTACTCAGGGAAAGGAGAGTGCAAAGGAGGAGCTCCATAAAGCTTTGCTTAACCCTACCCATAATATAATACTTGGTATTGCACTTTAAGAAGCTCCATGTAAACCGGATAGGAGGCATTTTCAAAATGTATAAAAGAAAGCTGCTTACTTGCAGTAGATTTTTTTAAAGAAAGGTACAAATTCAGACCATAGTTTGTGTGTGCATGTATATTTGCACACTGTTCAGGTGGTATGTGTGTGCACATGGGAGTGCATGTGTAGGTGAGCTGTGCATTTGTGGGTTATGTGGGAACAGTGGCTCTATGTGATGCACACACTTGAGTATTAGGGTGCATTCACCCCTGGTGTCCTGTGGGGCAGAAAGTACACACCAGTGTCTGTCTGTCTTCTTTTACTCCTCTTGTCTCAAGGCCTTTCTCCCTTGAATGGGAAGCTCTCTATTTGTGATATGATGGCTGGCCCATGATAGTTAGAAATCTCCTGTCCCCAAAGCTGGCTTTATTTCCATGTGAAGCGATGTCTGCTATGTGACTGCTGAGAGTTCAGACTTGGGTGTTCTTACCCAATGAGTCATCTGTCCATCCTGAGAACTAGCTTTCACAGTTATCTTTCAAAAGAGCCCTGCACAGAGACATAGACTCTTTCTAATACAGATAAAACATCTATCAGTTATCTCCACGTATTCTACCGATGGTTCTAAGGAACTCTGGATTGTCCTTTGACCATAACAGATTGTGGGAGGGAACTGCCTACAGAAAATTTAAAGTAACATAGACAGAATTGCTGTCTGCAGATGGCAAGAACATGGTGTAGACAACTCTGTGCCCATGTACTCAGTAAGACCCTTCCTAGACTATATGTGCCTAGTGGGAGCTAGATCATGGGAGGGACAAAGCTGTCTATTTTATTAAGTAGATGTTTTCCAAACTAGACATTTCCACTATTAAAATGATGAGCAACATCAAGATATTGTCCTTTCTATCAGGATACAAAGAGAAATTACCTCGTCTATGGTTAAGTGTAGGAGTATAGGAGCCAGGCTTAGAGAAAAATAAATAATTTTCTGATTATAAGCTATTATATTCAGCTCATTCAAAGTAAGGAGTAGAGTTGTTGTGCAGACTCATCCACAGTGTGTGAACAGAATGCTGCTGGCAACGTTGAAGTCTGTACAAGGGGCAGGCTAAAATTAATGTTTCCAATTTAAATTTAACTTTAAAATGTGGTTGTCCTGAAATCTGTGTCTCCCTACATTTTTGTTGCCTTTTTTCTTTTCTTTTCTTTTCTTTTTCTTTTTCTTTTTCTTTTCCTTTTCTTTCTTTTCTTTTTTGTTTTGTTTTGTTGTACCTCAAGCTTCAGTTCTTTTATTCACTTTTAATCCTGAGAATAAGCTATGGAGATACAAATGGGGAGAGATAATCTTAGTGACAACTAATGGAAACTCTCCTGAACATAAGTCTTCATGAAAAGAATAAATCACTTGTTTTCTCCACAATTCTCATAACATTACCCAAGATTTTTGTTTACAAATAATAGTCTTTTAAAAGAAATCACCAACCTGTTTGATTTTAATATTTTATTTCTTTTTTTTTTTTTTTTTTTTTTTTTTGGTTTTTCGAGACAGGGTTTCTCTGTGTAGCCTTGGCCATCCTGGACTCACTCTGTAGACTAATTTTTTATTTCTGCTTCTCCCACAGTTAGTTGCACCCCAAAGGTAGGGCAAAGTACTATTCACCTGCTTAACCAGTGTCTTGCATCTTCTAAGCCTCATGTCTTCCTTGGGGCTGGTGTAAATCCTGGGTCATAAGCCTGTAGTCATCCTTCTAATACTCACTGACTGTAAAGTCTTCTACTGACTTCCTGTGTCAGACACTTATACAGAGTTGCCAAGGTGTTTCTCTTGTGGACATTTTATTGTATTGGTCTAGGTCCTCAAACACAAGGTCACATCAAACATCTCTGTGGCAAACTTTTCTCTTAACACCATTTCTAGATGGGATGTACTCAGTGGTAGTTAAAAATGCTAAAAGTTATGGGTGATGATTTTTGTATGTTACTATTAACAATAATTAAAAAGTGATAATTTTCCATCTGTAACCTTAGACATGGGCTCCTAGAGGAGATACATTTGTGAGGTTCTCTCGAAAAAAAGTGATTGCTAAGTGATTTTGCAGCATAAACATAAAAAGCTATATACTGGTAACATGAAGAAAGTATTAGCTCAGTATGTCTTCTGTGTCTCTACAAGAATTATGGAAATAAATTATATTTTGTGTCATTGTATGTTTTTTTTTCCCTCCCTGTCAGCTGTCATACTTCTGGTCTTGTATAGCAAGAAATTCAATTCCACTTCCAGATCATTGCCTTACTTTTCTCAATTTTGCTTGCCGTTGTCCTGCCCCATTTATAAAGGAAGAACCTGGCAGCTCGTGAAGGCCACAGTGCTATCTCTGTTTTCCCATACCTTTCCTGTTAGCCCCCAAGGTTGTCTTCATTTCATTATTTTCTTTATTTTGTAAGGCCATCTCTCACTGGATGTTTTTTCTATTCTAATTGCAGTTTGGGATCTGAAAAGATAAAAAATGTATAAAAATGTAGTCTAGCAAATTAGATGTACTTCAGTTTTTGTTATTTTTTTTTTTCGGGATCTTGTTCCTTATCTAATTTTTAAAATGTTAGTGGAATAGTTGTCACAGATAAAAGCAAACAATGTTCTCTTGTGTTTTAAATCATAACAAAAATTGCAGGTATGGTGTCTAATTTTAGCAGTTTTATTTGTTATTTGTAGTAGATTTTTAAAAATGCAAATTATCATATATATATATATATATATATATATACACACACATACATACATACACACACACACAAAGAGAAAATATTTCATCTAGGGTTAAGGGAAGGAGTATATGGGTAGTATATATATACATACATGCATACATATATATGTATGCATGTATGTATATATATATATATATATATTGTGTGTGTGTGTGTGTGTGTGTGTGTGTGTGTGTGTGTGTGTGTGTGTGTGGCCCACTTTGTTCATATGGAAGTCAAATAATCTTTTTAGCTCGGGCTGTAAGTATCATGGTTTCCAAGTAAGCACTTTCCCTGATAAGTTGTCTGAGCATTCTCTTGATATTCTTCTGGATGTCAAAAGATATATGCATATATGCAGGAGACACTGGTTTTGAGATCCCCTGGGATATTTCTTGACCTATATAAAGGCCCTTCCAT
Organism: Acomys russatus; assembly: GCF_903995435.1. Taxonomy (NCBI): domain Eukaryota; kingdom Metazoa; phylum Chordata; class Mammalia; order Rodentia; family Muridae; genus Acomys; species Acomys russatus. Next base: position 77,150,844 of record NC_067137.1, on the reverse strand, counting down.
TAGATGGAAGATGAGTAAAAGTTTGCCTTCCCTGACATTGTTTCTTCTTCAGTGCTTGTTCTTTCCCCTTTTTTCTTCATCGTTCTATTGTATCATTGTACATCTTACATTTTATTGAATACTCAGGCATTTTATGTCGAAAATAGTGGTCATCATAATTTAATTAACTTTTGATAGGTAATCATTTCAATATATGTTTTCTGTCTTCGAATAAAAGAAATGAGATGCAACCAGTGGATTCATGATGCAGTGCATGATCCCTCTACTGATGATGCCAAGATCAAGAGGCTGAAACCCTGTTGGTACTGAGGAGTGGGCATTATGAAATAGCCTTTCCTTTTTTCTAAGTGATGAGTAACCAGGGTTCTCAGAGTTGTTTTATGTGCAGTATAAACTACAGAGTTTTAATCTTCAGTAAGTTTTCAGGAATCAGGACTACTTTTAGGAGGAAAGATATGCCATTATTCAATCACTTATGTTTACTTTCTTGTGTGAGACTATGCTACATGAAAAAAAGATAGAGAAAATGCTTCCTTTCATGAAATTATATGCTCAAAATTGTATACTACAACTAAGCAATATGGCAACCCCAAGTTCCATGTAGGAGACACAATAAAGACATTATTGAAGGATGTCTAGAAATCTTTCTAGTCAGGCCTTGGACTGTTTGCCATGTGTCAGTCTAATTCCAAGACTTACCTGAAACTAACTACTCTGTCAACCTGTAAGGTAAGCAATATCCTTTGTTTCTGGAGGCAGATTAGTAGCATCTGAATTTAAGTTCTAGATATTGAAATAAATTGAAATGATATTGTTTTTAATTGGTAGTTTTTATAGAATTCCTTGACATTGAAGACAAATTAGGTACAATAATGTTGGGCATGTACTTGGGAAATTATTAACTATATCTAGTATTTTGTTATAAAAGTAAAATATGATGAATAAAATTAGTTCATGAAGTTAAATTTGCAATCATGGATTCTAGAACCAAACATTATATAATACATTCACATAAAACATATATATCTATACGAAGAGAGATTCAATATATAAATATTGCTAACTATTCGGCTCAGAATTTATGTGTTTCATCTTACACTATGAGTCCTAGTTATCATTATCTTAAAGTAGATGTTTTTGTCCTTGTCCTGTCACTGCTGTGTACAGATATATCACTGATTGCCCTTTAATATAGCTGGTGATAGAGACTTTCTTTTTTAAAGATTTTTTGGCATATATATTTATATTATTACAAATAAATTAAAAAACGTACATACAGCAAGAAGAACCATGAAACAGATTTCTTGCATGTGGTTTGTGAAGTCCCCAAATCTAACCTGACTTGTATTATTTAACTATCAGTCATGTCTCTGACATTATTTCACCTTTGGAAGGGGTAAAGGACAATAATGGGATAAATGAACATTTTCATATAACTGACACCCTGGCACAGAGGAAAAATTGTGTCTTTCAACCATATGAGTTCACCTTTGGGGTCAAATGGCAATACGATGACCATTTTGTTCTTGTTGCTTGAGCTCTCATCTTCTTGGGGACTCTCTGCAAACCTGTACACAGTGTGCAGTCATGCTGACTGAGATCGTAATTTTGCACTAGGTTTTTTTTTTTTTTTTTGTCTGTTGATGGTTTCTACTGCAGACACAGAAGAGAGGGCTAGCATTTCATTCTTATTTGGAGAGGGAAATGAAATTTCCCTATGATTTTTAAGCTTGTTGGCATTAAGGGTCACCTCTCTCACCTAAGAAGAAAGCCCAGAATGAGATTTCATGATATGATGATTAAGAAGACATTTCTCAGAGTGAGGATGCCATGTGGAGAGAAAGGACATGTTAGTTTGTAATCCAGGGACCTGTGGACCTAACCACTCAGGAGGTGCTGATGCCAGTAAGAAACTGATTTTAGGGATAGCACCAGGTATGGCATTTACCTGTCTTTGCAGATCTCTGACCTAATGGTGCCTCTTGGCGCAGCTGAAGCAGTGTCACCTGGCTGAGGAGCCAGCAGAGCTTCACAGAGACATCAGTTTGCGCCCTTGGGAGAGAGAACAACTTTGCAGCCCGTGATTGGGATTGTAAAGGAATCCCAGGACACAGGAAGTACAAGGAATGTGCTTGTAACAGGTTTCCCATACTCCACTGGGAAGATTTCTGCTTAAAATTCTGGCTCAAGCAAAGCAGGTGACAGGAACTGTGTGCATTAAGTACTGGCAGAAGACTGGTATGACGTCTATAGAACTCATGAAGCAAAGTAAAATAGTCTAAAAACAATGTTTCTTATTATCATGCACTAACATTTCTTACCTGTTACTGATAACATGTTCTACAACTTGCCCTTGGCATATGTGCACACACACACACACACACACACACACACACACACACACACACACACACACACACACACACACACACACACACACACACACACACACACACACACACACACACACATACACACACACACACACACATACACACACACACACACATACACACACATACACACACACACACACACACACACACACACACACACACACACACACACACACACACACACACACACACACACACACACACACACACACACACACACACACACACACACACACACACACACACACACACACACACACACACACACACACACACACACACACACACACACACACACACACACACACACACACACACACACACACACACACACACACACACACACACACACACACACACACACACATACACACACACACACACACACACACACACACACACACACACACACACACACTTTTCTCACAGCACCCAGCACCACTATCCTGGTCATTCAAAGTGCTTAGTTTTTGTTTTAACTTCACCATGTTTAAACAGTGCTATTTAAGCAGGATGTGTTCTTTAGGATAAGAAAGAAGAAAGCTATTGTTATGTCTGTAGGTATACATTTTTTGAGTGTTCTTTTTAAGATATTAAAAAAATACCCCATCCGTGCTACCCAAGGACAGGTCCATTTGTCATTATTCTTGATTTCTGTCATAACTTAAAGAGAAACTTACACAATGTCTGGAGCCCTTGATGTCCTGCAGATGATGGAGGTGGATGCCCTCAAATTCCTTGCTGCAGGAACCCACTTCGGTGACACCAACCCTGACTTTCTGATGGGTCAATACATCTACAAAAGGAAGAGTGCTGTATCTACACTATAAATCTGAGGAGGACCTGGGAGAAGCTGCTGCTTACAGCTCTGGCTATGGTTGTCCTTGAGAACCCTGCTGACGTCAGCATCATCTCCTCCAGGAACACTGGCTAGCAAGCTGTGTTGAAGACTGCTGCTGCCACTGGAGCCACTTCCGTTGCTGGTCACTTCACACCTGAGACCTTCATCAACCAGATCCAAGCAACCTTCAGGGGGCCACGCCTTCTAGTGGTGACTGATCCTAGGGCTGATCACCAGCCCCTCACAGAGGCCTCTTATGTCAACCTGCCTACCATCGCTCTGTGCAACATGGATTCTCCTCTGCACTATGTGGACATTGCCATCCCAGGGGAGATTGAGAAGGAGGAGCAAGCTTCTTCTGAGAAGGCCATGACCAAGTGAGAGTTCCAGGGAAAATGAAAATCAAGGACAAATGGACTGTGCCAGCTCCTGAGTTCACTGCTGCTCAGCCAGAGGTGGCAGACTGGTCTGAGGGTGTGCAGGTAACCATCCCGACTTCCCTACTGAGGACTGGAGCTCCCAGCCACCCGCTGAGGACTGGTCAGTAGCTCCTACAGCACAGGCCACTGAGTGGGTTAGAGCCACCACTGAGTGGTCCTGAGCTTCTCTGCAGACACTTGAGCAAAGGGAGTAAAGGTGGAAGGAAAATAAAGTCCCTAAGAGCTGAAAAAATGATATTAAAAGAATAATGCTATTACTTTAAAAATAATATTTATTATATAAGTAGTAATTATTTACCACATTAAGATAAAGCCAAAACAAAAAATTAATTTTTTAATCTATGAAGTAGTGATATACATGTGTGTTGTTGAGACACCACAGGAATGGAGATTGTGAGGAAAGGCAACATAGAGGGAATGCCAAGTGACAAGTCAAAATGGTAAGCCAGAATTTCAATTTATTCTAAACATGTTTCAGGAACCACAACCAAGTAGATTCTAGATGTTTGTCACAATATAAACTTTCTGATAAAAGATTAGATAAATATAAATTATTTCACTAATTCTTATAGGATAGCAACATAAATTATATGTATATTTATATTCAATGAATATATTTTTACATATTTTATCCACACATGAACTATGTTATTATTTGTCTATCTATTGTTCATTTCCTTACTTTACTTAATTCACTCATTGCCCTGTCTCTCAGTATAGCCTGATATATAAAGCCAAGTTTTTGTATAGAAAGGTTCTTCCTGCATCTGGAATAACTTCTTTTATTATTAGTAGTAGTAGTGAGAGCATAAATGCAGTTTCCTTCAGTATCCTGAGGACAGAAAAACCTCATTCACTAGGCAAGCCTAATGGATAGCTAAATTCTGCAGATTATTTGCAAGTGAGTCAGCCTATTTACCAAGATAATTCAACTTGCAAATTAGTCATGTAGAAAGATTGAGTTGGCGAAGACAGAGTAGGCACTTTTGTCCTAAAAATAGGCACACTATGCTTGTTCCTAAAGCAGTACAGTAGCAGCACACATAAAGAGACACAGTGAGGCAGCAAGAAACAATTTTTTCTTATACGCAAATGATCAATTCCTTTCCCTGATAGAGCTGAGCACACATTGCCAGCCATTTGTGCCAGCTTCTTTCTGCTCTGGAGAATCAGCCCTGGCCCATGCTAATGAGCCAGGCACTAGCAGCACCAATTGCCCTGGTTCTCCATTTGCTTTTAGCATTACTGACATTTCCTCTTTCCAGCTTGGGAGTCACAGCTGCAGGAATAGAGCTGCAGCATATTTATGGCCACTGTCTTCTTAAAATGGCATCCTGGGACTAGAGGGCAAAATTGGGCATACTAGTTCACAAGCATAAAAAATATGAGCCAGTTAGAACCTGATTAAGGATATTTAAAATCCTTTGGGAAAAAAAGTACTATGTTGGGCTGGAAGATTGTAACTCTCCTCTTGTATCCAGTGATGTTCCTTTTCAGGGTTGAGCCCGAAGCTTGTCACTCCTTTCCAGAGTGTAATAGATGTCACTTCCTTGCAGAGTAACATCTAGTAAGATAGTGTCTTCCATGACATCACTCTAGAATTGTACTGTCCTCTTGTATTGACAACGAATAAAAATTACTTGTTTACCCCCCCCGCCCGCTGCCATTTTCAACTTTTCAATGTGTTAATAGGTAGCTAACTGCTAACTACTCTGAAGTCATTTAGAATCATAACTTTAAGTAAATTGGGTTGCAACTTGTGTGCCTAAAGAAAACAGCATGAGATGCAGAACACGTCAGGACTCTATGGTTGACCAGTCCCTATGAGAATAGACAAGGAAGACGTATACGTTATGGGGAAAGGCAGTTTCTGTGGCATGACCTTACGTTGGACTCAGAACACTGTGGCTCTATTAGAGTACAGTGTGATTGCTTGAAACACAGTCAGGCTGGGGCTCATTAATGAGGCAGCTTCAGGAAATGACCCTTTCTATGGATACGCTTGCATATTACCGGACCAAAATACCACAATTTGCATGTGTTTTTCCAGCTGTGCTTTTTTTTTTTTTTTTTTTTTAATTTAAAAGATCAGCTGCAGAGAAAAAAGTATGATCATATACTTCCATTAAAAGATGGCCCCAGATCCCTGATCACACTTGAAAGCCAAGTCATTTCATAGGGTAACTTCCTGTGATTTTTGGCCTCACTCCACCCATCGAGTCAGATTGAAATTTGGTGACACATTTTCTTTACAAATCTGAGCATGAACCATGGAGAAACATATGTATTAAATAAATAGGGGTGTATAATATATATGCATATATATATATAGGTAATACATGTATATATAGGCAATACATACATATATGTACTACTGTTTATGCAATTTCTGTAATATCATGAAACAATAGAAAATCTATTCAATATATAAAATAGGAACCAAATGAGGGTTAACATTTCCTCTCATTTAGCATGTGCCGTGAACTGGGCAAATGTTAGGTACATTATCACAATTGAACTTCTCAATCCAGTGCAGATAGAATTCTGCACTGTCTCAAGAACAAGAAAGTTCAATACTATATGGTTAGTCTGGATCCCATATCACAGCCTTGTCTAACTGCTTCAATGTGGAGAATTACTCTGAGTTTATGCCTAACAACAATAAACCAATTTTTCTCCTATTCTAGCAGAAACCTAGAAGCATTCATCTGTGACTAAAGAAATCCTTCCACTCTTTGAAATCTGAATCTCTTATCAGTTTCAATTTGCCTTGCTTAGAAGATGAGTCTCTCAGGGAGATAAATGAAAATACTGGAAAACCTAAAATGTTGATGTGTTAATTTTTCTTGAAATGTCCCATTTGAGAAACATTATGACATATGCATGTAACTACTGAAGTGTTGTATGCAAGAATGCATGTGTTGAACTTGAAGAGCCTGTAGTGATGAAGGCATGTTCTATAACTAGATATGACCAGTGAGAGAGGGGAGGTGATGGGGAAAAGATGAAAACATGGCCTTGAAAACATCTGGTGGTCTCTAGATGGGTCACTTGGGAACACTAAAATTTTTAGGAAGAAATTGAATGTTGTAAACATTATTTGATAGGCTTCATTCTGCCAAATTCATAGAGGAATTGAATCAGGAGAGCTGAGTCTAAAAACGTACAAGAGGAGCTTTTACAGCAATCCAGTCACATGAGAATCAAACTGTCCATCACCGTGTCGCTGGCAAGAACATAAGGCATATGCTCTAGTATACAAGACTGGATTGGCAGGGCTCATGCTTTTCAATGAGCTTTGCATATTTGTGAATCCTAAAAATGTCAATTTATGGTAACTTGAGAAAGTTCCAGAAAATATCATAAGGGCTGTTAAGAATGCAATGGAAACCACACTGTGTAGGTCATAAGCAATGTTTGGTCATGTGATAGAGTATGGGCCAGGGATTTCATGAGTAAACTTACTGTTGTACAAAAGCACTGATTTCTGGGTTGTCTTCAGACATGCAGCTCCAAACACTACTTCAAATCCCAGGCTCTAGATAACATGTGAGTTCAAGTGAAAATGTGCATAACTTAGGATATGATGGAAATCTGGGGAAAATATATGGCAGCTAAAAATACATGCAATGCAAATTCAAGAAATATCTGGCAGAACAGAAAGAATATCTTGGTTTTGCTAAAATTAAGACACTGTGATAAATTCTAGGAGCTACAGACATTCCTCCTTGTGAATGATTTCCCCCTTAGAGTCAAGTAGAGCAGTGGTTTTACTACCTGCATAAAGTACAGTATATTTTGCTGCTTTTATAAAGTTCGTTATGACACTATTTACCGTTTGTTGATTTACCAGTGTGCAGAGTAACCAGTTTAAACATGCATCCCACCCATTCTAATCATTTGACTTAGAAGAGAGGATTGGAATCAGCCATTTAAATAAAAGTGACATTTGTATTCCACACTCATCTCTACATGCATTGCATGGCTTAGATATTATGAGGATATGCTGACATTTTAATTTAATACTGTTTTAAATCATAAACAAAATAATATGAAGTCTGTTGAATAAAGGTTCATTTTTCTATACCTGTTCTAGCTCCCAAATAATGACACAGAGAACTATTATATTTATTAATAATGTTTAAAGCACTACGACTGTCAGATTTCAATATACTCTAACCTGGTGATATAGTATCCTGGTTACTTCACATCCATGTGCTCTGGGCTACTTGCCATCTTAGTCTTGACTTGGCTGCTTCCTCTCCATCTGTCTGCCCTCATGGAGAACTCCTCCTGGCAACCACCTCAGGGTTCCTGACCTTCTCCTTCCTCTTCTTCTACTCTGGTCCCTACATGAGACTCCTCTGTCTGGAGTTGGAGGTCCTGCCTCCACACTCCCCTTTGCCTGGCTAATCAGCTCTTTACTAATCATTCTGAGATGGTGGAGAACAGTTTTTACACAACCCTGAGACAGGAGATTCTTCAATGAAATGACGATACCCACTTCCGAACTGCAACAAGATCTTGGGACACAGAAATCAACATCTGAATACATAGTGCACAAGAACATCCCGCAACAGAATTCTCCACTCATGATGGGAACAAAATCACATCCTGCTATTTCTCTCACAAAAATATTCTAGAGTTGAAAACTTAATTCAAGATTACTTGATAAGACATGAGCTCCAACGACAAATTCATTGAGGTAATGGCTGTGTTCTGGTAGTGAATGAATTACAGGGCATCACTGTCCACTCTAACAGCAGAAAACGCTCATCATTCATAATTAATTAGTTATTGAAGTGCATATAAATAGTATTTTCAATATAACCTGTATGTTGTGTCACTTGAACTTCAGGCAAAAGTAAAAGTCTTATGGCTAAAATCTCTTGTATTTTGATACCAGGTTGACTACTATATTTTTTTGCCATTTCAGATATCAAAAGTTTCCTTCATTTTTTCTTTTGGAAGAGATGATTAAATCATGTTCCCTTTGTATAGCCATGGTTCAAAATTAATTTAAGATGGTTTCTCAAGGATAACTGGCCTGATTTCATATTTGTCCTCCATGATTAAATTTTCAGACATGCAGATACTGAGCCATGACTGATACTTGATTCTTGACCACATCGTAATAAGCTCTTGGAAGCGTCCACACAGTCCTGCATGGAGACATGCATTAGTTTCCTGGACAACTAGAAGATAGATGTAAATGGAAGAGAAAATGCTGTTTCTGCTATTAATAACAAAGAGATAATTCCATTTTTCTCACTGTGCTTACAATGCATGACTACAGCTTTATTCCATTTTCATAAAATAACAACATAATTTATAGCACCAGCCTCACAACATTTCAATGCCCAACTTCTCAAAAAGAGAGTTTCTAATTCCCTTTATTAAGCAGCTTTCCACAACCCACCCTAATCTCCAACGACCTCCATTAAGACCTCAGGCTACAGCTTTCTTCATAATTGACATTAGTCATCTTTATTATTTTATAGTATATAAACATCTTTCAAGGTGACTTAAATTATTCTAGTTTTCTTGTACTATGTTTTGCTCTGCATTCTGATTTGGAGAATACAAGCGTAGTTTCTCTGAAGAAACACAATCAGATGGAAGGTCACTTGCTCTCTGAATTCAGTGCTTTGTGTTTCTACAAGACAGTCCTAATTAAAAGCCAAGGACAGCAAAGAGCTGCCTGTAGCTCCCAGTATGCCAAGTGTTGTCTGTGAGGAATCTGAGGCTAATGGTATCAAAACGCTTTTGATGAGAAGCTATTTATTGTGGCTATGATTATTTTATAATTGCCCAAATTAATGCTTCCCCTGAAACACTATTTTCTAAGACTTCACATGCTCTGTTTACATCCTGCCCTCTTTCCTTTGAAAGGAAATTGTTCCTATAATCGTTGCTTGCTGCATGCCTTTCTCATGTGCCCTTGAGGGCAACTCTGTCAGAACATGGAGACTCAAGCTCTTCCTTCTCATCTCTGTTTCTCATTGATTAGCACATTTCTTAGTATACAGTAAGTATTCTATGAGTAGGGAAACATAATGAAATTAAATTAATACTGTGGTCCTGATCTGCAACCAACTTCTAAAATAATCATTAATCTTTTTTTGTTTTTTGTTTTGTTTTACATTTTATTAATTTATTCATATTACATCTCGATTGTTAGCCCTTTCCCTGTTTCCTCCCATTTTTCCCTCCCTCCCACTTCCCGCCTTCTCCCCTCCCCTATGTCTGTGATTGAGGGAGACCTCCTTCCCCTATATATGCTCTTAGAATATCGAGTCTCTTCTTGGTAACTTGCTAATCATTAATCTTAAAACAAGTTTTATACATTTACCTCGTGCATGCAGCACATTGAAATAAAAATACTCATTTCAAATTACACTTTCTAAATGTTTTCTTCAAAAATCTATTACTGGTGTGTTTTATATATTTAATTGTGATGTATATATTTGTGATTTCATGATGGAAAGGACAATTTTCTAAGCATTTCCACTCCCACTTTTATTTTTCTCATTCTTTTTATTCAATATAAGGTCTTATTTTTAATTTTAGTAGTGTACAGAAAATCTTAGGTAGTTCTTACTTATTCATCTAAGTAAGTACAAAATGTATGAATCAGAGATAATCATCACTTTCACGCATCTGTTTTTAACTTCGCCCTACATATGAATTAAGATAAGTAGGAACAGAAACTATATATGAAATAAGACAAATTTATAAATTCTTGCCCCAGGGCATTGGCCTAATTTTACATATATATGTGGGACAACATCATATCAACATTTTCAGATGGACAACCAAACTTAGGCAAAGCTCAAACCTCATATGTTAGTTTAAGGTTTTTGTAACCGCCAGGAAAACATGACAATTCTGAAATATATGTCTTCTCTGAATATTAAAGACACAGTTACATCGCAAGTTTAAATGTCCCATGTGTAGCCAAAGCACTCTACAAAATCTTCAAAACCAAAGGAAGACAGGTGTCTAATCATATGAATGCCCTGTCAGAGAATATTTGGACACAATGAATATTATGTTGCAAGAGTAGCTCACTTATGTTAATTTTCCTTGGTCAATAAAATTGATAGGTAAAAAATGCCCTCCTTCTGTCCAGTCCTCACACATCACTCTGTAAAGCAGGAAGGCCTCAGGACGGTACTAAGTGCCTCTGAAGGAGCGTGGTTACTGACTAGTGTGCTGTGGAAAGTCACTGACAGATTTAAAGAGCTGACTTTACTGCCACAGCGTTCAGAGGTTAAGTCACTGAAGTGTGTCAGGTCTATCTCTGATGTGTTGTTTACCATAGAAAGAAAGGACTCAAGAGCACTTATGTGTTTCCAAGTACCAGCCAATGCCTAAAGGAGCATCGTCACATGTAACGTGGACAATGCTCAGATGTAAGCACAATAACCATGTGCTACCCACGGCTTGTGATTCTTAGGGTAGATCTATAACTCTGTTTCTTTTTAAATCGACGTTAAAATGAATTTAGAATGTTTTGTGTGACGCTCCCTTACACATTGCTTGATTAAAACTTGCATTATAAGTACCCATAGCTGACAGATGACTGATTAACAATGATATTCACAGGCTCTCATTGTTACATGTTATCACAACAAATTTTTAACAGATATTAGAGTATATAATGCAAATTGTATAGTTGTATAGACACATCTGCACATGTAGAAGAAATATTACTGCATATTATGTATTGACATAAAATGTATGCATTTTATTCATATTTTTATATTTTATGTGTAAATATATGAATTTCAAGAAACCCTACATATAACGTCATCTTACACATATCTCATGCATATATGCTAAGAATCCATATATATGTACGTGTGTGTGTGTGAAAAATAAAAAAGTGCCTATGCAATCACATTTTAAAATGAGATAAGGAATGATTCTGCCTACATGGGAAAAACTCTACCAGAACAAAAGAGATTATATAGAAATTCTTGAAAAAACTTGCTAAACTCTTCATGCACAGTTCTGTCTTTCATACAAATGACACATACTCACTCAATCTTCATATAATAAAAAAGAGGCCAAGAATTTAAAGGAGAGCAAGGAGGGACATATAGAAGGATTTAAAGGGAAGAAGGTGAAAGGAACCATATTGTAATTATTTTATAATCTCAAAAATGAAAAAATAAGCCTTAAAAAATAAAATAATTCTTTGTGATAGATATCATTACTCATTGACTCAGAGAACTAAGCAGAGAACCAAGCTTAGGTAAATCAGAAGAAATAGAGGAACCAGGGTTTGAATTTCTTTTTTTTTTTATTAATTTATTCATATTACATCTCGATTGTTAGCCCTTCCCCTGTTTCCTCCCATTCTTCCCTCCCTCCCATTTCTCCCCTTCTCCCCTCCCCTATGTCTGTGACCGAGGGAGACCTCCTCCCCCTATATATGCTCTCAGAATATCAAGTCTCTTCTTGGTAACTAGCTATCCTTCCTCTGAGTGCCACCAGGTTTCCCCATCTGGGGGACATGGTCAGAAAAGGGGCAGGGTTTGAATTTCAATAATCTTACTTGGCCAGTTTTCATTCAGCATTGGATTAAAAAATAGATCATTATCTGAAAGATTTTAAACCTCAATTATGAATCGCATTCAAAGCTTGCTTGGTGTAGAATTACCTGGATTTCATTAAATAACTTAGATATCTATTATTTGAAAGACAGGATTTCCTGTAGCCCTGAGCATTTAATTGTATTCAGACCTCTTTATTGGACTGCATTTATCTCCCTACAACCAAAGTTACAGGAGTATGCTTCCACACCCTGCCTAAACTGTTAATTTGTGCTATAAAGACTAAGCTGTAGTAAGGTTTTAATCATGTGCTAACCAAATAGTAAAATGGTGCTTTTGTTCTCTCCCAGAAGGAGAATATTTTCTTTTGAATGGCTGTAATTTCCAACCTCCAATAAAAGATTTCTCCCAATGAAGTCCATAAAGTGTGTGCTATCTTTAACTTACTGTAAAGAACAGATGGAGGCTAAAAGGTTCTCTGGAAGGTGGCAGCAGATAACACATGTGCTGCCAACAGATGGAGAATTGATAATATTAGCATTACTATCCACTCAGTTCTTCAGGGGTAAAATTTAATTTTTATTTTTCCTTAATCCACCAACAGATCCTGATGGTTTAACTTCTATATGTTCAAATAATGTTCAATTTCCTTTCCTGAGTTATATTACCTACTCATTGGCTCCCAGCTACTTATCACTGTAACCATATCTCAATCATGTCACTGTCTTACTTAAAATATTCCTGATATTTTATGATAAAATTCATCTTTTGTGCTGAGGCAACAAAACACTGGAGGATCTCAGCCCTGTCCTCAACTTCATTTTTTCCATAAACTCATTTCATTTGTGACACGTGGGTGGTTCATCTATAACCCTCTTTACGGCCAATATGTGAAAATCTCCTTTCACAGAATTATTCCAAACTTTGGGACATGTCACATTGCAGGTTTCTTACCATACTTCTTCCTTACCAGTGGCAATTGCATATTATTTAATTGTGTGTTTGTGTGTGTGTGTGTGTGTGTGTGTGTGTGTGTGTGTGTATCTTTACATTCTGATCATTGCCTCCTTCCTCCTATCTTGCTGGTCCCACCATCCCTCTTTCTGCCCCTATCCCCCTCCTCTGTTTATCACAAAAGGGGAGTCCCTCACCCCAGCTCATCAAGTGGCACCAGGAATGAGCACATCCACTTCCCCCTGTGGCCTGTCAAGGCAGCACTGCCAGGGTGATTGATCAAAAAACAGACATCCAAGTCCACGTATTTTGAGAATTTATACTTATACAGAATTCTTTTTATTTACCCAGCATTAACACTAAAAATAAATATTGAAAATCTTGTCTAATTTTTAAACATCATTTCAAGAATTTTGTCTGGGACAAAGGGGGGCTTAATAAAAAGGAGACTAATGAGTGAATAAATGCATCACATTAATGGTTAATAAGCAACAATGACAAGGGTGCTAGGATGGAAAATAAAGTCTACAAAATCTTCCTTAGTATCTGGGGAGCAGAACTGTGGGTTAAGTGTTTGTTGTGCAAGCCTGAGGGACTTGACCACCAACGTGAAAACTGGGCATAGCCAAATTTACCTGTTACTCCAGCACTGGGCATGGAGACAGAGGAAATATGGGTGCTTTCGGGTCATCTGGCGTAGTTGAATGGGAAAAGTTATCTCAAAAAATAAGGTATCCAGTGATTGAGGAGGATGCCTGAAGTTGAACTCTGGCCCAATTATGCACCTTCACACACATACAAATGCATGCACACACACACACACACAGAGAGAGAGAGAGAGAAAGAGAGAGAGAGAGAGAGAGAGAGAGAGAGAGAGAGAGAGAGAGAGAGAGAGGCGCCAGGTTTATGAAGATTGCACCTAAAGGAAAGTTTGAGGAGTTGACATTTCTACAGAGATGCAGAAAACCGTGACTGCTTGGGGAAGAGCAAGACTATTCCTGAAGATAATGCCACAAGAGTGTGAAAGATGAGCACCATGGAAAAGACAGAAGTTTGGTAGAACATTCATGAAAGGAAGGGAAGTATGAGAGATGTTTAACACAGTATCTGGACAAATTTTCATGAAGCTGACGACAACTTCCTTAGTAAGAAGAAGTTGCTCTAAATCATCTCTCTCTATTTGGTATATATATATAGTGAATTTGTGAGTTCCTTAGTTTTATTGCACAAAATATAAAGCTTTTTTCTCAGTTGTACCATTAAATTGGATTCAATATATTTTATGATTAGTCTATATGATTGTCCTATGTAACATTAAAAATTTTACAAGGTCAAGTATTTGATGGGCTTATGGATATTATATACACATTTAATAAATTGATAATATATTGACTTTATTTAACCTATCCTTTAAATTTTGAACCTATCCTTAAAATTTAGTTAATTTTTATAAGGTGAAATTTTTAATCTAGAAATAACAAATTTTAAATACTTGCAATCAAATATAAATTTGATTCTGAAAATTAATCATTAATCCACCATCCACAATTCCCTTATTGTGTGTTAAAGAAGAGTAATAACTCACAAAAATATATACTATTTTACTTTACTTCTGTGGGAGAAAAACCGCTAGTTAAAACATGTAAAACAATCTATAACAAGCAGTGAAATGGGAGCTTAGGAATGCACATAATCTTTTTTAACATATATATTTATTTTATTACACATGAATAAAACAAACTGCATACAGCAGGGAGAACCCTGAGACAATCATGACTTATATAAATGTTACATTCATAGTGATTTGGCTATTTGTATTTGTCAAACTTGAAATAAACATCTTTCTTATCTTGTTGCATCTAAATTTTTGAATGAAATTCAATATCTATCATATCTCATCTCTATTAACTTAAATCCTTTATCTTCATCTAAAAAGATCTTATCCCCTAACCAATTAAACTTGATTGTAAAACTAAACTATCTGGTTTTCAACCTTCCTCAGAGACTTGAGAAGGAATATGACTGGTGAGCCAGTAGTATAGGTTGGCAGCTTCCAAAATGAAAAAAAAAATGACTGAGGCAGTTTACTGACTGAACAGTCACCCAACACTCTCTGTAATGTTGGAGCCTCATCTATGGCCTCCTAGGCCAATATCTCTGCCAGACTTATTTGTGAGGCAGGAACTATTGAGAACTTACTTACCCTGTCTTAGCAGAGTTTGGACATCAGCTCTGCCTGCATCCAAACTTGCCCATTTTTAGGTAGAATTCTGTCTGTGGCAGAAGCGAGGACATTTTGCCCAGTGGCTTGTTTGCCACATTGGAAGGCAACTCCATAAGGAGGTTCTTTGATGCTCATCATCTTCTTTGAGGTCAGCTTGGTGTTATCAGGAGTTAACTTGTCTTGTTGTCAAAGAATCTTTAGAATAATAAAAACATCTTTAAATGCCATATTTGTTGGGTCTCTGAGGCTTTTGAAGACCTTATTTAACTATTTTATCTTATGTATCTATAGAATCATATCTATTTGATATACTCAGGATATATATTCTTGTGCTAAATCAGACTAGTATTTGTCATTTGATGCATATAATCTTTTTTAAGTATTAAGAGAACTTAATGTTATCAGCATGATGTTTTCCAGGAAAAAAATACCTTTATTTAGCAAAATGTACACAAGATGTGATAAATTCTGTGTTTATTTTTCTTGTTTCCCAACTCAGTGATCTATGTTAAAGCTATAAATTCCTTAGAAAAGTTTCACTGTGAACTGACCAACAAATTAAAATACCTATTCTTAAAATGGAAAGAAAAAATCTGGTAAGTTCAATAAATGTACTGTAGCCAAATCAAGGAATAATTTATCTTTCTTAGAATTTTAGCACCAGCGTATTTCTTTCTTAGGTTTCAGCTAATCCATAGATCCTGACTAACTGCCTCATAAATTTTAATCTTGACACGTGCAAGGGATAGATCTCTTAATAATGAGAAACACATCTCTCACATAATTTGCACTGAATCGAATGTTTAGTAGAACCCACAGAAGCTTCCTGCTAACTCACTCTTCTTCGGAACTTTCTCAAACATAAAGAATTACTGGACAATTGAAAGAAATTCACCATTAGAGAATGTGTCCAGCATCACTCTAAATCCAAGGAAAAAGAATGATGGTTTTGATTTTCTGACCCTGTCTCTTGTCTGGAAAACAGGAGTTACTCAGTTGCATAGGATTCTTCCTTCTTCTAAGAGTGTTGTAAAGGGAGGAGATGAGTGCAGAATATTAATAGGAAAATATCAGGTAAACTTGTCCTTAAAACTGTTTTACATATTACCATTATCAAGTCTGAGAATGGAAATATCTGTAACACAGGGGCTAGACTGCCTAAGACTGCATGTATACTAAAATATTAAAGGTACATGGGGCAGTGTTGGTTCATGGCTTTAATTCCAGCATTTGAGAGCCAGAGGCAGGCTGATCTCTGTGATTTCAAGGCCAGCCAGGTCTACTGAGCAAGTTCCAGGACAGCAAAGGCTACATAGTAAAAACCTCTCTCTAACAAACAAACAAACACACACATACACATACATATACACACACACAAAATATAAGACATCAACGATAATAAAACAGAACAATGATAACTATATTACTTTTGTTAATTTTATAGAGTTCCTTCTCATTATTCTAGACTTACCCTTCTTCCTTTTGTCAGGATGTGAGGGATAAAATGAAGTCAAGTGAAAACAAGACATTGGCATTATAGCAGAACGCATTAAGGCTACTACTTACTTCAGGGGAACCTGAAGAAAACATATGGCTACCATAACAATATGATATATGAAATGGCTGCAAAGTGAGAGGCAGGGAGGTATCATCTGATTTGGAATCCACCTTACAGACAGGATGGTGGAAATCAGTGTAACATTTCATCGCTTCATTTAGAATGGCACACAAATTACATGTGTGCATTGTTGGGCCCTCGAATTTTCCCATTAATATTTTCAAGGCACAGTTCACCATCAGTAATTGGAACTGCAGAAAGCAAACTCAAGTATCAGAGGAGATACTCCATCCTCCAATACTGAAATATAACACCTGAATGCCCTAAACTGCGTGATAACCTTCTGCTGCTGCCTTTCCATTCGTCAATGGCACCTCACTCAGCTCATTGTGTTCCACAGCCCCAAATCATGCTGTTCTTTAACATTTGTTCTACACATTCCTGTCAACTTAAGGCTTTTATTTGGAGGAGAATTTTATTTACAGCCTTGGACAGCACAACCCGGCCACTTAAAAAATACTTGCGAAAGTAATGATCTTTAAAAATATTTTATTATATTGATAGCAATCATACTGTGGCTATTGATACGTAATTTATCAGCTTGGTGAAACTGGATATTGAATACTGTCAATGTGGGAACAGTTTATATCAGCAATATTCTAAAAGTGTCACACAATTCAAACAATGCATACTATGTACCAACCAGAGCTAACTATTACTACTTGAGTGCTTCTCAATCTGATCAATTTTTCCAGTGTTTAAAAATAGTAACACAGAGTGTAAAAACTCCAAAGCTTGTCTTTCCTGCACCAACCACTGTATTTTGTATGCCCCCTTTTGTAAATATGAATTTTGTGTAGCATAATTTAAAGTATATGAGTATGAAATACCATCATTCAGTAAACAAAAATTGTTGAATGACTAGACAGTTCACTGTGTTTGCATGTCTGTGTATATTTGGATTTTTCAAAATTGTTTTCTTCAACATATTAACTACTTTTCTGGAAATGATTTTTGTTTTCTTTCACAAATGTAGTAAAGCAAGGTATTTTGTGTATATTATATTTCGTTGCTCAAAGAGCCACTGTAATTCTGCCAAAATATAATCTGTGAAAAAATAATTTAAGAGAGTACTCAAAATACAAAATAGCCCTTGAGACATGCAGAAGTATATGGACAGGGCATAAGAGCAACTGAGATTGAGATAAATTTATCAAATTATAAATAACTTAATCTATAAATAAGTAATGAGACTATTGATGATAATATCCCAATGACAAAAGTTAATAACATGTCTTTATGCACACATAATTAAGTGGAATAATTAATAAACGGGATAAAATAAAAATTAGTTCCTTAGTAGGTATTTCATTAATGAAGTGTAGAAAAAGAGAAAACATATCATCAGTAGAACACTGCTCTAAAAATTGTCACAGAGTAGAACCTCTGGAGAGACCTAAATTAGTGAGCAACATTTGGTGCGTAGAAACAAGATACCTCATTAAAATATATAGTGCAGGGGGATGGGGAGTTGGTCAAGTGGATAAAACACTTGTTCTGTAGTCAAGAGGACCACTGTTCAGAACTTCAGAACACACATTTTTTTCCACACATTTAATCAGGAGGTTTCTTCTCAGTTATATACACTGACCTTCTTTCCCTTGTAATCTCAATGGTGAGAAAATCTAATGTGACACACAGAGAAAGTTGTTCAGCTATTGCCTAGCTTGAGAGAGTCTCTTGTAGAGCCAGCCCCCAGTAGGAGGTAAACGCTCCTGCACTCCGCTTTTCTCCCATTGGGACCAGTGTCTAATAGCACAATGTCAGAGATTACAATGTGTATACATTTAAGTTGTATTAGTGGATACAATCTGTTTATGACCATTAGAAATTAAATAATTGATAACTACATGGAGCAACAAAAATTTAATTCAGAGAATCCTAGTGTCGTAGTTAGTTGCCGTTGTCAATTTGACATAGTCCTGAGTCATCTGACAATGAAGCCTCAATCGAGTGATTCTCTGGATTAGATTGTCCTGTAGGCTTCTTGTTGGATGGGTGTTGCCTTGATATTTAAATGGAAAGAAAGGTCCAGTCAATTGTGAGTGGGGCTGTTCCAAGGCAGATGCTCCTAAGTTGTAGAAGAAAACTAAGCAAGAACCATAGTTCAGCTATCAAATACCATCTACATGGCTTGTGTTTCAAGTTCCTGCTTGAATTCCTTCCTTGATTTCATTCATAGTAGAGCACTGTATGTAAGCCAAAATAAACTTTTCTCTTCCCTAAATTGCTTTTGGTGGTGGTGCTTGATATAGCAACATAATAAAATTAGAGCACCTGGCAGTACATGTTAGCAAAGTAATCTTCAATGCAGATCACCAACACGCCCCATAGTCAGGACATAGAGAACATTTAATCTATGCAGTATTCTCAATGATGCCTGACTTCAAATCAAACCACGAGAAAATATTAAACAAAAGGAAAGTGGAAGACGATCACAAACCAAGTAATCAGTGCCCCTTGAAGGTATCAGGGCTGTGAGAGCCAATGTTTCCTCGCAGATGGGAGAAGCAGTGTGTGAACTAAAACCAACATTCACGTTGGGAGCCAGGCATATATTCTGTAGCACGAGATGGCATTGGAGGGGAAAAAAAACTATTGATTCCTGTAAAGAAATCTATAGTTTTGTTAATTCAGTATGAAAAGGTAGTTGGTTTGTTTAATAAGTGATCTGTGGCCGTGTTATATGCCTTCTAATACGATGCAGGGTGGAAGGCACGTGAGAATTCTTGTTTTTTATAACTCATTCCAAAAATATGTTAACATTTATGTCCCCGCCCCCCCTCTCTCTCTGTGTAGCCTGTAAGATTATACCAAAAGTAGACTAAACCAAATATTATTATTTTTTGAGTTCATGAGGAATAAACTCTTCAATCTTATACTTCAGATAAAAAAGTGTTCATATTCCTCAAAATTCCTGAAAAAGAAAAATACATTTTGTTCCTGTGTCTGGAAGATTCTAGTTTCTGTGGCCTTTCGGAATGTATGTCTTCAGTAAGTCTTTTATTTCAAGCCATTTTGTTGACACCCTTGCCCCAGTACTCAGAGTTATTCATTTAGAAACAGTTCTTAGTGTTTCATGAAGTTTAATATTTTCTTTTGCCTTTGGGTGATGTTTTCTACATCTATGTCTCATTGAAGTTGAGCAAGGTTTTAGTTATCTGAATTCTAATTTTTTGACACATTTCGTTGTGTAGTGCTGAAATTGATATCCTTGCATCCGAAATTAATAATGTGAATGTCATTCTTTGTGCAGCCGCTCCTAAGAAGACATTAACATTGAACCATAATCTTCAAGGACAATGATTTTCACATTTACAGGAATACACAAGGGATTGTAGGGGCTTATCAGATAATCTAAATTTAAACTGCCTGGTAATTTAAATGAGAACTTCTGTTTGAAGGACTATCCTGGGAACTGCTCTGATTCCCACACTATTTGACTGCTTCTCTGTGATCTTCCTGACTTTTTTCTCTTTCTGATATTCTACCTTTCCGTGCACAATCCATGATTCCTTCTACTGCCCAGAGACACAAGATTTTTTTTTCACCATTTCCATCAACATAAAAGAATAATAAGAAGGAGATTATTGGTTATTGCTTGGTTTGAACAATTGATAGCTCAGCCGTAAGAATATAGTTGGAGGGAAGAGGTCATTCTCTTAGTGAATAGAATAATGACTTTTTTTCATGGACATCATAATTGTGACAAGAACATCTTTTCAGCAGACCAGCATAGGCGATATTCTGTAGAAGCACTCCCATGTCCACTCTACAGCAACCATGCCAAATCCAGAATTTTACCATTTACTTAAGTAATATACAAATAGCTTTCATCATAATTGTACCTAAAATAAATATTTTTCCCATGAATTTTAATGTTGATAAAGTTCTGACAAACTTGTGAGGAGGTGGGGTAATAGAACATGTCAAAAAAATGTATTCAGATATCTTCCTAGACAATCATTTGCTGGACACATCTTGACAAAGTAGTCACGCTGGATCTCTGTTGAATTCTTTCTTATGAACTAAATGACAGGAAACGAAACAAATTGTGTGGGAATTCTCAGACCATCGCCTGCTCATAAATATGTTGTTGTCTTAATAATCTTAATAACTATAAAATTTGGTAGTGAAAGTAAACTGAGTTCCACCATATATTCTTAGAAGACTCAGAAGTAATAATTGTAGAAAGCATTTTAATGTGGGGAAAAATCCTAGCTTTCATGCTGTGCCTAGTAACAATATGGAATTTGAAGGGTGTAGTGAGAAAGAGCACAAACTGGATTCAAACCAAGTGCGACAATCACTGTGTGATCATGAAATTCTTAACTTAATTCTGCGCTCCTCACTGTTTCATATGTTTAATAACTTGCTGTGGAGAATGAATGTGATAAGAAATGACTATAGCATATATAGCTTACTCTCAGACACAAAACTACAATTTTGACAACTATTACTTTCCTATACTTTTTAAAAATGTATATTGGGCAGGGTTACTTCAAAATGGAAGAGTGAGAAATTTATCATATAGTGATTGAAATAATTTTCCTACTGCATTTTAACATTTTCCCATAGTTTTTCATCAATACTAAGAGAAATGTTTAATTTATGAGACCACAAATGGTTTGAATTTTATTATGTAGACATAAGTAAATATGTTATATAGTTGAAATTCATCATAATGAGAAAGCACAGGAATATATATATGAAATCACAGAAATATTCTTAGAATTAAGCATGGGTTGAATCTGTCCATT
Source organism: Acomys russatus (assembly GCF_903995435.1). NCBI lineage: Eukaryota > Metazoa > Chordata > Mammalia > Rodentia > Muridae > Acomys > Acomys russatus. The sequence continues at coordinate 77,129,050 of NC_067137.1, read as the reverse complement.
TCCACATGTTTCATGTAGGAGTTCTTCCTAGGGGTTATTTCTACATGTCAACATGGCTAGACTGCGACAGAGGTGAGAGATATTGTGCCTTTTAAGTAGTGAAATTTGGAATACAGAGAAAGAACAAATTTGTCATGTAAAACTTTTGGCCAAATGACTGTTTTGTTCATTTTTTTTCTCTTTTAGTTTCAGTTTTATGTTATTTCTAACCCAGTGGATACTTAGACCTAGGAGGATAGTGAAGACTGAGTAAAGACAAATTGTTGGGTACATGTATATGTGTGTGTACAGGTATGGTACACATATTAGTATAAGAAATTAGAAATATTATGGGAGATAGAACTATGATGATGGAATAGACAAGACACAAAGAAGAAAGTCAGGAGGAATTAATGGGGGAAGGAAGGAAATCAACTTGAGAGGGACAGAAGCTGTGAAAGACATGGGACAGGGACAAAGCTCTCTACCAATATGCAAGAAGATGACGTGATAAAACCTAATATTTTGTATGCAAACCTAAAATCTTGAAAAATAAATGAATAAAAGAAAAATTCAGACCTAATATTTGAAGACCAAAAATGGATCTAGTCAATGTAAATGTTTTGTTTTGTTTTTCATCGAAGACATTTTTTCACGGTTTCCTTGGGTTTATGTGGTCCTCCAAGTGAATATCCTGCTGGTTATTTTACTTTAGGGAGATGTGTCATTTTTACTTTTATTAATGCAGAAACTAGAAGGAAAAAGAATGTGTAGTTGGGAAACAAGTATTGCCTTGTTAAGTCAAAAACTGAAGAAAATGCAGGATTCCTTAGCTTAAAATAGTAATTGGAAAGCCAATGCCAACTCTCTTGCTTCTTTCTTAATGTATGAAGAAGACTTTTCTCACAAACAAACTCATGTTTTATTTATTGCTGCTATATACTATTGAGAATGCCTTTCTCCAGAAAAGAGCATAGGATTTATGGGTTTGAAGGTAAAAATCAGAAAGTGCTGGATTGGCAGTGTAGTAACAGGAGAGATAGGTGAATTTCTACCAAAGGACATTTGGGGTAGATCTGTGTTTTGTAATGATATTAGCAGTCTGAGCCATGGACCTGAGACTTCAGAGGCTATTTTAAAACATGTCAAATGCTTTGTTACAAACAACCTCACCTGTATGGTTGTCAAATGCAAGCATTTTGAAAACATAGGAGCATGAATAGACATATCAATATAACAAGGACATGTTTTTAACATGAATACAAGTTAAATTTTTTTCTAAAAACTACACATCAGACATTTGAAAAATGGGATGGTAATTTAGTCTAACTTTTAGACAACAATATTTGTTTATACTTATATTAATATTATTCCCTTATATAAAGTGCTTTGTTTTTTTGTATTAGAGACTCTCCTTTGTTTTCTCCCTGTCTTCACAGATATAATTTGCCACATACGGAGTGGCTGCTGGAGGTTGAATGTTATATCTACTCATGCACTTTACCCTGACCAACTACCTGTCTGATAGCAAGGATGTGGCTTTGTTTATCATCTCGAAAAGGAATTACAAACAGCATACAGCAATACTTGTGCTTCTGTTTTCTTTTCAGGTTGGCCCCTTATTCAGGGTTAGTTACATTCATGAAATACACGCTACACTGTCTTCCTGAGAATGCCTAGATAATGCTGCTTGTTGCTTGTTTTGATGGTCTGTCCATCATGTCATCCAGAGGAGAGGCTTCTTCCCCCATGCTTGCAGCATGGGGCATTTCAGTTATGTTTGTCTTGGTCTTATTGGCACAAGTGATTTTACATTTCTCATAATATAAACCTATTCTTTTCCTAGTTCCTATAACGAATGGATTTGAAAATATGAATATTACAATGGAGCTTAATAGAGATGCTAGCATTAAGTTCTTCATTTCTATTATGCTAAAGTCACACAGCAAGTAGGTGCTCAGTTTGCACTATTAATGATTGAAAGACCAGACAGCATAGGATCTTTGATATAACGTGTCTTTGGATGGTTGGAAAAAATACTTATTTGGTTCGGGTTTGATATCTGCTGTACACTCAATGTGCTTTACACTATTTTTAGTTAGTTTTCTTTTTGAAATTGAAAAGCTCCCCTTGCATCTAATTTAAAATAATAGTTGAAAATATTTGTTCAAACAATATGTTTATTCTCATTCCTGATATAGGAAACAGAATTCAGTGCTGCTATCCCCCCTTATAAAATTGAATTTTGCATTGAATATATGCATTATATTAGACAGATATTTTCACCTAGTAAAGTCTATATAATATATGATCTACAAAATTCAGAGTCTTACACAAAATTGAGCCACCAGGACAAGTTTCTTGTTTCGATTAAGAATTTCAATGTCAGTGTTTTATAGCAGTGTTCAAGAACAAAATGCCAGTGCATCTTCAGTGAATCTTCCTTGCTTCCCTGTTGCCATTTCTCACCTCCCTCTACCCTCCTCTTTCTTCCTACACTACATCTTTTTCTTTATTTGTATTTTACTTTTATTGTCTTCATAGTTAATTTAGAGATCTTTTATACTGAGTGCCTAAATATTACTGAAGTATTTAAATTTTGGATTCACAGTCGATTCTGACATGCTTAAAATAGAATACCAGGAGCTATTTTAGAGTCAGTGTGTTTCTCTCATTTTTCCATTGGTAGCTTTTTATCATTCATCTTTGTCTTGTTACAGGAGCACATTACTATGGCAGACTTATTTCTGAAAAGATTCCCATGAATTGAAATGTCAAGTACCATACCCACATTGCTTAAGTGGATTTCAAAGTAGTGTCATTATTATGAACATTATATTTAAAAGTCTTTATTATGTATGTGAAAAACGCTATCATAAAATTCATTCATTAATATGATCTTTAAATTAATAAAGTATATTAACATATCTTAGAACATGTTTTATATTTATACATGTACAGGTATATGAATGTATTTGAATATTTTCATTACGTCTTACTTTTTAAATAATTTCCCTGCTATATAAACTGACACTTGAACATTTGACTAAGAACATGTGTTATAACTAGAAGTTTTCATCATTTTTAAAAGAATCATTTTATGGATGGAATTATATTTAGCACATGTCAATATATATTATTGACTTTCTGTGTTAACTTATATTAAAATATATAGTATATATTATTATCTTTCTGTCATTAATTGGTATGGTCAGTCTTTTCCACGGAGACATCAACCTCTTGTAAGTACGTCTGGCCCTGTAAAAGACAAATCCCTTTCACTGGGAGAAATGATTCTTCTGACACACTCCTCCTTGTTCTGTTTTGATTACCAGGTCAATTTCATAGTTGACTTATATGACAAATAACCATTATTCTTTCTGAGCAGCACAATAATTTATAGTATATTAGGGCATATGGTATACTTTATTTACATTTTTGCAACACAAATGGAGCTCATGCCAAAATTAGACTATGAATATGAAATGAGTGGGGAACCTGCGTGAAGAATGTTTAATTCAAAGTTGTAAAATGTAGCTAAAAGAATATGACTAATCTTAACCCAGAGAATGAAAACGCTCTTCTCTTCTTCTATATTCACCTTTTATAGAAGCTTTGAAGTTACTTGTTTGTTTTAGTAAGTGTAAAAATAAGTGTTTTATTATGGCATTGCCCCTACTTCCTTGTGTTTGATTGTTCCTGCTTCCCCCCACTGGGCCCTGCATCTCTTTTCCTGTAGAAAGCAGCTCCCTCCCCCATTCAGTTTACTCTATGGTATTACTTATAGTCCCCATTCTTTGAAAGCTTTTCCCTCTCTCTATGGCATCCTCTATTTCAGGGATGATATCTACATTCATAACTACATGTATACGCAAATATAAAAACTAAAATCTAGGACCTACATGCACATAGGAAAACATTCAATAGCTGTCTTTCAGAGAGCTAGTGACTTCATCTAACATCGCTTTTTCCAGAAACATGCTTTTTCTTGAAAATTGTATTATTTTGCTTTTCTTTGCAGATGAAATTATAGTGTATATAATTGCCACATTTACTATTATCTATTCAATTTTTAGTGGGCATGTAGTGTGATTCATTTTTGTGCTATTATGAATAGAGAATCAATGAATATTGATGTGGAAATATCTCTGTGGTTATGATTTAGATTCCTTTGCATATAGCCCAAAAATGGCATGGCTGGGTCATATGGTTGTTCTATTTTTAGTTTTTTTTTTTTAGCAACCTCCATGCTAATTTTCATAACAGCTGCATCAATTCACATGCACAGAAGCAGGGAATAAAGGTTCTTCTTTCTCTCCACTCAGCACAAATTGGTTATGTATGGTTTCTTTTTAATGATATACATGAAGATTAGGTGAGATGGAATCTCAAACTACTTTTAGTTCCCACTGTCCTGACGGCTGAAGATTTTGAATGATTTTTTAAAAAATAACTGTTGATTATCTGTATTTCATCTTATGAAAAACCATGGTTCCAGTGCTTAATCTCATTCACTGATTGGCAGTTTTGTCTTTTTGATGGTTACTTTTTTCATTTCTTTATATATCCTAAGTAGTAACATACTCATCTGAAATATATATGACAGAGTTTTCTATTTTCTTAAAATTTTTAACATATACATTTATATTATTAGACACAAATAAAATAAAATACATACAGCAGGAAGAACTATGAAATAATCAAGAATTATACAAATGCTACATTCATAGTGATTTAGCTATTTGTATTTGGCAAACTGGAAGCAAGCTTGAGTTAAGATTCTGATGAGTCTAAGATTCTGAATAAAAATAAACTATCTGTCTCATCAATATAACTTAAAACATCTATCTAGATCTAAATGCACCTTAACCTTTAACCAACTAACCTTAAATGTAAGAATAAACTATTTGGTCTTCAACTCCATCAGAGACTTGAGAAGGAATAAAACTTAATTACTTGAGTGAACCAGAAGTGCAGGTTAGCAGCTTCCAAAAGGAAAAACAGTGACAGAGACAGTTTACTGCCCGGACAGTTACCCAAAACTCTCTGTCATGTTGTATCGTCTTCAGTCTTCTGGCTTAATATATCTGACAGAGATTTTTGTGAGGAAGGAACTATTGAGGAATTGCTTACCCTGTCTTGCCAGAGTTTGACCACCCACTCTCCTTGCATCCAGGCTTGCCCTTTTTTAGGCAGAATTCTGTCTGTGGTTGAAACAAGAACATTTTGCCCAGTGGCTTGTTTGCCACATTTGAAGCCATCTCCATAAGGAGGTTCTTTGATGCTCATTATCTTCTTTAGGTAGGCTGGGTATTGCCATCAGCTAACCTGTCTTGTTAAAGAGTCTTTAGAATAATAAAAACATCTATAAATGCCATATTCTGTAGATCTCTGTGACTTTGGAAGACCTTATCTTACTATTTTACCTTATATATCTATAGAATCATATATATCTGTTAGACATAGAATACATATTCTTGTGATAAAAATAGACTAATGATTGACATGATCATGATTTGTTCAACTAACAATTAGCTTGTATTACTTAATTATCCTAAACAGCCTGCAATACCACTTGCAAGGTATTGGAAGTAAACCTTGTATTATAATTGAGTTAGATGGGTACGAAACCCCATATTAGAATATATATATATATATATATATATATATATATATATATATATATATATTCTAATATACTGTGTGTGAAGGATAATCTTAAATTTGAATTCTATACCAGTGTTTCAAAATTAAACTTAATTTGCATTAATATACAAATTTCTATCCCAATTAATTAAAAATAACCTTATTTGTGATTAACAATTAAGGCCTTAAATTGAGGAGTAAATTCAATAATCTATTTGTTGTCCTATCTTCACTCTATATTTCTATATACTCATTTCTTTTTAGCTCCTATCTCCTTACCTATGAAGGAAAGATAAAGGAAAAGAGAAAAACATTCCTGAGTCCAACCTACTTTTATCTCTGTGTAAGACCAATAATAACTAACTCCTGATGAAAATAAGCATCTGTAGCCTAAGAGATCAAGCAGAAACCTACCCAACACCTATTATATGAAATGGGGCATCATTCTCTTAAAGTTTCTTCAGGCTGATTTTGGGAGAATATAGGGCCCCTTTGAAGAGGCCCATATCAAATTGGGGAGATAGCAGACATTTAAAACAATTCTCTAAACTACATTCTCACGCTTCTGACAGCTTATTTTGCCATACATACATTTTAAATTTTAGATAATCACATTCATCAGTATTTGTGCTCGTAGAATCTTATTTGAAAAGAAGTTCATGCCTGTGCCTGAATCTTGAAGCATTTTCTCAGTGTTTTCCTTTCAATTGTTCACCATTTCATATACTAGTATCAGGTCCTAGATTCATTTTGAATTGATTTTTCTGCCCACTGCAACATACAAATTTCATTTGATTGTTCTTGCAGTTATGTTGGCACAGCTTGTCAAATAAACATTGTCCAGTAAATTTTAAATACTTTTGTAAAAAAAAAATATGCATCCTTAACTGTTTAGGGTAATTCTTTATGCCACTAAGCAGGCAATTTGTCCCTATGACATTGTAGTGTAAATTGAGGGTAGGAAATGTGATGCTGTGTGTAGCTTTCTCACTACTTAGTACTGTTTTGGTTATCTATGGGTTTTGTATGGATTAAAAAAAAAAAAAGTGCTTGCCATAAAGAGAAAGCATCAGAATTTAATTTGATGAATATGTAGATTAATTTTAAAAGTGTAGCCTTTTCCATTATATTAATTCTGCCAATCTAGGAACAATGAAGTATTCTGCAGTGTCTGATGTCTTCCTCAATTTTTTATTTTTAGTGTCTAAAGTTTCTATTGTAAGACTTTATCTCTGTAGGTAGCTTTATTTCTAGGAATTTTATTAGTTCGAAGCTATTGTACATGGGATATTTTTCACTAATATCTTTCTCAGGAAGGTTGTTAGTGGTGCGTTCAAAAACAATTTTTTTATGCATGTAGTTTTTGTATCTTGTAACATTACTGGAAAATAGCATATCTAAAATGTTCCTTATTGGAGTCTTTTAAATATGGATTCATTCCATCTGTACGTGAGGATACACTGATTTCTTCTTTTCCAATTTGTATCTTCTACTGTTGTTGTATGGACATGTACATTCTTAGGTGCTCATGTATACCCTTCTGATGAAAGCTACAGTAAAGAGATATTTAATACTTTGTTCTCATAATCATTTTAAACATGTAATATGCTTTGAAATTTCTCTTTTGTTTGGGTCATGGTCTTTTAATTATTTGCATCAATAAGACTTAAATAAACACAATCCTGAACTTTTAATAAGAAAAACTAGAAGGAAAGCAGTGGAACAAATTCATTTTTACTAAATTTCTATCTCACTTTAACAACATTGATAATATATGGACAGTATATCTATGCTTTTGTATCCAATATGATGTCAGCATAAAATCATCTTTCTTTGATGATGACATTTTGCTAATCTCTTCATTAATATAATCTCAAAACATGTGCATATCAGCATTTAATCCTTTGTTACATGCACATGAATAGTAACTGATATCTCTCTGAAAGGAATGACTTGCCCAAAGTTGTACTTTTTCATAAATGAAGTATAATTATTTCAGTTATGCACCTTCATCACTTTAATTATTTTCACCCGTAAATCTTTCTTTATCTTTATCTGATCTATAACCTCCATAGACGACATTGACTAAATGTTTTTCTACTTTTTATATCCAGAATTGCTCAATGCGTAAAGTCTAATAGTACTAAAATTTGGGGGAAATAATTCCTTCACAGTAAGCTGACTACTATGATAGCATTTCTGTCCTTATGTTTCTCAGTCCTCTCATACTAGCTAGACCAAGTTTTTGAAAATTGGAAATAAGAAAGTATGTGGTAGTAACATGTTAGTAAGCAGTATTTAAATGTGTTTCCTAAGGTGTTTCCATTTTGAATGGGCAAATCATTACAAAATACATGTTGTGTTGAAATCTTCACCATTCACTGTGAAGGTGCTAAGATACTTGATTTGTGGGAGATAATTATGTCATGAGAGATGAGACATCACAAATAAAATTAACATTGTTATAAATGATGCTTGTTTGCCTTTAACCTTCTATGAAGACACAGAACAGGCATACTCTATGACATAGAAAGTGGATCTCACATGACAATTAATTTTGGCATCTTCATCCTGTATTTCCATGTCTATGGGATTTTAAGAATTTAGAGTTTAAATATTTTTATTTATAATATAAGAATCAATACTATTTTATATAGTAATCCAAGTAGGCTATGGCAGAAAAATGATATATACATTGGAGGTTGCTGTTAAAATATTCCCCTAAACCTAGAAGTAATTCAGAATTGGGTGATAAAAGAAATGTGAGAATTTGTTGGTTAAGTTAAAAGAAAAATTTGCATAAGTGTGAAGGGATCATTAAAGGAGATTCTGAAGTGAGTCATAAACAACAGAAGTGTGGAGAAAATCTCAGCTGTCTCAGAGAATATGTGTGCCGTTGAGACCAGAATTTAGGAGAAATGTAGACAATGTTATCCTTTCTGATGACAATCTAGACAGAAATGAAGAACTTGATATTAAAAAGAGGGGGAAGGGCACGGGCGTTAGAAAGTCTACATTTTCTTAGCAAGAGATTCACAGGGTTTGTGCTTTGCAGGGTGCAGAACACCTACGAGATGAACCGGATGTATAGACAAAGAAATAGCTAGGGAAAAAAAGATCAAAGGTGTAGTTTGCCTGTTCTAAAATGTTTGCTCGTAAACATGTGAAAAGTAAAATTAAAGATGGAATTGTTAGTAAAAACAGTAGGATTTTAATGTTTGCAAATTTCTCAGCTTATAAATGATCTTAGGAATGAGAAATTAAGCTTGAAAATAAATAACAGTATGAGGGAGTACTGAAAATGTATGAAGCCTAAGGTGGGTTTTGCAGAATGATTTCAAGTCTCTACCCACTGCTTTACTCTGAAGTGTGTTTTGTCTGCCTCACTCCATTAGGCCACTATTTTGATGTGTGTAGTTTTTGCACTGTAAGAATATGGCAGCAAGTTGACACTACAATTGGAGTCTGAAAAAAAAAAAAAAAACACCTCGCACAATTGTTAGGAAAAAATATGAGCAGATCTAAGTTGGAATTTTGAATCATTTTAGTCTAGTAGCAAAGAAGTGATGTACCTCCCTAGTGCCAGGATGTAACGTCCCACACAGCACTTCATTGATTTTGCTCATTTATATGATGCTGAGAAACCCCTTGGCTTAGGTTTCATCACCGTAGGACTGAGGATGCCTACATTCACATCAAATTGAAACCTTGTACTATATATAGTCTCCAGAAACATGAGAAATGATTTTCATTTGATTGAAAATCACCTGATGTATCATATATTGCTATGTGCCTTGAGTGCACTATGCTACGATGTGTGCAAGAATTCTTACCAAGTTAACAGTTTAAAGACTTTTGGGATAAAAAGGAAGTTTTACAGAATTAAAATTTACAATAAATTTAAAAACAATTTATTTGTTCTTATTTAGTATGTTGCGTCTGTGCTTTTACCGTACTGATATATAATTGTATGTGCTACGTATATAAAATACATTTTAGAGAAGATATGGTGAGGTTTGAGGAGGTGGCTCCCTTGATATAGGGCTTGTCATGTAAAAATGAAGGTTACCTCAGTTTGAACATCTGCATGCTTGTGAAAATGCATGATGCAGCAGTGTGGACTGGAAAGTTTAGCACTCTGAACAATTGTTCTCAACCTGTGAGTGATGACCCTCATGTGGACCCTATATCAGCTAGTATGCATATCAGGTATTTAAATTGTGGTTTATAACAGCAACAAAATTACAATTATGAAGTAGCAACAAAATAATGCTATGGTTGGTGGTCACCACAGCATGAGAAATTGTATTAAAGACTCACAGCAGTAGGAAGGTTGAGAACCACTGACTTGTAATGTGATATCTGAGCATAACTTGGGCTTATTTGTTAGCCAATGTAGTTGAATTTTGAGCGACCCTCCTTCTACAGAGGGTATAGAGCACTGTTGAGAAAGACTAACATTAATATTCTCCTCCACTTGGATACTTAAGCAGACAAAATGTGCAGTGGTTAGTTTGTGTATATTATGGAACACATGATAGTGCTTACTGTTTATTACTGTGAAAAAAAAAAGGTAGGTCGCTAGGTTTGTCATTTTAATAAAGCTAAAGTGTTTAATATATGTTTCTTTTTGATAGGTTTTTTTACAATAAACATATATATTAAAATATTTATCCAGTTTATCTGTATTTGTCTCTCATTTAAATCTTAAATAAAGTTTGGCATGGCAGAATAGCAGCATTTGTTTATTAGTTTTAACTGAACTGGATAAAGAAAGCAAGCCATCCTGATGGAAAATGCTCCAACTTATAAGTAAATATATACAACTATTAATATTCTTAACTAAGAGATTCTTCCAAAAATTATGTCTTCCTTTATGTGTTTTATTTACAAGGGAACTAAACGTAAATCTTTTTGACATTATTAAAGAGGAAAATTACTTCATTTTTATGGTTATTCCTTTGACTTGCTTTTATGTCTTTTAAATATCTATTTTGTTGTATCTAAATTTTCTTTGTGTCTTTTTTCCATGATTTTCATTCGCATCACTACAGAAATTCATAAATCTTAATGACATCCCAATGTTCAATGTACTGTAAAATAAAACCTGAATCAACCTCAGTAAATTTTACATTCAGAATAATCATGTTTGTGAGGATATTTGTAGAGCTCTGGCAACAAGATGGTTTTGTAATTTTTATGTGAATTAATTAATTAATCGAACTCAATTTTCATTTTCTTTTGTGTGTGTTATGTGAGTTTAGATAATGGCCTCCCACACACAAACTTATACATTAAGAACTTTGCTTTTAGACACTGTTCTATAAAATCAGCTCAACTAACAGCTAACATTGGTACATAGCAGCGTTTTACACTAGTTTATACTAGTGTATTTATAAAGTCCATGTTGTAATTCTCAGGACTAGATAACTAAGTGATAGTTCTGACATGCAATATTGGAAAGGTTCAGTTATAAGGCCAAGATCATACAATACATAAAGTGATGGGTATTTGATTAGAGCAAGGTGCTGTTTGTAACCTGTGTTAGAAGTGACATATACTGAAGACTCAGAAAGATACACTTCCACCTGGATAAGCAGTTGGCTCTACTCTGGAACTATCATGCCACATCACAGCAGAGTTGCTACTCCCTACTGTAGTTCACTGCCCACCGCCTTTATGTCCAGTGATACCTTTCATTTATCCACTCTCTAACACACGTTAAGAATCATTTCTTATCATTTTATGTGCAGTCGCAGAATCTAAGAAGTTCTAAAGAACATTGCATCTTATTTCTTTTTTTTTTTCGTATTGCTTCCCTAAATGTTTTTATTTCATTCTCACATTTGATTAATAGTTAGGGTCTGCATAGTATTCTTGGTTGAAAATTTTCCTTTTCTTTTTAAAAATTATTATTATTATTATTATTATTATTATTATTATTATTATTATCATTTATTCATATTACATCCTGATTTTAATCCCCTTGCTCTTTTTTAAAAATTTAGAATAAATCCTTCTTTGTTGGATATAAGTTTATTTTTAACTTAAATATTCAATTTATATCCCAACCATAGCCTCCCTCTTCTCCCAGTTCCTCCTTTCTGTACTTTTTCCCCTTTGTCATCTCCCCTTCTCCTTAGATGAGGGAAACACACACACACCCTCCAACCACTGCAGCACATCAAGTCTTATCAAGACTAAGACCATCCTCACCCACTGAGGAGGCATTTATTTCTTTTGTTTTCTTGGCTGTATATAACCTCCTTCAATTGAAGTTTTTCTTCTACTATCATATTTAGGGCTCGGTTTGTGTATAGATATTGTTTAAATTTGTTTTTCATGTAATACCTTGTTTATTCCATCTATGTTAATTGAAGGTTTTGCTGGGTATAGTACTATGGGCTGACATCAGTGGTCTCTAAGGGTCTGAAAGATGTCTTTTGAGGTCCATCTGGCCTTTAGGGTTTATTGTGAGTCAGGTGTGACTCTGATAGGTTTGCCTTTATATATTAATTGGAATCTTTCCTTATAACTTTTAATGGTTTTTCTTTGCTCTGTACATTTGTGTTTTGATTATTTTGTGGCAGTAGGATTTTTTTTTCTTGTCTAACCTATTTGGTATTCTATAGATCTCTTTTATGTTTATAGGCATCTCTTTTTTTGGGTTGAGGAAATTTTCTTCTATGATTTTCTGGAACTATTTTCTGGGCCTTGGACCCAGGCATCTTCTCTTTCTGTTATTCTTATGTTTCATCTTTGCATAGTGTCCTTGATATCGTGTATGTTTTGTGTCAGGAATTTTTCAGATTGGACATTTTCTTTGACAGATGTATTGATTTCTTTGAATGTATCTTTTACACATGGAATTTTTTCCTCCATCTCTTATATTCGGTTGGTGATGCTTACCTCTGTAGTTATTGTTCAACCCTCATCCCATAAGTTTTCCAACTCTAGGATGTCCAAAGTTTCTGTTTTCTTTTTTTTTTTTTTAGGTTTTCACATAAGTTTTATTTCTTTAAAAATAAAACTTGCAATGTATAAAATATAACAAAGTCTAGACAGCCATAAAATTCAACTGTGAATGCTTTATTATATTTCCCTTTATCAAAGAACATTTTCAACTGAATAGTCATACATATATATTTCTGAAAACCCATTCTGCTTAGAGTTCTCTACATATGCATATTCATCTTGAACCTATGTTCAGTGATTTCTATGTGATGATAATAATGCACAGAGTTTCTGTTTCCTTTATTATTTCTATTTCCATTTTCAGTTCTTAAGCCACCTTATTCATTTCCTTTACCTGTTTGTATTTTCCTGTATTTCTTTAACTGATTTATTCATTTCATCTTTAAAGGCCTCTATTTACTTGGTTGTATTTTCCTGTATTTCTTCAAGGGATTTATTTGTTTCTACTCTAATGGTCCCTATCATCTTCATAAACATAAGTTTAACTTCATTTACTTTTGTTTCAGTTGTGTTAGGTATCTAGAGCTTCTGGCAGTTGGATAACTTGGTTCTGGAGGTGACATATTTTCCTGGCTATTGTTGATTGTGTTTTTAGTCTGACCTTAGCTATCTGGTTGCCTCTGGCATTGACTGGTTTTTCCTGGTTCTCCTTGTATTTCTTTGGGTTCATGAAGAGCCCTGGGCAAGAGGATAGAAGTTCTTGGAGCCTCCTTGGGACAGTGTGTATAGTTGTGCACAGGTTGCTGACTCTAAGAGAACAGCTTAATGTCCTCTCAGGTGCCTATGTCTCAGTTAGACCCACAGGCAGGGCTAATATCCAAAATATATAAAGAACTTAAGAAATTAAATAACACCAAACCAAATAACGCAATTAAAAATGAGGTAAAGAGCTAAACATAGAATTCTTAACAGAAGAATAGCGAATGGCTAAGAAACACTTAAAGAAATGCTCAACATCCTTAGTCATCAGGGAAATGCTAATCAAAATGACTCAGATTCCATCCTGTACCTATCAGAAAGGCTAAAATAAAAAACTCAAGTGCAGCACATATTGTTAAAGATGTGGATAAAGGAGAATACTTCTCCATTTCTGATGGGAATGCAAACTTGTACAACCACTTTGGAAATCAACCTGGCTCTTTCTCAGAAAATTTGGAAGAGTGCTACCTCAAGACCCTGCTATACCACTCCTAGGCATGTACCTGAAAGATGCTTCACCATGCAAAAAGGACATTTGCTCAACTATGTTCATAGGAGCTTTATTCGTAATAACCAGAATCAGGAAAGAACCTAGATGCCACTGAACTGAAGAATGGATAAAGAACCTGTGGTACATTTACACAATGGAATATTACTCAGCTATTAAAAACAATGAAATTTACAGACAAATGGATGAAACTAGAAAAGATCTTCCTGAGTGAGGTAACCCAGACCCAGAAAAACACACATGTATTATCCCAACAGACATATCCTTTGAGAGACTCTACACTGTGGGGGATGGGGAGAGACTGGGAATTGCAACTGGACTCTTGATGGAATCCTGACAATGGTATGGAAGAATGATGTGGCGGGGGAGGGGTAATGGAAGGACCCAGAGGGGTCAGAAGCCACACAAGGAGACCGTCAAAGCTGGTAGATCTGGACCTACAGGAGTCTGCACAAACTGTTGTACCACCCAAGGACAACGCATGCAGCAAATCTGGAATCATATTCAGATCTAACTAATATACAGCACATTCTCCATAGTTGTGGGGAAAACGGGAACTGCCTCTGACATAAACTCTGGGGTGTCTGACTTGATCACTTCCCCTTGGTGGGGAGACCATGCTACACACAGAGGAAGGGGAAGCAGGCTATCTGGATGGGACCTGATAGGCCATATGGTGGGGGAAGAGGTCTTCTTCTGTCAGAGGTCTAAGTTAAAGGGAATAGGACAGAAGAGGGAAGGACTTTAGTGATGGGAAGATACAACTGAAGGGATAATATTAAGCATGTAATCTGAATAAAGTATAATAAAGTTTAAAAATACATAGATAAATTTAAAAAAGAAAATAATGCCCTTGATGTCTAATGTTTATCATCATTCAACTATTTTGTAGCTGACTGAAAACTTTTGCTATTTGATAAAGTTAATCTGGCTTTCATAATAGTCATGTGAAGCACTGAATTATCATGTCTCAGATCCTTAAGCAGACCTATGGAAAATCGTTCTCATGACATTAAAATAGTTTTACCCTATATTTTCCGAACTAAAATGTTTCTGAGCAAGTCAAATGAAAGTTTTATGAGATGTTGGTTATTTTTAAAGTCAAATGCCTCTATTTCCTTATTGTAATGTATTCAATGAAACATGGATGTAAGGTCATTGACTTTTGATTTGGATGAATGTAAAGGCATTTAACCAAGGAACTTTCCCACTTTAAAATTACATGAGCACCCTGTGGTTTAGGCATAAATATAAATAGCATTTGGAATAACCAGGGGCTCTTTTCCTCAGAGAAATTGGAGTTGATGTGGTGACAGTGTGGCATTTTATTACTGTGGACACCTCTTTCATTCTATTCTGACTCTTCTTTTAGTCTAGTACCAAGATAGCTGTGAAGGGGCTGGAGGAATTGTTCAGTGGTTAAGAGCAGTTTCTGCTCTTACAGAGGACATGAGTTTGGATCCTAGCACCCATGTCAGGGCACTTACAACCTATTGTACCTCCAGTTCCAGGTGATACACAACCGTCTTCTGGACTCTGTGGGCAGTGCATTCACTTGATGCAAGTTCAGACAAGTAGGCACACATTCAAAACTGAATGTTGATATTTTTTCACAAGTACCTGCATATAGCACTCAAGAAGTAATGCTGTGTGGTTTTGGCACCTTATCAAACATACCACTATGGCCAAATACCTGGCTGATGGTTAGGAACCATAATCCATCCTTGAATACGCATTTAAAAATTAAATTTGTGGATTAGACAGATTTATAAAGCTGTTGGCTGTGTCTTTTCCCTTTCTGTACTGGTTGCTTTCTGGCATTTTCTTATCTGTATTTTCTTGAGAATATTGCTAGTTAAGAGTTTTAATTTCTGGCTGGATTCAGTGGCACATGCCTGTAATCCCAGAACTCAGGTAGGTAGAGGCAGGTGGATTGCTGTTAGCTGGAGACCAGCCTGATCTACAAAGCGAGTACAGGACAGTCGAGGCTTTACAGAGCAACCCTGTCAGGAAAAACAACAAGAAGAACAAAGTGATTTTACTTCTGCCGATTTATATATCTAGCTTTTGATCAATGGAGTATTTTACTTTGTAGTTTTCTTCTTTTTTAAGAAAGTAAGTTTGAAGTGTAGTGATGAAAATTAAGGATTGCTGGCAAGAATATAGATGTTTCTACCATCTTAGTTTTGCACACTTTTGCTATCATCTCTCTACTGGACATGGATATAAACGAATTTGCTTCTGTCCGTGATTGTTCTCAGTGTTGCAGATCATTCTACAGCCTCCAACTTAAGCACACAAGAAACTTTTGTCTGTGCCCTTGTTTTCATTCCCAGTGGTACCATATTCTTGAGAATATGTGGAAGTCTTAGCAGGATTTTTGATAGTAGCTTACTGAGAAATTCACTCTCATATAGAAAAATAGCTTTTATGTTAATTCTATTACAATTGTATTGGCATAAATACATACTGCCTTCCTTTCTCTTTTCACCGTACAAATAGCCTTTTCTGAGTACTCTTTCTCCCTGTATTTATCTGCCTTTCTCTCCTCATACACTGATATAACTCTGTCTATAGGAAGCACTTTGCTTCATAGTGAAGGATTCCTGTACGGAGTTACTGTGTTGTACAGTCCTCTACCAAGTAAGTCTAGAGAGCTTTTGAGCCTCAGATGGTATGATTCACACATAGGTTTCACATAGTTTAAAACCTCTTTAACAGTGTTGAATTGCAAAGTATATTAAGTTCTCAAAAGTATAATTAGTCCTAAACATCTTGTATTTCTAATGTCTTCATGGTGTTTGTTGGCATTATATATGTCCTTGCGAACTCCAAGTATAAGTAAGTTCATTTAATATTAAATCAAGTTTGCCTGGCATAAACTGTCAAGTTTACCTTACAGAAAAGTTATGGTAAATATATAGAAAAATAGGGAAGAAAGACATTTTACATTTGTTCTTAGAATGGTGAGCTTTGAAAAATTCTTGTCCCCTTAAAAGGAAAACTTGCTTTTCACTCTCATTCTTTTGCTCAATCTTAATCAACGCTCATATGTGCAAAGTATGTGTAACAAATTCATAGATAGTAGAAGTGACTATAGTTCAGATGCCATTCTTGTTTGAAATCACATTTTTGTTTGTTACAATATGCTTTAATAAAAAATAGAACATGAAGAAAAGTATATTGAAAAACTGATAAGCACCCAAATCATTAGAACAATGAAAATGCTAGGAATATCTATGTAGAGTTTGATTGGGGAAATTATAGCATTAAAGGGGCCACTGCACAATGGAGAAAGATAAAGGGAGAGAGAGATAGTCTGAGATGAGAGAGAAAATATAGTCAGTGTGTTACATCACTGTGTTATGTGTATGCATAAAAAGGTCATAGAAGAAATGTTTACTGAATACAATTGAGCCATATTAGTAAAAACGAGAAAGAAGGATACACATCACCCATATATTTCTCTGAATGACCTCTAAGTTTTTACTTGTAATCGTTTAAAAGATTAGATAAATGACTACTGTTCTTCCCATTTCATTACCTTCTTCTATGAGCCTAGAAAATGAAAGTGTAGTTCATGTTCACTGTGTCTCCTTTGGTAGTCAGTGGTTTAGGCTATTGCTATTATGGATTAATTTATAGGTATGTCTTCTTACTGGTGATTAGAATCTAAAATGGCCCTTACTTAGATCCTGACAATATCTCTGACCTAGGAGAAAATATCCTTTGGCTTTGGTTATTTTGGAATATAGGGAAAGACAGCAAATACTCATGAAACAAAACGAAACTGAGAGCCTGTGATGTCTGCCATGCTAATTATTGAGTGAAAACCAGTTCCTGCACATAGTTCCCAGAATTAAGACAGTTTTGTATCTTATTTTTCATTAATAAGTAAACATCATATGGCCCACTGCTCAAAACATTTGAAATATTCTAGACTATTTCTTTATACTGTTGTAACCCCAGGAAGTGGGAGAGGGGCACATTAAAATATAAAAGCAACATCTAGGTGGCCTCAATCTACTGATCATATTTCCACATTCCTGAATCTTCTTCCACTGGAAACAGAACTCAGGAAATTGTGAGTCTGACTTTCTCATCTAGGTGTCATCTAGTTGTTTGATATGGCATAGAGGAGGTCCAAAGTGCACCTACCACCTAGATAAAAAGCAGGTAAGACAGTGTGTAGCTTTTCATTAGCCTCATCTGAAAATATGCTGTCCATTTTTCTAGAATTCAACTTACAGTTCAGAAAAAGGAAATACTAAGTAGCTAATATCCAGACCTGTGTAATAAAGGGTTTTATGGTCATGTGGAACAGTATTATCACTAAGTAAAATAATCTTGTTGTAATACTACATTTATGTTTGCGTGTCCTAAAAGACTAGTGTTTTAATGTCAAACAACAAAGGATTGTTCTCAAAGCAAGAGGTTATATGGGATTCTTAATCTTTTTTTACATTTATGCAGCTATAACTATCCTCAGTTAGGATGTATTGCTATAATATTTGGGATGCAATCACTCAAAACATGATGTTAGAGTAATCTTGTCTCCAATGCATCCCCAAAGTTTCTGTCATTCAACACTTGCTCTGTCTCTGTCTGGTAAATAGAGCTATTAGAGATACTGAGAGGAAGTGGAATAATTATCTTGTGATATTTCAAAAGCATCTCTATGTATTCTTTTTGAGTGACATGGGACAGAAATTGAGATAAAACGCGTAAAGCCTGAGAAATTTCATGATTTCTCCTCTTTCCAAATTTTGTTGGTAAATTGTGCTCCTTAGATATTTAAGTGTTTTTCTTCCCATAATTACTGCTAAATGTGCCTGCCTGACAAAATATTCTAAATTTCTACCAGATAGTT
Organism: Acomys russatus; assembly: GCF_903995435.1. Taxonomy (NCBI): domain Eukaryota; kingdom Metazoa; phylum Chordata; class Mammalia; order Rodentia; family Muridae; genus Acomys; species Acomys russatus. Next base: position 77,110,373 of record NC_067137.1, on the reverse strand, counting down.
ATCATATTATGAAATATTTATTTTTGATATAGATTTTTGGTGATATACTTAGTTGCCACTTGTCATATTATCAGAAATGGTTATTATTTTCATGATTTTGTTATTTTTAAGGCTGCTCCATTTTTCAGAGCCTGATACCTAACTTGCATGGATAAAATACATTAACTCATTCAAAATTACTTCAAGTTTCTTTCCAAAATTTGATACCGACCTGCTGTCCTGCCAGTCTTTTAAGACTCTGTTTTTGTGTCAATTCTTGGAACAAAGCATCTACTTTAGCATTGTCCCCCACCATTATCTTGTATTAAGCTACATGCATAGAATTTCTACCTAAAAATATAAGGAGAAATCAATGTTTGTGTGTCACTGTACTTGGAAATTTTTAGTTTGCAGGATAATTTTCCTCATACTGAAAGCTACTAGAAAGTTTAACCCAAAGCAATCTTTGATGGTCTCACCTATTTGACTTTTTTCAATGGGAAGATTCTTTGTAGAGGTGAATGTATTGATTCAATTTAGGATAGATTCATGTGTCATTTATACCCGGTAGTTCAAGTTCTTTAAATCTTCCCTGCATTGTCTTCATTCTTCATGCACACAGAAGATTATGCATAATTATGTGACAAAAGGCACGGATTCTAAAAATAGAGCATGCAACTGTCAAAGTGATTTCGCTTTTCATAAATCAAGAAAGGTATTAGGAAGACTCTGAAATTGGGCAGACTTTTGCACCTGCCAAGGGGCGTACATAGCTGTTATGGGTGGTCGCGATAGTTTTATTTCTCCTACCACCTACCATCGAGAGTAGTAACACTGCTTAACATCCCTATGCCCCTTATCTTCAAGAAACACTCAGCTCATCAAAGACATGGAATAAAGGGAAAATAAATGATTAATTCACAGACATTTTAAAAACAACATGTAACCATCTTTTTCATAGCTGAAGACTTTGTGGAATTGACAGATATGACAGACTGACACTCTGGCAGTCATACATCAGAGTTATGTTAATCACAAATGAGCCAAGTGCCAAAACATGAAGTAGGAACATACATTACATTTTACTTAGAGATGCAGTTAATAAATGAATGGTGGAGGGTATATCATACTTCTATGATATAAAGACATTTTAATTACTTTCTTGCCTTGATAAATCTGCATTGAAGTATACTCATTACTAATCATTTGATATAAACAACTATATGTATGAATCAGAGAAGATGTGCAAAAGAAAATGCTTTATAAGATACTGCTTTGAGGACCCTGATTAGTTAATCGTTGCTATAAACATCATTTTTACTTTTGTACACTAGTATTTAGATATGTTGAGAAATATTTGATTTGTGTTTGTTGTTTAAGCAGGCTGGGGTCTGACTTTCTATGAAGCTGAGGTTGGACTTGAGCCCATGTTCTTCATGTTTATACTTCCCTGGTGGAAAGATTACAGGCATACGATACTACACAGGACAAGTGGTTCTTTTTAACGTATATATAAAATGGGCTGCAGTTTTTCATGGATAAAGAGCCCATGACACAAATGGAGAATATAATATGCATTTTTAGATAAGTAAAGGCATTTGCTTAAATTCTTTAAAATATAAATATCACAATAACTTCATCAACATGGGTGGTGGAGGCAAATGAACCATAATCCCTGAAACAGTTTTACAAAGATAACATATTTTGAAAATGTCTTTTCTTATTCCTCATTTTTTTTTGATAAGGCCTCTAAAACAGATTAAGGAGAGAAAAACACAGCATTAGTAGAAAGTTCTCATGATGTGGTAGTATTCAAAACTGAGGGCTGAATGAACTAGGAACTCTTGAATTTTTCTTTTGCATGCACATATACATGCACATATGCTAGGTGTGTTGTGTGCCTGTGTATGGATGTCTCTGTTTATGTGGTGTGTGTGTGTGTGTGTGTGTGTGTGTGTGTGTGTGTGTTTACATTTGCTGGTGTGTGGAGGCTAGAAATCCGCTGTCTTTCTTTGCCATGTGTTTTGAGACAGAGTCTCCCTCTGCAGAGCTTATGGATTTGACTAGACTAGCTAGATTGGAAGTGCCAGCGATTTGTTCTTTGCATCAACAAGTTCTGTGGTTACAAATGAGGGCTACACTGCCAGGCTTTTTGCATAGATTCTGAAGGCAAACATCAGGTTCTTAAGCTGAGGGAACAAGAACTGTAACCACAGATCCATCTCCTTAGTCCCAAACCTGTGTACTTCTTGTGCTAATTTCATAGAAGAATGAACAGTCACGCAAATGTGTGATTTGCGTGACCTACTAATAAATGGATGAAAATAGAAAGTCCTACATGTTCATATTCACCTCCTCTGTGTGCTGGTGTCAACAATGAAGACATTTATTTCTCTAGGCACTGCGTGTGCTCCTGATAAAAGTCCAGCAGTGCGACCTCCTCCCCCTGTATATGCTCATAGGGTATCGAGTCTCTTCTTGATGACCTATTATCCTTCCTCTGAGTGCCGCTGAGCGTCTCCATCCAAGGGACATGGTTAAATATGGGGCACCAGAGTTTGTGTGAAAGTCAGATCTCCTTCTCCACTTAACGGTGGAGAATGTCCTGTCCATCGGCTAGTCTGGGGAGGGGTTCGAGGTTTACTGCCTATATTTTTCTTGACTGGTGCCATAGTTTGAGGAGGACCCCAGGGCCCAGACCCGCCTGTAGTTTTCCAGGACCCTCTGGACCCTTTTATTTCCTCACAGTCACAGACATAGGGGAGGGGAATGGGGGGGAAGCGGGAGGGAGGGAGGAATGGGAGAATACAAGGGATGGGCTAACAACTGAGATGTAATTTGAATAAATTAATAATAAAAAAATAAAATTTAAAGCTGAAAATTTAGGAAAAAAAAAAAAAAAGTCCAGGAGTGCTTTTCTGGTCTGTTGCAGTGGGATGACAGGTGCTCTGTGCTTTTGCTGTTTGCATAGATGTCAAGCTGTCATATTTTGGGTTAGCATGTCCTGAACCTAATTATTTATGAAATGCAAAGTGACTCAAATTCAAACTCAATTTAGGTTGCCCAGAAAAGTTTCGATGAGGAGATGAGCACAGAGCTTTGAAGACAAATGATGTGCAGGACATTTTTCATAGAGGACAGTGCCTGCCTAAGAAGGGAGACATGAGGGAGCGGCGAAGCCTAACCCTGAGGCAGGTCTTGGTGTGGCCTGAGCACAGAATCTGGAATTGAAATTACAGGTGGGTGACTCTCAAAGGAGTCAAACACAAGCCCTAAAAGTGTGCACTTCCCCCACACTTCAAAGAGCTGTCTCTTAATTGTTCAGTGTACTTGACAACTAGCAATTTGATTTGCAACTCCATGAAAAGTGAAGGAGTGGTGGCAGTGAAAGTGTGATAAACAGGAAAAACTATTAGCAAACTATGCAGTCCTCAGAATAATAAAGGGGAGGAAGAACTGTGGCCAGGTGAGTGGAGAAAAAGAAAAGACAAACTGCAGTTGCAAGTAATTGATCAGGTGGCTGCTGCTAGTGCTGAGCTGTTCCAGGTAGGGGAAGGGAAATACAGCAATACTGGCCATGAATATAGACCGTCTTACTTCATCTAGAGAGCAGAGGAGAGAAAATCCAAAAAGAGCAGAAAAAACAACAAGGACAGGAAGTTTAATGTAAAGACCATTGTTCAGATGTCATAATACAAATAGAAAAAAGAATTTAAGGAAGAATATGAAAAATGCCAGGTATATTAATCTGGGTAAGAACAGATAATGTTCAGTTGACTTACAAGGTGGATACCTGGAAGGAATTCACTTTAGGCATAGGGAAGATGAAGCTAGATTGCCAGTCAGTGCTCATAAATATGGAAGGTGATGCAGAAATGGACTAGGAAGCACAGGAGGACGGTGGCTGCAGAAGAGCATGCTGCTATTTTCTGTTTTTATTTTTAACTATAAAAATCGTTAGAATGAGGAAGAGAAATTACTAAAGGGAGTTATAGGACATTAAAAAATGCTTTGAACGATAGATAATGACATCATCTACTTTTTAAAGGAAAACCGAGATTTTTCTTCATTTCTTCTTTATATTCCTCATATTCTTCTCGGCTACTCACTCTTCTGATTTCGCTTCAGCAACATTAAAAGGACATGCATGTTTTGTTACTTAGACAGGGAATTTTTCTCTCATTATTAGTATTGAATTGGAAGGATAAAGTACTACTTGGCATCTGAATACTGACCCAATTCTCTTTGCAACATATCAGAAGAGTTTGTAATAGTTTCATGGTTTTTCCACCTGTCACCCTACTCTTTCCCTTTACTCTTTCCCCCATTCCCTTTTTAAAAAATATATTTTATTAATTTATTTATATTACATCTCAAAGGTTATCCCATCCCTTCTATCTTCCCATTCCTCCCTGTCTCCCATTTTCCCCTTGCTCCCCTCTCCTATGACTGTGACTGAGGGGGACTTCCTTCCCCTATATATGCTCATAGGGTATCAAGCCTCTTCTTGGTAACCTGCTATCCTTCCTCTAAGTGGTGCCAGGCGTCCCCATCCAGGGGCGTGGTCAAATATGGGGACCAGAGTTCATGTGAGAGTCAGTCCTCACTCTCCACTAAACTGTGGAGAATGTCCTGTCCATTGGCTAGATCTGGGTAGGGGTTCGAAGTTTATTGCATGTATTGTCCTTGGCTGGTGCCATAGTTTGAACAGGACTCCTGGTCCCAGATCCACCAGTCATAATGTAGGTTTCTAGGATCCTCTGGATCCTTCTAATTCCCCATTCTGTGTTGCTTCTCTCACCTACAGTCCCAATAGGAAGTCTTCTCCTCTGTCCCATTTTCCTGGTAAATAAAGATTTTCATGGGAGATGCCTCTTGGGATAGTATCTAGATATAATTGAGTATATACCATTTGACTCTGCTTCTGGGTGGACTCACTCATTATCATCATTTCTAGTTCAATCCATTTGTCCACAAATTTTGGAAATTCCTTGTTTTTAATAGCTGAGCAGTATTCCATAATTAAATGTACCACAGTTTCTTTATCCATTCTTCTACTGTGGGACACTTAGTCTGTTTCCATGTTCTGGCTCTTATGAATAAGTCTGCTGTGAACATGGTTGAGCAAATGTTCTTGTTGTGTGGTGAAGCATCTTCTGGGTATATTCAAAGGAGTGGAATGGCTGGGTCATGAGTAAACCTTATTCCCAGTTTTCTGAGACAGCGCCAGATAGATATCCAAAGTGGTTGTACTAGTTTGCACTCCCACCAGCAATGAAAGAGTGAACCTTTCTCTCCACATCCTTGACAGCATGTTGTGTCACTTGAGTTTTTGATCTTAGCCATTCTGATGAGTGTAAGATGGAATCTCAGAGCTGTTTTAATTTGCATTTACGTGATGATTAAAGATGTTGAGCATTTCTTTAAGTGTTTCTCAGCCGTTCGATTATCCTCTGTTGAGAATTCTCTGTTTAGTTCTGAGCCCCATTTCTCAATTGCGTTATTTGGTTTGGTGGTGTTTAATTTCTTGAGTTTTTTATATATTTTGGATATCATACCTTTGTCAGATGTAGGGTTGCTGAAGGTCATTTCCCAGTCTGTCGGTTGTCGATTTGTTTTGTTGACCATGCCTCCTGCCTTACAGAAGCTTCTCAGCCTCATGAGGTCCCGTTTAGTAATTGTTGACCTTAAGGCCTGGGCTGTTGGTGTTCTCTTCAGGAGGTTGTCTCCTGTGCCAATATGTTCCAGCCTCTTCCCCACCTTTTCTTCTAACTGAGTTAGTGTCTCTGGTTTTATGTTGAGGTCTTTGATCTACTTGGATTTGAGTTTTGTGCGTGGTGACAAATATTGGTCCAATTGCATTTTTTTTACACATAGACATCCAGTTAGACCGGTAACATTTATTGAAGATGCTATCCTGTTCCATTGAATAGATTTGGCTTCTTTGTCAAAAATCAAGTGATCATATGTGTGTGGATTCATCTCTAGGTCTTCTATCCGATTCCACTAATCAACCAGCCTATTGCTGTGCCAGTACCATGCTGTTTTAATTACTGTTGCTTTATAGTACAGTTTGAGATCAGGTATGGAGATTCCTGTGGAGGATCTTTTATTGTACCAAATTGTTTTAGCTGTTCTGGGTTTTTTGTTTTTTCCATATGAAGTTCAGAATTGAACTTTCAATGTCTTTAAAAAATTGTGTAGGTATTTTGATAGGGATTGCACTGAATCTGTACATTTCTTTTGGTAAGATGGCCATTTTAACTATGTTAATTCTCCTGATCCATGAGCAAGGAAGATCTTTCCATCTTCTCAGGTCATCTTCAATTTCTTTCTTCAGAGTTTTGAAATTTTTTTTCAAACAAGTCCTTCACTTGCTTGGTTAGAGTAACTCCTAAATATTTTATATTGCTTGTGGCTAATGTGAAGGATGTAGGTTTCCTAATTTCTTCCTCTGCATGATTGTCATTTGTGTATAGGAAGGCTACTAACTTTTTTGGGTTAATTTTGTATACAGCCAATTTACTGAAGGTGTTTATCAGCTGTAGTAGTCCTCTGGTGGAATTTTGGGGTCACTTATGTACACTATCATATAATCTGCAAATCAGGATACTTTGACTTCCTCCTTTCCTATTTGCATACCCTTGATCTCCTTTTATTGTCTTATTTCTCTGGCTAGAACTTCCAGTACTATATTGAAGAGATATGGAAAGAGTGGGCAGCCTTGCCTTGTTCCCAATTTTAGAGGAATTTCCTTGTGTATCTCACCATTTAATTTGATGTTGGCTATTGGCTTGCTGTATATAGCCTTTATTATGTTGAGGTATGTGCCTTGTATCCCTGATCTCTCCAAAACTTTAAACATGAATGGGTGTTGGATTTTATCAAATGCTTTCTCTGCATCTAATGAGATGATAATGTGGTTTTTAATTTTCAGTTTGTTTATATGGTGGAATACATTGTTGGATTTCCATATATTAAACCATCCCTGCATGCTTAGAATGAAGCCTTCCTGATCATGGTGAATGACATCTTTGATGTATTCTTGTATTCGTTTTGTGAGTATTTTGCATCAATGTTCATAAGAGACATGGGTCTGAAATTCTTTTTCTTTGTTGTGTCTTTGTGAGGTTTAGGTATTAATGTGACTATGGCCTCGTGGAATGAATTTGATAATGTTCCATCATTTCTATCTTTTGGAGTAGCTTAAAGAGTATCAGTATTAGCACATCCTTGAAGGTCTGGATAGAATTCTGCACTGAAATCATCTCTCCCTGGGCTTTTTTTTTTTTTTTGGTTTGGAGACTATCAATGATTGCTTCTATTTCTATAGGGGAAATGGGACTATTTAGCTTGTTTATCTGTTCTTCACTCAATTTTGGCAAGTGTAATTGATCAAGAAACGCATCCATTTCTCTTAGATTTTCAAATTTTGTGGCATATATGCCTTCAAAGTAGGATCTTATGATTCTTTCTATTTCTTCAGTGTCTGTTGTTATGCTTCCCTTTTCATTTCCGATTTTGTTGATTTGGATACTGTCTCTCTGCCTGTTAGTTAGTTTGGCTAACTGTTTGTCTATCTTGTTGATTTTCTCAAAGAACCAGCTCTTGATTTTGTTGATTGTTTGGACTGTTTTCTTTGTTTCTAACTTATTAATTTCAGCCCTGAGTTTGATTATTTCCAGATGTCTCCTCCTCCTCTTGGGCGGTTCTGCTTCTTTTTTTTCTAGTCCTTCCAGCTGTATCGTTAAGTTGCTTATGTGGGATGTTTCCAATTTCTTTTTAAAGGAACTTAGTTCTATGAACTTTCCTCTTAGCACTACTTTCAATATATCCCACAAATATGGGTATGTTGTTCCTTCATTTTCATTGAATTTCAGGAAGTCGTCAATTTCTTTCTTTATTTCTTTCATGACCCAGGTGTCATGAAGTAGAGTTGTTTAGTTTCCATGTATGTGTAGGTTTTTTGTTATTTCTGTTGTTGTTGAAGTTCAGCCTAAGATCATAGTGATCTGATATGATGCAAGGTATTATTTCAATCCTCTTTTATCTGTTGAAGCTTGCTTTGTGACCTACTGTGTGATCAATTGTGGAGAAGGTTCCATGGGATGCAGAGAAGAAGGCATATTCCTTTTTGTTTGGGTGAAAGGTTCTGTAGATATCTGTTAGATCCATTTGATTTATGACATTGGTTAATGATGTTATGTCTTGGCTTAGTTTCTGTTTCAATGACCTATCCTGTAGTGAGAGTGGGGTGTTAAAGTCTCCCACTAGTATGGTGTGGTTTAAGCTTTGTTAATAGACATTTTACAAATGTGGGTGCCCTTGTATTGGGATCATAGATGTTTAGAATTGTGATATAATCTTGGTTGACTTTACCTTTGATTAGTATGAAGTGTCCTTCCTTATACCTTTTGATTAAATTTGGTTGAAAGTCTATTTTGTTCGATATTAAAATGGCTACTCCAGCTTGATTTTTGTGATCATTTACTTGGTATATTTTTTTCAAGGCTCTTACCCTGAGGTAATGTCTATCTTTATGGGTGAGATGTGTTTCTTGAATGTAGAACAATGTTGGATCTTGTTTATGCATCCATTCAGTTAGTCTTTGTCTTTTTGATGGAGAATTGAGACCATTGATGTTGAGATATATTAATGACCAGTAACTATTAAGAGTCTTAATTTTGATGTTGGTTCCAGTAGAGCATTTGTGTGGTTGTATTTTTTTCAATGGTGTAGTTATCTATTTCCTGTGTAGTTTTGTTGTAGGTTGTCCCTTTGGGTGGAGTTTTTCTTCTAGTACCTTCTGTAAAGCCGGATTTGTGGATAGGTAGTGTTTGAATTTGTTTTTGTCATTGAATATTTTGTTTTCTCTGTCAATGGTTATGGAGCGTTTTGCTGGGTAAAGTAGTCTGGCCTGGCATCTGTGGTCTCTTAGGGTTTGTAGGATCTCTGTCCAGGCCCCTCTGGCTTCTATGGTCTTTGCTGAGAAGTCAAGTGTAATTCTCATAGGTTTGCCATTAAATGTTATTTGGCCCTTTCCCTTGCAGCTTTTAACATTTTTCTTTGTTCTGGATATTTTGTGTTTTGATTATTATATGACAGGAAGTTATTTTCTGGTCTATTCTATTTGATGTTTTGTTTGCCTCTTGTACATTTATAGACATTTCTTTCTTTAGATTGGGTAAGTTTTCCTCTTTGATTTTATTGAAATATTTTCTGGGCCTTGGAGTCTGGCATCTTCCCCTTCCTCAGTGCCGATTATCCTCAGATTTCTTCTTTTGATGGTGTCCTTGACTTCTTGGACGTTTTGTGTCAGGATTTTTTCAGATTTAGCGTTGTCTTTAATGGTTGCTTCAAGATCTATGATTGTGTCTTCTAGAGCTGAGATCTGTTTCTCTATCTCTTGGATTCGGTTAGACAGGCTCACCTCTGTGTTACATGCTTCCTCTCTGAACTCTCACATTCCTGTATTTCTTCTGTCTGTGTATTTATCATTGAATCCATTTTCATCTTCTAATCTTGAACTATTGTATTGATTTATATCATCTGATTGTTTCTGTGTTCCTGTGTTTCTTCCATTGCCTTTTTATAGGCCTTCAGAGGTAGGACAGTGTTATTGATTTTCTTCATCTGGTTGTCTGCATTTTGCTTATTTTTTCCAGTGCCTCTCTATAAGCCTCTTTTATGTCTTCCACCTGCCTGCATTTGATTATGAATTTTATTTATTTCCTCCATTATCATCCTTATTACTAAGAATTTGAGGTCATTTTCTTGTATTTCTGATGTGTTTGAGTTATGTGGGTTGTTTTCTTTGGGATAGCTGGGATCTGGAGATGCCATATTGTTTTGGGGTTTTTTGCATATGATTTTACACTGTCCTTTAGTTATCTTTCCATCTCTCTTTTTGGGAGGTAGCTTCTGGAGTAGGATGGAGGGAGTCTGAGGATAGAATCATCCGTTTTCTCATGATTTCCCTAGGCCGGAAGTTTTGATGCTTCACTGGTCTGGATGGCAGAGGCTAGCCCTGTAATTTGGGTCTCTCACAGCCAGTGATCCTCAGCTCCCCTGCACTGTGGGTTCTGTAATTATCCTGGGTCTCTGAATGTGCATTGGCTGAGGCCAAAGTGTCCACAGCCTTCTGGGTCCCCTTGTAGCACTGGAGCTCTTCAGGGACTGAAGCAGGTCGGGCGGGTGAGGTCTGATGGATACTCTACTCCCTGTCTCCCTGAGATTTCCCTAGTCTTGGAGCTCTGATGATCCGCTGGTATGTGTTTCTCAGTGGCGATTTGGGACCCAGACTGCTCACAGAGTCCAGATTAGTGTCATGGGGCCCAAACCGTGCACACACTGAATCAGTTAGTGTCTATGTACCCATCCTGAAAGTTGAGTCCAGTTCACGTCTCTGGACCCAAATGAGTCTCCAGCCCTAATCCACACCCTTAGTCCATTTAGTGCTGAGTCCAAGCAGGGCCTTGGTCCCAAACTGCACACTGAGCTCACGAGTTCAGCTAAAGGCTCAGGACCTGGACTGCACACCAAGCTCAGCTAGAGTCTCTGGACCCAAATCTGCCTGCAAAGTCCATCTAGATTCTCTGGGTACAAACTGCATGCTGAGCTCAGCTAGAGTCTCAGGGCCAAGACCATGCACCGAGCCTACCTAGAGTCTCCGGACCCAAACTGCCCGCCTAGTTCAGTCAGGGACTCTGAGCCCACAGCGTGTGCAGAGCTCTCAGCTAGGTTCTCTGGGCCCAAACTACCTACAAAGCTCAGCCAGGGACTCTGGGCCCAAACTGCACATGAAATTCAGCTAAGGACTCCAGCACAAATTGCTTGCCGAGCCCAGCTAGGTTCTCTGGGCCCACACCGCGAACAGAGTCCAGGCAGAGTCTCAAGGCCAGGACCACATGCTGAGTCCAGTTTGGGTCTCAGGGTAGGAGCCACTAGCCAAGCTGAGCTTGGGTTACAGGGCCCAAATCTTGCACTGAGTCCCCGCTCCTGCAGCAATTTCCACCAGTCACCACACCATTTGCCTATGCTGGAGGGTTTCCAGCTCCCAACCTCAGCTGCTGCCGCTGCTGCTATGGTCTGAGAATATCCACACTCCTCCTGTGTTCAAGGGTATGCAGGTTTTCTGTATTTTGATCCTTTCAAACTGTGGAGTACTCCTGCTGTAGTGCGGTGGGGAGCTGGGTGTTTCTGGTTAAGATATCTGTGCAATTCCTTGAATCATTTATTGGAGCTTTTAAACATGGTCCATGCTGCTCACTGCCATCTTGGAGTGTCCCACATATTCCCTTTTGTCTTCTTTTTCTCCCCTTCCTCTCCTCTTCCCCACTCTTTGTTCCTTTTCTGATGTATCATACTTTGAGTTTCCTCAATAAAATCATGACAACATTGACACACCAATATGACTTAACTTGAGGACTTAATGTTTTCTCATTCTCCTCATGTATTGAGAAAGCATTTTTCAGGCTTGACACTCCTTTTTGATGTCAGGCAGAGATGTGGCAATGTTACCATGGCTGAGTTACAAATTAGAAGAGTAAGCAAAATTAATTTGCTAACTATACAAGAAAAATGGAATCACTTTAAGTATTTCTTCTGGCTCTTATAAGATAGATATGCAAAAACCTCCAAATGGAATGTCGTATCTATTGATTTTCATATGTTTAGTCTTCACATTCTTTGTGCAGATATTGGTTTGCTTGTGACACATTTTACTATTGGTCATTTACTCTTGCAGAATCACTGTATCAGTACTTCATACTTGAGATGACTTACCACTCAGTAGACTTAGTGTTTCTCACCTGATTATCCCTGGAACTAGTGGCGACCCAGGAAAACCTGAGCTGGCCTCTCATCGGTTTCTAGAAAATGAGCTTTCATATGACTGCAGAAGTCATAAATCCAGGTACCAGATCCCATATTTCTGAGGAAACTGATCTGTATGAATTTGTAGTCTGAGCCTTAGAACAGCTGTAGTTATCCCATGCTTAACCTTTGATTTCAGGTATCATGGTCCAAAATATGATCATGTTCTAAACTCATTGTTTAGTGTTACTTAATTCTTTAGTGTTGATTTGTTGACATGACCAATAGAACTCTGAGCAATTCTGTATATACTTATGTGTATGGATGATGATGATGGTTGTAGTTAGGCCTTCCCAGAAGGTCTCTCCCTCCACTGAAATTCCATAGCATAGTCATGCATTGTAAGGTACCATATGCTATCAATACCTGCCTTAATTAAAATGTAGTTTAATGCTAATTTCTCATTGTATTTCTTTATTTCCCCAATTGCTTGTTTAAATCAGAACTTATGGTCATGAAAAGCAAGGAATTCAATGATGAGTGTAAAGCTCAGTGAGTTTGGAGGGCAATTCAGGTAAATAATATCTCTAACAGTTTTAGACCACTATCAGAGTATATAGTAAGTTCAAGACCAGCTTAGGACACTTTTTGAAGCTTTGTTCCTAAATAATAAGTAAAAAGAGCTAGGAATGTTTGTCTTGGGTAGAATGTTTGATTAGCATGTGTAAAGCCCTAGGATCAATCCAGAGTACCTATCACAAGCAAATAAATAAAGAAATTGATATGAAGTCATGAATGGATTAGAAAACATGCCATTGGGATATGTATTTCTGTATGTGTTCTTAATAATGACTGGGATGTTTTAAATGTTCTGTATTTTGAATTATTTTTCTCTATATATGCTTCTTCTGCCAATAAGTCTATTTTTATCATGGCATTATGAATTAAAATTGGAAGAAAATTGTCAAAATGGGAAGCAAGTCAGAGGTGCATGCTATTATTGTACCAGGGGCCAGCCTTTTAGGTGTCACAGCTTAATTATATATTCTGGGTATCACACAAAAGGGCTTTGATGATAACCAGACCCACCTCCTTGTGGAAACCTTGTCTGACCACATCAGCTGACCCATAGTGATTTTCTTTTCCTCTGAAACCTTAAAGGCTATTTTTTGAAATTGCATTTTTTTAAATCATTACTATGTATAGTCATGCATCTTCACATTTTTAAATAATCCTGGAACATTTTATAAAATCCTTTGGAGGCAAGGCACTACTTAGTGAGCATACAGTATGTGCTGGGCACTTCTCTAAATACTTTCACACTTTATTGAATATAGTAGTACCTATTAGTGGGTTATATGAGTTTTGTGAAACAGAAAGGCATTTTCCCAGAGCTAGACAAGCTAATTTAGTCTGTAATGGTATGCAAAGTGAATTTAGACTCTGGTTCAATCATAATAGGGTTTCCTGAGGTCTCATAAGAGATAGAATTAAATATACCTCTAAGATAATAAAGACATAGCTACTAGAGAACACTGGAACAATACAGATCTACTATTATCTTTTATCTTCCATCTATGCAAAAAGATGTCATGTATCTCTAGTTTTTTACATAATTTTCCTATCCAGCCATTTGTGAGTCCTTTATTGTTCCACTCCCACACTATGGAGTTTAGGAAAACTTTTGGTCAAACTTATTCCTCCACCATGCCTCTTTCTGGCATCGTTTATTATGGTTTGTCTTTATATATGACTTAAGTAACATCTGTTCTTCCTTCTTCTGATATGTGTTGGGCATTTCACTCCTAGATAGGCCCTTATCTCTTGACTATGTAATTAAATTATTAACAATTGTTTTTCAGAAGCAAAAACTCTGCTAACATTTAACTTCTTTCTTAGAGAAAAGAAAACATCCTACAGCTATATATGGTCTGTCATATTAACACAAGAGGTCCCACACTAGCTTCTGAACTTGTAAACTGTGATCCAGTAAGGTACACATGCAGTATTCTGCCCCAGGTGGGTATGGGTGTGTACAGCTACCATTAGTCCTTCCTGCAGGTATTTTTCAGTGTTTTTCTTAAGGAATAGCATGGAAAATGTATGTAAATGTTCAATAGTAAATAACATCTCAGAATCTGCAGAATTCACAGAAGTTCAAATAAAGAATATTAAAATTCACTAAATATTAAAAAAAATTGGATGAAATAACCAAGAGAATAACATACAAACACAGATTGTGCTGCTGACTGAAGAAACATTTGAACCAAAGAAAAGGAATGGAACATGAAAGAACCACAATCATATGGCCATAAGGACATCCTTTTGCACCATGTAATCTCCACATTCTCATCAGTAAGTAGAAAGGCTTATTAAATAGTAGTTTTACTTATAAACTCCTTGTCATGCTCCTGGAAATGTATATACCATACCTACTATCCCCATAAGACCTTGTCTTAAAAATGTGCTTTTAACATTGTATGAAGTAGTGATTTAGACTGAAGAAAGAAAGCTTAAAACTTCAGTTTGCAAAAGCAGACTGTAACAGCTTAGTTATAGGACCTGCCTGGCTCTTTGTTGATTATGGGAAGATTCCTTAGAGAATTAATATAGATGAACAACATTACCCTCTTTGGAAGATTTATTTCATTCATAATCATACATATTTGTGCATGTGTAACCTGTGTAAAGTACTCAGATGCCCCTGGAGCTAGCGCTACACACAGCTCTCAGCCATATGACCTGGGTGCTGAGATCCTACCTAACTCAGGAACTGTGCAAGAGCAGTATACTCCTTTAACTCCTGAGCCACCTCTCCAGCCCAAATATTTTATTTTTATTTTTTATTATTTTAAGTGTATGGATGTCTTGCTTGCATGTATGTCAGTGTGCTCATAGAGGCCAGAAAGAGGATGTCAGACCTCATGGAACTTGAGCTATTGATGATTTTGAGCCCCCCAAAAGGATGATGGGCATTCAAACTCTGATCCTCCGGAAGACCAGTGCTCTTAACAACTGAACCTCCTTACCAGTCCCACTCAGCAACTTGTAATCTCTGTTTGTATATTTCATTAGTTCAACTTCTACACAAACTGTATGTACTGTATTTAAAATTTGAATCTCTGTCATATAAAATTAGGATTTAAGGGGTGGAAAAGCATCATAATTTGAATATGGTGCCATGCAACAAAAAGGTTGCATTGTCATTTACCTTTATGGCGCATCAGTCCTCCCTCTGTAAAACAAATGTGACAATAACAGCTTCTCAAAGGTTTATTGTATGTATAAACTACAATAAGATACATAAGGCTTCTGTCTTGTTAGCTTTAACTGCCAACTTGACACACCTACTGTCTCCAGAGAAAGAAACCTCAATTAAGAGAGTGGCTAAAGCAGCTTGACTTGTGCAGGCATATATGTTGTTGCTTGTTTTGATTGCTAACTAATATAAGGTGGCTCAGCACACTGTAGGCTGTACCATCCCTAGGCACATGGTCATGAGAAGTACTCCAAATCACGCTGAGAATAAGATGGCCCACGAGGCAGATAGCAACAGCATTCTCCACGGGTCCTGCCCCACTTCTTTGGATGAGGAGTGAGTTGCTTAGCCAGAGGTAACTTATGAGAAGTAGCAAGAAGGCATGCATTGACATCCTGAGTTGTGCTTCTGCCTTGGCTTCCCTGAGTGGTGGACAGTGATTTGAAGTCATAAACTAAACTACGACTTTCTTCCCTGGTCAGCACTCTATCATAGCAATGGAAATGGAAGTAGAACAGATTTTTAGAACAATGACTCCTTCATTGAAAACGTATAGCTGTTATTAGCTAGACATTGCTAATTATCAAATCATCTGAAAAACTGATATGGGTGCAGCTAACGATGCATTAAAAACTGCATTATGTGTCCCATATGTCTCCTAATTTGAGTCTCATCACGCAGCCCCTCTGATTCTAAGACACAGCTCTTAATAGTCATACATCTACATTCAGATATGCTGATATCAATCTCTATTGTACATAATTTCACAGGAAAACATAAAACATATGTATTTGTTGAACTCTGGGGAAAGAGGCCTATGATTTAGATGCTAACTTAGGGCATTTTCTATTACAATTCAGAATTGTGTATTAGCCTAGTTATGGAATACTAATAAGAAGTAGAGATATGCAGAGATGAGTAGAGATGTGCATACTATTCATGGATATAGTTTCAAAATCTCTAAGCTAAAAAATATGCTTTTCATAACATTTTATCTCCTTATATATTTAGTTTATATTTGTTATTGAAATTTGGTTGCTACACTCTGCTTTAAATATGCAGTAACTGTCTCTTATCAGTTAGACTCCCAAAAATGCAATACTGATAGAGTATGTTTTTCTCAATGTATGTTGTTCTCCATGTTTTTTGCATGTGACTATAAACACAGATAATTGTAGCATAAATTCTAGCTACCTACCAGCTAAAAGAGAAAATTTTATGTTGTTAGCCTATTGTAAGCATTAAGGGGATTATTTTTACACAAACAGTTTATGAGTTATAATTTTTAAGGACTCTTTCTCATACTGTAATATATGGGAATTATTGAGATATTTATGGTAGCTGATTTGGTCGCACTCATTATCCTTTGATCATTGTGTGTGTGTGTGTGTGTGTGTGTGTGTGTGTATGTGTGTATAGCTAGTTATTGTTTAAATGTTTTGGTATAGACAACAACAATTACATTTCATTTACAAACACCCATTGTCCAAAGCCTTATTTACTTTAGGCCAATACTTTAAACATTATATTATATCTAGTATTATGTTGCTATTTTTCATAAAGTGATCAATCTAAGTATAATATATACAAACAAAATGCCATATGTACGTATAAATTATGTTATGACTCATTTATATTGTTCAGTATAGATGAGTGGAGAGAAACAGATAAAAATATCTGGGATTATATTTATACTTAGAAAGCATATTTTCAAACTCAATATGAGAAATTGAAGCAGGCATTTGACATTGGAAACCACCTTCTTTATCAGATTTGCTTTGCTATATGTATGTGTAAACATATTTGAAATGGTGTCTGTCATTAACATACTCCTATATGTTTGTCATTAAGAATGAATCATTTAAACTGAATAAACAACATGGAACTTGACTATAATTCTTTTTCTGATATTTTTAAAAACTAGCCACTTGAAATTTGATTATGAAAATAAATCTATACATTTCACTAGTGAAATTCTCAAGTTAACCTGTCATAAACTTTAAAAGACCATTTATAGGAATAAGGTGTATGCACTAACATATGTTAAGGGAAATGGTGAATGTTCTTTGCATTTAATGGAATATGATCCCTCCCCCTTTGGGAATTAAGTAGCACCTCTCAAGGGATCAAAAAAGGTATAAATGGATATTTGCTCATGTAAACTACACTTTCAGATGTATCATATTGATGTAATGCAGCAAGACTCATATGAAGGTGGCTCTGACTGATACATATTTGGGGTCTATACATTTGGGGAAGGCTTCACGACATGTGCTTTGCTGGTCTGCTGTGTTCTAACTCAACAAGCTTTGGTCCTGGCTATGGCCCTAAAAACAATGAGAAATACAGCTGTTCGTTCAAACCATGGTGGCCCCTTTGCCTTTGTACTTTAAAAAAACAAGAATATACTTTCTATATTTATGGACTGTTCACTAGCTCATGTTGCTGAACAGATGAAAGCAATCTGGACAGTGTCAGACGTCAACAGATATATACCATTTTATTATAATTTCCTTATGATATTACATGTGTTTATGAAGGAAAAACTTATGACTTTAAATTTTAATTTTCAGAAAGACCAAAGAAAATGGAGTACCCAGTAATATTGTTTTTGAAAAGATTAAATAAACACACTTATTTTTCATCTTTTCACTAATCCACTGTCCAACATATATCATTTCCGTGATTAACTCTACCACATTTAACATCTACTGTCTCTCTTTTTGTCACGTATTTTCCTCCAGTTTTTTGATCCTTTGCCCTTAGGACAGTGTCTCTCCCTGAATCTGAACATCACTGATGAGGTTAATCAAACTGACCAGAATGCTGCCAATTTGTTTATCTACCTCTGTTCTGAATGGAAAAAAAAAAAAAAAGCCTAATGTACCTGCATTTTTGTGGGTTCTGGACATATAATCAGATTCCTATTCTTGTGTGCAAACAAGGTGAATGTCTGAGCCACTCTGCCAGGCAAGAAATAAGGATTCTTCAGAAATGAGTTTTAATGCTACAACACGTATGTTGATTCTTAAACATGTATGGAAAGTGGATGATTTGCACTGCACAATTAAAGGTACTCTTACTCACATCCATCTGACTACCGAGTTTTAAGAAACAGATTTTTGTCACAGGTATCAATTTGGATTCATGAATACAATTCTTTAAAAAAAAAATCACTCCATTTGTTGGCAGAACGTTAAAGCTCCTGAACCAAACATTTTAACATTGAAAATTTGGAAGAGTAACTGTTAGTCATATTTGTTCTCATACATGCTTTTTGAACTAACATTTCCTTCAGAATTCCTTTGTCTGATGAAGAAATAGAAGTATGAACTCCCCCAGATTCAGATTATTCCTACACCTCAGGCCTCTCATCTTCCAATGAGATCTTTATTTATTTCCACTCAGACTTTGTGCCTTCTTTTTTAGTTTCAGAAATCACACTCATGCTGACAGTTCTTATATTTTTGTGATTCTTTAGCAATATATGTATCTCTGTGGGACTGGAGAGATGACTCAGGAGTTAGGCATGCATACTGCTTTTTCAGATGGCCTGAGTTCAGGTCTCACTCCCATGTCAAGCAAGTCTCACAGCCCAATCACCTGGAACTCTAGTTTCAAGGGTCAGATGATCTCTCCAGGCCTCTGCAGGCAGATATTCTCACAAGACCTACACACACACACACACACACACACACACACACACACACACACACACACTCATACACACATACACACACACACTTAAAAATAAAATAAATCATGTAGATTGACAATAAGTTCAAGTGGAAATGTCAGAAAAGCCACAGGACCGTGGGTGCAGAAAGCACAAGGTAATCACCATATGAAGCTTAGATATTCATTCTCTTGTATCATTTCACATGGGAGCGAACTCATCACCGGTATTGATGGGCAGTGGAGCCATGGTGAAATAAGTGTAAGCCCTAATTTTTGCTGCAGAGAAATGTCAGCAATGCTTCCCTCCTAGCCTTTTTCTCCCAAAGTTTCCAGAAACATGCTAGGGTATGTGCATCTGAGCAAGGGCTGTCTGGCTTTTTATTTGATTGTTGGCCTGATAACTGAAGATAATATCTCTACTTATTTTTGGTAGTTTTATATACCACTTAAAGATATTTAATAGAAAGAAAACACATTTGAAGAAATTTGGCCAGGGGTTAAAGGCCCAGTTGCATTCATCTTTATTACAGTAAGCACTTAGTCTGTCTATAACTTCAACAAAAGTTAAGGCTTACACCATGGTTATAATCTCCCCCTCAAGGCACTGCTAAACTCTCTGCCTTGTGAAAGTATTAAAGCTAACTATGATCTAAGCATCACATGTTGATAAGTTGGGATGTCATCAACTGGATCTTTTTCATAATCAGCCTCATCCTATACAAGGTATTTATTTAATTGTTCATTCATACATTTCTTCACAGTGTGTGTTTGTGTGTGTGTGTGTGTGTGTGTTCTGTAGCTTGTGCTTCCCTTGATTTCACTATGTAGCTTCAATTGTTCTTAATTCCTGCTCATCTTGATACCCCAGTGCACACAAACACCATGCTGGGATTGCTGGCACATGCTACCATGCCGAGCGTTCATTTATTCACTTATTGGCACATACCTTCCATTTGACACCCCCTTTAGGAATTCTTAGTTTTAAAATCTTTGGTATTTTGGTATCTTTGGTATTTTGATCAGATAGCAGGGAACTTGGTTTAAGAACAGGGTTTGCCTCAACCCTGTCTCACAACATTATCAGATGTGGCCTCCTGCAGCCCCCTAACCTTCAGAGTGATGCATATGAGGATAATGAAAAGAAGTAAACAGAAAATAAGGAAATTATTCCTTACTACTAAAAGGAGGAATGGATCTAGAAATATGACTTGGGAAAAATAAAGGAAATGCTCTGTAATACCATTTACTGAGTTGTAAGATGTAGTGTCGGGGTTTTCTCATCATAACCACCTCACTAAGGCCAACATTGGATCTCTGACACTAATCATTATCTATCTGGCTGTTTCCAGTAATTCGTTAACATTTCAAATTAGGAAAGTGTTTTCAGGATCATGTATCTTTCTCCCAAACTGTCTTTTGGAGATAATAAAGATCAAATCTGACATTTTATAACTGACAAACCCAAGATGAGAAAAATGAGTTGTCTGGAATAGTCACTTATATTTAGTTGCCTACTTTGGAGTATAAACAACCACCAATAATATAGGTGTGACAGTGGGGAGAAATCAGATAGGATCAGGGAAGCTGCTGATCCACAGCTGGCATTCCCCCAAGTCTCTTTGGCTGACTTTGTAGACACGGAGCCTAGAAAGTGTTCTGCCTGCGTCTTCCTTTTCTTAGAGGCAGGTTCTCACTCACCTGCTTAGAGAAACTGATTCATAAACACTTTGTAAAATTCTGCCAGATGGTTTTATAACGCATCAAGACTGTCAAATGAACAGAAACTCTGCATTAGATCCATAGCATATGAATTACAAGCAGGAGATTGAACAGCCTAAGTCACAGTAGCTTTTGTACTGTATGTAATATAGTGATTAACTGTAAAATTATAATATTCCTCAGCTCCCCCTCAGGAACAGTCATAGGGGAGGGGAATAATGGGAAAATGGGAGGGAGGGAAGAATGGTAGGATACAAGGGATGAGATAAACATTGAAATGTAACAAGAATAAATTAAAAAATATATATATAGCCCAGAGAAACTTCTGAGAAGGCAGAAGGCAGCTGTTAAATTTTCCAGACGAAAGAAACAGATGAATCTAGCCAAAAGAAGATGCCTGAACAGCATAGAATTTTAAAAGTCCGTGTCTCTAAAACATCATGTTACATTGAGAGGACTAGTGTAGCAGAACTAAAAAGGTTAGAGGTGAAAGGTGAGAGGACCTTAGACTATTAATTCCATTCTATGGCAGGAAAGGAAATCAGCCAAAGAATGAGAGAAGGGCTGAAATTTGTAAACAGTTTTGGAGAAACTGTTAGCATAGAAGTCAAGGCAGGTGTGTCATATCAGAATCTTGACTTCAGTAGCCTGAGAAGAGAGTCTAGTCACAAAGGTGATAGGCTTGATGTGATGGCCCTGGGAAGCTCTTGTAGAACAGGTGTAGGCTATGTAAGAAGTCAAATACTCGGAGAGAGGGAAAGTGTTTACAGACGTGTACAAAGGCACCCTTGGTTATATGAGAAGGAAAGAGACAGTGACTATTGGGTGTGCTATCCCATGAACAAGTATTTATTTTATACAAGAATATCTTATAGAAAGTCTTTGATCTGATGATGTTCCAACTTGAAACACAAATAACAAACTAAAGAGACAGTGGTAGTAAAAACAAACAAGAAAATGTTCCCTGCATTTCCAATCTCTCCCAAAACATTTCTCCTTTGGTAGAGGAAAGACCAATGTATGAGCTTTATGGACAATGGTCAGGGCGTAGGGCTTTCCTGTACGTCCAGAAAACAGACAGATCAACAAGACTTAAGGATGTATGTGCACTCTGTTAATCAGACTAATCACTGTCTGAAGTCAAGGGCATCAGCATCCTACAATCAGAACCATGTATGAGGTGCAGTGCTGTAATGGAGAGAATTTACCTCAGCATTAAGCACCCCCTTTAGAGAAGGAGCTGATCTTTATTACAAGAATAGATCATAGTCACAGTTTATTTGGCTGGAGAAGCTAGCAACACAGGAATGCAAAGCAGTCTAGTTCCTGAAGAGTCGGTGTTCACAGTGTATTGTCAAGGCTGAAAGGAACTTTGTATGTATGTTGCCATTTCTCTGGCATTGAAGCTGATACTGATCCAGGCCAGCTTTTCCACACCAACAGGTCTAGAAATCATCAAAGGGATCCTTCAGATATACATATTAATATTCAGAGAGGTAGTGAATGTGTGTCTTTCCATCTCCATGCCTTGTACAAACAGCCTAGATCAGTTCTTCACAACCCGTGGGTAGCAACCCCTTTCGGAGTTGAATGTCAGGTATCATGCATATCAGGTATTTAGATTATGATTCATAATAGTAGTAAAATTAACAGTTAGGAGATGACAATGAAAATAATTTTATGGTTTGGGTCACTACAACAAGAGGAACTGGTGTTACGACATTAGGAAGGTTAAGAACCACTGGCCTAGAGCATCCGAGCTCATCAGTAATGGAGGCATTTATGTGGTACTTTTAACTAGTGTTCATGCTAGAAAATTGCTCTACCACTGAACTATATCTTCTTGATTCTCTCTGTCTCTGTCTCTGTCTCTGTCTCTCTCTCTCTCTGTCTCTGTGTGTCTCTCTTTGTCTCTCTCTCTGTCTCTTTCTGTCTCTCTCTGTCTCTCTGTCTCTCTCTGTCTCTCTGTCTCTCTCTCTCTGTGTGTCTCTCTCTGTCTCTCTTTCTCTGTTTCTGTCTCTCTGTCTCTCTTGCCTCTCTTGCCTCTCTATGTTCATTATTCTGACTATGTAGCTAAGAATTGCCCAGAAGCACTCACTGACCCTCATTATTTTGCCTTCTGCGTGTTGGAGTTGCAGACTTGTTCTAGCATATTTGCTTTTGGTGTCTTGGTGTAGGTCCTCCCTAAGTTTCACAGGTTATCATTGAATTCACTCTTTCATCCAAAAAGGACATGAATTTGCCATCTAACTGCCTCCATATCCTTCCTCACTATGGTTAAATGTCTCTGTTAACATGACCTACAAACACTAGTGTTTAGTCAAAATGATAACATTTGAACCAAGAAGTTTTAGAACAAGTAAGTGTTTCAGTTAATGTACTGAAGCAGATAATTTAGACTGACTACTGGAACTGTAGGTTCACTCCTTTTAATTTGATTTAGCTGAAACTTCTTAAAACAATGGAGTATAAGGAAAAGAAGTAGAAAGAGCTATTTAGTAGGCAAAAGAAGTAGCTGGAAGACCATGAGGAGACAGAAATGCAGAGCCGGTTCCGAGTGTTGCTCAGAAAGATCAGAAGACAGCAGGACAAAACAACTTCATTCTCTGCTGTCAGTCTTCAACCTTCCTTCTAAGTAGTAGGGAGAGTTCTCAGGATGGAGAAGCAGCAGTGGGACTAAATCAACCCACTTCTTTCTGTCTTACCCCCAAAGTAAATTAGACTTTATGCTATTTTGAGTGTCTGTTCATGGATTGAAGAAGGAAGCTGATTCCTGGATCAACTTGACCTATTTAAAAATACCTCTTAGAGAAATCTTTATTCCTTCCTTGGGTTGCTGTAACCATTTCCTTTTTTAAAATAGGCATTCTAAAAATAGCATCACAGATGACAGAACCAGGCCCCCTCTGAAGGTAAAAATTAAGGAATTAACTTTCCTTGGTCTGTTGTCTACAGATGGACTGGTCATATTCACTGTAGTTATTATTGATATTGTTGTTATTGTATATTAAGAGCTGACATTTTTAATGATTACTCCCCTTCCTGTGGATATGAATAAACAAAATACTTTCTAAGATCTGTAGTTAGTACATGGAACAGAATATGAAGCAAGACAGCCTGCCCTGTAAATTTATTATAAAAATTCATCCTCTCTCCTGGTGAGACTATGGCTTCTCTAGAATTCACAAATGACACACACACACCACAGTTGTGGATTCTCTTTTTAACTGAAAGAGCTCTGGCAGTTAGCCTCAACAGTGTTGGTACTTATCTGTCTTTTGTTTGTTTGTTTTTGTTGTTTGTTCCTTTGCTTTTCATGTTTTGACAATAAGTCTGCAGCTAATCAGTCCCTTTGAGCCAGGCCCTCAGTTCCTGTTGTCAACTTCGGAGATCTCTTTTACCTTGTAAGTGTCACTCTTGTTGCTGTTTTCTGCTGTGATTACCACACTCATATTTGGGAGGACTGGTGACTGCTTTATTGTGAAACTAATGGTGAAGAGTGTGTCCCTTGCTCACTGTGTATTTCCAATCAGTAGTTCTTTATGTTTTTCTTTTATAAAATCTAACATTATCAGTTCTGATGAAATCTCAGTCACCACTGGGAAAAAAATAAAATTTTGACTTATATGAATTAAAAAAATAACTTTAAACTACCCTAATGGATATGAGTTGGGTGACCTCATTTTTTTATGCTATCCTGAGATCCTACATTCATTATTTTTTTCTGTCTGTAGTGCATGCATTATAGTCACTACAGTCCTGACATTCACTATTTATATAATGATATTAAACATTTGCCTCAGTTGTTCCATGCTTTCCTTAGACCATCTTGGGCAAATGTGTTCTATATGGATTCCCACAAACTTAGCCCTATTCCTTTTTTTCTCTAAAGAAGGCAAATATGTAGTTCTTCTGCTTCTGCCACATGAGGAACACATGGGCAGGCCTACTAATGGGGAGGAGGAGCGGAGTGGAAAGGAGGAAGCAATGATGCTCACTGGCCGTTCATTGCAGCTGTGTGAAGCTTAGGAAAGGAGGGGAATGAGCTTTCATTACCAGCACTTAATCATGTTTACACATCCACTAAATAGTAATAGTGTGACTTCACTTTTAAACCAATAATTTAACTCCTATTCTGGGAAGTATATCTACATTCTGAGGATATGCTGAAGGACTTCCCGCGTAAGCCTGAGGTCCAGAGTTCAATATATATATCATAAAGTTGTTTCTTTAGTATGGTTTTGTATTTCCAATTGCTTCTTTCATGTTATTAGACATGCATAGTATAAATATATGGAGCAATATTATTTCTTACAGAAACAGTATAAGCAGTTTGGGTTGTTTTGCCTAGAATTAAAGAAACAGCTATTAACTCACCTCGAATTTGAAGGCATGTCTGCTCACACCAAAATCAGTGTTTGCTCCCATGGCAAAGCATCTTTGAAACAAGCGGAGGCTTCAGACACACGCATTGCGAGGCTCTTCCACGGTTACAGGCCCAGCTCGTTTTGTGTTTTCAGGTTGTATGGCTCCCTGATTAGCTCTGCAGTGTTCTGTTCATCTCGTCTACCCCACTGGGCTTAACACCATCATTTGTTCAGTGACTTTCAATTTGTTTTTGCAATATTTTGTTCTCCACTGGAGAGTGTCTAAGTGGGTATATCAGGTGGGATGGAGCCACTGGGAGCTGTATGGAAGTACTGTGGCACCCACCCAAGCAATCAGGAGCACTGATTTCAATGGCAGCATGTGGTAAAGTTGCCCTCTTGAGCTACACTGCAGAACATAAAAGTCTGAAACATGGATGTTAGAGCAGAGAAAATGCAAACAATGGGAAGTCTGATCTACCCTTCCTAGTGCATTCCCTATAATCCAGGAAGAAACAAGAGGAGCACAGACAGGAAAAAGAATGTATGTAGTGCTATGTAAGAGCTGAATGTGGAAAATAAATTTTGAAGAAACAAAAGTAACAAAATATATTTAACATTACATGTTTTGAGGCTGTATAAAAGAACTGTGCAAGCCTCTGCACATGGCTGCCTATCTATGGCTCAGTGGAAACTCCCACTATTGTTTTCCAGGATTCAGTATTTTGCTTCCATTCATGGGCTCTATGCATCATCACTCATTCACTTTGGGGCATTTTTAAGTTGCTCTTAGATGATTTTCAGGTTCTATTTCTAGTAGTTTGTAATCCTCTGTGTTACTTCTCATATTTACATATTTGCAGGAACACTGTATTTACTTACTAATAAATATGAATCACAATTGTTTTCAGTTTATCTATCCAACCCTATATTTTGAGAGAGCTTGAGGTAAAGCTGACATTAGCATCAGGTATTCCATAGATGATAGTCACATGAAATCATAATCACAAATGGTCCTCTCTTAGGCAACCACTTCTTTCTCAAGTAAGTTGGTTTCTTTTTCTTCAATGTCCCTATCTTTATCCTTGAGAAGTCTCCCCTCTAGTTGAGTCTGTGAGCTTTATATTTAGTTTTAGTTCCATATGCTGTGTGTTAGATATGGTGTGTCTGAAGTCCACTCCTGAGTGCCACAGTATTTGACCACAGCAGTGGATTGTAAGTGGTGCTGTACCGTTAGGGACTTTAACTTCTAATGGGGACTTCAGCTAGTTCTAGAAAAAGTATCCAAGCTAGATGGACTTGCATCTATTCTCTCTTCCTTTCTTGTCATGCGATCACTATTTCTCAGGTTCTCACAATAATAAGAATAAAAATGTGACTTAATCAGGGGGCTTTTAATTAGAACTGATTTCATGTTCTTTGAAATTTCTTTTTCTTTTTCTTTCTCTCTTTCTTTCTTTCTTTTTTGTTGTTGTTGTTGTTGTTATTGTTGTTTTTGTTTTGTTTCTCTGTGTAGCCTTGGCTGTCCTGGACTCACTTTTGTACACCAGGCTGGCCTAGAACTCACAGAGGCCTGCTTCTTCCTCCTGAGTGTCACCATGCCTGACACTTTTTCCTTTTTTCAAAATAGCGTTTCTCTCTGTAGCCCAAAATGTCCTGGATTTGCTTCATAGACCAAGCTATCCTCGAACTCACAGAGATCCTCTTGCCTTTGCCTGCTCAAGTTCTGGTCTTACAGGCATGTGTCACCATGCCTGACTTATTTGAATTTCTCATGTCCAACACTGCTATCCAAATAACCTTAACTTCTTTATAAAGTGCCTAGCTTTGTATGTTCTTCAGTAGTCAAAAACATGGACTGAAGTACTATATTCCATCTTTTACCTTTTTAGTAGACTAATTCTCTCTGAAAGAGCTCTTTCCCTGTTCCCCCCTCTTTCTTTTACTCCAGATATAATCACAGCTCTATTGTTTTCTTAATTTGTTTCATGACAATTAAGGTTTGCTACTTAAACACTTGCCCCTTTCAACTCCCAATGATTTACCTTTCCTTAGCCCTAGTCCTCTCTTCAGCTCATCTTCCACTAGCAGTTTTATTTTTATTGGGCCTTGTATTATCTTGATATTTGGAATTAGCTATAATTAATCTTTAAGAAATCCCATGCTTTCCTTCAGCTTTCCAGATGAACTCCAAAGCCACTGTAAGCTCATGTTTATTTATTTTTTCATACTCTTTTAAAGTACCCTAATTCCTTCTAAAAAAATATCTTGACCAAGTTTGCCCTTCTGAACTAATACATGGCTTTGCTCAAGCAGCCTGACACTTCTGTCATAAAACTATATGGCAGGTCTTGGTAGGGGTTTGAAGTTTAATGCCTATATTCTCCTTGGCTGGTGCCTTAGTTTGAGGAAGACCCCAGGACCCAGATCTGCCTGTCATAAAGTTCTTCTTGTAGGTTTCCAGGACCCTATGGGTCCTACTATTTCCCCATTCTTCCATGCTACTCTTGCCTAAAGTCTCAATAGGATGTCCTCTCCTCTGACCCACTTTCTTGGTAAGTAAAGTTTTTCATGGTACGTATCCCTTGGACTAGTGTTTTGATATAAGTGAGTATATACCATTTGTCTCTTTTTGCTTCTGGGTGAACACATTCATTATGATAATTTCTAGATCAATCCATTTGTCCACAAATTTCGGGAATTCCTTGTTTTTAATAGCTGAGTAGTATTCCATAGCATAAATGTACCACAGATATTCTCCACCGTTGAGTGGAGAATGAGATCTGACTCTCACACGAACCCTGGTGCCCCTTTCTGACCACGTCCCCTGGATGGGGAGGCCTGGCGGCACTCAGAGGAAGGATAGCAAGTTACCAAGAAGAGACTCGATACTCTAAGAGCATATATAGGGGGAGGAGGTCTCCCTAAATCACAGACATAGGGGAGGGGAGAAGGGGGAAGTGGGAGGGAGGGAAGAATGGGAGGAAACAGGGAAAGGGCTAACAATTGAGATGTAATATGAATAAATTAATTTTAAAAAATGTAAAAAAAAAAAAAAAAGACTATATGGCAGTCCCAAGCTAGGAGGAGAAAAGGTTTTATAAGGAATAACCCAAAAATTAAGGAGGCAAAGGCAACCAAGACCCATTTTTTTCTTCAAAATCCCCTACTATTCTAAGGCAACACAGGACAAAGCAGGATGTAGTTAGCTTTAAGGGACTAGAAAAAGAGCTCACTTAGTAAAGTCCTTGCCACCTAGGCATGGGACCTACATTTAGATTCCTAGAACCCACAATAAGAAGCCACATGTGGTAGTGTACCTATAATTCTAGCTCTGGAGAATTGAAGAAAGCAGGAGCTCATGGAGCTCCCTGATTCTGGATGAATCAGCAGTTTCAACTTCAATTACAGACCTTGTCTCAAAAAATAAAGTGGAGAGCAGTGATAGAAAAAGATGCCTAAGATTGACTTTTGGCATCTGCATGCAAACATGTGCACATGTAACTGCATATCTCTCTGCCTCTCTCTCTCTCTCCCTCTCTCTCTTTCTCTCTGTCTCTCTCTGTCTCTGTCTGTCTCTCTGTCTCTGTCTCTTTCTCTCTCTCTCTCTCTTTCTCTTTCTCTCTCTCTCAGCATTAAGTAAAAATTGTTCTGAAATTAATTTAGTGTTTATCAGAAATTTGTGTTTTATAAATAATTTTTGTATGTACACAAGACAACATGTAAATATGGATGAAAATAAGAACATTTACCAGTAAAAACTATAGGTAGGGTAGGTATAAAATACTTGTCTAGTTCCTGCATTATGTACATTGCTTCTTATTATTATTCAGTCTTTTCTTACTATTGTGTTTTGAAATAAATCATGGACCTATTTAATATTTTTCAAAAATAAATAATCACACCTCTAAATCTATAAAAACTAAAACTGATAAAGATTGATGGCTGCCCCTTGAGGCTGAAACATTGAATTATAATGCCTTTTAAAAAAAATTCTTCTTTTTTAAAAGTGCGGAATCTTTTCATTGTTCTGAAACTATACACTGGTGATTGTATCTTCTGGATGGTTCAGAAGCTTACATTCCTGTGAACTAGCTCCTGGATATACATGGTGCTTAGCTGGGTGGTGACACTGAAAGGAAGTTGACTAGAGGTAAACCTGCCAACTTCCCCCCACAAAGGACAATGAACTGCTCACTGTGCAGAGGTGTTGTACTGGAGACTTAGTTGTGGGAGGATAAAATTTACCTTTTTTGTTATACATAAAATATTTAAATGAGCAAAACTACAATAAGCAACTTCTGAAAAAATTCTGGACATAAAAGCAATAAGATTCTAGAATCTAAAAACATGCCAACGAGAGACATGGCTTCTACGTTAGATGATTAGAAAAACTTTTGCTAAATATGTAATTTTGAGATAAAGATAATTGTGAGGATTGAGGTCAGTAATAAGTCATTTATTTATTTTTAATGCAAAAGAAAATTATAAAATGTAGGTAGACATAGATAATGGGAGAAAGAAGTTGAAAGCTTATATAGTTAGTCTTTAAGAAAGAATGACATTAGAAAAATGACAGAATTACAAAATGAGTTTTTTCCAATACTACATGCACATGAATTTTACTGGAATCACAGGAAGATAGATTAGATTAAGAGATTTTAAAGGTCATACTAAAGCAGCTAGAGTTTATTTGGCAATTTATTCCTGTACCCATGCATTAAATGTTTTTGAAGAGTAAAGGTGTTAAGAGGATGATAGGATGATAAATTTGGCAGGATTTGTTATTCTAAAAATAAAATCAAGCAGGGCTTGATTAAGGTGGTAAGTTGTAGGCTATGTTAGAAAAAAGAGAAGAAGCTGTTACTGAATGAATTGCTTTAAGAGGCACTAAAGGCGTTAGATTAGTGACGGCTAAGGAACTGCCAAGAACCCACAGAGCTGATACCATTTTTGAGGTTTGTAAGAGAGGATATTGGTGTGGAAAGGTTAAATGACCACGGAAATGCTTAGAAAGCACTTGAGCCAGAATGCAAGATAAGCTCAATTTGACCTCAGAATGCAAGCTGGCACCACCATAGCACACAGAAGAAACTGTGTTGTATGTGTGATATTATTAGCTATAGTGATGGGAACACTGAATAAAGACTGTATAAACCCCTGCTCAGACTGAAAGCTGGGACATTATCATATCCAATTATATGCTTTTGTGGCAGAGTCTTTCTTCTTTTTCCAGTTAGTTTAGAACTCCCTGTGTAGTCCAGACTGTCCTTGAAGTCACAGTTACTCTTCTGCCTCAACATCCTAAGGGCTGAGATAATAGACATAGGCAGTCTCACGTCTATCTTATTGCTAACAATGTTACTTATGAAAAACAGAGTATAAAACCAAAAGTAGAGAAAAAAGGCACCTGATTAGTCACAATTGACCTTCCAATATATAAACATTTGGGAGTATGGATGCAGATTTTCTCTTAAGTGGATCTTCCTGTGTTTACTGTCATTTAGATGTAGTTAACTGTCTAATTACACAGAGGAATCATGAAGGGATGTTTACTGTAAGACCCATTGTTTAGTGCTAAGCTTACACTGTTTCATCATAGTGCTGAACTGGTACTTATGTGGACCTATGTCTCTAAGAAAAGCTCGACATATCTTTAATAGTCATTTAGGAAACGTTGAGTGACATTATAACAAACTTTAGAGATTTCCTTACCTGTGAAATTTGATATTTAGAAAAAATACTGACAGGGTATCCTGAAACTTCTGTCCTCCTGTTTTCTTGGGTTGCTATTTTCATTTCTTTCCTGTTTGAGACAATTTCACTATAACCCTAGCTGGCTAGAAACTTACTGAGTAGAGCACAGTGGTTTCAACTTTATGGAGATCATTGCCTTCTGCTTTGAGAGATGGGCTTTCTAACTAATGCCACCAATGAGAGTGTTTGAGTGGAAATGTATAAACAATATCACATTTTACTTACATGAACATCCATCTTGTTATATGCCAGGCTAGCCAATGTTCAGTATGAAAAGCATAACATAACATTTAAAAAATAAATTTGTAGGGCTGGAGAGATGGCCCTTCTTGCAGAAGTCCTGAGCTCAATTCCCAACAACCACATTGTGACTCACAACCATCTTTAATGAAATCTGCTGCCGTCTTCTGGTGTGCAGTTGTACATGCAGATACACCATTGTATACATAATAAATAAATATTTAAAATTAAATTTGTAGCTTCTATGATGTATGTAATAGCCATTGCTTTAAGCATTATTAAAATACTATTGCATAGTATATAGTTCACCCACTTAAAGTGGGCAATGTGTACTAACAAGGCTGTGCAGCTATGACACCATTTAATATTAGAAAACTCTCCCCTATCCATAACACCCAAATGAGAATAATGACAAAAGAAACATTCCTGAGCAACAGTGTCCTTTTTCTGCTGGCCCAACAAGCTCAGCTTGCCAGTGTCCTATTTTAATGTAACACACACATTCTGGACATTTCATATAGAAGGCAGTTATATATAAGTCATAAGGATATGCCACATGTTATTTAATAATTTTTAAGTAGATAGTTGACATACTTCCTTTTATTGTTCTAAGTCATGATTCTATGAATGTTTGTTAATGTACTTTTGGATGAATACATGCTTGCTCTTCTCTTGAATGTATAAGCAGGATTATAGATAATTTTCAATTGATATTTGGGGGCTTATGCATAAACACATAATTTTTAGTAGTTGCACAATTTTCCAAAAGTGGTTAAAACAATTAGTACTGTTATGTTTAAAAAATTAATATTTCAGTCAAGGTCGGTGACACATGAGTGTAATCCTAACACTTGGGAGGGCAGAGGCATGTGGATCTTTGTGAATTCAAGGCCAGCCTAGTCTACAAAGCGAGTCAGGACATCCAAGCCTACACAGAGAAGCCCTGTGAAAAGACAAAAGAAACTTAGTATTTCTTTCACTCTTTCCTGCTTATTTCTATTAGATACTTTAAATATTCACAGTAACATCCCATGTTATATGATACACTTCTGCAACTTGAAAATAAAATATATATTATTACTAATTATTTATGTAAACATATGTTACATATAATGTGTGTATATATATTACACACATATATACATTGTATATACATATGTATGCATATACTATCTTCATGATTTCTCAAAATAGGATAATGTTATTTGCATTTCTCTGTAATGCAAATTATTTTTCTCATTTAAAAATGTGATTATTCCTCTAGGCTGAAAGAAGTAGTTTGACTCATCTGTTTTAATAACAGACAATTCCATAAAATCATTATAGTAAAAAATATATAAACAATTCTCTCTCATTAGATATTTAAATTAAGTTAACTTCTCTTCATATTTGTTCTAACTATGAAGCTGCAGGAGTCATACTTCTATTTATATTTTTCATATACAAGATAATATTTCCTGTGAGCTAAATTTCTCAAAGCAGATTTGGCTAGTCAGTTTTCATCAATTTCGTTTAATATATAGCTAATTGTATTTTAAAAAATAGATGTAACATTTCTTGAGTTCTTTATATATTTTGGATATTAGACCTTTGTCAGATGTAGGGTTGGTGAAGATTTTTTCCCAGTCTGTAGGCTGTCACTTTGTTCTCTTGACAGTGTCTCCTGCCTTACAGAAGCTTCTCAGCCTCATGAGGTCCCATTTATTAATGGTTGACATTAAGGCCTGGGCCGTTGGTGTTCTGTTCAGGAAGTTGTCTCCTGTGCCAATATGTTCCAGGTTCTTTCCCACTTTTTCCTCTAAGTGGCTTAGTGCCTCTGGTTTTATGCTGAGGTCTTTAATCCACTTGGATTTGAGTTTTGTGCAAGGTGACAAATATGGGTCCAGTTTCATTTTTTTACAGATAGACCTCCAGCTAGACCAGCACCATTTGTTGAAGATGCTATCCTTTTTCCATTGAATGGATTTGGCTTCTTTGTCAAAAATCAAGTGACCATATGTGTGTGGATTCATATCTGGGTCTTCGATTCGATTCCACTGATCAACCAGCCTGTTGCTGTGCCAGTACCATACTGTTTTAATTACTATTGCTTTATAGTACAGTTTGAAATCAGGTATGGAGATTCCTCCGGAGCACCTTTTATTGTACAAGATTGTTTTAGCTATTCTGGGTTTTTTGTTTTTCCATATGAAGTTCAAAATTGAACTTTCAACGTCTTTAAAAAATTGTGTAGGTATTTTGATAGGGATTGCATTGAATCTGTAGATTGCTTTTGGTAGGATGGCCATTTTTACAAGAAATTAATCACCACCAAACCGAATAACCCAATTGAGAAATGGGGCTTGGAACTAAACAGAGAATTCTCAACAGAGGAGTATCAAATGGCTGAGAAACACTTAAAGAAATGCTCAACCTCCTTAGTCATCAGGGAAATGCAAATCAAAACAACTCTGAGATTCCATCTTACACCCATCAGAATGGCTAAGATCAAAAACTCAAGCGACACCACATGCTGGCGAGGATGTGGGGAGAGAGGAACACTCCTTCATTGCTGGTGGGAATGCAAACTAGTACAGCCACTTTGGAAATCTATCTGGTGCTATCTCGGAAAAATGGGAATAGGGCTTCCTCAAGACCCAGCTATTCCACTCCTTGGAATATACCCAGAAGATGCTCCAGCACACAAGAAAATTTGCTCAACCATGTTCTTAGCAACCTTATTCATAATAGCCAGAACATGGAAACAGCCTAAGTGTCCCTCAGTAGAAGAGTGGATAAAGAAACTGTGGTACATATACACTATGGAATACTACTCAGCTATTAAAAACAAGGAATTCCCGAAATTTGTGGATAAATGGATTGAGCTAGAAATGATCATAATGAATGAGTTAACCGAGAAGCAGAAAGAATCAAATGGTATATACTCACTTATATCTGCATACTCGCCCAAGGGGCATGTCCCACGAAAGCCTTCACTTACCAGGAAACTGGGACAGAGGGGAAGGCATCCTATTGGGACTCTAAATGAGAGAAGCATGGGAGAATAGCAAAATAAAAGGATATAGAGGGTCCTAGAAATCTACAAGTAGAACAATATGATAGGCAGATTTGGGCCCAGGGGTCCTGCTCAAACTAAGGCACCAGCCAAGGACAATACAGGAGGTAAACTTTAAACCCCTTCCCAGATCTAGCCAATGGACAGAACATTCTCCACCGTTGAGTGGAGAGTGTGATATGACTTTTCTCACGTACTATGGTGCCTCACATTTGACCATGTCCCCTGGAGGGGGAGACCTGGTGGCACTCAGAGGAAGGACAGCAGGTAGCCAAGAAGAGACTTGATACCCTATGAGAATATATAGGGGGAGGTAATCCCCCTCAGGAACAGTCATAGGGGAGGGGAATAATGGGAAAATGGGGTTGGAGGAGGAATGGGAGGATACAAGGGATGGGATAAACATTGAGATGTAACAAGAATAAATTAATAAAAAAAAATAGAAAAAAAAAATAGATGAACAATTCAGAATCCAACCGATGTTGAAAGCATTGCCTTCCACTGCCAATCACCAATTTTGGACACAGTAAAATTTTAAATTGAACAATTTCATGTGTATATCAATATTATTTTGATAGGTATTCCATTGATGACAAATGAGAGGGAATATTTTTATATACTGACTAGAAATATAACTACCCTTTTTGTATAATGCTAATTATTTCCATTTGCTCTTTTCCTATACTCTGCTCACTTCTTACAATTTATTAACATTTGTGCATCTTTTGCTTTATATTTTATCAACTGATTGTTATTATTTTGTTGTTTCTTCCATTCAGATAATTTGTGGTTTTAGGTATATCTATTCTCTGTCATTTTCAAGTGTTGCTTTCTAAGAAAGGTTTTCACCACCTTTTGGGGATAAACATTTTTTGTTATTAATTGTTTTCCAAATAATGCAGTGGTTAAGCAAAAGTACATACTGCTCATAAGGTATTCAGTGATAATACTTTGTTATGTATATGTCTAGCTTATTTTCACACTCCCTTTTTCTGTATTCAATTAGTTCAATATTCTAAATATTGAATAATTTGCATGATTTCACTTAGATCATAAAATTAAGATAAATTATTTTTCTATGCTGTCTCAGAAAAGCGTTTAAAGTTAGGAATATGTAATATGAATATTTGAAAAAGGTGGGATACATAAACATTTCTCACATATAGAAGATTTATTTTTATTAAAAAGGAAATTGTTTTTATTAAAAAGGGGATTCTGCATCATGCTATCATCAAAGTTTCATTTATAAACTTAGAAATTTCCTTCAGGCTTATTATTTTCTGAACTATTCTCATTTGTGATGGAATCTATTATATTTATATTAATACTGGTAAAAGCAATAAGATTGTGGAAAACTTGAAATGCATGTGAACCTCAAATAGATTATTTCAGAATGCAGGGTTTACATGGTCTCGCCACCTAGGAAACAACTTTTGGCCTTTTGTCTGATTCACTGAATCTATGCTTCCCTGATTCTCTTGAGAACACTGAAGTGTATCTAAGGTTACATGATTAATTATTGTGATGTTAATATTTTATGAGAAAATATATTAAAATCTGTTTTGAATTGAATACAATTTATGCCTGAATGGACTCAGTGCATTTATTTAGATGAATAAAAGAGATTAGTAATTCTAAATAAGTAGCTTGGGTGTTTTGAACCCATGAATAATGCATTTAGGTTTAATAATCTTAAATGAAAATGACATAGTGTTTTCTTACACCACATTGGGAATATCAGTGTTTCAAAGTAGCTTGTGCATTAATTTTTAAATATCATAATTGTAGCAGTAATAGCAAAGCAATACTTCCACACAACAAACTCATGTTCACATATTCTTTATGAAGAAGAAGAAGAAGAAGAAGAAGAAGAAGAAGAAGAAGAAGAAGAAGAAGAAGAAGAAGAAGAGAAGGAGGAGGAGGAAGAGGAGGAGGAGGAGGAGGAGGAGGAGGAGGAGAAGAAGAAGCATTTAGAATATGATAGCCATTGCCAACATTAAACAAGAGTCTGTTTTGAAGAAATTCTTTTCATAGTGTCACTTCCCTAGGGAAAGCTGCCCAGTAAAATGATGAGCAGCAGCTACACTGCCTTGGGTGGTGGTCCTTTGAAATCAGTTAATTTTGACTAGCTTTAACTAAGGTGAGTCATACACCTCATCCATAAAACACTGTATAGTTAGTAGCCTGTGCTTTCCACAGCAGTGAATTTTTTATATGGTAATAAGTAAATAGGATCTGGTAATTTGAACATAAATTCCTGCCTACTGCTAAAACCGAAATTCTGGCCCATGAATATACACAGAGAAAGACAGTAAGTGGCCCAACAGAATGTTTATTCACAGACAGGTCTCTGGTAGTTCTTCCCACAGTGTGGCCTTTGTTGCAGGCAAAGCCATAATGATTCCTGACTGTGCTGCTTTTATTCCATCAGGCCAGCCCCCATGGACACATGCCCATGGTCCATACTGCCACATGGAGACTTCCTGATCTCCGGCGTCCTGGCCTGCTTCTCTCTCCTGCCATGCGGTCCATCTGAGACCTCAAGCTCAGGAACCTAAGCTCCATCTAACTTCTCTTTTTCCCAGTTACACAACAAAGGCTGATGTACATACAGATGCACTCTTCTGTGTGGCAAACAGAACTTGTGTGTGGTGGTGGTGGTGGGGCAGTAATTAGCTTTTGAATACATAGCACCAGACCCCAACTCAAAAGGTCTGCAAAAATACCATTGTGTTCATTTTGTGTTGGCAAACTGCTCCTGGGCACGGGGCTTGTGTTTGTATACCAAGTGGCACTCTTTTGAAGGAAATTGAATTTTTTTTTTGCCAATGGGCATACATTGGCAAATAGCTTCTTGGTTGTGGTGGCATTTGTTTCCACATCCCCATCCCAGTGCTGGAAAATGGCTGGAACTTCTACAAGTCTTGCATAGTTTGCCATGGTCTTTGTGAGTTCATGTGTACCTCAGTCCTATTGTTTCTGGAAGACAATATTTCTATGGATTCATTCATCACCTCTGGCTCTAGCAATGTATTTGTCCTATTCTGCATTGATCTGGACCCTTATGGGAGGGTTTTGAACTGAGTATTCCATATGTCCACACTTTCTGCACATCACCGTGCTGTGAGTCTCTATGTTAAATCCCATCTACTACAAGAACATGCTTCTCTGATGGAGGTTGAGCAGGGCCCTGTTCTATGGGTGTAAAAGTATGCCATTATGAGTTGTTTTATTGCTATTTTAATCTTTGAAATTATGTTTATAGTATTTCCTCCTTTCTTTTTCCTTCTTCAACCTCTCACAAGTACCCATCTATTGCTCTTATTGAAATCTCAGGGCTTTGTTTTTAAATTGTTTACACACACTCACAAACACCCATTTGTAGTTGAGATTTCAAGAGCTTTAACCTCCTACATGAGCATGTCTCCTGGTGTCTTCCCTGTTAATTTAGGCCATGCTGGTGAGACTTTATGCCTTTAGTGTCTAGAAGGCACACCTGACAATAAATTCCCTGTTCTCTGGTTTTAAAAATCTTTCCCACTGCTTTGTAAACTACATACTATGCAGCCTCAAACAAGACAGCTTCATTATATTGATTTCCTCTGAAAATGTGAACAAGAATAGGTTAAAAAAATTCCAACTGCAATCTTATTCAGCTGTCAATTTTTTATTTGATTATGGATATGCATAAAAGTATGCATATACAGCCGGGCAGGGGTGGCACATGCTTTTAATCCCAGCACTGGGGAGGCAGAGGCAGGTGGATTGCTGTGAGTTCGAGGCCAGCCTGGTCTACAAAGGGAGTCCACGTCAATCAAGGATACACAGGAAACCCTGTCTCGTAAAAATAAAAAAATAAAAGTATGCAATGTATAACACAATCTGTAACATCTTTAACAATGTATATTAAGTCTCTGTCCATAAGTTCGATCTTTATAAACACAACTGACTTTTTAAGTTATAATGACAACTTGTGGATCATATCAAACAAAAATGATCACATTGTAACAAGCTTTGGTGAGATATATCACTCACAATCCTGGCATCATCAGGTGTGCTGCACTCTGTGAGCACTGATGAGGAGACTGACGAATTCGGAGTATTTTCTTTTCCTTTCATGCTGAGAATCAAAGGCCAAACTCCACACATGATGACCTGTGGTGCTACAGCTCCCGAATTTAAAACCTTACTTCCAAACTGTCATCTGTTCCTTAATGCAAAGACCATCAAGCAACAAAAATCATGAAATACTTTACTGTCTTTGAGCTGTATAATGACAGTTGAGACAGAAGAAAATATTTTCCTATTTCTAAAAAATATACTGCATATTTTAACTGAGATGGTTATATTCTCTGATATATTACAAATAAGAGCACTGACCCTAACCCAACCAGACAGAAGTTAATAAGAGAGTCCAGGGAAGACTATTTGGATGTTCTTAGGATCCTCACCATAAGGACCAAGGAAGAATTCGTTCACCAGGGACAGATCCAAAGGGACTCAAATAATTGCCATTTCTGTAGAAAACTGTAAAATAGATTATTTTTTCATGGACTTTTGAGGGAGCATCTGAGTCAGATATCCTTGTACTTATACCTCAAATTTTTCCTGCCTCTCCTTCTCTGTCTGTCTCTCTGTCTCTGTCTCTCTCGTAGAACAGACATTACTACATAACTGAAGATGAAGGACTTGTGGTTGGGAGTCGCCAGTCAAGTATTACTTGGATAATTTTTCTGATAACCTTCCAACAGCTTCGTAAAACCCTCTGCATACACCCCAAACTGTAAGAAGAGGCCTTTATGGCAAGTTCTGCCTCTGCTGCAAGTGTGACTTAATACAGTGCCTCAGAGCAGCATTCCGCCCTTTTTTATTTTCCCTTCATGCATGGTTATTAAGATCGCCTTTATGATTGAGTTCTTGGCACCTCAGCTCTAAAAAAGATTTAGATAAATTAAAAGAGCTTCCGAGAAAAGCCACAAAAAATGATGAAAGAGTTAGTAGTATTGATTTATGAGGAAAGATTAAAAGAATGACTACTCCTTGGCATGGCATCAAATTAGGCAGTGGTGGCACACTATGACTATAAATATTTGTAAACAGAGAGAGGAGGGAAAATTCCTTTCATTGGTCCAACGAAGCAGCATGTTATACAGGATGAAGGTGGTTACCAGTGGGTATAAGTGGACCTCATTCTGGGTTTTCTCTTTAAATATTTTGGCTATATTTCTCTTAGAAAAGAAACAGTTATCGTTTACTGCTTAGAGGTCACTCTGGTTGCACATGCAGGAAAATAAAAATATAATATGATTTTTTATTACATTCTGATGAAAATGGACAATGTTTCTAAGCTTTCTAGGCCTTTGGGGTTCTGTCATAGAAAGGTGGCTTTTGTACTGAGCTACTATTGAAATATAAAACATTGAATGGCCAGACTCTCATGTCCTAGTGTTTTTACCTATGCAACTGTACCAAATCTTTCTGTTCCAGGCAGTAAAGAGGAGCACTCTTTCTTATAGATTGCATTGTCTTCACCTTAGCAGCTATGCACACTACTGGTCTCGTGGGCAATCTGAAACAGACACTAAAGTTCTGGTTGAGTATATGATGAACACCAACCAGCTATGTTCAGAAATGCACATCTTTCTTCTAACTCAGAAGGTAAAAGGAGAAAGGGTAGAGGATTCAAGCTTTGTTTTCTTTCTACAATGTAATTGA
Source organism: Acomys russatus (assembly GCF_903995435.1). Taxonomy (NCBI): domain Eukaryota; kingdom Metazoa; phylum Chordata; class Mammalia; order Rodentia; family Muridae; genus Acomys; species Acomys russatus. The sequence goes on along the minus strand of NC_067137.1, from coordinate 77,070,790 downwards.
ACAATTGTTTAAATCTGATCCCATTCAATAGTGTAGAAAACAAACTATAAATTCCCCACAAAGTAACATATATATATATATATGTATATGTGTGTGTGTATGTGTGTGAGTGTGCGCGTGTTTTCTTTAAGTTGACTTAAGCTATTTCTTGAAATTTTTGCATATTATGTTATGAAAATATCATAGCTGATTTAATTTTTCATTCAATCATTAACTTATTTAAGTTACCTCTTGGTAGGAAATCCTCCACCTCTGCCTAGATCTTCCCTTTCACCACACCTTCCCTTGCTCTGTTCTCAGAGAAGGGAAGACCTCCCATGGGTATCAACCCAACTTGGCATATAAAGCAGGGCTAGTTTTGTCTTCTATTGAGGCTAGACAATGCATTGAAGTTAGTAGAAGGGATCCAAAGGCAGGCAACAGAGTCACAGACAGCCCCTGCTCCTGCTGTTAGAGGTTCCACATGGAGAGCAAGCTGTACATCTGTTATATATGAGTGATGGGCCTAGATCTGTCCCATGGATGCTCTCTGGATGGTGGTTCAGAATCTGTGAGTACTTACGGATCCAAGTTAGTTGATTTTGTAGGTGTTCTTGTGGTGTCCTTGACCTCTGGCTCTTACAAGCATTTCTCCCCCTCTTCCCATAACATTCTTCACTCTCTGCCTAATGTTTGGTTGTGGGTCGTTGCACCTGTTTTATTCAGCTGCTGGTTGAAGTCACTCAGATGACTGTTATTTTAGCTGCCTGTCTTCAAGTACATCAGAATATTGATAGTAGTGTCAGTGGTGGTCTCTCTCTCATGGCATGCAACTCAAGTTAGGCTAGTCATAGATTGGCTTGGTTGAATGTTTTGTGCATGAGTTGGTCCCCCCAACTCTCTCCCCTGAAAGTCCAGTACAGGAGGTGACCTTTTCAGATTCCATATCCACCCTGCTAGGAGTTTCAGCTAGGGTTACCACCATAGACTCTCCAGAAGCTCCATTGTCCCAGAGATGCCCCTACCTATTTCAGTCTTCTCTTTCTCAGACTTGCACCTCCCAACCTCCTACATCTTCCATACCCAATGTCCATCCCCATTTCCCTCCCCTCTCCCTCACTTACCCCAGTTTCCTCCCTCAGTCTACTTCAGATGTCTATTTTTATTTTCCCCTTCTGAGTAATTTTTAAGCATCCTCCCTCAGGCCCCTCATGTTACTTAGCTTCCTTGGGTCTGTGGCTTGTATTTTATGGCTAATAGCCACTTATAAGTGAGTACATTCCATGCATGTCTTTTTGAGTCTGGATTACCTAGATGGAACCATGAAAACATACTTTACCTAAAAAGTCTGAATGATTTCACTTTGACTCTTCTAGGCAACCCATATCACATTGTTTATATAAGAAAATGAACTTTAAGACCCAGCTTTGAATAGCAGAGTGACATTCTCCTAAAGGTCCAATTCCCATGGTGGCACTTTGTGTGGGACAGGTTAGCGTCAATCATGGTTAATTCTCTGAATTATCCTTCAGAGGAAGGACCTCATTTGGTTGTCACTCACTAGAAGAACTGCAGTCTAACAAGCAATATAATTCATGATTAGCAAATTAGTATTTCAGTATTGAAGAATTGTGTAGGCTATGTACCTAGCCTTTGAAGATGACTCATACATATTGTAAAAGTAGAATTAATAAAATAAAAAAGAATCTCTTGATTTATTATTTGAAATAAAGACATGAAGTCAAACACTTGAAAGTGCCAAGATTCTATTTAAAATTTATCTCTGAGCATGTGACTTGGTATAAATGTTCTTTCAATTTTTTTTCTTTAACATAGCATTTACTGTGATCTTAACTTTGTTTTCAGAAATGTTTGAACATTTATGTTTATAATCTACACTTAAGAATTGAAAAGCAAATGAAGAAAATGATAGACTTGTATTAGTATTAATATAGATGTAGCTCTCCAGAAATACTCTCTCAATTCTCTCTTGTTCACTCTCTAATCATAAAATATTTTTAAAGAAAGTTGTACATGTTAATAAAGCTTTATTAATTGATTTTGTAATATAAGGAAATTATGAAAGTAAAAATAAAAATTGGCACACACTTCTAGATATAATTACTCTTAAAAAATGATATTTTCCTGGAAAAGAATACGATAGTTTTCAGTGCCCTTGTTTTCAATACTTTAATATATATAAAATAAAATAATACATATTGTTAAAACCAATAAGAAAATTTCCATTTTGTACACAATAACAATAAGCAAAGTGTCCAACCTGTAAGACATCACAAAGTAGAAGAAAAAATGTTTCATTGCTGAAGACTGTTGAAAGACCTAACCATTTATTACTTTTGCTTCATAAAATTTTAGTCAAAGTAGTCAAGTACTAACTTAGAAAAAGGCAAAGTACAAATGATTGAAAAATATCAGTAAGTTATGATGAAATTAAAAGTAAATGTAATTGTTACAAAGATAAATGGATAGAAAGAATTACAATTGACAATGCATAATCTCAAATTTTCAGTTTCTGTAGTACTGCTTAGTGGAGCAGATTTGTATATTTCCTACTGAACACTGTATAAGAAATAACTGATCAATTGAAAGTGGAAAGTGGAGTCTGTTAACACACACACACATATGATATTTTCCTAATGATTTGGCTTTTATTATTTTAAAAGTCTGATTATTTATAACATTGAGGTACACAGAGAAGGAAACTTTCCTTTTAGGAAAGGTAAAACCTATAGAAGTGTTTCAAAATCCTAGGAGATGCCAATCTTCTCTTCTTGAGTTCCATGCCTTTCTGCTTTCCTTATTCAAGTATGAGCTCTAAGGAAAACCCCTAACTTCTTTTTTTTTTTTTTCTTTTCCTTTTATCTTTTTTTTTTATTAATTTATTCTTGTTACATCTCAATGTTTATCCCATCCCTTGTATCCTCCCATTCCCCCCCCCCCATTTTCCCATTATTCCCCTCCCCTATGACTGTTCCTGAGGGGGATTACGTCCCCCTATATATTCTCATAGGGTATCAAGTCTCTTCTTGGCTACATGTCCCCTGGAGGGGGAGACCTGGTGGCACTCAGAGGAAGGAAAACCCCTAACTTCTACTGGTCTAGTTCCCCGCTAGCCTCAGGGATCTCTCTGTCTACTGGTCTAGTTCCCCGCTAGCCTCAGGGATCTCTCTGTCTACTGGTCTAGTTCCCCGCTAGCCTCAGGGATCTCTCTGTCTACTGGTCTAGTTCCCCGCGAGCATCAAGGATCTTTCTGTCTACTAGTCTAGTTCCCCGCTAGCCTCAGGGATCTCTCTGTCTCATGAGTGCTGGCACAGAAGACATGCCTGCCTGGCTGTTGTACTGGTTCAGAGTATCCTAACTCCGGTCCTCTTTCTTACACAGCAAATTCTTTATACACAAACCATATCTGCAAAATAACATGAATCATCTTGAGGTATGCACGTGCGCCAACGGGAAAGGAAGAGTGTTGTGCAGGAAGAGTTTTCACCTAGTCACTAAGGTCTTCCGCATATAGGATTTTCTTTTTATTTTCTTTCCTTCTCTTTATTTTTGTTTGCTTATTTTTGTTTTAGTCTATCAAGAGAACATTCAATCCACCTTAACCTTTGAAGTCCAGTTCCTCGGATTCTATTAACAATCATACTACTTTTCTGAAAGTTGGACTTCATCGAAGTTTACCGACTCTGCCGCGTGAATTGATACATATACTTGGAGAATAAGGTGTCATTCTGGTGTAAGATGAAGACCACATAGCCTTGGTTTTGAGAGTTGAAGAATCAGTGTTTAGCAGTAAATATTTTCCTTTATATACATTGTTTCTTTAGAATTTAAAATGCTGGACAATTGTAAAGGAAGTCAAAGCAGGACTCAACAGAACTGGATCCACAGATGAGTAAGGCCTGAAACTACATAATGAGATTTTGAAGTGCATTGCTATTACTTCTCTTTCACTATGTTGTGTTTGAGTGAGATATTTTTTAAATGAATTTATTCAGATTGCATCTCTAGTGTTATCCCATCCCTTGTATCTTCCCATTCCTCCCTCCCTCCTACTTTCACCCTATTCTGCTCTCCTATGTCTGTGACCAAAAAGGACCTCCTTCCCCACTATATGGTCACAGGCTATCAAGTCTCATCTTAGTAGCCTGTTTATTCTTTCCCTGAGAACCAGCAGGCCTTCCTACCATGGGGAAGTTGTCAAATATAGGGGCACCAGAGTTCATGTCCGTTTCAGTCCCCACTCTCCACTCAACTGTGGAGAATGTCTTGTCCATTGGCTAGATCTGAGAACGGGTTTGATGTTTCCTGCAAGTATTGTCCTTGGATGGTGCAGTAGTTTGCGCAGAAACTCTTGGCCAGATCTGCCCATCATGATGTTCTTCTTGTAGGTTTCTAGGACCCTCTGGATCCTTCTGTATCCCCATTCTCTCATACATCTTTCACCTAAAGTCTCGATAGGGTATCCTCACAATTATCCCAATCTCCTGGTAAGTGAAGATTTTCATGTGACACGCTTCTTGGGCTAGTGTCCAATTATAAGTGAATACATACCACATAAGTATTTCTGCTACTGAGTTAACTCACTCAGTATGATCCTTCTAGTTCCATCTATTTGTCCACAAATTTCGGAATTTCCTTTTTTTGTTTGTTTGTTGTTTTGGTTTGTTGTTGTTGTTGTTGTTTTTATAGCTGACTAGTATTTCATATTGTAAATGTACCACAGTTTCTTTATTCTTTTTTCGACTGAGGGACATTTAAGTTGTTTCCAGGTTCTGGCTATTATGAATAAGGCTGCTATAAACAAGGTTGAGCATATGTCCTTGTTGTGTGGTGGAGCATCTTCTGGGTATATTCCAAGCAGTTAAATCGTTGGGTCTTGAGGAAGGCCTATTCACAGTTTTCTGAGATAGCACCAGATAGATTTCCAAAGTTTTTGTACAAGTGTGCATTCCCACCAGCAATGAAGGAATATCTTCCACATTTATCCTTTATAGGGTAATAGTGGATTCTCATTATTTTTAAAGGATGAGTCAAATATGTCTCACAATTTTTGTTTTAATCAATTCATGGACACTGAAAATGTTTCCACATCTATGCTGTTTTGAGGAATGCTGTCATCAAAATTTGTATCTAAACACTTCTGTAAGATGTTAACTTTATTTCTTGTGTTGACAACCTAAATAAATGTTTGGATTATATAACACACTTACAGTATTTAAACAGTTCTCCACATTGTGTGCCAATGTAAATTTACACCAACTGTGTACCAAATGATTCCTTTCTCCAGACTATTGCCAATGCTTATTATATCTAACATTTTATAATAGCCACACTTACCAACACAAGGTCATCTCTACTTAACCTTAAATAGTTTCATTGCAATTAGAGGTGTTGAACACATTTTTATACACTTATGATTATGTTACACATTCATGATTTTCTTGATTTCACTACAAACAAGTCACTGGTATAAAGATGTATAACTGATGATCACATGCCTATCTTTTACCCTGCAATGGTACTGTTTATTTCTTCATTGTACCATCTGAAGGTACCTTTAACATTTTTCAGTTTATCATCATTCACTTTATGAGTTTATCATCATACATTTCCTTTTTACTTTATAGTTTCAGCACTCTTATTAGTTTTCTTTACTCTTGCTATTGCTTTGAATTTGAGGCTGAACTGAGATGATACAAATTAATATTCTTACATTGTACTTAAAGATTTTTCAACTTTTGCAGACTTTTCTAAGATATGTGTGTGCTTTTTGTAAATTTCCTGTGTTATGAAGGGAATTCCCTTTCATGTTACAATAAATGTGTCTGTTTGGCCTAGGAAGCCAATAACTTTCGCAGAGACTGAAATGTAATTTAAAGCAGCAAACACTACAATGGGCAGAATCTAAACTGCTACTAACCTAATAAATAGCTAAAATAAACTACTCTAATACTCATAATCAACATATATCCCAAGCACTTACTTATCTTCCTCAGGACACTTATCTCCTTCAACTCTCTGTCAACTGTTTTCTATTGTGAACTGTCAACTCCACGCTCTGCCCCCTTTCCAGGGAGTCCTGCCTTCCACTTCCTGGCCTTCTGCCCAGCTGATTGGTTAAACAGTGCTTTATTGACAGTTGTTACAGCCACTCCTCCACACTTTCATCTTAATTTGTAAAGAGATTTTAACAATAAAAAGCAGTTGATTTTGTGAAAATGTTTCTACATACACACACACACACACACACACACACACACAGATAGATGATAGTATTTTTTTTTATTTATCTCATTCATGCCATAGACCACACTACTTTGCGTAAACCAACCTTCCACCACAAGATGAGTTCTTGTTTTAATGTGTTGTGGAACTTGGTTTGTTAATGTGTTGTGGAGAGTTTGAGCATCTTTGTTTATCTGGGAATTGGTGTCTGGATTTCCTCGTCTCTGCTATGGTTAGCTTTGTATCTGAGTGATGCTGGTCTGAAACAATGAGTTTGGAAATGTTCCTACTTTTTTATGTGTTGGAAGAGTTTAATAAGTATTGGAATTAATATTTATTTGATTTTGGCACATCTGGCCCTTGATTTGTCTCTCTTGGAAGGTATTTACTATTTCAATGTCTTCATTTGCCCTTGTTTTGCTTAGATTTTTCTATTTATGCCTTTAGAAAGACAATAGTTAGATTGAATTAGGACTCATGGTAAAGGAATCATTTTAACTTAAATAGCCTTCAAATTTTTCCTTCTAATATACATATTATGTGAGGTACTGATAATTAGGACATCACTCTATGAATCTTGAGGTATAGTTCAACCAATGACATCAAGAATTTGAGGAAGGACAGCAGGTTACCAAGAAGAGACTTGATACCCTATGAGCAGATACAGGGGGAGGTAATCCCCCTCAGGAACAGTCATAGGGGAGGGGAATAAGGGGAAAATGGGAGGGAGGGAAGAATGGGAGGATACAAGGGATGGGATAACCATTGAGATGTAACAAGAATAAATTAATTTAAAAAAAAGAGGTAGAAAAAAAAATAATTTTGCTACATCAATAAACATTTCCCAAAGAATACTTGACATACTTAACCCAACAGCAACAACAGAATTCCTAGATAAAAGTTTTTAAAATATATGGAATATTTACTTTCCCTAAAAATTCTCATTTATTTGAAAAGAAATTTTATAAATATTATGAATTTTCTGGCACTGTCCTTATAATAGGGGTAATATTAAACATAGTAATTGTATTGTACATTTCATAAACATTATTTCACATAATACCTACTTATGTTCATACTGAAGTCCTCAAAGTTGTAAGAAGTTATAAACTAATAAATCCTGTAGTGCCTTTTTATATACCATTGAATTTTATATATGTAGATGGGTAGCTCTACACTTTCATCTGTGTAGTTCATATGTATTTAAAGCCTATCATGAGTGGCTGAAGACATCAAAAGACTTTACTGATTATTTGTATCTTCAAGTGTTTTGAATGTTTTTCCAGACTTTATGAAATGATCTATGAAACTGTATCTATTATAACTCAGTTAGCAATCCATAATAATTAAAAGGATGATTATCTTATTTTCTAGGTATCGACATGAGACCTATGAGAGAATGACATGATCAATCTAGGGTTGTTTTTCTCAGTAATGTAGATCAGATAACAGATGTGCACAATATTCATTGCAAGCTGTCTGAAGAGTCCAAGAGGATGATTTTTTTAGACCTTCTATTACATCTAAGAAATTCTTACTAGGAATTCACAAAGGAAAGTGGCAATTTTAAAGACAGTGAATCATTGCCCTTGAATTTATAGTTTGCTGAGTCAGAATAAAGCTATAAATGAAGTGAAGGATATTTATTATTTCTGTCAATTCAGCACCTGTCATGAAAATGAAACAAATATTTGGTCCTATGAAAGTAAACCATACACACAGGAGACCAGTTTTCTTTGCAAACACTCAGAAGTCTCTTGGCTTCTGTTGAGCCTTCTCTTGAATAAATTATGATCTCTGTATCAATTCACATAAACTACTTATGATTGTGAAAGCCACTGAAATGGAAAATCACTAAAACAATAGTATTATGTGTCAATACCTGCTTCAAAGACATATTCTTTCAGTGGGATTTCAAACTTGACAATTTACTTTAAAAATAACTATTCCTATTGTCATCTCTATGGTTACATATAAGCACAATGTCCCATAAATGGCCAATGCATTTTGATAATATAATTTTTGTACATTTTGAATTTAACTTATGACATACATCTTTAAATTTGTAATGTAGCATAATTCAAATAAGCCCTCAATATCATTGATCCTTTTCATAATTTAAGCTATTTTCTTCTCATTTTCAAATTCCTGTGTACACTCAGTATAACTAGTAACACCAAATTATACAAACCTTGATTTTTTTATGGAGCCAAGAAATGCATTAATGCTGTGTGAAAGGCCAATGAAAAATGGGATTATGGTTCTTCATACAGAGACAAGTAGATAATTGTGGCTTTTAAAAGGGAGATTCTCTAACAAAATAACAAAAATAGTTTCAGAATGTATCAGAATTTGAGTCAGATTCTTTTTTTATTCAAATTTTAAATTATTTTAATTTATTCAAATTACATCCTGAATGTTATCACCTCACTTGTACTTGTATCTTCCTATTTCCACCTTCTCTCCCACTTTCTCCATATTCCCCTCCCCTAGGTCTCTGACAGAGGGGACCTCCTTCCCCACCATGTGACCACAGCCTATAAGATATTATTTGGATAGCCTGCTTCCCCTTCCTCTGTGTGCCACTATGGTGTCCCTGATTGGAGTCTGATTCTAAGCAAATGTACAGATGAATCACTGCACACAAGGTCAAAAATATGCTTTTATAAGTTTCAAAAGTTAAAATACCCTTTCCAAAAATTATGTATAAGACTGGTCTGGTTTTGTGAAACTGATATGTGTAAAATAGCACCAAGCAAAGTATGGGCAGAGTGATTGGAATCTGAGTTCAGGACATGTCAAGTGCCAGTTTTTATGCACTTAGGTTATGAGGAATATTGTGATAACACATAACATTAGTTGTTTCTTTTATGTTGAAAATTCTGGAATCTCATTAATCATTACGTCAGTTTTGTGAGATCTAGCATTCTCTCTTTAAACCTCAAAGTTATTTTGATTCAAGATGTTCAACATTACTGTTTGATTATGATTAGCAGGTAAAAAGATACCCAAAAACCCATTTCCCACCACTCAATAAGGATATTCTTAGATGTCGTGTATGTCACTGTTGCTTATAGCCTACTGGGAAATCCTTGTTTTCAGGAAAATAATTAGCTGCAAAATAGACTTTAAAATTCATTCTTTTCTGCCTATCATATTGTTCTACTTGTAGAAAAGAATGAATTTTAAAGTCTATTTTGCAGCTATGGTCAGAATATTCTCCACAGTTGAGTGGAGAGTGTGATATGACTTTCTCAAGTACTCTGGTGCCTCACATTTGACCATGTCCCCTGGAGGGGGAGACCTGGTGGCACTCAGAGGAAGGACAGCAGGTAGCCAAGAAGAGACTTGATACCCTAATGAGAATATATAGGGGGAGGTAATCCCCCTCAGGAACAGTCATAGGGGAGGGGAATAATGGGAAAATGGGGGGGGGGAAATGGGAGGATACAAGGGATGGGATAAACATTGAGATGTAACAAGAATAAATTAATAAAAAAATTTTTAAAAATTAAAAAAATTAAAAAAAATAAAAAAATAAAAAAAATAAAATTCATTCTTTTTTAAAAAGCCATTCTTTTATGCTCTTCATTTAAAAATATTTGTAACAGATTAATAATCTGTTACTTGGTGCGGTTATTTGTCTAATTTTATCTTAATGAAATTAAGATAGAAAACACTGTTCTCAGATTTACAAAAAAGCTGGACTGGGCATGAGCATTTCATCAACAGAGCTAAGTTTCTAAATTTTCCCAGTTAGCTAGGGAAACTCATATTGAGTTATGCTGTTTTAATAGTTTTTAAATATCTATATCTACAGTTTAATATTATGTGGCTATAGTAAATTTTATAGTTGTATCTAAGATACCTTTGAATAAAACAGTGATATTGGAGGAAAAATAACCATGTTAAACATATATTTTTTGGTGAAAATATCTTAGTGAAATGAGTTTTCTAGCTAATCTCTCATTAAATTCTATAGTCTTTTAATGACATAGTAACTATATAACCTTTGCCAAAATGATTAACCTTTAATAATACCTTGTTAAAAGGTCAGTATATTTTTTAAAGTCACCTTAGGGATCACTGACACAGTTAATTTGAGTTGCTTCTTAACAATAAAAGACTGTATTGATGAATCCTAGTCATGTGGTCACTCATGGAAGGCAATTAGTGCAACTTTCTTCACTCCACAAAGTTTCAAAATGTAAAAAGGCAAGGGAGAATGAAACAAGAACATTTCTACTGTGAGAAGTTGCTGTCATTATGTGAACTGTGATGCGAGGGAGCGATGTGGGTCTCCCCATTGTGTGAGGGACATAGTGTAAGAGGAGTCCATCAACAGTGACTCTGACTTTGAAGATAGAAGTATAGCAACTACCCAACTGTGTCTACTTGGTAAAGTGAAAGCCAAGGACATGTAATTTACTCTTGTTTCTTTTCCTGCCTTTCATGATGTCATTGCTTCTCTTTGGCAGAGTGCCAGATGGACCAATGATTTTCAAAGTCCAGCTTTTAGAATAAATGTGTGAGAGGAAAAGAAGGAACTTGAAAAGACTAATGGTCATCTTGCATCCTAGGGAAATAAACATAAAATTCTGACAGTATCAGTTATTTACTTTTGTTCCTCAGTACTTCAGAATCTGCCATTAGTAACAGGTGCGCGCTCTCTCTCTCTCTCTCTCTCTCTCTCTCTCTCTCTCTCTCTCTCTCTCTCTCTCTCTCTCTGTGTGTGTGTGTGTGTGTGTGTGTGTGTGTGTGTGTGCATGAAGGCACACAGGGTGCATGTTTGTGGGTGCCAGATGTCAGGATCAAGTATCATCCCAGGGGACTTATGTTTCTGCCTCTCCAGCTCCAGAATTTCAAGTACGTGCGAACATAGCTGGCCTTTTCTTTTCTTTTCTTTCCTTTCCTTTTCTTTTCTTTTTTACATAATTTATCATGATCAAACATGGGGGCTCATTTTTCTTGTAAGGCAAGTATTTTATAAACAGAGCCACATCTACATTCCTAGATTAGAAATAATAAAACAAAACAAAATTCAAATATAATTACAGCCCAATGCATCACTTAAAATTCAACTTCATAATCAGATGCCCTCAAGTATCTTACATTTAATGCAGTTGTGTTTCTTAAAACTAAATTTTTTAATCTTAAATCCATGTTCATGTGGTCCATATTTACTTGTCTCTTATGGTCTATAAAAGCCTCCCCCTTTTGACTTCTCAGGCTGCTTCTCCTCCTTCTCCTCCTCCTTCTCCTTTTCCTCCTCCTCCTCCTTCTCCTCCTCCTTCTCGTCCTCCACCTCCTTCTCCGTCTCCTCCACCTCCTCCTCCTCTCCCTATGCTTCCTTCTCCTCTTATTTCATGTACTTTTAGAAGAATCCAGGTACTTGTCCTCTTAATACTCCCCGCTCTGGCTTTTGTTAATTACAATGCTGAGGTTTTCAGCACATTTCTCTCTCCTCTCTTCTCCATCCTCTCTCCTCTATACTTTATTCCTTTTTCTCTATGTTTTCTCCTCTCCTTTTTATTCTCTGTCATCTATGCAAATAGTTAATCAGGAGGAGATTTTGGTCCAGGTTTTGCTGAGGATATCTCACATTGTATACCACCTACCAAAGATGTCCAGATGTCAGGAGAGAGATGACATCTGTTTGGCGCTTGACTTTTACAAGTAATATTGTCTGTATCATTACTCTCCAAAGGAGAGGTTTTGGAAGCAGAGACATTCTCAGACCTCAGATTGTGCTACCTTTGTGATGGGTATACTTTAGTAGGAGTCTTATCTGAGAACTGGGTTATCATAATGCTGTTTGTTGAAACTCATTTCTAAGTTGGTAGCACATCTGTTAGTGAACATGTCTTTAACGCAAATATTTATATATTTGGATGAGTTTTTCCAAAAAACACATAGCAATCGTTTTTCCAACACTAATAGAGGCAGTAAGCAGAAGGAGATTTTTTTTTTTTTTTTTTTTTTTTTAGTTTTTCCAGACAGGGTTTCTCTGTGTAACCCTGGCTTTCCTGGACTTACTTCGTAGACCAGGCTGGCTTTGAATTCACAGCAATCCACCTGCCTCTGCTTCCCAAGTGCTGGGATTAATGATGCATGCCAGCATTGCCCAGCTGCATTCTTCTTTTAAACTAAGGTGAATTAAGCAACAAATATCTTCACTTAAATATACCTGTTCAAAAACATGTTCAAATACACTCTAATGATATGTCACTTTAGTCAATGTTTAATTCTTGAGTGTCACAATATTTCGAAGCTGGTGGCTATTGTAATGGTATCAAAGCTGTTAAAAACTGGTCATGTTTTGTTATTTTCTATAACTAAGACTGTACTGAATATACAGTCTATCTACTATTATTTTAACATGATTGTATATTTAAAAATGAGTGAACATTAAAGAAGCATTTTCTTAAGGCCTTTCCTGACTGGAAAGTGTTCCTTTAGGTAGCTAAGTATAATAAGACTGTAATAAAAAGACTTCTGTTTCTATTACCATAAAAATTAAGCCAAATTTATTTCTGCCAGCTATTTCATCAGAGACCCTCCCACCACTCAGATAGCATGACCTCCACCCAAGGCATAGTGGAAAGGAGTTATTAGTTTTGTCTTCTGTAATTACATTTCCATAAAATGGTGAAATATACCAAATACCTTCTTCCCCATGTGAAAAGGTTCTTGCAGTTGTTAGAACAGCCTTCTGTCAGTAAGAAAATGGTTATTCTGAACTCCTTTCCTTTTTTTTATCTCCAGCATTGCTGCTGGGGAAAACACAGATATGTGTATTCTTTTTTCCTTTGAAAAGAAAACCGGTATAAATTTATTGTTCTTGTGTTTCTTAACAACTGCACCCATTTCTCTGACTAAAGTCACTGCTTTGTGGTGATACTCATTCTATATTAAAAATAAACTTTAAACGATAATTAAAACATGATAAAGAATCTCAATTTATTCTCATTTCTTAGAATTACCACTCAATCTACTTGATTCAGTCTTATTTTCTACCTAAAATATTATCCCTGTCTTTTTTCCAGAATCTTTCTCAATTCTGATTTTACATGATATTTTTCTTTTTTGATGCTATAAAAACATCAATTTTTCCATATACTCTATATCATTACATTTCCTCCATGATGTACTGCCCAGGAGTTCAACCTTTCAGAAACTCTTTAATATTCCATCTATTGCATCCATGCTGGCTTCACCAATAACATCTGGACCGCTTTCCTCTTCTTCGTGTACCTCCAATGACCTATAAAATTCCCATGTCTAATTTCCACAGTATTGGTGACTCCAAACGTTTGTCACCAATTACAACTCCCATATCCTGCTCTGTGTTACAAGCATATTGTACGTGGATGTTGAAATTTGACCACACAATCTTCCAACACTGTCCTTTTCTTTTTGTTTTCTCTAATACACTGTTGGGGACACAAACTTGTGAATTTTTCAAACATATACTTTGCCTTCGTCTTGTCTGTGTGATTCATAATCAGTTTTTTTTTTTTTTTTTTTTTTTTTACCATTCTGTATGCCTCTTTCTTCTCAGATCACAGTAAAATACCTTGTTTTAAAAATTCTACAATCCAAAAAGATATCTAAATATGTGTTGCATTTGTCATTCTTCGTATTCTCATTCACAGGTTTTATACCTTATTGTCTAATTAAGAGCCATCCTTGCCTACACTGAAGTCATCAGCCACTTGGATGATACTGATGTTGCATTACCTCCTGATGTAATTCTCCACAACCAGGCTCATATTGGCTTTAAAAAAATGAACCTCCAACTGTGTCTTGCTAAAAAAAAAAAAAAAAAGTGTTCCCTTAATTTCTAATGTTTTTGCTGTATTGCAGAGAACTGTTTAAAGACTATGCTGTACATGGCTCTCACCATTCCTTTCTTTACACACTGTAGCATCGTTCACAATTGAGACTGCAATGCTGCCACCATACCCTCATATCGATGTGCATGCATGACCGTCTGGGCAATGTGTACTTTTACCCTGTATTTCCCCTTACCAGGCTTACCTTTCCATTTTCTAATAACCATCTCTCTTCCACCTTCTCATGAACCATACTCAGCTTCTCATGAATCCCAGGGCACATTAAATCTCTATGTTCAATATTTCACTATCTACTTTCTTGCTGTCTCACAGTTCCCCGATTTTGTCATTTATCTCCCAAAAATGTTTATAGTCTTCATCAATTATAAGCTTTGTGAACTCAGAAAGTATTTCATTCTTGATCATCATCAAACTCCTAGCACGCAGAACTCTATCAGGCATAATAAATGCTACTCAATATTTATTGTATAAGTTGGCCAAGATAAAATAGGTACCATTAGAGAATCATTTCATAAAAGACCATGCACTCTATTTGCATTTTTCACATTTAAAAATTATTCAGTCTTTGCAAGAACTTTTTGAGCAAGATAGACTGTTTTAGAGATGAGAGAACCGATACTGTTGAGTTGCCTAAGGTAAGAAAGCACTAGAATTAAAATTTCAGTTAGAGTCACTATATAGAGAATAAGAGACTGTGGAATGCTCAGCCCTAAATGGGGCATCTGCATCATACCCCTTCAACCCAAGCCTCAAGGATCATTATAGTAGAGTAGCCAAAAAAGATAGTAAGAACCAGAGGTAGTGATTGACTATAGAAAACACCATTTTCCAGCCAAAACACAGCAATTTGACACAGAAACTCACAGTGGTTGTGACTGCATGTATGTTCATGGCTGTATAAGATTAAGCTAGTCAAAATTCTAACATGAATGGGGAGAGTGTCATGAAGTGCCACCCTTAACTGCACATCTCTTGGCAGTTGGTGGCCAGTCTAGAAAGTCAACGATATGGTCCCTAAGAAGGTACCCATGCACAGACAGTTAGCACTAAGTAAACATTGTTAGTGACGCAAGCAAACCACATTAATCTTGGAGGAAATAGTGTTGAGGGGAAAGGAGAGAATGAGATTCTAATTTGATCAGAATATGCTAGATACATTATGAAATTCCTAAACAATATTCTTAAATGATGTTAGAAAGTTAGAAAAACACTTAGTTTAGTCTTTCTCCCACAGATCCACATTGGCTAAAATTTTGAGGCATGAAAAGTTCAATATTTGCATAAATGATTCTATTAGACAATCAATCAAAAATAATAGTTAACATTTAATGAATATTTTCTGGGTCATTTTCTAGTTGTCTTATAACTAATATGAAATTGGCCATTTGAACCAGACCACATTTGACTCAACTCACTTACACATTGTTCTCAAACACATTTGGCTTGTAATGGAAAGGAAGAAGCCAACATGTACTATACTTCTATAGAATATAAAATATCAAGTGTTCGGCTGAGCTAATTTATGGCCATTCTTTGAGCCTCATTGAAATTCTTCCACAGTATTACAGTTGAAGATGCTTCATACTGTGGGATTGTCAGTTCTCTGTGGTTTTATTGTTTAATCAGTAGCTTGAAGTAGGACAGAGAAAAGTAAGGGTGAGAGGATGGGGTCCATGACAACTCTGGATTTCGAGAGACATTTTGTAATTTAGCGCTGTCTTCTAGAAGTGCCAGGAAAAAAAAAAAAAAAAAAAGAGGAATCCAAGTAGAACCCAACCTTTGTAATTAAGTTCCTTGGTTTTCTTGATACTTCACTTATTAATTTAAAAACTGTTGTTGGGAATGATATTCATTTCAATGAAGAATATTGGAAAAGTATTTCACCTCTCATTTCATTATAAAGCAAGCTTATAGTCCTTATCTCTCATGTTGTAGCATGTGTAAGACATATATTTTAATAGACAGTTTTATTTGAGGGGCAGTTTGAGTACTGTTTTTGTTTCCTGTTGGAGGATTTCCAGATGGGGTGAACACTAAAGAGAACAGTCTGTTGAATATTTAGTATTCAGAACTGGAGAACTACTCTTGGCATCTGCTTTTTGCCAAGTCTCAGCTGAAAATAATAGGAGTTTTCTTTTCCCTTTGTTTATTTTCACTCTCCTTAAAGAAGTCATATTTGTTAGAGACAGAAATGTAGAAAAATAAATGTTATTGTTTATTTTTTATTTCCAGTCCTAAAACTCCAGGCTGAAATTTCAGAACAAACAGAACAAGAAATTTCTAGTTTATGTTTTTCTCTCTCAAAAGATTTTTATCAAGCTCTGAAAAAATGATTACAATTCCACTGATATTGTGTATCACACACAGATGCTCTAGAATTATATGCTAAGATTGTACTCTCTATTAATGTAATAAAAAGTCCAATTTTACTATGTAAATGGTTGTTGAAGAAGTGAATTTTAAACTAATTATTATTGGTGGAGACAGTACAGTTTCCTAGCTGCCATCTGCCTTAAACAGAATTTCTCAGATAGAAGAAAGCCCTATATGTATTCACCTAATCCTAAAACTATTTCACCAGATGGAAAATTACATGAAAGGAAAAATATTGAAATTTTATTTTAATTAAAAAATATTTTTCAAAAGTACATGGAAAAATAAGAGAAGAGAAATAAAGCCCTTTTATAAAGATAGGTAAGTAATAATTATATTCACTGTAAGAAATAATCTGTGTTTAAGAGAACATAGTTAGATCTTGATTTTTAAGGATCCAAATGACCAGATTATTCAAAAGTGATAAGCCAACATTAATATTTTCTGTAGCTTCTCTTCAGAATATGCTCAAAGACCACATGATATTTTCCACTTGGCATTATCATCCATCTCTCATGTCTCTACCACAGAGAATGGCTTTGACAATCACAGGTGGAGGGGCTCCTATTCTTTAATCATCTTTGTGGGGTTGCAACTAGTGTTTATGGAAAGAATAAACGAGATTGACAAATGGCTTTGGTTTGACCAGCAAAACATTACATCAAATGTGTTTGGTTTTGTATTATCAAGGGAGGCTCCTCTCACAAAAGACCATCAGTCGGCTCCACCTAGGGCAATCTTAAACAATAGGATGAGAGGCAAAACATTTGCCCTTACAAGAAGGCATTGTGAAAAATTCTTGGCTTTGCACATGAGAAAGCTAAAAATGCTACCCTCTTTATGAAATCAAGAAGTCACTTACCCAACAGAAGAAATGTCTTTGATAACTACCAAGGATAAAGAAAGCAGAAGGAAATTGTGAAGAAAATGAGAGGAACAATTGGAGTTCAGCGTGATTGTGTGGTAAACAATGACAAGCTGTTTGCACTCAAAAGGGGCGGCACTGACAACTCAGTTAATTCTAGATGTGTGGAGGTGGATTCTTCTGATGCCTCTGAGAATCAGAATAAACGAATCAGCTGTAAAGTGGTGAGCCCCACTGTTAAATTGAATTGTGAATTGCTCTTATTTTTATGTAGATACATATAGCTTTTTTATTATGAAGAATTACGTTCTGCCTTACCTAATTTCTTTTTAATGCATTTCTAAATACATATAGACCATATAATTGTGTAATTTATAAATATGAAAGAAAAGCAACAAAGACATAAAGTCCCCAGGAAAGCTTTAACATATCAATTAACAAAGCAATATGAAATTTAAATAAGTGTTAAACTTTTTTTAAAGGGAGAAACAACTTTCTTGTGTTGTTTTAGATAATGAACATAAATGGCATCTTTGTTCCTTTGGGTCTGGCTGCTTTGTTAGATAAATTATTTTCACTCTGTGCCAGTTAATTATGCTATATTAGCTCAAGATAAATCTCAAAAGAAACCATCACAAAAGCCACTGGGAGTGAAATGACAAAAGGAATGAGAGAAAGGGAGCAGAGATGTCTCCATGTGGCTGATAAGGGAACATTTAGTAATGCCGATGCAAAGAGCACAGCCAAACTTAGCTACACTGTGTGAGCTGTAGGAATATTCAGCTTGTCACAGAATAACCACATCTCATGACTGCTCTGTACTCAGTCACATTTCCTTTCCAATACACAGCAATCTTTAAGATCTACTTATCCGCACCTAAAGGACTGGGGCACCTTTTGCCAAAAGAATTATCAAAAAGTAGATAATAGTAGAATTGCCGCATATTTCCTTATCTTTTCCAATGTCTTTAGCATCTTGTGTTCTGAGGTCTAGCTTCAGTATATAAATGTGACTCCCTGGGGCTCTGTGCTGCTTATATGAGCTGCTTCCCACCTCATGGCTAGACCTCTTGAATTAAAGTTCTCCAAAGCAAAGCATCTTTTCACACTTCTACTTTTATTCGGTCAAATGGATGTGGTTTCCACTAATTTACTGTAAGCACTTTTCCTTTTCATTCCATGACAGAACTCTAGTCTTCCTAGATACTTTTTGGTCAATAGAAATACAAAATATTTCTGTCTTTATGATCTCTTCCTCTTATGCAATCCCAACCCAGACACTTTGAAGCTGCTGTTTATCCCACTGAAAAGATCACTGTGGATTCAGGACCTGGACCATGCATCATCTCTCAAAATATCATCATCCTGTTATCTATGTTCAAAACTGGAGGTTCACTTGGGACACACACCTGCATTTCACCACAGTTATATCTGCACTTGAGGGCACCATTCCTTCCTTCTAACAGAGTCCACCTTAGAAAATATAATGCTACACTCCCTACTTCCTCCTGGCCAAACGCAACCTCAACCTCTTCCTCATAGTTATGAAAAGGGTAATTAGAAACAAATGCACTTTTCTTAGTCTGCATTATCCAAAGTGAAGAAGGAAGCAGTATAAAGCCTTGGACTACAGAGTAGGGATTGCAAACTAAAGTTACACCCTCAGCTTTATCACTCATTGACTTGATCCTCTCTTCTTCCATCTGCATAGCTGAAAAAAGAAAGTCAATCTCATATCACAATTAATTATGGTTATTCACATAGTACATTTTTTCTATGCGAGAAGTGAATTTTCTCTAATTGTAAGTAAGTATAAACATTGACACTCCTGTGTAGGAACACACCACCCCAGCTTATGAAATTCTTATTAAGCCAGGTCCAACTCCTGGTCACCCAATCTGCTTCTGAACTTTGCTGCTGTTATTTCCACTTTAGTACTCTCTGTCACTCTTGGTGTCTGTTCTCTGTTTCTCTCTGTCTTTCTCTGTCTCTCTCTGTTTCTCTGTCTCTCTCTGTTTCTCTCTCTCTGTCTCTCTCTCTGTTTCTCTCTCTCTCTCTGTTTCTCTCTCTGTCTCTGTCTCTGTCTCTGTCTCTCTTTCTCTCTCTCTCCCACCCCTCCAATAGTGGCTCAAAGAAAGACATGGGCAACTGCAGAGAGTGCAGCCTAATTTTTCTAAGTAATATTATCCATATATTGGTTTTAAAATAATCAAAGGGTATAGAGATCACTTTAAAATTTTTAGGATTAGATTTGCTAATGAGATACATCTTACCCAGTATAAATTAAAGTTTATTTGCACCAAGATAATGTCAGTATTTTTATATATTTCTAAGGAATAGAATATTTGTTATATTTTTAGTGTGTTCATTTGAGACCCTGCCAAAGTGAAAGTCAAGGCCAAAAACCTGAGATTCTCCTTATACCTCTAAATATGTTCTGTGGTTTGCATAGGTAACATTTATATACACACAAATATATATTCACATGCACATGATCATGCACTCACATATTCATTCAACACACTAGAAAAAGGAAAATATCCCACTGAGTAATGAGAACATTGGCTAAAAGGAGCTAACATTTCTTCTATGTTTAATATGCTTTACCTTCCACTGCCTTTTATTACAGCCAGAAAAAAAATCAACCCAAAATTAGTTACTTCTTCTCATGATATCTATATTATTTGCTTATTTAGTAATATGCTAGAATTGCAAAAATGCCCCAACTAGTGAATTTTGTTATGTTATATACTATAAATTTTACTAGTACTAATAAAAATAAACTAGAGTTCTTAAAAACAGTTTCCCTGTGAATAATATTTTTGTGAAATCTAGAGGTTCTTTTGACTATCATTCAATGAAATGTGTTTTCTAATATATTTAGAACAAAGTCTGTGTGGAGGGAGAGATAAAGGGCTCTGGGTTAGAAGAAGGAGCTAAATACAATTAGCACATAGGAATCTACTCCCCACATCTGAGGTTAAAGCCCTTGTGGAGAATGATGTCATAGACATCATAACCAAGAAACCAAGAATGCACAACTAGTGATCACCACATGTCAGCTACGTCAACATTTTCAAGTTTGGTCTAAAAGTCACACAAGAACTAAGATCAACTCAGGGAGAATTCTACAATTTTGAGTCTTGAATTTTTGAATAAATTATGTCCATAAACTAATTATATATTTGGGAAGGCAACAGCAATCATAAGCAACTGGTAATGATTGTCCAATTTGGAAAACAGTCTAAAACACAATTTGCCAATTCATGTTTTTCAGAAGGGGTTAAGGTTTTCCTGCTTGTGAGAATGGTGCATACAATTTACTAATTCTCTTATGCATTTATTATGTCTCATAAAAGGATGTTTACACTTCTACCAGATTAGAAAGTTTTAATTTGTTTATATTCTTGTGATGCAGAGGATTGATCCCAGGCTTTTCAAAACTGGACATGTACCCTCTTATTCTCACCCCAGCACACAATGAGAATGTTTGAAAAATAATTGGAAATGAAATGATTTAGTTCTGGTGCCACTGTCAAAGAGCTCCCTGGGGCCTGGTCTCAAGAGTGGCATAGGTTCCCCAGAATGGCAGAATAAGGTGCTAGGTATTGATGCCACTGTCGTGCTTCCTCTTCGTCATAAGATGATTAATAGTCAATATTGTGTATAGTTTTGATTTTTCTTTTGGGCTTACAATCCGGCAAGGACTCCATATATCTACACTGGTTTTTTTTTTGGCACCAACACGTCTCATTGTAAATTAGCCAGCAGGAAATGTATTTGTATATTCGATTATGAATTGGTGTCTTGAGAGTTTTGCTAGCCAGAGTCATTGCAGTTGAGTATACCCTGTGGCGATCTCAGGTTTTGCTGACAAAATTAAATGATTACCTATAAAGTGAGGACTCTAAACTCTGATTACCAAAACTGTCTCTGGAAATGCTTCAGGAGTGGCTTGCAATCTTTTTTTTTCCCCATAAATACACATTTCTTTTTAGATAAAAATCAACTTATTATCTATGTATCTTATTTCAAACAAAATACATTTGATAAACTCTATTGTTTCTTTAGATTGACTTTATAATAAATAATATAGAATAATTATAAAAGTTAAAATATGTGAAATATAATATAGGCATATGACATGACATGTGATATATAATTAACATATTTCATATGTATTATATAACATATAACAATATTGCTTGTATAATTATAATAACATAATAGCATTTATTGAAAAACTTAAATTCTAAAATTGTTAGAGAAATTATTCATATGAATACATGCTCTTATGCTTACAAAATTACATTCACACTCTAAATTTTTTTACAGAAAATTAGCTTTACACATCATGCTTTGTCAGTTTTATCTATGTTCATCTCTCTTATGTAGCATGATATTTTCAAAAGTTTATGACTGATCAGATGTCAGATCAACGAATTAAATTCTAATATTTGAGAGGCAACAAAGTAGAACTATGAGACTACAAGTTTTTCCTGGTCTATATAGAAACTTCCAAGCTATCAAGGGCTACATTGTGAGAATTTGTCTGAAAGGAAAGTTATCTATGTCCTATTTCTTCAGAAATAGAAAATTTACTTAAATATTTTGTAATTGAGAAATTTTAAATTACTAAAATCCAGCTAAGTTATAAAGAAATACCACATTCTCTCACAACTCCAGCCTATTTCCTCAGCCTTTGTACCCTTACATGGATATACAATTATTCATACTTTATAGACAGAGTGGTTAAAAATTGATATGTTGAATTTTAAAAGGACTGTTTTCTTGAAAGATATAAATTTCAAGGAGAAAAAATATATACAGGATTTTATTTCTGTCTAAATATAACAAGTCCATATAATTCTCAAAATTAGACATCTCCCATAAGGATAAAATCAAATTGTATTTTATTTAAATGAGAATGCTGTGCCCAGTTGGAATGGCTACTCACATATGAATAGCAACACAAGCCATTGGTATTACTCAGGATCAGGTCTCAGGATGAATACACTCATTGTGGGCTTTCACATATTTGCAAATATTTCAGCATCCAAGGAATGAACTATAGTAACTGGGAGCTGAGAAACATATCTTCTGAATTGTAATGGCCTACTGAAATATCATTTTTGTCCTCAAATAGTTTTCTATAAAGAAAAATGGGCTATGAGTAGAAATCTGAGATACAAATGGATCTACCCTGCAATGCTGTTGGGTTAGAGTGGACACCTCTATGTACCAATTGTTTGAACAACTATTTTGTCCAAAAGTGACTGCTTCTGCACATTGTTTGAGTACTGGTATGGGTTATTCTTATAAATAATCAAGTAGCATAACATAAGGTAGCTTTTAAAGAGAGACTAATGCTTATGTTGCCAAACTAAAAAAAAAAAAAAAGATTTGAAGGTAGGTATAATAAATTAATACAAAATTAAACTATGTTGTTAGTACCCAGATGTCCTTCTCTCCTTTTATGCGAAAAGCCAGCAGATATTTCAGTAGTAACTGGAACTCTGCTGAGACCCTATACATTGAGTAAGCCATTTATGATATAATCAAAATTTTTGTTATTACCCTTTATAACTAAACTCTAATAAATATGTCAGTTTCTCCTCTCTCGAAGCTCTAGAAAGCTTGATAATCTATGAGGCGCTTAACAAAATTTATGATTGTTTAATCGTGCTATAAATTTTCACAGATTAGTGAGGTTGAGCTCATTCTTTTGTACTTGGCATTGAACATAAGAAGCCAGTGTGTGTATGCTCTGCATGATGCATGAAGGGAGTGTATTTAGTTCACTAATGAGATAAAACCTGTCTAGATAGTCTGTTGAATGATTTTTAATATTTAATATTGAATTATTATTTTAGTGAAATTAGCAGTTACTCCTTAACCAGCTTTATAACTCAAATAACCACACAGAGATATCAGGATCCATTTATTAGCCTATAGCACAATGCTGTGTAATAGTCACTCCATCATAAACCTCCATGCTAGTATACTTCTCTCCCATTCTGATTTCCTACTATATATTTGCTTTTAAATCATCTCCTAGGCCTTGTTCATTTCTCTCTGTCTCTCTCTGTCTCTCTCTCTCTAGTTTTTTTTTTTTTAGTTTTTTTTTTTTTTTAAGTTTTTCTCTTGATGTTTCCTGGTATTCTTGTGGTAGCTCTATCTTCTTCCTTTTCTTTCTCCACTCCTCACTTGATTAGGATGTCCCATCCTATTCTTTGTTATTGTTCATCATTGGCTAGTTTGTTTTTATTGGCAATACAGAGAACAAAGGGAGACCCGTTTGCACAAACTTGAAACTGGAGGTACTTATAATAAACACAATAATGCAATATCTGGATTGATCCAGAGAGTCTGGTGGAGAAATCAGCATTTGAATAAAAAAGGGTAAATTGTACACAGTCTACAAAAACATTATGCCAACAATAGTCCTTTTGTTTTGCAGCATCATGTTTTATCTGGCTAGTGACATAACTGCATTACCAGGATATAGTCATTTAATATATACTACCTATATTGTAAGCTAGAACAAGCTCTTTAAAGTCAAACATATCAAATTTAATGAAATATCATTCATTCTAATCCTTATGATCTAGTTTTAATTATAGAAGAATGAACAGACAGTTTAGGAATCATAACTATTGAGAACTAAGATTGCCTCCCCTAGATTACTCATAAGAATGCAGTAAGTACACATTATTTTAAGATACTTTTAGAATGAAATTGCTCCCTTGCATTGTACAATTATTTAACTAACGCCAATGGGAAAATTAGCATCTGTAAAAGAAAGTTTAGCCTACCATTGCAGTGTATGTACAGCTTGAAATATTTTTTTCCATTTTTTGAGGCAGGGTTTCTTTGTGTAGTCTTGGCTGTCCCAGACTTGCTTTGTAGGTCAGGTGGGCCTCGAACTCACAGGAATCTGCCTGCCTCTGCCTCCGGAGTGCTGGGATTAAAGGCGTGCACTGCTACACCAAGCCTTACTTCAAACATTTTATCACGAAATCAAAAGTCAGGTTAAAATAATAGGTCTGTATTTTCTGGCTTATAAAATGACTGAACAACCTTCAACTTTCCCAGTTAAGATAAAGAGTTTGGAATATACTCGCCAAGTAAGACTACCCCTCTTTGCCAGGCATGGTGGTGCACACCTTTAACCCCAGCACTCGAGAGGCAGAGGCAGGCGGATCACTGTGAGTTCAAGGCCAGTCTGGTCTACAGAGTAAGTCCAGGACAGCCAAGGCTACACAGAAAAACCTTGTCTTGAAAACCAAAATGAAAAACAAAACATGACTACCACTCTTCCAACACACACCCTGTGCAGCAGACTCAGGCATGTGTCTACTTGCGGGCAGACCACATATAGCCAGGCTCTTTATTAAATGTCAGCAGACAGACAGTGCCTACACTTCCTATACTGGCCCTTTAATGCCCCCCCTTCACTCAATTGGAAGAAGAGCAGCCCTCCATGTGGGTTCTGGTGAAGAGCCAATCCATGCTCATGTTCTAGTCTCCAGGTACAGGAAGTTGTGTGCAGCTTGCTGCTCCCTGCTTCTTACTCCCACACAGAGCAGGAACTGGCGGCAGCACCCCCACTCTGTGCACTGGACGTATGAAGCAAGGGAAAGCAAGCTGCAGGTAAGTACCTGGCGTATAAAATGACCCCTGACTTTGGCACAGATTTTTGGCGTTAAAAAGTCATCTTATACAGTAAAAATACAGTAGTATAGACTGACATTATAAGCACACTATAGAATATAATGACAGATTTTTCTTGATGATTTCTATAATACAATCCTGTAATAAGATACAAAATTTGCTCATAGGATATCGAATACTACATAATACCCCAGATTATGATTCTAAAATAAACATCCTCTAGACCAGACTGTGCCAACCATGGGAACTACATATTTCCTCTCTTGACTTTGTATTATCTTTCTCTTCAGCTTTATCAAATCTCTCCTTCCTCTCCACTTTGTATTTTGTATCTCTACACTCAACATAAATTAATTACAATCTGTTGCTAGTATTCATATCCTGAGAAAAATTTAAAGCACCGCTCATTTATTTTCAGTATTTTATGTCAATTTTCTCTTTTTCTAAGTTAACTGATACATTCCTCTTTCGAAATTAACCATGTCCATTGTAACTCTAATTTATAAGCAGTTCTGCTTCAACGTTGCTGAGAAAGAAACAACCTGTGAAATAGGGCAAAAAGGGAGTAAGTGTCTGTTACTGTCCTAAAAAGAAGTTTCAATTATTCAATAATCCCCAAATCACTTCTAGTCTAAAACGACTCTAACAATACTTCAAGAATTTCGCACATTGTATTTTTAATGTTTTTAATACCCCTACCCTTTCATCCCAGACTCTCTGCCATCCCATACTCACACAACTTTGCAAACTCATTTTTAAATGAAAACACACCAAGTCCCACTGGTGCTGCCCCTTAGGTGTGTGGCAATCCAATCAAGGTTGTTAGACCTACCATAAACTACAAGTGCAAAGGAAATCAACCCTCTCTTTCACAGTACTATCAACTACCCACAGCTCCTTGGGTAGAAGTAAGATTTCCTGTCTGCCTTCTTCATCTTTGCTTGGAATTTGTCTGTCTTAAGCTTGAGCAGCTACTGGAGAATGTATCACAGCCAAAGGGAATTCAGATTCCTATTGTGTCCTATTGCATCCAAAAAACAATATTTCATGTAGTTCATTGGCTTTGGCTTTGATCCCTATTCCATAATTATTCCTGAATCATAGGTATGATATTGATGTCCCAATTAGGTCTGATAACTCCTCAGACACTTTTTCTCTTCACTTTGATCAGTTGTAAATCTCTAAGTTAATTACCATTTACTGAAATAATAAGCTTTTCTTATGAAGGTTGAGAGATACACTAATCTATGGGTGTAAAAATAAGTCATTAGTACTTGTTCTAACACTTTGTCCCATTAGCAAGGTAATTGCAGTAAGTTATCACTTAGGGTTATTGACCTGTCTAGACACAGTTTATTGGCCCCAGTAACTGTGCCAAGTATGAGTTCCATCCTGTAAAGTAGACCTTAAGTGCATTCAAAAAGTATTGTGTTACTTTCATAACATTTGTGTCACTATGTGTTTAATCTTTCATTCTGTCCTGTCAAGGCCCATGATGACTCCCATTTTGTTTATGTTATAGCAAATTCTATTTTGCTTCTAAATTTACATTAAATATCCATGTGAAGTCTTAAAACAATGTACTAAATATTGGTGGTCCAGAGTTTCTCAGCTTTACTAGCCTCCTGCTTTTATATTATCTTTTTTTTTAGTCTGGATTTATCACAGTCCCATCATTCATGTATTATGTGAGAAATTATGATGCCATCCCTTAAATCTCAACAAGATTCTACATTCATAAAATCTGGCACACTTGGTTCAGTGTTCAATTAAAAATTAAATCTATTGAAATTTAACAGCCCTATGTTTTATTTTAACTAAACACCACAAACAATACGGCTATACAGCTCCTTTCTCTTCTACTCGGAATTTCTCACCATTCAGCTCCCACCAACTCTTGCCTAACTTAAATCAATATCATTTTTCTGTTCTTACATTCCACATTGCAATATCATTCTCCTGTTTTTACATTCACCCTTTGAATATATTTTCATCACATTAGCCACAGTGAGCCTGTATGTGTGCATGCAAGTATGTATGTATGCATGTATTTACATATGTTTTCATATTTTTAGTCTTATATAAACACATATATATGTAAATAATGTTAATATCACACAACATTAATCCAGTGTTTAAGGTCATGTGATAAATTCCTACACCATGCAGAGTAATGCAGATATTAAAGAGCCATTCACAGTTAGGTCTCCATAAGTAATTACTTTACTCTCTAAACTCTCCCTTCAGTCTGCCAATTCTATCGGCACTCTATATCATTGTTTTTATGTTGCTGTTTGAACTATTTGGAAGCTTATTTACCTACCTACCCATATGGCTCATTTCCTCATCTATCTCTGGACCTCTTGCAAATAGATATTTTTCAGAACAATATTGCTTGAACAGTCTACACTATGTAAACCCCTTGACCCTGATATATAACGTTCTCATACAGATTATCTATCCTAGGCTGGCATTAAATTCCATGTATGGCTGAGAATGACTTTAACTTCAGATCCTTCTAACACAGCCACTAAGTGTTGTGATTATAAAAATGTTCTATGACACCTGGTTTTATGTGTCCTGGCAATTGAAGATGGGCTTTGCTGTATATTCCTCAGCCTCTGAAATCCTTTCCTATTGTACACCATTTTACTCTGAAGTAATGAGCATCAGAAAACATGAATATATATTATTTAACTTGGTATTATATAATGCAAATTATTTAAATTATCTGTTACTACTATGTAGGAATTATAAGGCTAGATATTTGTTTTACTTTGTGCTTTTCAACATATTTTAAAGAGTTAAAAGGCCATCACTTACCGTTTAGCAGAAACCTTAATGAAATTAAGCAAGACAGTGTACCTGAAGCATATTTAGTCTGGTAAGTCAACAACAATTAATAAATATTAAAACTCCCAACTTTCAAGATAAAGCATATTCATCTTTAAGGTTCTGTAGTATAGTTCCCCAATGTGGTAAAATATAATTTTAGATTTTTTATTTTATTTTATGCACATGATTGTTTTGTCTGCATGTATTAATGTGCCCCACATATAAGCCTGGTGCCTACAGAGTTCAGAAGAAGGTGTCAGATCCTTTAGAATTAGAGTTATTTTTGGTGTGAACCATTTGTTGATACGGGGAACTGAACCTGAATCCTCTGCAAGTGAAGCAAATGCTGTTAAATTTTGAGCCCTCTCTCTAGCACCATTCCTTGTTTTTAAAAATATTTTCAAGGCTGAACTATTTTAAGTATTAACTCATCACATACTGCCTCTTCATTGTGTGGATCTAGTTCTTCTCTGTCTACCTCAGGGAAGCACCAACACACACCACATCAGCTCTCTGAACAGTCATAATCTCCTATACATTATCCTACTCGAATTATCAATTATGCCATAGCATATATGAGTCATTTAAAATTTTATTACAATGTGATCAGACTACACCCCGATTGTTATTCTCTCACTTGTATCTTCCCATTTCCAGCCTCCTCTCTCTTCTGCCTTATTCCCCTCCCCTAGACCTCTGACAGAAGGAGACCATATGACCATAGCTTGGCAGGTCTCATTCAGATAGCCTGCATCCCCTTCCTCTGTGTGTCTCCCCACCAAGGGCAAGTGATCAAATCAGAGGCACCAGAATTCATGTCAGGGGCAGTACCCCACCCACAGCCATGGAGAATGTGATGCCCATTGGCTATATCTGAACAGGGGCGTCTATGCCAGCTTATCTAGACCCAGGCAAGCCTGTGAAAACTGTTGCACTAACCAATGGATACACCAAAAATAATGCATGCAGTGAGAATATATGATCTTAATTAAAAATATGGTCAAAGAAATACTGGAAAGAGGTTGACTTTAGTTGGAGAGTAATCAAATGTCTAATTTGTCTTCAAGGAATAAATGATAATAATAATATTAAACAGATTTTTAAATTTATATGTATACTGATCAGAAAATGAAATATAGTAACTATTGTAAACTTGTCATCTTCTGAATGATCCCATTGGGTGCTTTTTTGATGATTTATGTCTATATATTAAAATCAGAAAACAAATATTATACTAAAGAGGTGGGGTCTGGGATTTGTCTCTGATAGAACATGCAGTGAATAAAGTATGAACTAAAATTTATGTGTTCTTAACTCAGAACCTTGAATTTAAAAATGTCCCTGTTGTGAAATGGATTTGGTATACTGAAGTTGTAAATTTTCTTTATAAATTTTTAAAATTCATGTGTGTAAAATTTAGATTGGTCAAAATGCATGATCTATGTTTGAAAATAGGATAATATACTAGATAATATCTAAATAGACTGTTTTTCCTTTTCCTCTGGTGAATATGCTGCGAAGGACTTAAAAATAATAGTAGGAAGCCTTTACACTGCATATACCTACTGTAACTTTAACAGTATCTCATTGGACAGCAAGACACAAGATCTTGAAGCAACTATTAAAGAAAACCCTAAATCTGGAAAAATCCAGGCACAAAACATCCAAGAAATTAAGGACACCGTGAAAAGTAGAAACCTGAGGATAATAGGATTGAGGAAAGAGAAGATGTCAGACTCCAAGGCCCAGAAGATATTCTCAACAAAATCATAGAAGAAATTTCCCTAATCTAAACAATGAGATGCCTATAAACATACAAGAGGCCTACAGAACACGAAATAGAATTGACCAGAAAAGAAAAACTTCCTATCACATAATAATCAAAACACAAAATATACAGAACAAAGAAAAAATATTAAAACCTGCAAGGGAAAAGGGCCAAATAACATTTAATGGCAAACCTATCAAAATTACACCCGACTTCTTGGCAGAGACCATAAAGGCCAGAAGGGCCTGGACAGAGAGAGATCCTACAAACCCTAAGAGACCATCGATGTCAGGCCAGACTACTTTACCCAGCAAAACTCTCCCTAACCATTGACAGAGAAAACTAAATATTCAATGACAAAAACAAATTCAAATACCACCTATCCAAAATCCAGCTTTAAAGAAGGTCCTAGAAGGAAAAACAACCCCAAAGGGACAAGCTATAACCAAAACTACAGAGGAAATAGATAACTACACCATCGAAAAAACACAACCACACAAACACTCTACTGGAACCAACATCAAAATTAAGACTCTTAACAGTCACTGGTAATTAATATCTCCCAACATCAGTGGTCTCAATTCTCCAATAGAAAGACACAAACTAACTGAATGGATGCATAAACAAGATCCAACATTCTTCTGCATTCAAGAAACACATCTCACCCATAAAGATAGACATTACTTCAGGGTAAAAGGCTGGAAAAAATATTCAGAGTAAATGGTCACAGGAAGCAAGCAGGTGTAGCCATTTTAATATCTAACAATATAGACATTCAACCAAAAGTAATCAAAAGGGATGAGGAAAGACACTTCATACTCATCAAAGTAAAGCCAACAAAGATACCATCACAATTCTGAACATCTATGCTCCCAACACAAGGGTACACAACTTTGTAAAAGATCTATTAATGAAGCTTAAACCACACATCAATCCCCACACAATAATAGTGGGAGATTCAACACTCCATTCTCACTGAAAGACAGGTTATTGAAACAGAAACAAAACTGAGAAATAACATCATTAACCAATGCCATGGGTCAAATGGATCTAACAGATATCTACAGAATCTTTCACCCAAACAAAAAGGATACACCTTCTTCTCTGCACCCCATGGAGCCTTCTCCAAAATTGATCACATAGTATGTCACAAAGCAAGCCTCAACAGATACAAGAAGATTGAAATAATACCTTGTATCCTATCAGATCACTATGGTCTTATGCTGCACTTCAACAATAACAGAAATAACAAAAAGCCAAACATACATGGAATCTAAACAACTCTCTACTTCCACTTGGGTCATGGAAGAAATAAAAAATATTGAATACTTCCTGAAATTCAATGAAAATGAAGGAACAACATAAACAAATTTGTGGGAAACATTGAAAGCAGTGCTAAGAGAAAAATTCATAGACCTAAGTGCCTTTAAAAAGAAATTGGAAACATCCCACATAAGCAACTTAATGACACAACTGGAAGCCCTAGAAAAAAAAGAAGCAGAAACACCCAAGAGGAGAAGACATATGGAAATAATCAAACTTGGGCTGAAATTAACAAATTAGAAACAAAGAAAACAGTCCAAAGAATCAACAAAACCATGAGCTGGTTCTTTGAGAAAATCAACAAGATAGACAAAATGTTAGCCAAACTAACTAACAGGCAGAGAGACAGTATCCAAGTCAACAAAATCAGAAATGAAAAGGGAGATATAACAACAGACACTGAAGAAATACAAAGAATCATAAGATTCTACTTCAAAAGCGTGTATGCCAAAAGATTGAAAATCTAAAGGAAATTGACGATTTTCTTGATACAAAATTAACTAAAAAAAGTCAGTAGCCTTCCTATATACAAATGACAATCATGTAGATGAAGAAACTAGGAAACCTATACTCTTTACATTAGCCACAAGCAATATAAAATATCTAGGAATACTCTATCCAAGCAAGTGAAGTACCTGTTTGAAAAAAACTTTAAGTCCATGAAAAAAGAGATTGAAGGCAGCTTGAGAAGATGGAGGGATCTCCCTTGTTCGTGATCGGGAGAATTAACATAGTAAAAATGGACATCTTACCGAAAGCAATTTACAGATTCAGTTCAATACCTATGAAAATACCTATACAACTTTTTAAAGACATTGAAAATTCAATTCTCAACTTCATATAGAAAAACAAAAAACTCAGAAGAGCTAAAACAATCTTGTACAATAGGGGATCCTCCACAGGAGTCTCCATACCTGATTTCAATCTGTACTATGAAGCAACAGTAATTAAAACAGCAAGATACTGTCACATCAATAGGCTGGTTGATCAGTGGAATCAAATTGAAGACCCAGAAATGAATCCACACACATATGGTCACTTGATTTTTGACAAAGAAGCCAAATCTATTCAATGGAAAAAGAATAGCATCTTCAACAAATGGTGCTGGTCTAACTGGATCTCCACATGTTAAAAAATGCAATTAGACAAAGCTCAAGTCCAAGTGGATCAAAGACCTCAATATAAAACCAGAGACACTAAACTGTTTAGAAGAAAAAGTGGGGAAGAGCCTGGAACACATTGGCACAAGAGACAATGTCCTGAATAGAGCAACAACAGCCCAGGCCTTTAGGGCAACAACTAATAACTGGGACCTCATAAGGCTAAGAAGCTTCTGTAAGGCAGGAAACACTGTCAACAGAACAAAGAGATAGCCCAGAGACTGGAAAAAGATGTTCACCAACCCTCCATCTGACAAAGGTCTAATTTCCAAAATATATAAAGAACCTAAGAAATTAAACATCACCAAACCAAGTAACCCAATTGAGAAATGGGGCTCAGAACTAAACAGAGAATTCTCAACAGAGAAAGGAACACTCCCTCATTGCTGGTAGGAATAAAAACTAGTACAGCCACTTAGGAAATCTATCTGGCACTATCTCAGAAAACTGGGGAGAAGGCTTCCTCAAGACCCAGGCATTACACTCCTTGGAAATACCCAGAAGATTCTCCACCACACAACAAGAACTTTTGCTCAATCATGTTCATAGCAGCCTTATTCATAATAGCCAGAACCTGGAAACAGCCTAAGTACATTTACACTATGGAACACTACTCAGCTATTAAAAACAAGGAATTCCCAAAATTTGTGGACAAATGAATTGAACTAGAAATGATCATAATGAGTGAGTTTACCCAGAGGCAGAAAGAGTCAAATGGTATATACTCACTTATATCTGGACACTAGCCCAAGGGGCATGTCCCATGAAAGTCTTCACTTATCAGGAAAGTGGGACAGAGGGAAAGACTTCCTATTGAGACTCTAGGTGAGAGAAACAAGGGAGAATGGGAAACTAGAAGGATCCAGAGGGTCCTAGAAACCTACAATTAGAACATTATGACAGGAGGATCTGGGCCCAGGGGTCCTGCTCAAACTATGGCAGCAGCTAAGGACAATGCATGCAGTAAATTTTGAACCCTACCCAGAGCTAGCCAATGGACAGGACATTCTCCACAATTGAGTGGACAGTGGGAACTGACTTTCACCAGGACTCAGGTGCCCCATATTTGACCACGTCCTCTGGATTAGGAGGCCTGGCAGCACTCAGAGGAAGGCTAGCAGGCTACCAAGAAGAAACTTGATACTCTATGTGCATATACAGGGGGAGGAGGTCCCCCTCAGTTACAGTCATAGGGGAAGGAAGTAAGGTGAAAATGGGAGGGAGAGAGGAATGAGAGAATACAAGGGATGGGATAAGAATTAAGATGTAATACAAATAAATTATTAAAATGTAAAAAGTGTTTTAAAAATTAAAAATTGATTTGTACTCTGAATAAATTAATAAAATTAAAATAAAAACTACCTTGAGTCAGTAACTGACCACAGCACTCACTTTGGGCCAAAAGCCCCTAGTTGAGCTTGGTGTACAGTCCCAGCCCAAAAATTCTGGCTGGACCCTGTGTGCATTTTGGGCCCAGAATTGCTAGCTGATTTCGGCAGACGGTTCAGGCCCTGAAAATCTAGCTGAGTTCGGCCTGTGGTTCGGGCCCAGTGTTCCTGGCTGGACTTGGCAGGGGACACAGAAAGCTGTGGATACCTTGGCCTGACCCAACGCTCATTCAGAGACCCAGAACAATTGCAGGACCCACAGGACAGAGGAGCTGATGATCACTGGCTGTAAGAGTCAAAAAAACAAACAAACAAACAAACAAACAAACAAACAAAAAAACAGGGCTAACCTCCTGCCATCCACACCAGTCAAGTATCAGAGCTTACAGCCTACGGAAATTGTGAGAAAACAAGTGAATCTATCATCAGACTCCCTCCATCCAACTCTGGAAGCTACCCAACAAAAACAGAGACGGCAAGATGTCTAAAGGACAGCGTAAAAGCATACACAAAAACCCCAAAATAACTTGGCATCTCCAGTTTCCATCTATCTCAAAGAAAACACCCAGAGAACTCAAACACAACGGAAACACAAGAAAATTACCTCAAATCCTTGGTAATGAGGATGATAATGAGGGAACAAATGAAATTCATAATCAAATGCAGGAAGACACAGCCAAACAGGGGAGAGACATAAAAGAAGCACATAGAGTGGAACTGGAAAAATTTCAGAAAAATGCAAACAACCAGATGAAAGAAATAAATAAAATGGTTCAAGCTCTGAAGACCTATAAAGTGGCAATGGAAGAAACTCAAGAATATACAATCAGATGAAAGAAATCAAAAAATCAGTTCAAGATTGGAAGATGAAAATGGATTCAATGATAAACACACAAACAGAAGAAAAATGAGAACATGAGACCTCAGAGAAGGAGCCGAGCAAAACAGAGGTGAGCTTTTCTAACAGAATCCAAGAGATAGAAGAACGAATCTCAGGTCTAGAAGATACAATCACAGATCTTGAAGCAACCATTAAAGAAAATGCCAAATCTGGAAAAATCCTGACACAAAATATCCAAAAGATTAAGGACAACATAAAAAGAAGAAATCTGAGGATAATAGGCATTGAAGAAAGAGAAGATACAAAACTCCAAGGCCCAGAAACTATTCTCAACAAAATCATAGAAGAAAACTTCCCCAATCTAAAGAAAGAGATGCCTATAAACATATAACACAGAACATCAAATAGAATTGACCAGTAAAGAAAAATTGGCAGTCACATAATAATCAAAACACACAGAACAAAGAAAAAAATATTAAAAGCTGCAAGGAAAAAGGGCCAAATAACATTTAATGGCAAACCTATCAGAATTACACCCGACTTCCTGGCAGAGACCATAAAAGCCAGAAGGGCCTGGACAGAGATCCTGCAAATGCTAAGAGACCACAGATGCCAGGCCAGACTACTTTACCCAGCAAAACTATCAATAACCATATGATGGAGAAAACAAAATATTCCATGACAAAAACAAATTCAAACAGTACCTATCCACAAATCCAGCTTTACAGAGGGTACTAGAAGGAAAACTCCATCCCAAAGGGTCAAGCTGCAACCAAAACTACTCAGGAAATAGATAACTATCTCATGGCAAAAACACAACTACACAAATGCTCAACTGGAAACAACATCAAAATTAAGACTCTTAACATTCACTGGTCATTAATATCTCTCAACATCAATGGTCTCCATTCCCCAATAAAAAGACACAGACTAACTGAATGAGTGCATAAACAAGATCCAACATTCTTCTGTATCCAAGAAACACATCTCACCTCAGGGTAAAAGGTTGGATAGGCATTACCTCAGGGTAAAAGGTTGGAAAAAAATATTCCAAGCAAATGGTCACAAGAAGCAAGCAGGTGTAGCCATTTTAGTATCGAACAAAATAGACTTTCAACCAAAATTAATCAAAAGGGATGAGGAAGGACACTTCATACTCATCAACGGTAAAGTCAACCAAGATGACGTCACAATTCTGAACATCTATGCTCCCAATACAAGGGCACCCACATTTGTAAAAGATCTGGTAAAAAAGCTTAAACCACACATCGATCTCCACACAATAATAGTGGGAGACTTCAACACCCCATTTTCACTGAAGGATAAGTCATTGAAACAGAAACTAAGCCAAGAAATAACATCATTAACCAATGCCATGGGTCAAGTGGATCTAACAGATAGCTATAGAACCTTTCACCCAAACAAGAAAGAATATACCTTCTTTTCTGCACCCCATGGAACCTTCTCCAAAATTGATCACATCGTAGGTCACAAAGCAAGCCTCAATAGATACAAGAGGATTGAAATAATACCTTGTATCCTAACAGATCACCATGCTCTTAGGCTGCAATTCAACAACAACAGAAAATAACAAAAAGCCTACATGTATGTGGAAACTAAACAACTCTTTGGTAAATGACACCTGGGTCAGGGAAGGAATAAAGAAAGAAATCAGGCGTTTCTGAAATTCAATGAAAATGAAGGAACAACATAAACAACTTTGTGGGATACATGGAAAGCATTGCTAAGAGGAAAATTCATAGCACTAAGTGCCTTTAAAAAGAAATTGGAAACATCCCACATAAGCATCTTAATGACACAATTAGCGCCCTAGGAAAAAAAAAAAGAAGCAGAAACACCCAGGTGGAGTAGACATCTGGAAATAATCAAACTCAGGGCTGAAATTAACAAATTAGAAACTAAGAAAACAGTCCAAGGAATCAACAAAACCAAGAGCTGGTTCTTTGAGAAAATCAACAAGATAGACAGACCGTTAGCCAAACTAACTAAAAGGCTGAGAGACAGTATTGAAATCAACAAAATCAGAAATGAAAAGGGAGACATAACAACAGGCACTGAAGAAATACAAAGAATCATAAGATCCTATGTTGAAGGCATATATGCCATAAAATTTGAAAATCTAAGGGAAATGGACAATTTTCTTGATCAATTTCACTTGCCAAAGTTGAATGAAGAACAGATAAACAAGGTAAATAGTCCCATTTCCCCTACAGAAATAGAAGCAATCATCAAGAGTCTCCCAACCAAAAAAAGCCCAGGGCCAGATGGTTTCAGTGCAGTTTTCTACCAGACCTTCAAGGGCAAACTAATACCGGTACTATTCATTCTACTCCAAAAGATAGAAATGGATGGAACATTTCCAAATTCATTCTATGAGGCCATAGTCTCATTGATACCTAAACCTCACAAAGACTCAACAAAGAAAGAGAATTTCAGACCAATTTCTATTATGAACTTCGATGCAAAAATAATAAATAAAATATTTGCAAAATGAATACAAGAACACATCAAAGATATCATTCATCATGACCAAGTAGGCTTCATTCCAGGCATGCAGGGATGGTTTAATATATGGAAATCCATCAATGTAATCTACCATATAAACACACTGAAAATAAAAAACCACATGATCATCTCTTTAGATGCAGAGAAAGCATTTGATAAAATCCAATACCCATTCATGTATAAAGTTTTAGAGAGATCAGGGATACAAGGCACTTTCCTCAATATAATAAAGGCTATATACAGCAAGCCAATAGCCAAAATCAAAGTAAATGGTGAGATACTCAAGGAAATTCCTCTAAAATCGGGAACAAGGCAAGGCTGCCCACTCTCTCTATATCTTTTCAATATAGTACACGAAGTTCTAGCCAAAGCAATAAGACAACAAAAGGAGATCAAGGGTATCCAAATGGGAAAGGAGGAAGTCAAATTATCCCTGTTTGCAGATGATATGATAGTGTACATAAGTGACCCTCAAAATTCCACCAGAGAACTCTTAAAGCTGATAAAACCCTTCAGCAAATTGGCTGGATACAAAATTAACTCAAAAAAGTCTGTAGCCTTCCTATACATAAATGACAAGCTTGCAGAGGAAGAAATTAGGAAAACCACACCCTTCACATTAGCCACAAGCAATATAAAATATTTAGGAGTTACTCTAACCAAGCAAGTGAAGGACTTGTTTGAAAAAAAATTCAAAACTCTGAAGAGATTGAAGATGACATGGAAAGATGGAATGATCTTCCTTCCTCATGGATCAGGAGAATTAACATAGTAAAAATGGCCATCCTACCAAAAGCAATCTACAGATTCAACGCAATCCCTATCAAAATACCTACACAATTTTTAAAGACATTGAAAGTTCAATTCTGAACTTCCTACGGAAAAACAAAAAACCCAGAATAGCTAAAACAATCTTGTACAATAAAAGGTGCTCCGGAGGAATCTCCATACCTGATCTCAAATTGTACTATAAAGTAATAGTAATTAAAACAGCATGGTACTGGCACAGCAACAGGCTGGTTGATCAGTGGAATCGAATCGAAGACCCAGATATGAATCCACACACATATGGTCACTTGATTTTTGACAAAGAAGCCAAATCCATTCAATGGAAAAAGGATAGCATCTTCAACAAATGGTGCTGGTCTAACTGGAGGTCTATGTGTAAAAAAATGAAACTGGACCCATATTTGTCACCTTGCACAAAACTCAAATCCAAGTGGATTAAAGACTTCAACATAAAACCAGAGACACTAAGTCACTTAGAAGAAAAATTTGGGAAAGAGCCTGGAACATATTGGCACAGGAGACAACTTCCTGAACAGAACACCAACGGCCCAGGCCTTAATGTCAACCATTAATAAATGGGACCTTATGAGGCTGAGAAGCTTCTGTAAGGGAGGAGACACTGTCAAAAGAACAAAGCGACAGCCTACAGACTGGGAAAAGATCTTCACCAACCCTACATCTGACAAAGGTCTAATATCCAAAATATATAAAGAACTCAAGAAATTAAACACCACCAAACCGAATAACCCAATTGAGAAATGGGGCTTGGAACTAAACAGAGAATTCTCAACAGAGGAATATCAAATGGCTGAGAAACACTTAAAGAAATGCTCAGCCTCCTTAGTCATCAGGGAAATGCAAATCAAAACAACTCTGAGATTCCATCTTACACCCATCAGAATGGCTAAGATCAAAAATTCAAGCGACACCACATGCTGGCGAGGATGTGGGGAGAGAGGAACACTCCTTCATTGCTGGTAGGAATGCAAACTAGTACAGCCACTTTGGAAATCTATCTGGTGCTATCTCAGAAAAATGGGAATAGGGCTTCCTTCCGACCCAGCTATTCCACTCCTTGGAATATACCCAGAAGATGCTCCAGCACACAACAAGAAAATTTGCTCAACCATGTGCATAGCAGCCTTATTCATAATAGCAAGAACAGGGAAATAGCCTAAGTGTCCCTCAGTAGAAGAATGGATAAAAAAAACTGTGGTATATATACACTGTGGAATACTACTCAGCTATTAAAAATAAGGAATTCCCGAAATTTGTGGGTAAATGGATTGAGCTAGAAATCATCATAATGAGTGAGTTAACCCAGAAGCAGAAAGAGTCAAATGGTATATACTCACTTATATCTGCATACTAGGCCAAGGGGCATGTCCCACAAAAGTTTTCACTTACCAGGAAACTGGGACAGAGGGGAGGACATACTATTGGGACTCTAGATGAGAGAAGCATGGGAGAATAGCAAAGTAGAAGGATCCAGAGGGTCCTAGAAACCTACAAGTAGAACATTATGATGGGCAGATTTGGGCCCATGGGTCCCGCTCAAACTAAGGCACCAGCCAAGGACAATACAGGAGGTTAACCTTAATCCCCTACCCAGATCTAGCCAATGGTCAGAACATTCTCCACCTTTGAGTAGAAAGTGGGATATGACTTTCTCAGGTACTCTGGTGCCTCACATTTGACCATGTCCCCTGGAGGGGGAGACCTGGTGGCACTCAGAGGAAGGACAGCAGGTTACCAAGAAGAGACTTGATACCCTATGAGCATATACAGGGGGAGGTAATCCCCCTCAGGAACAGTCATAGGGGAGGGGAATAATGGGAAAATGGGAGGGAGGGAAGAATGGGAGGATACAACGTATGGGATAACCATTGAGATGTAACAAGAATAAATTAATAAAACCAAATAAATGTATATTTAAAAAATTTAAAAATGTTTAAAAAATCCTCGCTATAGAAATGTCATAATGAAATTACACTTTCTATGCTCATCAAAAGCATAGCATTATTTTTTTTTAAATATGATTTTAGGTCTAGATAGATGGTTTAAGTTGATAATGATACGACGTGATGGAGATTGATTTACATTTAGAATTTTAGATGAACCAAGATAGGAAAGATGTTTTTGTCAAATACAAATAGCTATAATACTGAGAATGTAAAATGTATATAATTCATGATTGTGTCATGGTTCTCTTGCTATAGGTAGTTTGTTGTTTATATGTGTAATAATATGAATGTTTATGTAAAAAATAAAAATGTTTAATTAATAAAAATAAAATAAAGAAAATTAATTCAAAAAGTCAAAAAGCAAAATAAAAACTAATGGTATAATTATATTTTTAGCTTTCATTTTTCTATAATTATTGTATTATTAGAACCAAATTTCATGTTGTTGAAACAACTATGATGTCATTTTCTTCAGACATCACAGCTAAAAAATTTTAAAGCTGTTATAACACTGAATACAAATGTAAATCTACACTATTCAAATTAAGTACTATGACTGTGTATCAGTATGTAACCTTTTCCAAGATAACCATTAGTATCAAAATGGTTAAAAAGAAATATTATGAATTAAAGTTAATTTGACTTTGATATTTAAATCTAAAACTTACGATTCTTCTGAAAAATGTTTTACCTTAATATTAAGCTGTCTTAGTGCCATTCTCCCTCCCACCCATCCTTGCTACCTTTCTTGCCCTCTTTCTTTTATTGTTTGTCTTGTTTTGTTTTCAGTGTTAGTGAATGAATTAGAACTTCTTAGGTTGGCTTGAGCTTTCTGGTGCATCCTCCTGAATAACTGGGATTATAAATTTAGGCCCTGAGGCTCCGCCCAGTCTTCCATCTCTCTCTCTCCCTCTCTCTCCCTCCCCCCCCTCTCTCTCTCTCCTTTTATATAGGCTTTATAACTGCGTTTGACTAGGTCATGGTGATGACCCAATATCTGTCGTTGTTGTATAAGATATATTATATAGGCATATTTCCCCTTACAGAGTTACAATTTCCTGTATAAACTCAGATTGTCTACATTATTTTTGGCGCTACAATGAAATGCTGTTTGGATAGATAAGCATGTCTGAATTTTATTCCTGTTGTACTGACATGTGAGGCCAGCAGTCAGTCACTTGGTCAGTTTTTGAATGCAAACCAAATGGTGATTATCAAATCTAGGACTGTAAGAGAGACTTCAGAAATGACTGACCTCTAGGTTCCCAGATGAGTAAACCCAACTTAATGAATGTGATCACCTTTTATAGACTCTCAGAGAGCTAAAGGAAGGACTAGACCTGACACCAAGATGTATGTGATGAACAAAATGACTGCTATGGTTCCCCCTGAATTTGTTATGCTACACATGGAAGGATTTACTTATGTCTGCATCTGAGAATCACAGATGTGATTCCCCCTTTCTTTTCACTCTCTTCTTAGCTTAATTGTTTAACTTTCTTCTACTGAAATGTCCATAGACACTAAATAAGGGTTTCCCTTTGAGGCACGTGCCGGTGGCCAATTATTACAGAGAACAAAGGAGGGGTTCTGAATTATCTGAGATTCAGAAGTGGAAGCTAGCTAATGAAAAGATTTAATCACTAATCAGGAAGGTCTTGCTGATCTAGTTAAACTAATGAGTGAGTGAAAAATAAAGCAAGAGTCCTTATTAATCCTATTATCAGGCAATAGAATACACTCCGTCCCATAGTCCTGATTGGGTAACATGTTACCGTAAAAGCAAGTTGTACTAAGGTGTTTTCCTGACAAGTATTAAAATAACCTAGCAAACTTTCAAGTGCTTTGATTAAAAAATATATAAGAAATATATTCACAAGAAATATTTAAAAGAACAAGGAATCATACAAGGGATTTGAGCAAAAGCCACATTGTTACAAAAAAGAGCTGCTCTCAGCTGTCTAGTTTTAAAAATTAAATTGAATATGGTTAGAATAGCGCACTAGCCTCTACAGTATAAATTTTATTTTGGCGCCTTTCTGTTCCTTGTCATAATGACATGTGTAGTAATTTTCTTGTTGATTTTTTTCTTTTTCATGCTTCACACCAAACTGCTCAGGGCTAAGTACAGAAAATTGCATTTTTCTTTCTAATCTCAACATTTGATTGAAGAAATATGTCACCTTCCTTCTTATGAAAAGCACATTTTCATAAGAGTAAGCCTCCAATGATGTTGAAAGCATAATTTAGTTTTACTGTTTAAATTATTTATTTATGTATGCATGCAGCAAAATGCATTCATCATTAATATTAACATCTGCATTGATTGTTAATAAAATTCTTCATGGATTGATACTGCAACTCACATATTTATCTCATACAATTTTAGAGTCACCAAATGTACCAGACTATTTGAACACCAAAGCACTGGTCACCTCCATCTGCCTTTTTCTAGCTACAGTGACCTCTTGCTCCACACAGCTCACAAACAGTCAAAAAAAGCCCATATGTGTGGATTTTTTTTCTTAGATATCACTTTAAAACTTAACTTTTTGAAGATATGTGAATTTGGTAGGTAAAGAATCTGAAAGGAGTTTGTTCCACAGAAATAATTACATCACCTCCTAAGTTCACTCATACATTTTTTAAAAATGTCAATGGCAAATCACCTCTGTGTAGTTTTGAGAAGATATTCAGTTACGTTTTTCCAGTTCAGTATGCTCGAGTTCCTATGTAGGTGTTCATAGCTACTGGAAGGAGCATCTCTCAAGGTGTGATAGATTTGTCCTCACTGAGGCTCACTCCCTCACATTATCATTGGAAGTGACTTGGAAATAATATAGTACATATGTACCAAGAATGTAACTTTTCTTTTCAAGAATACAAACTCACTTCTGCATCTCAAGCAAATTTTATCAAGTGTTTAAACTCTCCTGAGCCCATCAAATTATGACAAGTTGTTATGATACAGTTTGAACTGTGTGTTATTTTTCTCTGCATTTCCTAGCAATTAAAAGCATAGGCATGTAGGCCAAAGTATAACTTACAGTATTTAGAGTAGAAATTATACTGTGGCTAACACATCACAGACATATGTGAATAATAAAAGCTTTACTTCAGTATTTGAAAAGGATATAAGCTACACTAAAGTATTACAGAAATGTGTTCTGTTGATTGGAGGAAAAAGAGAAACCTACTAAAACCAAAGAAGGGACCAGATGTTTCTGTTTTGTTTCATTCCAAGAAACACAAATTGAACTTGTCTTGAGCCCTCTTCTAGTAGGGAGGCATCATCCACATTTTGTTTTATTTTGTTTTTATATCAGATATGTTTAAGAACATAATCTCCTGTGTTTATAAGTATTATTT
Source organism: Acomys russatus (assembly GCF_903995435.1). Classification (NCBI taxonomy): domain Eukaryota; kingdom Metazoa; phylum Chordata; class Mammalia; order Rodentia; family Muridae; genus Acomys; species Acomys russatus. The sequence continues at coordinate 77,027,834 of NC_067137.1, read as the reverse complement.
CTAAAGCACAATACGCTGTCTTTGACTCCAGGTAGTTCTTAAACATTACAACAATTACAAAGCACAATGGCTGCCGATCCTACTTGAATCCAGTGACAAGGACAACAGTACAAAAATAAGATCAGCTTTCCGTGGCTTTGAATATTTGTGGAATGAAAAAAAAAATCAATTCAGCTAAATAGCTTATTAGAGTGAAAACAGGTTGTTGGAGTCTTGTTTCTGGGTGATAAATCTCCAACCAAGATTGTTCTAAAAAGCAGTAGAGGAAACAAAATCACACTAGGCAACTGATCTTAGAGAAAAGAGTTCCTTGAGAATGGTGGCCTTTATCTATAATTGAGGGCACAGTTGGAAACCTGTAGGCTGTTATCAGACCACAGCTATGTGTGTATTTGAGTGCAGAATTTGGCTATGCACTCGGGTTTAGATACTTTTTTGTATTGCTTGTAATACTTAAAAATGTGAACAATACATTTTTACTAATCTTTAAGAAAGGAGTAGCATGTATTCATAAGGATTATTGAAGCGAGGGAGATGCTTCAATTGGCAGAAGTACTTGCTGAGTAAGTGTGAGGAGCTACTTTAAATTCCCCAGAGGCCACATAAAGCCATTTGTAACCCTAACACTCCTACACAGACAAGGGAGATTGAAAAAGGAGGGTCTCCTAGGTCGGCTAGGCTACTTCACACAGCACTGAACAATAAAAGGATTATATCTCAAACAAGGTGAAAGGTGAACACTGACTACCAGTGTCATCTTCTGACTTTCCTGCACATCATAACATGGTAGGTACACTCAACAAAGCAATGTGCATGCACACACACAAGCACACATGCACACAAGCATGCACACACACAGGTGGCTGGGGGTAAGGCATGTTGTTAATGAATATGATCCCTGAGATGGAAGAAGAGGAATCCTGCAGATCTCAAAGGCAGCCTAACCTCTTTGGTGAGCTCCATGTCAATCAAAAACAGTGTTTCAACAATACAAGGCAGAAGGAGAGATGGTTCAGTAGTTAAGAGTGCATATTTCTCTTGCAGAGGACCCAAGTTTGGTTTACAGTACTCATGTACTGTGGCTCTCAAACACCTGTAACTCTTGGTTCAAGTGATCCAAAGCTCTCTTTGCAGCCCGTGATAAAATGCCCTCATGTACACACACACACACAGACACACACACACACACACACACACACAGACACACACACACATACACACACACACACAGACACACAGACACACACACACACACACACACGAAAGAGAGAGAGAGAGAGAGAGAAGAGAGAGAGAGAGAGAGAGAGAGAGAGAGAGAGAGAGAGAGAGAGAGAGAGAGAGAGAGAGAGAGAGAGAGAGAGTCTAAAACTAAATTCTGATCTCCCCTGTAAGCCTCCTCTTTTCAGTCTTAGTGTCATGGCCCATATATGATCTCTAGTTTCTTTTTTTTTTTTTTTAAGATTTATTTATTATGTATACAGTGTGCATCAGATCTCACTATAGATGTTGTGAGCTACCATGTGGTTACTGGGAATTTAACTCAGGACCTCTGGAAGAACAGTCAGTGCGCTTAACCGCTGAGCCATCTCTCCAGCCCCTATCTCTGGTTTCTAACACATGAGATTCTTTCTTTCTTTCTTTCTTTCTTTCTTTCTTTCTTTCTTTCCTTCTTTCCTCCTTTTCTTCTTCTTCTTTTTCTCCTTCTTTTTTTTTTTAATAGATAATACCTGGAATGTCACCTTAGGCACTTGAATTTTCTTTCCTAGTTAGTAATAAATGTTCCATTAATAAAATGGATTAGGTTAATAGAACATGAACTATGTGGTCTTTACTATGCAAGCAAATAATAACAAATCCAAGATCCCATTAATATTTTTATCAATGTCTATTTAGTTCGTTAATAATATGAGAGTAACAGGATGCTGTGATTCTCACCTTCATGGTGCAGAGTTCTACTCCTTCCTCAAACAGTCCTAACTTGCTAGTTGCAAAGCAGTTTCAAGAGAAGAAGAAAATAAGCCAAAATGTTTATGTCAGCAACAATCAATTTGCTAATTTTCATTATTAATGTGATTTAAAAAAATTTTTATTTATGTGTGCCACATGCATGCCTAGTGCCTGAGAAAGCCAGAAGAGAGCATCAAATACCCTAAATCACGAGTTACAGACAATTATAAGCTAGCTTCTGGGGGCTAGGCTTTGACCTTGAGTCCTGTACAAGATTAGCTGGTGCTCACAACCACGGAGCCATAGCTAAAGTACCTGCTTACTTTTTGTGAACTTATTTCAAAAGAACGTTTAGCTGAAAAGCTTTTGTTCTCAAGGTAATTTGTTACTCTCATATTTTATACATGAGAAAAGGACAAATTAAAAAATGGGAAAATGAAAAACAGAACTGACTGGGCCTATGCATAAGGGGTCGTTGTCATGAAAGACCTATGGGTTTGCACATATTCATCTGTTACAGGACCCCAGGCTGCATGACTGTTCAGTGTGATGAAGGCTCTTCTGAACATGACCAGCACTGAGTACAATAGGCTCCAACCTTCAAAGCAGAATATTAGAGAAAATTATGGTTGTGTTGCCTAACATAATAATAGCAATAAAGTTTATCCTCTGGTCATTTCTTTTATTCTTTTTGGGGGGATTGTTTTTCCTTATAGAAAAAAAAGTGTTCTTCTTGTAGGTTTCTAGGACCCTCTGGATCCATCTATTTCCCTATCTCCTATGTTTTTCTCACCTAGAGTCCCAATAGGATGTCTTCCCCTCTGTCCCACTTTCCTGGTAAGTGAAGACTTTCATGGGACCTGCCCCTTGGGCTAGTGTCCAGTTATAAGTGAGTATATACCATTTGAATCTCTCTGCTTCTGGCTTAGCTCACTCATTATGATCATTTCTAGTTCAATCTATTTATCCACAAATTTTGGAAATTCCTTGTTTTTAATAGCTGAATAGTATTCCATAGTGCAAATGTACCACAGTTTCTTTATCCATTCTTCTACTGAGGGATACTTAGGCTGTTTCCATGTTCTGGCTATTATGAATAAGGCTGCTATGAATATGGTTGAGCATCTGTCCCTGTTGTATGCTGGAGCATCTTCAGGGTATATTCCAAGAAGTGGAATATCTGGGTCTTGAGGAAGCCCTATTCCCAGTTTTCTGAGATAGCACCAGACAGATTTCCAAAGCGGCTGCACTAGTCTGCCTTCCACCAGCAATGAAGGAGTGTTCCTTTTTCTCCACATCCTCGCCATCATGTGCTGTCACTTGAAATTTTGATCTTAGCCATTCTGATGGGAGTAAGATGGAATCTCAGAGTTGTTTTGATTTGCATTTCTCTGATGACTAAAGGTGTTGAGCATTTCTTTAAGTGCGTCTCAGCCATTTGATATTCCTCTGTTGAGAATTCTCTGTTTAATTCTGAGCCATTCAGTCTGTTTTATGTTGGCCATCTTCTGCTGAGAATGGGGGCCTGGCCTTAAATGTAGTTAATATACCTAGCAACATTCCTTTGGAGAAAACTATGTTTTTCTTTGCAACCATGTGTCAGTTGCGGAAGGCTTCTTGGCTAGGGGATAGGAGCTCCTGTTTTTGTTGGGTTGAACAAGCACAGGCCCTGTGCATGCTGTCCCAGTTTCTGTATTTTTCTGTATACATTTGTCCTGTTATGTTCAGAAGACATTGTTTCCTAGGAGTTATCTATCCCCTCTGACCTTTACAATATTTCTGCTTCGCCTTCTGCCAGCTCCATGAGCCCTGATGGGGAGGCTTTAATGAAGACATACTCAGAAGGAAGACTGAGTGTTCCAAAGCTTTTTGATTCCTGCGGATCATCATCCAGTTTTGGTTCTCTATGTTAATACCAAACTACTGAGGAGGAATCTTTTCTGATGGCGCTGAGCAAAACACTGATCTATAGGTCCAGTAGAATGTTATTAGGAGCCATTTTATTGTTCTCATCTCTTCTTTTTTATTCTAGCCTCACCACACTTCAAATGTTTCTGTAGGTGGGAGAAGATATATAAGTTCACAGAGGGCAGTTATCACTGTGAAGGACAGAAAGAATTCTTTCTCTGTTTTAGGAATTTATGTCTAAATTCAAATTGTCTTCCATATAATGATTTAATTTTTTCTCCTCTGCCTACTGTGAAGTGTTCAGACCATGAAATTATAGTGATGTCAAGTGATGCTTAAGTATTCCCCTCAGTCTTTCCATAAGGAAAGTAGTCCAAGAGAATGAACATACAGTTATTTTAGGGTGGGCAGCACTTGTGTTTGTGTGCTTTCCAGAAACAAAGCGTGTAATAGTATCTTATTGTGAGAGTTTGTAATTGTAGGCAGTGGCTCTTGAGTCCACCAGGATTTGGTTCCTTCAATCTCAGTCTACATTGCCCCTTTTCTTTAATGTGCAAACTTTTATGGTTCATTTATCCTGTCTATGTGTTAGGGTTCAGGTGCATATTTGAAAAATAACATATACTGTCTAGGATCATGTGAACTGGCAATTGGTGACTTTCTGTGACATAAATAACATCAAATCTGGACTATTTAAAAACATTCCAATGTTTACACACACACACACACACACACACACACACACACAGAGACACACACACACACACACACACACACACACAGGTTTTAATATAAATATGACAAGGTAGGAACATGTGTAGGAATTTACATTATATATTATAAAAAGTAATAATGGAAAACAATTCTAAGTGTTAGGAGAAGGAAAGTGCTACTTTGGTCTTGCTTTACATTAGGATTTATGTTGTCAATCATGGCTTATTCATGGCTTCACCTGCCAATAGCCTTGATGTGGTAACAGAAAGACAGGCCTATTCTATCATTACAATGATGAGAATGGAAACTCATTAAGCCTCCCTTTTGGTGTGTGTGCGTGTGCGTGTATGAAGCACACAATTGACAAGGAAATGCATCAACATTTCCCATGCAGGCTCCTGTGTTAATCTCTGGCTCCTTCTGCTTCCCATGGGCTGACTCAGCTGGACTGTGATCTGGGCCTGCAGACTAACCTAAAAGATATGTGTTTCAGCTGAACAGGTTGGGTGGTTTCTTTCCCTATCACACTCTCAGAGACAGCATTTTGTACTCGGCCCTGTTCTCCTGCTCAGTTAGTGGCTCCTGCCTGAAGCGCTATCTGGTGAAAATCTAGATAGATCCCTGTTTATCTACCCAGGGCCAAATAGGAAAGGGTTCACAGCCCTTCTTTCCCTCAGAGCTGTCTGAAGATGTTGCTGTCTTTTCTAACCTCACCCTGTTCTCCATTTTCCTGTCATTAGTATTTCTTCAATCATAGGGTTTGAGTGGGCAGTCTGATTCCTGACAGGACTTTGAATGATAAAAATCTCTTCAATGAAACAAAATTAATGATTTCTCTGTTGAGAGGAAGGAATAATAGATTATCCATCTACAAGGATCAATAGCACTTAATGTCTCTATTTCTAAAGCCAAGACAAGCTGTAAGTGATTTGTCTGAATCTCGCCCACTCTTTCTTTTTGTGCTAAGAGTTTGTAAGAATGGCACAACTGTGCGTATATGCGTGCTTCCTTTGTGTCCTATTCTCAAGAGGTTTATCATGGCTAGCACCTGAGAGTAACTGATATGGGCACAGTGAAGGGGACTGGCTTGAGAGAGGAGAAAAACAAAACTGGAAACATTTATTTACAGAGCCAGATATGTGGCCCAAGCCTTTCTCACAGCCATTCTGATCTGAGGCATAGAGACTGGTAACTTGATATTATCCTGGGCTAAACAGCTAGTTCTAGGCTTACATAGACTACCTGGTAAGGCTCTATTGTAGTCACTCAGTAAAAAAGCCCATGTCTAGACTATATCAGGCCCTAAAATCAATCCATACTATCTAAGAGTAACAGCAAATTTCACTGTGTTTTTGCATTTTAGCTAAGATATAAGAATGTCTTTACCTTAGTCAGTAAGAGGAAAGATGTACTAAGAAAAAAACCTTGAAGTTATTTAAGGATATTATAGTGCAGTGATTAAAACAACTCATCGCCTTTTCAAGACTAAATTTCTCTTTTATCCTTTCAGACTTGGGAAATGAATGCCTATCTCACAGACTTACATTAAATCATTTTATTGCTGTCTGTATAAATAACCACTGAACAACTCCTTTGCAGCTAGGAAGCATAATATATAAGCCTAACATTATATTTGTTAATTCCATTATATTTGTTAGTTTTTCCCTCAAATTTTACATGGCTATCTGATTAATGTTCAATGTTGCCGTGCTCATACTAGCTAAAGGCAGTGCACCTGGTTGTTCCCAGTCCCATGTATTCACTATGTGTTTCTACTATATGTTTGCCTTGGGTTGAACCCTTTATACACAGGGGAGCCATTCATACTGCCTCACAGCATCTTTTCTTTCCATTTATACTGTCTAAAGTGGTTTCTCTATAACTTTATCTGATTTAGTTTGAGGAATCTTCAGAAGATGTCTGTTCTTCTGTGTTATTTTCAGAGTTCATGGCCATAGTCTAGTGTCTGGACCCCCTAATAGTTGAGTCTCCCAGTTTATGGGTTTGTTGCCTCATTGTGTTCTGCTGTCATATATTCTACAGAAACCTTTATCCATCTCATCTTGAAAGTGTGCTATACACACTCCTTATACTTGAACATACCCTTCTCCCCTCTTGGTGTTGAATAAATGTATAGCCATCTGGTAAAGCTTACTGCACTGTCTATCAGAAAGACCATCAGGTCTTCCCTTAGTGGTAATTTCTCTATCTTATATTGTGTACTTGTAAATATACAATAATACTTTTAAAAAGATTTTTTGCACATATGTGTGTGCAGGTATGTGCGATGCTTGCACACATGTGCCATGTGGATGCATGTATGTATGCATTTTGTCACATGTGTGCAGGTGGCTGGCACATATGTGTGTGCATGTTTGTGGAGGCCCAAAGTGAATGTCTTCTTCAGTTACTTTCCATACTATGTATTTGTTGCTGTCTATCACTTAAACAGAAAGCAATCTAGTTGGACTGTCTAGCTAGCTAACTTGTTAAAGGGATCATTTGTCTCTGCTGCCCGGGCACTGGGCTTATATGAGCTGTCACAATCACATAGCATATGTACAGGGGATGGGACTCTCAACTCTGATAGTCATGTTTGTAGGCCAACCATTTATTTACTAGGCCTTCTCTCTAGCTTCTCAGAGTATTTTCATATAAGAAAAAGTATCCTTAGATCTCATGGAAAGTCATAATATAGCTTCTTGGATTCCAATCAAAGAAGACTCTGAGTCAATAGTTTTCAGGTATTCATGCTAGCTTTACAACTGGAACGGACCCACTGCACATTGCAGGCCTCAGCTCCTCTTCCTCACAAAGTCACTGGTTTTCACAATTGGTATACCACCCAGCATATCTATGCTAGTACACTGACTTATGACAAATGTGGCTGAACTGTCCAGTTCCGTTTCATAATCTAGAGGACAGTAGGAAAACAAATCAGGCTTGGACTTTCAAATAGAAACAATTCATACTCCCACCTTCCATAATATTTCTTGCTTCCATCTTACTATGGTGTATCCTCCTTAGTCCCCCGCTTTGGGTAATTTTTTATGGCTAAATTTATGCTTTGGTGTTTTAATCAAAGCTAGGTGACCTTTACAGTATTTTCTTTTTGTCATGTTTTGAGTGGAGAGAATTGTTGTACATTTTTATATATTTTTAAAGCCTTTTTTTTTTATTTTTAGATATTCAGTGGATTGTGGACAACTATGTTTGACCTGCTGTCGCAATCAGGACACAATATTTTATTACTTTTAACTTCATAATCATACCAACTGACATTACATTTTTCTCCCAACATAATATTTTATGCACTATTTGGGGATTTCACACAGTGTACACTGATCACACTCACGTCTTCCCTGTACCACTCTTGTGCCCTCCACAAAGCAATCAAGCAAGCAAGAAAAGACAGACAGACAGAAAGAAAAGACAGAAGGAAGAAAAGAAAGACATCATGTCCAATTTTTGTTACCCATGAACTCCTTGGAGCATGGTTAACCTCCCAGTAGGTCAGTCCCTCAAAGATAATTGAGTCCAATCCCATCTTCCACCCCCTCCAGAAGCCATCAACCATGAAGAGCTACAATTCAGCATCTTTATCACAATTTTTAGGATTCATTCCAGAGGCTTATGGGTTATTGGTGGCGAACAAGGGTGCAATGTTTCTATTTTTCCTTAAAAAATGTTCTCAAATTCACTATAACATACCTAAATTTTCTTTAATTTTTTTTCTAATGTTTTTCCATTCTTCCTTCTCTCTCTCTCTCTCTCTCTCTCTCTCTCTCTCTCTCTCTCTCTCTCTCTCTTCCTCCCTCCTTTCCTTTCTTTTTTTCCTCTCTCGCTCTATCTCTAAACAGTAGTAAGGCATGAATTATTCTAAATTATCCTTTTTTCTTTTACTAAGAGAAAATAAGCATCAAAAGAAAACAATGAAAACGCTTCACTTTTAAAAAATTTCAAGTTGCTACTAGAGCACGAAAGGTTAACTTACATTATAATCTGAGAGAGACAACAGTTTAATATTTCCAAGGCAGATGAAATGTTTCCTTTGTGTTTCATGATATTTAATGCAATTATACAAGGAACTCAAGTAGATAGTTCTGCTTAGGCAGTGACTTGTATTTTACCTCGATGGTTCTGAGAGCCCTCTGTGCCTAGGACATGAAGAAAGCTAGGTAGATTTGCACTGAAAAAGTAAGATGTTTAGACTTTTCTCCTCAATGGAAATTACACTTGGAAATTTATGTCTCATTAACTGAACATGCATTATTTTCTTTTCAAAAATTCCTTTTTGTCAATGCATTCTTCTACAATTTTACATATGTTATGATAGTTTTAATTGTTAACTAGGCACAACCTAGATTTATCAGGTAAGAGAATTGCAGTGTGGTATTGTGTAAGTAGGATTGGCCTGTGCATAGTTCTATGAAAGGTTGTCTTAATGAAATTACATGCTATGGGAAAAGCCACCCTTCTGTGCATGGCTCCGTTCTGTAATGAGGATGGTTAAGCTTTAACAGGCAAGTTCCTAAGCATAGGTGAATTTATCCTGCCTGTTCTTGGCCATGAATGTGATGTGACTGACTATCTCAAGCTCCTGTGCCATGACTTCCACACATTGAGAGTATGCAACCTGGAATTATGAGCTACAATAAACCCTGTCTTTCTAACTTTCTGGGTAAAAGTCCTGGTGTTTTGAAACAGCAATAGAAAAAAAGACTAGCACAAATATACACACTACGTTATAGCTACACTAATTCTTTAGCTTATACTCTCCCATCCCATCTCTCCCCTTCTTCCCACCAAGTCTTCATCCCATTTTATGACTTTTTGTTTTGCTTTTAACCCACTGTTTTGAACAAGGGCTACCCAGGTGGGCACAGATGTAAAGCTATCTATTGGACCATAAGGTATGCATAACTGGCCACATCTTTGAAGGTGATGTCATCTCTGCCAGCAGCTTTGTTTCGGAGTTAGCTCCATGCAGTGGATGGGGGCCCAATTGGGCCCTCCGATCTGTGCCTGTAGATTTATTAGCTCAGTCTCTGCAGGTCCTATTCAAGCAGTGGCAACTGCTATAAGTTCATGAATACCGGGGCCATGTCATGCCCATAGAATGACATTTCACAGCCTTCCTTCCCATGGCTCTTTATGAATCTAAGATAGCTGGCTCATAGGCAGAACTTGCCTGAATCTCCTAACCTGTGAGCTTCCAGAAGACCGAAGGCTGTGTACATTTGTGTATCTGTCACAGAACTTAATATGTTTAGTATGTTATCCCTTCTCAATTAAGTATTTGCCAAATTGAATTTCACCCAGTTATTTTGTCACAATCTGATTGATGCACGCTTTCATTCTTATCGTATTCCTTTTTAATGCTTTCCATGTTTGGCTCCCCCCACCCACCCTTCACCCCCGAGCCCATGCTTCTGACAGCTTCAACTCTCAAAGCTGTTTCACACTACTTTCATCATTCTGGTTCCCGATGTTTAGTAATTCATTTTAAGTTACAGGCAGTTTCATTTTCTCTTTTTCTTTGTATAAGAAATCAATCATTTATTTTTAATGTATCTATCAATCAAAGCTAGCCATGAATCCTGTTTAAATAATTATAGTTGAGACATTTACTTGGAATCCTCCCTCAAAGCATTATCATGAGTCACACATCATATAACCATCCTGGGACAAGGGATGAGCTTAGTAATTAAAGAACATCTAACTCTTCAGAATGTTTCTGTCAACATCTGTGGCACAGCTGTAGGAAGCTTCTTTGTTTAACTTTGTTTTGTATTTGTTTTTGTTTATTTTTGGTGTGGGAAATTTAAGTAATTATTTAATACTTCCAGGATGAGGATGGTAATCCATTTGTAGGAGGGGGTGGTGCCAGCCATAATGAAAGAGAGAGATGAAAGCATTATGGTTAGCTGATGCAGTATGGGCCTAGTAAATACTTCACACACTAGCACTATAGCTCCTGATTCTGGAAGAAAAATATTAGTTGAAGAAAAAAAAAAAAAAACACAATTTGCCAGAAGTGGATGTAACTGGAGATCTCCTCAAGCAAATAAGCTAGATTAAAGAAGTCAAATAATGCTTGTTTATTCTTATATATAATTGTGAAAATACGTGGTGTCAAAGTTATACAAATATATAGGACGTTATGAGGTGAGAGAAGAGACCTTAAAGGGAACAAAGTAATAGAATACATATGATAGGAAAGCAAAGGAGAGGCTTTGAGGTAAAAAGTGGTAACTATCAGGAAGATGACAGAGTGGCAGCAGAAGACAAGGTTGAAGAAACTCAGTAGGACCAAAATCCATATGAAAATGCCCCAAAGAAAGCTGTTGCTTTGTGTGATGACTTTAAAAAAGTGAAGAAGCTTGAAGTAAGTAAGCCTACTTTTCATAGAGGCCAGAGCCATCATGAATCGAGCAGATCCTGGCCACCTACATAAACCAAACCCATCTGAGGTGTGATCTACCTCGGAACTTTGAGCACACACTGTGTTTTCTGGTTCCTTTCACTTTGAAAGTTCTGCTCACTCTATTCCAGATTACCCTAAGGAAGAAAAGTATCAGACACACCTGTTTCCACATGTATTGCTTCATCTGGGTTAAATTCTATGAGTAACTTTTATTTTCATTTTTTTGTGAGGTAGTGCTATGGCTAAAAACAATAATAAAACAAAATAAATTCATCAAATATTACTTTACAAACTTGTGGAGTATACTTTTAAACTTCAAATTTTATTTGCAAAATGTATTAGAGAAAACAGCATTTTGAGTACAGAAGCCCACTAACTTCCCCTTTTCTGACTGGTTTCTGTGCTGTCTGTGGTAATTCCTGCTGGGAATGGTTTAAAAGCATATGCTCCATAACATATGGCGTGTCTGTCAGAGTCTGTTTCTGCGGTGACAGGGAATTATTCCAAATAGAAGGTTGTTAACAGAAAAGGCTCTTCCTATGGGGTATTTTGGAATCTCTCTGACTCTTTCGCTTTCTTCCCTCAATTTACTATTACATTTGAAATTGAGTACTTGAGGAAGAAAGGAGGCAATTTTTAGCATCTTAAGCACAAATAATCTAGCTAATTCTAAGTGCATGCAAATGTAACATCATAAAGTCTAGGGCTAAAAATGTCTCCTAAAATAGTTAGAAGTCAATGATCAACTGATTGCATTTTTTGAGCATTGTGTGATCAATAGTTAAAGCCATGAAGGAAGATGAAAATAATACCATAACAATTTTCCAGACCAAAAAAAAAAAATGATGATAGAGGCAGGCTTGGCACTGCAATGTCAGGGCTCCTTTAAGGCCTCTGCACCCTTCTTTTTCACTTGATAGAAAAAAATTATTGTTTTTTTTTTATATATCCTTTTTTCTCTTTATTATAATTTTTTTCACATTATATCCTGATTATTTCTCCCTCCCTCATAGCTTCTCGTTCCCACTCTCCCTCTGCTGCCTTACTCCCCAGGCCTAGTCCTCGGACTGCTGACCAGAGGGGGGGGTACTCCTTCATCACCATCTGAACACAGCCTATCAGGTCTCATCAGGATAGCCTGCATCCCCTTCCTCCGTGTACCCGTGGGGCTCCCTGCCAAGGGGAAGTGATTAAATCATGGACACCAGAGTTCTTGTCAGAGGCTGCTCTCCACCCCAATTTCTCTGGTACTGATATAACCAGTGCTGAGCAAATACTATTGGGTGGTACATGACTATGAATTAGCTCTAATAGTTCTCACTGGGTCAGTGTCTAACACACAGGAAGCCACAGAATAGGAGAAGGAATAACAGTCTCTGGGTGGGGAAAACTGGCACTGAGCACTGATATTCTTAGCAGGCAGTGGCTGGGTTTCAATTACAAGCCTTTAGGGCAATCAACGTATGACAGGCAGAAATGGAATGGATCATTTGGGTTAGACATCTACTTGAAAATAAAATCTTCAGGAGCTAGTGCATGTGATACTGATGATGCTATATTGAATACCAGCTGTGTCAAAAAAGATAGTAATTAGAGGACAACTGAAAATATCAACAAAGCCTTCTCTTGCTGTCATGACCTTGGCTAGGTCTGCAACATAAGAAACCTGAAGAGCAAATGTCTAAGATTCCCAGTACTGACTGCAGTGTCTGCGCATGTATGGAACTGTTTCTATTCTGAGGATAAGATAAAATACCCACCAATACCCATAGGAGATACAGTAGGCTCTCCTTTCACTTGCTTTAATTATTATTTGCATTACTTGGTTCTATGGTATATGTGCTTCTTCAATGAAATCTTTGGCTATGTCCCTGTTAGCCATCGTCCATTAAAAGTTTTGTGACTAATAATACTCGTACAATGATTAATGACCAAATGACAGAGAAAGACAGAGAGATAGAGAGAGAAAAAGACAGAGAAACAGAGACAGAGATTTTTCTCAGTGGTGGAACAGATATAGGTATCCAAGCAATCATAAACCCTTTAGTCCAATTTTTTCCCTTCCATGAAAGTTACAGATGATTTATGAATATAAGAATATAAGTTTTGTTTTTGTAATGGACTTCTTTCTTGCTTTATTTAAGTTAGAAAATGGCCATCTTTCTTGTAAATCTAAATATAGAAAGCTTTTTTTTTTTGTGGAGTCTTGGATTATTATTCATTATACTATCTGGAAAAAAATCTTGGGAAGAAAAGAAAGAACAGAGAACAAAAGGAAAAGATAAAAGAGTGGCAAAAGGGGGCAAAATCAAGAAAAAGTAAATGAGAAAGAGAGAACCATGCGTGGTTGAGACAAAGGGAAGGCAGGAATCACAAGTTGGTGTGCATAACCACTCACCCTTGCATGGCAGCTGTAAGTAGCACAGGGATTTAACCACTCAATGATCTGCACACTATACCTCTGAACTCAGGCGTCTCTGAATCTCTTTTCCAAAATTGTCACAAAACTTTGGTCATTTCTCAGTAATTTTTTTTGCCTAACTAATTAAGCACCCTAATTGCCTCAAAGCTTCCAGAACATCTTCTTTGTACACTTATATTTTTCTCAAACTTACCCTGCATACAGTGACATACAATGGAAGATGAAAGGAAGGTCTCAGAGTTCTGAGTGTGATGCCCACCAATTTGTACCATGCACATACAAGTAAATTATATACACTGATTGGTTGTGTTTATGTATTTAGGAGCACATGCACACATGTACACACACACACATACACAGACATGCACATACATGCACTTTTTTCCTTTAATTAAAGAAACAGAGGCTATGAATTTGCAAGAGATGATAGCTGCAAGGTGACTATGTAGCAGAGTTGGAAGAGACAAAAAGATGGGGGAAGTAATGTAATTATAATTTCAAAAAGAAAAATTAAAAGGAGAAAGATTAGAGAAGCATTTTGGTGGTTATCTACAGAAGTTCACATGTATAATTTTATGTCAGTTGCAAAGGAATCTTTTTAGACAAATATTTAATCCATCTTAAACATACACCTTTAAATCATTCCAAGATTTTATACTTAATTTCTGAGAAGTACTTTTTGTCCTACTAGTTTGAAAAGGAAGCTTATTTCTGGATTTGGATGATGCAATCTCTTTCCTAAATCCAAATTTTTAAAATATCATGCTACCCTTTAGGCTATTTATCTTATCTTTAATTTTTATTCAGTTTCTCTTGTCTAATGAGTACGGTAGAAACATGTCTCTGGACTACGTTGCTGTTGAGATTTGCTTTAAACTGTTTGGCAGCAGCTTGCAATCTGAATTATTATGATGCTCATTCATTAACTTGCTGTCACTACTTGATAGATTAATGTAGGTCAATGATAAAACAGCACTTAAAAGTACTGATAGCTAGTCAGAACACGGAGGCATGAGAACGTGTCAAACAGACCTTTCACTGTAAATTAAGGATCGCTTGATATATGTCAAAACAGCTCTAGGATTAGGCCATCAGGTCTCTTGTTTTCAGCCCTTAATTAAAATGGAGTTTTCATCTGCATAATACTATTCTTGGCTTCTGTCCTTTCTTGAGTATTTGTTTATTTTAGGTCTTGAAGCTCCAGTATGGTGAAAGCCATATTACCATAGTTTGGATTTTTTTCTTCCAAATTTGTTTGTTTGTTTGATGCTTCTTCAAATCACTTTGTATAGGTTGAGTACTCACATGTTATTTCATAAATGTTAGTTTTTGGTAGTAATGAGAAATAAGCCTTTCGGTTTTTCAGCTTCTCTGTTTACAAATTTGCTAGTCATTCACTAGCCGTTCCTTATTTTACCTGATTTAGAAGTGATTAGTGACTTTAAGTAAATTAAAGATATTTAGCTTAAGGAGTTATTGCTCATGCTTTTTTTCTGAAAAGCCGAGTTTCAGTTGAGATTTTTAATCCATTATATCATCACAAAAGAGAACTTTCATTTGAATACAGATTTTTATCGTTTTCTTATGCTCATGATTTACATACAGTTGGATTTGTGTTTGCAAATATTTTTATTTCTAGCTTTTATATTTCTGTATAAAGTTATGGAGATGAAAATGATCAAAATATGTTGTGTGAAATTCTCAAGTTAATAAAATATTGTATTAGAAAAATGTAATTTGCGTAACAATCAATTCTACAAATATTTTTATATGTTAACTCCATACATGAAGCATCCACATTTACAAAAATAATCAAATAAAATCAGAATGAATTGGTGCCATTAACCAGGACCTGTCTTTAGCCCTAGATTTGACTCTCTCATGTAATTATTAGACCAGTATGGTTTAGACTATCAATCATTCCAGTCTTATGAATAACAAAACAAGAACACACAAAAGTATCTTTCAGACTTTCTAACTCAGAAATCAAGACAATAATCAAGCAACATAGGGAACATGTAACCCTTCTTGGAGATTTTTTTTAATTACTGACAACTAAACAGAAGAAAGTTACTGCAGTAGAAAACTACTAGTTTACGTGTGTGTGTGTGTGTGTGTGTGTGTGTGTGTGTGTGTGTGTGTGACTTGTACTTACTGGTGAGTTATAAAGGGAAAGCTTTAGAAGACCACAGTAGAAAAAATAATAGAATACACACAAAAGAGAAAAGGGATAGAAAGACTTAGGCATGGCTGGGGTCATGAAGGTGAAAGAAAAAAATGAGTGGTGGGAGGATAAAAACAATAAATGGAAACTGTAATAGAAAATTATCAAATGTAGTAAAGAATAAGAAAATTACAATGAAAACTTAAATTTATTTTTCTGTTGTTTAAACTTTTGAAAGATTTAATTAGCGTTTAAATTATCCTAATAACATAAAATATCTGTGTTGCATTTTGGCAAGAGATTCTTAGAAATTTGAGAAATACATTGAATGTGGACTAACAACATGTGACTTCATTATAGAGGACATGGGAATTGAACAGAGATATCATTGTAATGTAGTTTATTACCCTATTTTTGTAAACATGAATTGAAAGGAATTAAAATATAGTTGAGAGACTGCCAGATGCTACTAAGAATTTTGTTAAGGAATGTGAGAACAGGTAGACCAGAATTTTGTGTTGGCCTCTTGGAAAGAGACAATAAATACATGTCACACTTCAATAATTATAATAGATTTTAGCATTGCATGCCTATTCTTTTATATGGTATAGTCACTTAAAGTAACATAGTATAGAAAACTTCTTCCAAGTTATAAGCACAGATGTTGGCTATGGCCCAGGCAAACTTGGCTAGGTGGGTAAAAGTAGA
The DNA here is from genome assembly GCF_903995435.1 of Acomys russatus. Lineage (NCBI taxonomy): Eukaryota > Metazoa > Chordata > Mammalia > Rodentia > Muridae > Acomys > Acomys russatus. The sequence continues at coordinate 77,011,544 of NC_067137.1, read as the reverse complement.
GTATTTGCAATCTATATTTAAAAAAGAGATTTAAGATTCTGAATCATAAATAAAAGCCCTACATTTAGGCTGAAAACTATAATTTTTTCTTTTACCTATCTAGATAAAATAAGTAGAGTAGTTGTGAAGAGAAAGTGGAGAAATTATTATACTCGGGAAGGTACAATCTGATTCTGAAGCCTAGGAATAACTTATACAATGATTTTATGAGTTCTAGAGAAAGACATATGTGGAAGCACATAGATATATTGAGAAAGAAAGCAGTTTATGCCCCTGTTTCAGAGCATTATAAAGGGCTATTGTGGCTGTATGGCAAATGTTGGGGTAGTTTCAGTGTGATTGCTTAGTCCTCTGGGCTATCATGGATTGAAATAATAGAGGACCACAATCTCTATGCATGTCCCATGGCCAAACACAGGGGATGGTCTGATGATATTCATTTGTTACTCACTAAGTAGTGGGTACTCTGTCCATTTCTAACTGTGGCTTCATTAATTGCTCACCTTGAAACTTTATGTTGTAATCACCGAGCCAAAATTACAAGTACACAATCGTGTACTTCCTTACAATAATCTCTTATTGTTCTTGCAACTATCAAGAAGTAGTTATACCTGTCTTATTTTAAATGAATCTTTAAAATAATAAAAACATTTTAAATGTCATATTCTGTATGCCTCCGAGTTTTTTAAGACCTTATCTGTTTTACCTTATCTTTCTATAGAATCATATCTATCTGGTGTACCTAAAATGTATATTCTTGTGATAAAAATAGACTAATAATTGATATCACCATGATTTAATCAACTAAAGTCTCATTGACAATGAGAATAGTTAAGTCCTGGCAACACCCAGCCTACATCAACGACGATGATGAGCATCAAAGAACCACCTTATGGAGATGACTTCAAATGTGGCAAACAAGACACTGAGCAAATGTCCTTGGCTCTACTACAGACAGAATTCTGCCTAAAAATGGGCAAGCTTGGGTGCAGGCAGGGTTGATTGCCGAACTCTGCCAAGACAGGGTTAGCAAGTGCTCAATGGCTCCTGCCTCACAAATATTTCTGTCAGATATATTGATTGGGTCAGAAGGCTGAAGATGATGCTCCAACATTGTAGAGAGCTGTGGATGACTATTCAGATAGCAAACTTTCTCTGCTCATCTCCATTCCCGGCATACTCAGATAATCAAGTTTATTCCTTCTCAAGTCTCTGATGAGTTGAAGACCAGATAGTTCAGTTCTACAATTAATCCTAGTTGTTTAGAGGTTAAGATGCTTTTAGGTCTAGATAAATGTTTTAAAATTACAATGAGAAGATATGATAGATATTGATTTACATTGAGAATTTTCAGTGCACCAAGAAAGGAAAGATGTTTTCTTCAAGGCTTCCAAATACAAATAGCGAAAACTCAAAGAATGTAACATTTATATAATTCCTGATCATTTCATAGTTCTTCTTGCTGTGTGTAGTTTACTGTTAATATGTGTAAGAAAACAAATGTATATGAAAAAATTAAAAATATTTAATAAATAATTTATTAAAAAGTAGTTATATGTTAATATTATAGTTAATATTAGTTAATTTCTTGTATTCAGGGTCATCAAATGGAGGCATAAATTATCCTAACTTAAAACTTAGTCTGGACCAATAGCTACATTAGAAGAAAGAATATGTAAAAGGCCAATAGGCCTACATTACAAAGTTAACCAGTTGGCCCAGCAGCACTGGCATTGCTTCTGCGAGCCTCTCTGTCTGTCATCTGTCTTTATATTCTCATCTTGGTAATTTTATACCCAGTTTTAAGCTTTGTTTCTCATACTTAACTTTGTGTTTTAGCCCTAACTTTTTTTGTCCATGATGTCTTCTTTCATATCAACATCTTCGATGCCCTTGCAGATTTCAGCATGGGCCCCTTTCCTTATGTCCCACAAGGAGTCAGTTCTTGCATTAGTATTGTGAAAATAAATGCCTGAAAATATTGTCACTATCATGCTCCTGACATGCATTTTAGACATGCAGTTTGTAAATATTATTATCCTTAGCAATAATTTACAGTGTTTTCGCTTTTATAAGAATATGTATGGAACTCTGTTGCCCCATATTTCACCTCGTCTCCTGGATGGAGAGACCTGGTGGCATTCAGAAAAAGGATAGCAGACTACCAAGAAGAGACTTGATAACCTATGAGGACGTCCCCTCAGTCACAGTTGTAGGGGAGGGGATTAAGGGGAAAATGGGAGGGAGGGAGGAATGGGAGGATACAAGGGATGGGATAACCATTGAGATGTAATATAAATAAATTAATAAAATATCTTTTAAAAGAATATGTATTTATATGTCTGTGTGAATGTATGCCACTTAAGGACAAGTACCTGCAGAGGCCAGAAGAAGGTGCTGGATTTCTTGGAATAGAAATTACACATTGTTGTGAACTGCTCTACATAGGTACTGGGAGCCGAATTCAAGTGCTCTGGAAAACTAGCAAGTACTCTTAAATGCTGAGCTCTTTCTATAGTTCCAGGGAGTTCTTTCTTTGTGTACATTTTGTGTCATTTTGCACTGGTAATAGTGTATGGATTCTTTATCTTTTAGTCTGATATATTGTTTAATACTTAATAATATTTTGAGTTTAATTAACCAACCAATAATAAAACCACAGTTGGGGATTGTAACTACTACTTTGGTCTAATTATCTCTATTTTTTTTTTTTTTAAAGAAAAATAGTCAGAGAACATTCTTATAGAATGCACTTATCTTTAAATAAAGCCTATATGTACATAAATGCGAATTTATTCATTATTAAACCTTTTCCCAACTCTTTGCCTTTCTTCCACTGAACATTAATTACCATATCATAAAAACAGAGAAAATATGATTATTATCAATATTAAGATGGCTGTGTAACTATCCTGGAGAATTTGAACTATAGACCAAAGTTGTCCATAAGAAAAAAACCAATGATTTTATTGGTATTACTTACTATGACTAAGTGAGGAGTTATAGGAACTTGTTTGACTGCAAGTTAGCATCATCACTGAACATCCCACTTCTCTGGATACTCAAAGACACCTGGAATCCCTGAAAGCTTACAAGATGCTGCACAGGCCAGAGACTCCTCTCCCAAAAATTTGCTACATCTTATAAAACTTCCAGAAGGAAATGTGAATTTTGTGTGTTTTAGGAGCTTCCTGAGACATTTGTTTACTTAGTTAGTCTTAAGGAGCCTTTCCCAAACAGACAATGAGAATGGATTTACAACACACAGAGAGAAGTAAAGACACAGAAAAGTCAAGTTATTCACCCAATGTCACAGTTGATGTCTTAGTGAGAACTTGAACCAAGGCACCAGTATTTATAGTCTTGATTTATATGCATGTTGGTGCCTTAACTTCTTTCTAGCCACCTCTTTTCCTCAGGGTGTACTTTTGAAAGTTAACTGATGCCAATGGGTTTTTATGGCAATGTATTTGGAAATACACATGTAGTTTTCTTTATGTGCTAATATTTCTAGTTTATGATTATAAACGTACACTTTTCTGCAATGGATTTGGTGCATTTATCAATACATTATTTTGAGATTTGCCACTTCACATCAGTTTTCTTAGAGAAATACACACAGAGAATACACACAAAGCTGTGTGCATTTTACACTTAAATTCATAATAGCAAATCTACTTCCAGAAAAAGTACTGATTTTACTCATCAAAAATGAATATATATATTATATCATAGTTATCTTAAATTTATATTAATTAGTTAGTAAAATCTAAATCAAAATAAAATTAAATCATTCAAATTAGTTTTCAAGTAGTTTATGCTGGACAGCATTTAACATGCTTCATAGGCCAACTGTTCTTGGAAGTAGAATTTGAAAAACACAAGCCTAGCATTTTAGAACTTGTATTGGTGATTAAGCTCATATATCTTGGTCATTATTATAGACATATTTTACTTAACTTTACAGAGTAAAACTAGAAGAATTTCTAAGGTATCATATAGGCCTTGAGTGGTGGTTCAGTAAGCAATATCTTGCTTTGAAATACATGGATCTGAGTTTGACCCAGGCTTGTTGTTAAGGTACAGACATATCACAGATGGAGAGGCATGACAGGTGCTTTTCTTGGTCCTACTGGCCAGCCAGTTAAGCCTGGCTGGTGAGCTCTACGCCAGTGAAAGTCTGTCTAAAAGTGGGTTGAATGTGTTACTGGGGTCAGCTGCAGTAGTCACTGATTCCTACACAAACACACATACAAACAAATAGTATAATTAACCAAATATTGTCTGAATGAAGTCATACAAAACAGTTTTACATTTAACTGTAAGGGACTAGAGCTACAATAAATATTTACTTATTTGTGTTGCTTATTACTTATTCAAAAGGATTGGAAGATGTTATTGGTCAGTTTTAACAGAAGGAAATTGTTTTTAAAATATAAGCTTAACTAAAAAGTGATGTGTTGCAATCACTCGTTTGATTTGCTGTTGTCTTTAGGATGCTATGATTTGTGAGAAACTGCCAACTTCAACTCCCTTTCATTGGCAGATATTCTTAATATAACTCAAATCATGCCAATTCTCTTTTTTAAATCAATATTATGCCTTAGTTTACATCTGTTCTGAACAAGTACAGACTTTTCTCTTGCTATGCCCATTGTAATACAGTGTAACAGTTGTTTACAGAGAGCTTTGTAACAGGTGGGAATGAAAAAGAAGCATGCAAGAAGCTATGCACTTTATAAATAAACATTGCTTCATTTTATATGAGGGCCTGGAGATTTGTGCCTTTTTGCTGGGGAATTTTCATACGCATAGGCTTCTGGGATACAGAGAAGTGATGACGTAAAGTGCCGGGAAAAAAATGTGTTCTTTATATAAACCAACTCTTTGCTTCCCAAGCATCTGGATCATGCCAATTCTTAAAAATGATATTTGTGAATTTATTTAGGAGTTCACATACAATGTTTATAATTGAAAAGGGTTTTGTCCTTTGGGTATCAAAGTACACAATTAGTTTTCAGTGTTTCCTGAGAATCTGAGTGACAGAAAACCTGAGGGAGGCAGGCAGAAGAAGGTTGCTGAGTATGTCATGCAATCTTGAGCTGCAGAGATTGAGTCAATTTCAGTGCTCCATTCTCAAATGAATGAGACTATGTTGTTTGAGCAGAAAATCCAGGCAATTTGACACAGTGTGCATTTTTTTTCCAATTCTGAAAAGTTCAGTTTTTTTTAAATGAGAGTTTATTGATAACCCTTACTGATAATTACTTATATCTTACATTGTGTTATTTGGACAAATTATATCCTTTGGACTCATGACATGAAGTAATCTAATAAACTTCCCTTTTTGTATAAGAATATAGATAACGACAATTTTTCATTTTTCTGAATTGTATTCTTTATCCTTAAATCTAAAAGGAAAAAATCTGAAGTTTTAAAAATAGACTGCATTATGCTAAAATAAGTAGAACACTAAATTAATACCAATAAAAACATATGAAATGTATTTGTCACTTACGGGAGAAAAACAATGCCTTGACAATTCACTAAAGTACCTGGCTGTGTTCATATATTCCCATGGATATAAAAACATGTGTTTCTTAAAGTCTGAGAGAGACATAGAGATCAAGGCACACTCTGAGTGTTTACTGAACTCTGAGTCCTTGAAAGCATCATGTCACTGGAGTACCCATCAATCTTGGTCTGCAGTCACTATGCTTGTGATTGGTCAGACTGTAGGTGTATACCATGACTGCACTGTTTCCTCTCTCTCAGGCCTACAGATATTGACCCAATTTGCCTAAGAACTTGCCCTCTTTTGAACTAGTCACAGACAATGGATGTCATTTCTCAATGAAAGAGCCTGTGGGGACATTAATGGGTCAGATCTTGCTATTTCTGTGTGTTACCATCACTGTTGGAAAAGCAAATTGAAGTTTTTCATCTTGTGCACATTTTTTTATAAATCCAATTTTTGTCCTGTTTTGCTTTATGTATGTATGTATGTATTATATATGTATTTTGATATGCTTGTCTGGGAGAAAGAATGGTTCTTTCTAAATATTCAATTTATGATTAAAGTTGGAAAATAATGAGGGTAACATCATTTGAGTTATTATATACTGAGGCTTTGTAGCTATTTCAAAGGAAGTGGAAAACCTCTATCTTTAGGAAAGTAGGAATTCATTATCATATCTTTCAGCCAAGAAATTTTTTTTAAAAATGACTTTATATCTACCCATGTCTCTGACACCCTGTCCCTTACTGCATGATGGTAATTCCTGAAGCACATTTTGCCCATGTTTACTTTAGAAAAGGAGACCCCTTCACACACTTAAGGAAAAACGTTGTTCCAGACCCTCATTCTGTCTCATAACAGTATGCTCCCTTCACTTTGCCCTCATGAGGAATGGTAACAAATGAGCCATAGGAAAGTTGCTTTGTGTCTTCACAAACAAACAAACAGCAACCAACATTTATTTGATTTTTTGTGTGACAGTCACTGTCCTACTTTCCAAAATCGTGGAGTAGCTATATTTGTTTAAGCTTTACTTTTAATTGTGTGTGTGTCTGTGTGTCTGTGCCTGTGTGTGGATATGTATATAGAAGTGTAGGTGCTAGCTGAGGCCAGAGCCACTGGATGCCCTGGAGCTGAAGTAAGAGGTGGTGGGAAGTTGCTTGAAGTGAGTGTTGGGAAGCAAGTTTAGCATCTGGAAAAAGCAGTAGGTGCTCTTCATAACTGAGCCACATGTCATCCTTGGTTTCTTATTTAAAATGCAGTAATCCAATCCTGAGTTAGAGACAAATCAGATTGTTCTAGAGGATATATTGTAAAAACATAAACTACATGTAAGAATCACATTCCTATTCAAGCAAGGGAAGCTTAGTTGTTCCTCATAATTGTCTTCATCTTGGAGCTCTCTGCAAAGCACATTCAATTCCTTATGAGCAAAACACTTCATTAATAAAATGTGTGATGGACTCTCTAATACTTCATGAAGACATTCAAACACTTCTGGGAAATTTTGGGATGACTGCAGAAGGCTTGGAAGGAGCATCTTAGTAGAAATATACAGGCCTGACTGTCCTACTTGAATGTCCTCACATGTCAAAGATTGGCCAGTGTTGAGCATACAAAGAATGTGGAAGCTTTATAGTCACTGGAATATATTTTTTATTCTTTTGGAAACCATACAAGTGATTTTGAAGCTTTGGCTTTATATATTTGTAGGTGACACTTATGCATGAAAAAATAAGAGGTACTTCAAAAGAAATGTAGGAAAAATGTGGACGCTGTGAAATATATTTGTTAAAATGCCCAGAGTTTTGATTTAAAAGGACACATATATGTGAATTTGTTGAAGATAACTATTTTATTGTATTTTGTATATAATTTTCTATGCTGTAAGGAACTCAATTGAAAATATTAAAATGATATCAAAAGAGGAGTGTTACACTAAAACAATCCTTTTTAATGTTTGCCATTGTTTCATGAGTTGTATCATTTTAACATGAAAATGAAATGCAAAAATTAAATTCTTAATAGATATCACTGTTTTGCTTTGATAGGAATCTTTTATATACCTTATTAAGGAAGATAAAAAATATAAATGGATAATTTGCCTTAAACTTGTAGAAAATACCAAATTAAAAGTAATTTGTGAATAGAAGTGGCTACCTGCAAGAAAACCAGTAGTTTTAAGCTTTAATTTATTCTCTGCCTTTGAGCTCTGGAATCTCTTGGGTTATCTGACTTGGGTGATTTATAACAATGCTGAAGAGATTAATAAAAAATATCCAAACTCTCACAATCAAAGCCTTTCATCACAGCCATGAGGTTAGAACAATCTTTTGATTAAATTTAGTGTGATCAATAGATTCTTACTTCTTTTATTCTATTATTTATTAAATTAGAAACTTCAGAACATTTTTTCTCTCTAATGAACAGGAATACTTTATTAACCAAATTTGGAGGGCAGGGAAAGCTCATAGAGAGAAGGGACAAGCTCACATTGATTGTAAAACTGATTATCTCCAAACAACAAGTGAAGCGGGGGTAGGAGGCAGTTGAGCTGAAGACAGATTTAGAACAATGTCTGAGTTATTTATATACCATAATATTGCCTATTAGAGATTATTGAAATGAGAATTATGGGAAGTTAGTAGCCACTTTATTGGGATAATTACTGAAAGACATCAGTATATACATTGAAATTTGCCTCTGTGCATGTTGGGATATGTGTCTGTTTTCACTGACGCAGTGAGTAGTGATTAGGAAGGTGCCACAGTGTTTTGAAGAGTAGGATAATGTGTTGTTCAAAAAGCTTCTTACAGAGGAAGCAAAATTGGGTCAACAAAGGTTGACAAACTAGAAAAAGAAGAACATAATGGAACCGAAGACAAAGAAACAAAACCTTACCAAAGTAGAATGTTTTTTTTACTTTCACTCTGACTTTAAAAATGCTAGCAGGAGCGGACCTGGTGGTATGTGCCTGTAATCCCAGGTGGGCAGGTGGAACTCTGTGAATGGGAGACCAACCTAGTATACAAAGCAAGTCCAGGACAGCCAAGGCTACACGGAGAAACCCTGTCTCGAAAACCAAAAAGAAAAGAAAAAAAAATTAAAAAAAAAAAGAAAGAAAGAAAGAAAGAAAGAAATCTAGCAGGGCAGAAAGCAAACTGCAACGGGCAGGTTAGTGGAGTTTGCACACAGCTTCCTTCCTAATGTGCTTTGTAATTTCTAATCCCCAAACTATAAAGGCAAAACATGAACAGGCCTGTTGATGAGAAGATGTGTATTGGTTTGCTTGCTTTTGTATGTGAGTAAGATGCACTATGTTTATATACTGTGCAGATGAATCCCGGTCACATGCTCTTTTTTAGAAGTGATCAGAAAACTTTGAGAAATAGCAACATGTATGGGAAGAAGTTGGTAAAAATTGAAATGATAGAGAGTAAAAGGAAAGAAAGAAATACAATAGCAGGCTACCAAGAAGAGACCTGATAGCCTATGAGCATATAGAGGGGGAAGAGGTCCCCCTTAGTCGCAGTCATAGGGGAAGAGAGTAAGGGGAATATGGGAGGGAGGGAGGAATGGGAGGATACAAGGAATGAGATAACAGTTGAAAAGTAGTATGAATAAATCAATAAAATATATTTTAAAAAATACAATAGGTACTTCCTAGGTAACATCATTTTAAAAGAAGAGTGTAAGTGTCTCTGAGCTGCTGTGTTGGCAAATAGTTACTGTTACATTAGAAGTAGAGATGTGGTGTGTTTTTTACTTATACGTCTAAGAGAATGGTGCAATTCTGTTGCACTATCTGATTGTCCCTCCTTGTTTGCACATATTGGTACACCTCAATAGCAGCTTTACTCTACACTGGTCATTCTTACCCTACCAAGAGGTTTTTTCCTCTCAGTTAGACCTCACATCGTTCATCTTTTGATGTCCCTTCTTTACAGCCTGTGTCACTCAAAATTCACCAGCACATGTAAACTCTCATAGGTAATGACCTTTTGTCTCTTCTCCGCTTGAATGACAACCATGTCAAAAATGTGCGCTAGCTTCCCTTTGGGTAATTTCTGAAGCACGTTATTTCCCTTGATTTCTTTCCACTTCTTGCAATTTGAAAAAAAATATTCTTTTTTTTTTCTAGCCTGACAAGTTTAAGAGTTTCCATTGCTTTTGTTCAATCACTTCATGGTCAGCTGTGGATATTGTGTTTATTTGGTTATTGAAAGTTCTAAGTCTCCTTGACTTCCACCAACTGCCTAATCATCAGGATGCTCATCATTAGTATCCAACAGTGAGCTGTTTCTTTCCCCCTTAAATTATTTATATTCTGTGTCTGTGATAATATAATCTGTGCTATACCTAGGCTGAGGGGTGATGTCAGGCAATGGAGTGTCAAGAAGATTAGGAATGACTGGCCAAGATATCCATGTACATTTAAAAGCCAGATTATGAGACTGTTGTAAAAGGAGGGGTAGGCAAATGGTTCACACGGTATTGAAAATGAATAGCAGCAAAGTGAGGAGGAACAGAAGCCACCGCGTCCCAGAAGTATTGTGCACATATGCTGCATAAGGAGGGGTGGAATAAGGAGATCAATTGCCAGTAACGCTGTTTAGCTAAGTGTAAAATGATGTAGAAGATGAAATTCAATTTAGAAAAGACTATGGCAGCTTAAATCAATCAGAAAATAGAGGGACATTCTGAATATGATTATGTTTGATTTTTATAAACAAAAGTGAATGACAGGAGGGAGAATGGTATAAGAATAAGTGTTGATCCTGTCGCTGCTTCCCGGCCACGAGAGGGTAGTCTTCTCTTTTGTCTTCTGTCCCCTCTGTTTCTCTTTAAAAACACCTCCTCTCCTCTACTTTCCCTCTCCCCAAGTCCAAGTCCATGCTCCTCTCTCCCACACTGTGTGAGGAGTGATTATGCACACTGATTTACTGATCTACTTATTACAGTCAGCAAGAGAAGGAAAACTAGCCACCCTACCTCCGGACTGTGTCTCAGGGATGATCCTTTATCTGCACCAGGCACTGAGCTGAGTTGCTCTCATTGGGGGGCAACATTCTAGTGGCAATTTGAATGGGACAGAGCAACTTTATGTGGAATTGAATCATCTGCTCAAGTATAAGGCTCTTATTTGGGGCTCTTGGTGGAGCCACAATACCAAAATGGTTCCCATATAATAACAGCAGAAACTCCATGAGTTGTTCTTGAAAGTGGAAATGGCTTAACACTTAAAATATTTCCCGTCAAAGTACTCACTCTCACCAACTGCCATAACTTAGGTAGAGGGCCCTTCATTTCAGGCTTCTCCTCTTAGTGAGTTATGTGCACTCTTAGTTGGTTAAGAGGGACCATTCTATTGGGTCATTTTTCTCAAGGAGGCACATAATAGGGTATTTTATGCAGCTGTAAAGAAAATGACATTGTGACTTTTCAGAAAAATGGATGGAACTAGAAGTAATATACCGAGATGACCTTGACTCAGATAAACAAATACTACATATTCATATCCTTCCCTCCTTAATCCCACTCTGTATCTCTGTTTAATTGGAAACTCACTAATATACTCCAACTCAGAGATTCACCTACCTCTGCCTTTGAAATACTAGGACTAAAGTGGGTGTACACCACTCTGCATAGCCTCCATGTTGTTTTTCATACATGGATCTCAGCTATTAATATTTACAATTATGTATAAAATTGGGTGTGGTTGTTACTGTAAGCTACAGTCTACAAAGGCAGTGATGAGAGGGGAACAAGTGATGTGAGGAATACAGATGACAAGCAATAAAACACATTTGATGTGAAAACAAGAGGCAAAGTGCTAGTAATGGAAGGTTATGAGAGAGGACGGAGGGGAGAGGAGAGGAAGAGACACAGTGAAACCCATTTTGTATAAAATATTATAAAGAAATGTAATACTTAATATGCCAATTGAAATGAATTAGTCAGTTGAATGAATATTAGTAGCTTTTACCTGAATTTTTCATTCTGGGGAATGTAGTGTGACAGTCGTCTTTCATCTACATTATCATTACTGGATCTAATTTTTTTTATAGGTTATTGATCTCTGGAAGGAATTAGCAAGTCTTTAGCTTACTTTAATTCTGAATAAAGAATGGGGTTTGTCTTGGGAGGTAAACCTGCAGTGCCTTCTTAACTACCTCCCTTCACCTTCACACTGTTTTAATTAATTATGTCGGATTGCATCAAGACCTCAAGCCATCTCTCCCTCATGTCCACCTCAGGCATTGAATTGCATCTTCTTTGTGCCTGCAGATAAATTGCCGAGGTGTGGGAGCCATTCTTGAGTGAAACTTGAGAGCAGATTATTTTTTAGTGCATGGGCCACAAGCTCACATCATTCTTTCTGGAACACAACAGCACTTGATTACAGATGGATCTTTAAACACACTATGTTTTCTCTCAAGAACGTCTCCCTGCTTGTGTTTTCACAGCATCTCTTTCTGAACTTAGGTTAAATGTCACTGAACTTGTGAAGCCTGCTGGATTCCCCCAGGCAGTTTAGTTCCTCTTAGCTTTGTTCCAATGTAGCTCTTAAATTTTTCTTTTGGTAAACTACCAGCTCTGTTTAACCATCTCCCCCGACCCCCAGTGTGCAGCGACTGTAGGTTGTAAGCTCTTTGAAGACATAGCTTCATCTCTACACTAGTATACTTCATGTGGACACAAACCTTCACATGTAGCTGCATGGCACGTAAGAGGATAAATGTTCTCCTGGTTATTTATATTGGAAAATTATCCATATGCTTTTTTTCAACTAAAGAACAGAAATTGAGTTTGACTTTCAAAATTGTACATTAACAAGATAAAACATGTCCCTTGTATGCCCTTTTAAATGGTCCTCTAGAACAGAAAAGCAACTTACTCGAATTGAGGTCCTTTGTATGATTAGTGTCCAGAAAGTAATGAGATTTGGTTTACTTTAAGAAAATTTGGATGAATCTGAGTTTCATGCAACATTTTAACATATCAATTCATTGCTGGATCTACAGGGCAAAGGAAATCATAACCTTTTGCTCCAGTTTCAAGATGATGAATTGAGGCTTTTTCCAATGAAGCAGAGGAAAAAGGCTGTCTTTTTAAATGTTATACAGCAAATTTCATTTAACATAAATAAATCCTGTACCATAATAGCTGGTATTTTAATAAAAGTCCAAGTTGTTGTTTACTAAACCACAGACGGTATTAATAACTACACTCTAAATTATATTATGTGTGGCAGATATTAAGTAGGATGCTTATCTAGCATTGAAGTACTTAATTTTTAAGTGTGTGTGTGTGTGTGTGTGTGTATGTGTGTGTGGTGTGTGTGTATGCATGTATATATATATATATATATATATATATATATATATATATGTGTGTGTGTGTGCGTGTGTGTGTGTGTGTGTGTGTGTGTGTGTGTTATGTGTATTAGGATCTATTTGTTCATGCATTCAGGTATCTGCAGAGGCCAGAAAACAGTTGTTGGATCCCATAAAGCTCAAGTTAGAGGTGGTTGCAAGCCTCCTGGCATGGATCCTGGGAACCAAACCTTGACTCAGTTCAAAAATTAACAAGAACTCTTAATTTCTGAGCCAGCTTCCTAGCCCACAAAGTGCCTAACATTAAGTTAGGAAGTTAGAAAAGAAGACAATTCATGTCTTCTGGGAAAGAAAAGAGGAAAATCATTGTGCCAGGCAATGCAAGATTTCATGATGAACATGGGTACAGAGATAAGTCAAAGAATCCTAGATGGGAGAACGCCCTAGGCACACACCATTCAAATGTCAATGTTCCGTATTCAATAACCGAGAGGGAGGTGGTAGAGAAAGACAGCATCTTGACTGTTGTATGTGTCTGGGACTTGGAAAGCTCCAGAGACAAGGCGGTGAATTCGGAGCGTGTTTTGTTTATAGCATTTGGAGCAGTTATGCCACTGAGGCTCTAGCAATGGTGCCTTCCTTGGTGAACAGTTTCACAGCACTTCCTGATGAGTTAGTCTAGTCTAAGCCTACTTTGGAGTTACTAAGAATCCCAATGTAAGGGTTCCAGATATAGCGTCAATAGACAAAGAATCAAAAGAAACAAAGGACCAGCGTTTGTCAGTTTGCTTGCTTTCTTTATTTCACTTAGGCTACAAATAGTGAAAGGGCTATGTAAGGCACCCAATGTGCCTATCCTTTTCTTTTTATAATTTGGAAATCAAAGTACTGACTTGGATGAGTTCTAAAGCCATGTCAGCTATGCTTGCACTGGAAAAGTAACTAATACCAATATGCGAAAGGTCCACCTTAGCATTGAGCAACTAGAATACCGAGAATGTATTTATTGGTTACCAGGAAAATAAGCTAAAACCTAAGTTTTGTAGGTCACAGCTCCCACAGGGGAGGTGAGGGGTTCATGCTGAGAGTATATAAACAACTAACTTTTCCAAGAATGTGTTAAAAAGATAGAAGAAAATAGTAGAAAATTAACCCTTAGAAATGTCACAATTTGCCTACTGTATAATTTAAATAGTTTAAATAAAGGTGCTTATTTGCATAATGAAGCATTTGAAAGATATATCTTAAAAATAAGAATACTGGGTATTGATTTGAAATTTAAACAAAACATAACAAGTACAAATTAGTGTAGAAAGAACGTCATATAACTGTGTAATTAGGTGTATTAATATATCTGGACTATCATTTATGCCACTAAATTTAGCATAGGTATTTATTTAAAGAAAAATATCTATGCTTTCTACTTACTTTTTTTCTATTTTTGTTTTGTAAGCATTTATTGTCATTTGAGTGTTACTTTTTATAATATGTGTATAATTATACTAGTCAGATGCTTTAAAATAAGTACTATGCCAGAATTAGTTGTCCAAATTGAATTCTAAAATTGCTCACTGTCTGCAATGATTTGGGGAAACATCATACGAGAAGCCAGAGCATCTAGAGCAGCTTTGAAAGTACCCAGTGCCACACGACCTCAGAAATTGTTCCCGTGTCTAGACAGAGTCCAAAGCAATAGCAGAAGTTTTGAACCAACTAATTAGATAGCCCAAACTAAATTCATTCATTCATTTAGGTATCATTAATTTTAAACCAATAAAGTAATGTAAAGTGTTTGGTTGCATATTTTTATTGAAATATAATTGTATCACTTATCTTCTTCCCTCTTCTCCTTACAACCCTTCCCCTGATTCCTATTCCCTCTCACACTGATCATCTCCTTTTTTTGATTACTGTTGTTTAAAACACACACACACATATACACACACACACACGCACACACACACACACACACACACAGAGTCCCTTAGTGAGGCTTGTATGTATGTGGTGTCAGGGTTGACCGCTTTGTCCTTGATAACTAATTAGTGAGATCCCTGAGAGAGACTAATTCTCCATCTCTAGCTGCCTACCATTTTTTTTTCTTGATTCCTCCTTTGGTGTTAGCATGTCTATTAATACTATTACTGTTCAGTCCATGTTTGGTTACTTTAAACATTGTTTGTTTTGTTTGGGTGTTTTGCATGTATATATCTGTGCACCTTTTCGGTGTCTGGTGCCTGCAGAGACCAAAAGAGGATGTCAGATCTCCTGGGACTGGAGTAACAAATAGTTCTGAACTATCATGTGGGTAGTTGGCACTGAATCCAGATCCTATGAAAGAGCAGCCAGTGCTCCAAACTGGCTCCGAGTCCCATTGTTTGGTTGTTATGAAAACTGTAAAAGAAAAAAATTTAAAAGAATATTTTTTTACTCTAAAAAAAATATATAAGACCTAGACATGCAAAGAATAGCAACATTTTTGGGTTGCTATTTGTATTTTGGGTCTTATTTTTGTTTCTTCACCAAATGGACTTACCTATCTTCATTTCCACTAAAATTTAGAAATATAAAAAATACATCCTTTTTGTAATTCATCTCTGTGAGTGCCCTCTGAATCACAGTGCAATATGTCAAAACATTATATATTAGAAAAGATTTTCCCTTCAAAACAGAATTTTCCAGAAGAGATTTTTTTTTGTAAATTGAGGTTAGTCTTTTTCCTCTTCACAGAATCACCAAGATCATTTTCAAGATATATAGGACTTGTGATTTCTATGTCAATTTAAAATTTTTTTCAAACATTCTAGCCTTCTTCTTTTTGGAAATTGATAGCTCCTATTAAGGGCAATGCTGTTTAGGATGGAGATTCTTGTCAGGATAGTCTGGGATTGCTGCCCTCCACATGTGCAGGCGAGCTTCCAATTTTCCTTCAGTTAAGATAATTTTCTCTTTCACCTCCAAATATATTACACACGAAAATGTTGTGTCCAAAAATGGAGATGACCTCCAATCTGAAGTTCCTAGCTGTCAGTTTGCATTTGACTGCTGAGAACATGTATGGTTAGCGAAGTATTTCTCATCACTTGAAGACTCTGTGCTTGTAACAGGCAGTGTAACAAGAACTAGTCATGTTTCCTAAGCCCTTTGTGCACGAAAGCAAGAGGAACTAGGGACTCAGAAAGTTCCCCAAAGGTTGTTATTGTTGGATTAGAAGTTGAGAGTAAGTCATTAACAACATGCTGCCATCTTCAGTGTCTTTATTCAGAGACTGTCTTCTGTTTGTACTAATGCAGCAGTTAGTAGATGCTGCTAACTGCACTGGCATTCTGTCCCTGTACATAAAGCTCCCTTAGGTGTCTCTTTTAAAATGAACTGACTAATGTTATGGCTTCAGTTCAAATCCCTTGTCCTCTTCCAGTTGTCTTCTCCTTTTGTATTGCATACTTCGAGTGTATCATTATTTAGCTTTTTCCGGTTTTAGTTTCAGAAAGGAAAAAGGGTTTTCTGCATTTTACCAAGCAACTTAGTCACATGGTCTTGTAATGACATGGCTTTCAGAGCCATCAATTTTCTCCTACTTCTCTGTTCCCCTTTGCCATTTTCAGAATGTTGTAGTGGCTAGTAAATAAACTAGGAATGCTTTGCCAAGAAAATATTGAATCACCTGGGAAAGTTCAAAATGTTGGGCTAATGGGACTGGCTATAGTGGAGTGTAATAAGAATTCTTCTTATGACCAGCATGGTTCCTGTGGAGATGACTTACTCAGGTTTTCATGTATCTTGCTCTTTTCTTCCTCACTCCACAGCTCCCCCGACGGTTCGGATTGTGCACTCAGGACTGGCCTGTAACATTGAAGAGGAGCGCTACTCTGAAAGGGTCTACACTATCCGAGAAGGAGAAACTCTAGAACTGACCTGTCTGGTCACAGGGCATCCACGCCCACAGGTGAGTCCTGGGCCGCGACAGGGCAGAAGACTCCGACTTTTCTTGGAAGTGGAAATACATATTTTACAAAATTGAGCTAGAATTTGTGTTTTTGTATGGGTAGGTGTTGGGGGTGTTGTGTGGGGTTGGGTGGAGGTGGGGTGGGAGTGGTTGTGTCCATGCTTTTATTTGCAACTTCAATGTTAATGCATAGAATGAAAGATATGGGTGATGATTCCTAAATATTGATCAAGAGTTCAAGTGCTTAAGATGAAGGAAGAAATTTAGAGTTTTATACTGTGAGAAATGTAGAACACATTTCCAAGAAAGCTGTTAAAAAGACAACTACAAAAATAGCTCAGTAAGATAACAATTCCTATGGCAATGAGTTTATTTTAGAATGTGGAAAACCTGACTTCATGATGACGTAATTGTACCTGAGGAGGCTTTGTTTTGAAGAACGTGATGCCTGGCATCACGTGCACATTTCCTATTCTTAGCAATTATATTTATAATGTTGTAAATAAATGTTTACAGTGTTAAATGTGTTTGAACTCTCATATTCATCATCTGCAATATTCTTAACTGATTAACAATGGGAGATTTTGGGAAATTTACAAATTATTAAAATTACAAATAAAATGAAAAAAAAACCCATACAGGATCAAAAGAAAGAATTGTGAACATATAAATCCATAAAGTTATACATATAATGTGAAAAATGTGATTTGTTTACAGAATACTCAAGTGATTATACTAACTAATTAACAATTCTTATCGTAATATACTTAATCTGACAAGTTCAGAGTGCACACTGGTATTTAAGTATGTCAGAAAAGCAAGTTGATTTAATAGAAAAGTTATAAATCTTATTTGCTGTTTTATCAAGACAAGACGTCTAGCTGACGCAGACACAGAAGAAAATGGGGGAAATGGAGGTTTTACAAATGCATCACTATCCACTATCATCTGGTCATTAGCTTCTGCCACTCTTACTAATTATGGAGCTCTTGATTCTACACCCATGAACAAGTGGAAAAGAAAAAGCCTATGATAGGAAGAGTCATTTGATATATAGGCTGATTGGCAGATGGATAAATAGATGGGAAAGATAGATGAGTGGCTAGGCTCATAGAACCTTAATTATGACTGAAATGATAAACTATGTTTTGTAAATTTAATCTTCTTTGTAAAGCCTGAAGTGTAAAAGTAACCAAAACAATATCTAAAGTTTTTTCGAAAGAGAAACTCAAGGATTAAAATTGTGAGTAAATCTTTTTGCTATGAACAGAAAATGAACTAAGGAAGAGCAATTTTAAATGAAATTAAATTTTATACAATTTGGTTAAAAATAGTTAAACATGCTACCAGGATTTTAAAAAAAAACACAAATTTGGTAATTATAAAGTTCAATATAAGAGACTGGGGTTTAAAATGTCATAGAAAAAATTTGAGTTTAGTGATCTAATTTTATCCAATAGTTCAAACCCATATTTATAATGAACTCAAGTATTAGCTCAAGAAATTTGAATGTTGTTACAAATTGAAGTTTTTAATGAAAAGACCTACTAAGATATCAAGAATCAAAATAGATTAAAGTAGAAGAAGGGACAAGAAGGTTTGTGAGAGACAGTTCTCAAAAAGAGAGGATCTCTGTGTCCCCATTGCTTCAACACTGGGATACACCTGCGCAATTCTGAATTGTAAGCTTCAGTTTAAAATGGAGCTGCCATCACCAGACTCCTTCAGAGCTCTCTTTAACACTTCTCATTTCTCTTTAACCTTAGGAGCATCATACATTGCCAGTGAGACTCCCCTTTCAACATCCACACTTCAGAGAGCCATCTTGTTCTCTAGCAATCTGAAATGAGTTCTGGAAATAAAAGGATTAAGAGATTTTTTAAAAAATTCCCTAACCACCTTCATTTGGGAGCCTATTTAAATATGATCTCATAGTTTAAATGAATAACAACAGCAACAGAAACGCCTGTGTTCTCATCTTCATCTCTTAGTTCATTCCTAGAAGTAACTCTTGTGTTTGAGGGCTCATCAATGTGAGTTGCTATTTCCTCACTGAAATAGTTGACTGGCTGACTCCTTTGCCAGCAGGCTGTCTAGAGCAGGCTGACTGAACAGCTGGGGCTTAGCATTCTGGCCAAAGTCTAAAGGGCATACTATTGGCAGCTGCCCCAAGATGATTCTTCCTGGCTGATAGCAAGAAGCTAGGGAGACTGACTTCTGTATCGAGTTTGGCTCTGGGGATCTGGCAGTGCAGAGGAGAGGGGTCTCACTTGTCGTCACAGTTTTTAGTCTCCTATCTCTATCCATAGATTTTAGAATCTTAAAGACTGCCCATTTCCAAAAATTATACAGGATTTTAAAAACTGTATTAATTGGAGATTATTGAACGTAGTCCAAGAGTAATATACAAATTATATAAAATGAAGAGTAATATACAAGAGACATTATATAAAAAGGGGTTCACTCCTTAGAGTACCACACTGGAACCAGAACACCTACATAACACCTGCTTCCCCTACAAACAAAGGGATGTTGAGGAAATTTCCTAACTTCTCTGTTTTCTGTGTCTCAGGGTTTTGTTCATGTAAGAGAAATAGAAACTATGATAAATGTATGATAGAATGGTTTTAAGGAAAATTTGTATTATAGATGTGCATATATACATGTGTACATATATATAATGTGTACACACATACTTTATATAATGTTTGAGTAAATAGACACTATTACAGTTTAAAACATAGTCATGAACATTTTCCTACACACTTAATAGTTTCTGCATTTTGCTTATTGGATGTTTATATTGTGTTTTATTTTCTTCTCAGTTTGATGTGTATAACCTTTGAGATTTTTGAGAATTTTCACTTAACACATAATATTCTACAGCTGTCATATATTTTATAAATTTTTCTTAATGGATGTTAGGGTTTTTTGTTTTGGTTTGTTTTGGTTTGGTTTTTTTTTCCAGACAGAGTTTATCTGTGTACCTTGTCTATCCTGGACTGGCTTTGTAGACCAGGCTGGCCTTGAACTCACAGAGATCCACCCGCCTCTGCCTCCCAAGTGCTGGGATTAAAGTTGTGTGCCACTACCACCCGGATAATGGATGTTAGCTTTGTTTGATGTTTAGTTTTTTTTAAATGAGACATTTTAATCTTCTTTTTAAAGATTCTACAAGTTTCTAATACAATTTTGCATTTTAGAGGCCAAGAGTCTTTTACAGACATTTCTCAGTATGCCTTTGATTGAGGATGACCTTTTTTTTTTTTTAATTAAAAGATGAGCGTTTCATTTTCCCCGTCAGAATTTATATTTGTTTATTACTGTGGACAACATTTGTGCTTAGAAGAACCATACATACATACATACATGCATACATACATTTTAGTTTCTCTCTCTACCTATCTATATGTCTCTCTCCATATATATAGTCTATAATATATAGACTAAAATATATAATATAATAATTATATAATATACAAATATACATAAATATATAAACTAGATTTGACTTACAGAATAAATATAATATTCTAGAAAATGTCTTTAAAAACTTTAGCTAATATGTTTAACCTAAGTACTTTATAGGACAATATATACAAATTCTATTTGTTTATAAAGAAGATTTAAGTTTTCAGTTCACATGTGTTACAAGTGAACACCAGAAAGCCCCTAGATTTCACAGAACTAGAGTTATTATCTTTATTATGGAGAGCCTCATGTTGTTTAGAATTCTCATTAGCTGCCTTGGAATCATGACTGGAATTGGCTTCATGCTCTCACCCAGCTTGCTGCCATCAAATTCTTTCATTTTCACATTGGCACAAAAACGGGCTTTATGAATAATTTTGAAATATTACCTTTTAAACGTCAACACATCCTACAAAAATATGTAAGATATGAATTGCAATCTAAATGTTAGAGTGAGATTTTAATCATAAGTGTATAATGAAGTTTACAGCACACGTATAAGAGTTTCCTGACCCTCACAGAATAGCAAACTGTCATTCTAAGCAAAGAGAAAGAACTTAAATTTCTGAATCATGCCTAAAAACACACTATTAAGTTTTCAACCTACCTGCAATAACCAAATAAAACCCGTGAGTGTGTGTATGTATCTCAGTGGTTTAGCCCTTGTGTAGAACAGAAAGCCCAGGTTTGGTGCCACCACTACTTAAAAATACGCAAGCACATTTTAACATTTTTATTTTGATTTTAATATGATAATATAATTATACCATTCTTCCCTCCACTTTCCTCCTTTCAAATGCTTATGTAACTCATCCTTCCTCTCTTTCAAATTCTTAGTTTCTTTTGTATTAATCATACACACACACACACACACACACACACACACACACACACACTACATATATACTGCCTGCTCAGTCTGTATAATATTACTTGTATATATAGGTTTTTGAGAGCTGACAACTTGGTCTTGGATAACTGGTTGGTTTACTTTCAGTTGTGGAAGCCTATTTCTCTGATCTCAGCATTCCTTTTTCGCCTGTAGCTGTTTGTGTTGGGTTGAGGCCTAATGGTCTTCCCCCATCCTACTTTCAATTTTCTTGTGTCTATTGTCATCATCTTTGTTCAGCTTTTGATTGGGCAGCTGTGTTGATGAGATTTTTATGGATGTAGTTTCTGACATTACTAAGAGAGACAATCTTACAGCAAACTCCCTGTTCCCTGGCTCTTACAATCCTCTGCTCTGTCTTCCATAGTGATACTTAAGCCTTAGGTGCTGGAGTTGTGACATATAGATATATATGGGCTGGGCTGCATAATTCTATGCAGATATATTAAAAATACATAGCATGTGTAAATGTCAAGCAGATATCAATCATCTATGATTGATTTGTAGGTGCAAAACAATTTCACATAATTAAGGTATCATTGTCATTATTAGTTTATTGTAATTCACCCATTAGAATCTGTAGATTAGTGTCCTATTTGCACATTTACATTATCTTTAACCAGCATATACACTAGGGCCAAGTGAGTACTGAGTAAGATGGTAAATGACCTCACTTTGATAGTATTGAATAAGCCAGGAAAAGTTAAAATGGAAAACTTTTTCCAGGATTTGGACTTTATTGTTCACAGGATACCTGGAACACAAAAGCATAGCAATGTTACTGCTTATTTATCTTAGGAGTTTGTGTTGGAGAGTTCACTACTGTTGCTCTGTAGGAAATAAGCTGCACAGAAGGACAATGCCGTCATAGAGAAGTCTAGAGGAGAGGGTCTTCTAAGAGAATTATACTGTAGGTAGTGTTGGCTTGACAATGGGATCTCAGAGGCCATCTGGATGACCACATTCTCGAATGTAAGGTGTTGGGTAGTACTTCGCCAATATTCTCAATATTGGTATTAATAAGTGAAAAAGTCAGTACAGGATCTAAAGTCCTTTGACCAACAGGACTTTGTGTTGGCTAAGAGAACACAAGGCTTTTAGAGGTGAAATATAGGAACAGCTAGCTCCAATGATACTTGAATTTACATGAACAGAAGTGACACTTTGAAGTGTGTGTGTGTGTGTGTGTGTGTGTGTGTGTGTGTGTGTGTATGTGTGTGCCCCTAAGTATATACTTAGAGCCTGTTTAGTCTGTATAATGTTACTTGTAAAAAAGTCAGGGCCTAAATACCTGGTATAGGATAATCATTAGGAGGGCTCTATCCTCATCTCTTAAAAATATACCTGAACTTCAATGAAATCTATATATTGGAAGTCTGATGGTTTATGAATTAAGGATTTTGGGTGACAGAGATATCTGAGATAAATAGAGACTGGCATATTCTTTGCCTAAGACATTCTCCCCTGATCCGAACTGGATCTTAGTATAGGTAAGATAGTAGCTATTGAAACACAAAAGCAAAATAGTTAGGTATACAAACCGGTAGATCACTGAAATCTGCTGTCTCCATTGAAGTATGCAATCTTTGCCCAATATATTCAGGCATAATAAGGTAATGGTTGTGTCATTTCTTAAGTATTGGATATTAAATAAGCGTATTAGTATTACCATTGTTAAAAAGAAAAAAAATCTATGACTTGATTGAGACACCGTTAATTATATTAATCATAATTATATATGTACTATTTATTCTTTATTTTAATTTAGTCTGTATAGCTACATTAATCATTGATAAATTATATTCTTCACTTTTATTATCAGAGAAATTTTTTTGTTGACATACACAAAAATATATTACACAACTGGAGATTGTTAATTAGTTGAAAATTCACATATGATTTTAACTCAGATTTTTAATTTTTTAGTGTTTATAAAGCTGTCAACAAATTCTAAATATACTAGCATCAACATCAATGAAGTGAATTTTTTTCTTATAAAATTATAAATTACTTGATGTGTTTTTATGGATTTGTGTATGTGCTCCAATATGTGCTATGTGTGTATGTGCTATATACATATAGCTACATATATACATACATATACATGTATATGTGTGTTTATTTATGTATTTGTGCAGAAAATTTTTGTTAGTTGTGCACATTTGTTATGTTGTAAATGCCAATTTATAGTGATTGTCACATATAACTCTCCTTGAAGAGTAGCTTAAACGTGAATATAGTGGGGTTATTCTTAAATCAAATTTATCATACTTATTAGACATTTGAATTGACAAGACTTTATACATCTACCTTAATGAAGTGTTCATTGGAAAAACATTAAAACAAAGTGAGAATTGCAACCTAACCTAAAAGCATGAAAATTGTATGTACCGTGTTATAAAAAGTATTATCAGTAGAAACTAATAACCTACAGAAGAGGTGATTGTAAGCTAGTAAGATTTATTCTAAAATAGCCCATCAAAGCCTTTTGCTGAAATGTTCTAGATGCCCCAAATAAATCCATGAAGAATACAAACATTAACCTGGCCCATAAGAAAAACACTTATGAAATAAAGTGTTTCCTTCTGGTGAACTTCAAGAATTTGCTTTTAGGAATTTTTAATCTTTAAATTCTCTCTGTCAGGATCTTAACAAAGGGGACAAAACATTCATTTATTTTCCAAATAGTTTTATATTTTTCCATCAGCAGCTTCTTTGTGCTACATGAAGAAACATTAGCATTTTTAAGCTAGCCTCTTCCTACTCACTTGCCTTTGGCTCAAATTATTAAATGATGCAGAACAAGACTGAAAAGAACAAAATCCTTAGTTAATACCTTTTCCTTTGGGCATCATAAAATTTCTATTTTTAAAAGATTAGCTTTAAGCACCCAGGTTCGTGATCTAGTACAAGCTACACTGTTTGTTGTAACCAGAGGAAGAGACCACTTGGACTACTATGTAGTACTTTCTATAAGGATGATACCCATCACAGTTGCAAAGTATGCTAAACACTGTTTTTAGAAATACTGTACAGTAACTACTTGAGCTATTATGCAGAAGAAATATAAGCACATTTCATGAGATCTATAACCTTCGTCAGGTGAAATCCACACTTCTATAATGGATTACTTTCCTAGGGATGTCTACGTAAGTCACACATGTAGGGTGGTTTTGTCTTAATTTATTGTGGTTGTTTGTTTGGGTTTTGTTTGTTGTTTGTTTTGTTTTGCCTTTTCTTAGATTCTGGTATTCTGGAAATGGCCACTAAACCTTGATGTTCCTTGACTTCCATCTACATCACTTCTCTGACTCTATCACCGTGTGTGTGTGTGTGTGTGTGTGTGTGTGTGTGTGTGTGTGTGTTTTGACATTGAATTTTCCTCATCTCAGAAACCATTAATATTGGATTAAAGGGTCCCCCAACTCCTTTATTCTCATCTTAAATGACTGTAGAAAGCACCTTACTTTCAAGTGTCAGCCTCAATAACAACCTGAGAGGGATTCTTGGTGAATTTATGAGTGATATTTATCTATAGATATTAATAGGGCTACAATGTGTTCAGTAGTTACTTTGAGTATGTTCAAAGATGATCCTACCAGAGCTAGTTTGTAAAGGTGAAATGATGAACATGACATATATTGAGTGATCTTTGTAACAAAGGATAGAGTCAGTATTTAAAAAAAATCTATGTTTGCCTGTTGTTTGTCGAAAGGTTGTGGTGCCCTTTGTGAAAGGTTGTTGCTCTGCATGGTCTTTTGTGAATACTTGGGCTTACATTATGAGTTATTTCATAACTTTTCTGTCAGCATTATTTTGTCTAGTTTCGATTAGAATTTGACACAAGTGGGTTCATTTTGGTTCTAAGAGCTTCTTACTCTGAGTGTCACCAGGTCTCCCCCTCCAGGGGACGTGGTCAAATATGAGGCACCAGAGTTTATGTGAAAGTCATACTCCACTCTCCACTCTACTGTGGAGAATGTTCTGTCCACTGGCTAGGTCTGGGTAGGGGTTTAAAGTTTACCTCCTGTATTGTCCTTGTCTGGTACCTTCAGAGGAAGGATAGCAGATAATCAAGAAGAGACTTGATATCTTATGAGCATATACAGGGGGAGGAAATCCCCCTCAGGAACAGTCATAGGGGAGGGGAATAAGGGGAAAATGGGAGGGAGGGAGGAATGGGAGGATACAAGGGATGGGATACCCATTGAGATGTAACAAGAATAAATTAATAAAAAATGAAAAAAAAAAGAGCTTCTTACAATTGGGATTTTAAAGCATTTTAAAAGGTACATTATTCAACCCATACTGTATATAAGTGGTTCCTTTAAATAACCCCAGGCCCAGAGATGTCTCAGGGATAAATGGGTCTGCCACTTAGCCTGATGACCCAAGTCTGATCACCAGGTCCTGTATGATGGAGGGATAGTAGATTGTCTAGGAGGCTGTCCTCAGACACACACACTCACACACACTCACACACTCACACACACACACACTCACACACACTCACACACACTCACACACACACACTCACACACACTCACACACACACACACACACACACACACACTCACACACACACACACACACACACACACACATTAATTAGTTAACTAACTAATTTAGCTCTATGCACTGAGCATGAGTTTTGGATTTACTGTATCTGGGAACTGCTGTTAGAATAATGTATAGCCATACCTATAAAAGTGTAGTAAATGTTACTTTTGAAGACAATGTTTCTTCCTCTTGTACCACCAACAATGAACCTCTGTAATCTTAGAAAGCAGGATTCCATAGGACATTGATATTAAAGGCCTCCAGTTAGAGAGTTTTCAGATGTTACACAAGGAGTTCCACTTTTAAGTACAATTCAATATTAAACATTTTGATCACAAACGTCTCTAGCAAGCTTACAAAGTCTCAAAAATAAACTAGAAATCCACTGAAAACATCAGACGAAACTCATAATTCTCTGTTTAAACAATATAGAGGGGATGGAATCAATAGCTGAGAGTATGACAAATTAGAAAATGCAGGTAATTATACATTCAGATTCATGTCAGCATCTAGCCAGTGGTTTTGCCTAAGAGATGTTTGGGAGACAAAGCCTTCTTGGTCAGGTAACACAGAAATAAAACCTCTGGAAATGAAGTTTTTCTTCATAGGCAAAGAGAATTTGGATTCAGAAGATTCATCATTTTATACCCTGTAAAGTATAAACTTTTTCACATACTTTTTTGTCTCCTTTCTGGAGTTAGTAAATATGCTTGATAGAAAAACTGGAAAATCATCTACTCTTTCTTGACATTCTTGTGACATCATGTTTATCCCACTTTCAGATCAGTTTGATATGATCATGAATCAGCCTTAAAATTACATTTAATATATTTTTATTTATATATATATTTTCCACAATTCCTACATCCTTTCACCTAAGTGAAATCTTTATTCCTCCTTACAATCACAACAAGCCATTCTAAGAAACCAATACAAAGAGAAGCATGGATTTTTAGAGGATTTGGAGCTTATAGCTCTTGTGCGTGTAAATATCTTCAGTATACTAGTTCAAATAAGAGAAGGTCTAATTTACAAAAAAAAAATGCGAAATGAAAATGTCTTGGGCTCATATATTTCATCCTGAATGTCTTTCTATAATTCATAATGCAGGTGTAATGTTTTCTGAAGAAAGGGCTATGTTTACTGTCAGTCTTTAACCGTATACCATATCAGTTATAACCGAATATGTAAAGAAGAAAACTGTTCTGATCTTTTAAATTTTCCACTTAGGAGCTGGGGAGATGGCTCAGTGCTTAAGAGCACACACAACTTTCCCAGGACCCAGGTCAGGCAACTCACAACTGCTTGTAACTTCACCTCAAGAAGATCTGATGTTAACTCTCATCTCCGAGGATGCTGCATCCAATGCACAGACACACACACAACACACACACACACACACACATACACACACATTTTACACACACACACATACACTTCACACACATCATTAAAATAAAATTAAAATTATCAGTTTAAAACTAGTAATATTGAAGATAGGAAATGATTTAACCTGAAGGTAGAATGGCGAAGAGAGAAATTTATAAGAGTAAATTAGTGTACAAACTGAGCCATTGCTACACCTCCCATCCAGTGTAAAGTAGACGACCTGCTCATAAATCCTTGTTTACTCACAGAGCTCTTTATAAGAGAATATTCTTTTTGCTCAAAAGGACACTCTTGGTTCTAATAATAATGATTTCTAGGCTCATAAACATAGCTTTGTTGATTCAAGTGAGCAGTTTAAGTACTGATTTGGTTTTTTCCAAATCCCATGAAAGGTAATGTGTATAAAAGCAATCCCCAATTAAGGTTTGGTATTCGTGATGAGAAGTGCAAGCCTAGATATAGCAGATTGTTCTGCTTGTCAGTCTGAGCAGGCAAAGTAAATAAAGGAAAATTACGATCAAAACATAATTTCAAGACTAAGAATGGCAAATGGGTTGGTCATGGCTAGCTTGTAGCAAGCTAGCTAGGAAGCCAAACAAGTTATGTTGGGAAACAAGCTTGTTAACAAAGGCATCTGAGGCTCATTTGTCTTCCAAGGGGTAGGAATCATAGATCTGAATCCAAGAGGAATCTCTCCCAATGACAACCAGTTATAGAAACTTGGTTTTCTGTTAACCAAATTAACCATTTCCTATTATGATCCTTTCTTTAGCTATATTGCTATTAGAACATGTTTCACCATAATAGCTGCATCACAGAAATGTGTTGATTTTGATGCATTAATATTCATTATGTATTAAACTGATTTTACATCTATGTTGTGAATTTCACTTAGTGGAACAGCTCTCCTTCTTGAGGGATAATCTTATTTCCTGTATGTGTAACTTATTCATGAAGTGTGCATCTGATTGTATTCCATGGGAAATATAGAACTCCAGTGCAGTTATGGTTAAACCCTTCTATCTTCTTTGAGAAATATAGAACTCCAGTGCAGTTATGGTTATACCCTTCTATCTTCTCTGTGTTTTTCAAAAACTTGGAAACAGGCTTTTAAGAAATCGAGACAAAATTGAGACCAACATATCACTCTGCTGGAGACAGAGACCGGATGGGCACCAAAATGCCAACCCCAAATTCTTTCCAGTCTAATCCTCTGTCTTTTCAAATATTCATGCTGCTTCTAACCTGATTCTTGCATAATTTTTAACTTTGGCCACCATAATTGACCCTACTTGACTGGGTCCTATTTCATTATTCTTATTCTTCATTGACATTGTTCATGGTGCCATCTATAAGATATTTCTTCAAAAGTGATCATCACCTTATTAATATGATTGCAGAAAAAGAGAAAGCTGAAGGTATATTTAAATAATTAACCTTATTAGAAGGAGATGCCATATTTTTTTAAATCTCTGTCTTATTTTCTTCTAATTCTACCCATATTGCAACATGTGGCATGATTTTAATTTTTTATGGATGAATAATATTCACTTGAACACACACATTACATTTGCTTTGGCCATTCATCTGTTAAAAATACCTCATTTAATTCTACATCCTGAAGACTGAATAGTAATTCAACAAACATGAGCATGAAGGCATCTCTTTAACATGTTGACGTCATTTTCTAGCAGAAGAATGAGAATGTTGCATCATATGACACCTCTATTGTTACATTTTAGGACGCTTCATGCTGATTTTCATACTTTCTATATTCTTTTACCTTCCTATCAACAGTGTACAAGAATTCAATAGAGCATAAGCAAGGAAGATGTATTAGATAAAGGTTGAATAATGAATTTCAAAGTGCCATAAGATAGGAGGTAAAATTCTAGTGTTCTTTTTCACTGTACAGTGACTTTATTTTACAATATATTATTAATTATTTCAAAATAATTAGAAAACAACAGTTTAAAAATTCCCCAAATAGGAAAAGATGATTGTGTTGATTTTGTCTTTGTACAGTATATACATTAATTAAATCTCATTGTATTCCATAATTATGTATAATTACCATGAGTTCATGAAAAATTATTTTAATTAAAACTTTAAAGACTAATCATAGGGTTATTGCATTTTTAATAAAAAATTAAAAATATCATATTCATTTGGTAAGGAGTTTAAGAATATGACAATGGCATTTGCCCAGCATTAAAAAGTTTTAAATTTAGCATATAGTATATATTTTTTTCTCTTTATAATTTTTGTTTGTTTTAGTAGTTCCCATAGTTGTTGAAGTCTATATTCAAAGTAAAAAAATTAGTGCTGGGGCGATGGCTCAGTGCATAAAGTACTTGTTTTCCAAGAATAAGGGTCTAAGTTTAAATCTCCAGAATCTACATAAAGCCAGAAATATCAGTTGAGACAGGTGAATCCCTGGGCCTACAGGCCACTGAATATGCAATGAGAACAAGTGACTGTCTCAAACAAGTGGAAGGTGAGAAGCTGAGATTGTGTTCTGATTTCTCATGACTAGTCTAGCATACACGCACTCATACTTACACACAAGAACATGTGCACCAACAAAAGCACATCATAGCACATACATAAAAACAGAAACTGATATTCATGTGATGTGTCTTCCTAAGATCCCTGAAGGAGCTGGGGAATATGCTTCAGTCTAGATATTGCATGCAAAACAGGCACAAATGAAGCATGCTGTGAGCAAATTATTATACTTTTAATCTATATTGTATTCAAAACTAAAAGTAGAACAATATGAATCTTAGAATACTGTCAAACTAGCATGCTAGTCTACCTGACTTCCCTTTCCCAATCCATTGTTGCATTTTTGTTAAATATAGAAAAATGGTTTAAGTTTCATTAATTCCACATTGATTTTTCTCTTACAAATTTATTAACACCTTCCAATATCTTCTGTTTCTTTCTAATTCCAACATCATTCTCCTTCCAATAATTATCACCCTGACCTTCACATACTTATGTCATAAGTAAATTAATAAACAGATAGTATTGTTAAATAATTATTTCAATAAAACAGTATTTCAAATGTATTTTTTAAAAATAGAAATGGATATTTCCCTTGCCTTTCCATTTTGAATATTCAGAAGTATTTTGGACTCAAAATATCATGCCACTTCGTCAGTTCTCTCTCCGTGTGTGTGTGTGTGTGTGTGTGTGTGTGTGTGTGTGTATACAAGTGTGTGCACAGTGGCACACATGTAGGAGTCAGTCAAGCAATTTGTAGAGTGAGCTCTCTTTCCTTGCACTTTACTTGCATTCTGAGAATTGAACTCAGCTCGCCACAGCAGGCACCTTTATTCATTGAATTAATTTGCTGTTTTGTTTAGGATAGGATAACTGAATTTCTGAAAATTTTGTCTCTTTCTTTCTTTCTTTCTTTCTTTCTTTCTTTCTTTCTTTCTTTCTCCCTTCCTTTCTAGACTCTCTTGTAGGTTACGTAGTCTTTGAACTTGCTATGTAGCAAGGATGATCTTGATACACTGCTATTACTGCCTCTTTTTCCTTATTTCAGTGATTAGAGGCATGGACATTACCAGCAAAATCGAAGTCTTCACATCAAATATTTGTATTTACATTTTACATTCAAAAAGATATAATGCTTTTAGCAAAATATAAGCATGCAATATTAAATGAAAAAGTATATCTTAAGGTGATAGAACAAGGTCAAAGAATAGGAGAGTAGACATTTCAGACCAAACACACATTATAATGATGTGATATTTAATAAACATGATGTAAATGGAAGATAAATATACTTTTGAAACTCTTAAGCAAGTAGATACAAAATAGTAAAGGATAATATGTGATCAGTCAGTATATGTGGGAAACACAAACAAATACATCCTTGATTAGATAGTAAATTGTAAATTTGACAATTTGGAAATATTGATTAAGAATAACGCATACATGATTATAGGGATGGATGGCTCAGTAGGTAAGGGCCCTGACTTTTCTTCCAACAGTCGGCTCAGAACTGTCTGTAACTCCAGGTCGAGGGTATCAGGCACTCTATTCCAATCTCCATAGCATGTAAGTCACAGACATACACACAGGCAAAATATCTATGAACAACAAGTAAAAAAAAAAATTAAAAAGAACTATGGATTTAGACATTTCTGACAGCAATGTCGTAACAGTGCATCCATCATACAGATGTGTACTTATATGTGTTGGTAGGGTACATTATACAATATATATACATAAAGTTTCTTTTATAAACGTTTGTACTGACAATGCATACATCTTAAGTAGTGAATTAAGTTAAGTAAATATGATAAATGAAAATTATGTGACTATCAAAGCTTTATTTTCTAATGTTCAATCAGGAGGATAAAAATTTAAATTACAGTAAGCAAAAACAAAACTTTTGGACAAAAAACCATCACTGCCATCATTTGTCTTGCAAAGTCATGGGGTATTACTAAAAGAATCCCAGTACGTTACATTCTACTAGCCCAGATAAAACAATGAGGATATGTGGTGAACATGTATCATCATACATTGGATGTTAGTTTTGAATTATGAACCATATGTGCTCTGTGTTTGCATGTTCATGTGACTCCAGAATATTTTTGCAATATAAAATATTCTGAGCATGCACAAAATGTTTTATTTTATTATACCCCAAAAGGTACAATGGGAACTGTTTTGCTTATTACTGTATATGGTGTTTTAGATATTATGGGTAACTCAAATTTTAAAAGAAATGTTTAAATAATGTACTGCGTTATGTAAGGGACTTAGGTATCCATAGAATATGGAACCTGGTGGTTAAAGTATCAGCATACATGCATACATTCAAAACCATATAATCTTCTCCAAAAATTACAAGGAAAACATTCCTAATGAAAATGATTTTTACAGTAAGCTCCTATGCTTAATACAGACCTTACATGACTTGGCCATGATTTGGCACACAGTTTAGAACGGTTCCAGAGACTGGATGCCTAGCCATATTCATCCGGTTCAGCACCCCATTCCAGTTTATGGTGGAAATGTGACTTGCACACAGGCACCGCTAGGGGGAAGTATTTCTCATTTCTGGACTCAAAAATAAGCATCGTTTTTGATACTATCTTTCATACTAACTTCGACCCCTGTAGAGGAAGCTATTTCTCTCACTTTTCCATATTCGCTCTTCTGGACTTGAAACCTGTTTCTTTCCCTTTTCTTTTTGGCTCATCTCAATCCCGCTTTTAAAAATCCGTTCCTTTCCTTCCCATAACTGCTTAGTAGGTTCCTCACGTGTGTCCTCTTCACTCCTTCCTGGGCTAGATCTGGGCGTCTTCAGGCCTCCTTGTCACATTGCGGCTCATTTATAAGGAATCTTGCACTTTTTATCAGATCCATCGTGGTTTGGCATGTTTCTGGCGAGCCTAAGGTGAATAGAAGACAGCGTGGTCAAATGTTCATGGCTAAACCTCGTTACCTACACACTGCAAACGCTGCACACAACGACTACGCCTTCCTGAATTTTAAATCTCCATCCCCTTCTCGTTTCACTTGGACAAATATTTCATGTTTTCGCAGTTAGACCCAAGTTTTCTCCAAACAAGTAATTCAATTCATAAAATCATTACACCGCATTTTTCGGCTACATTAAAATAGGTTTCCTTTTGAAGCCTTGCTAGATCAATACTGCCCAGGCCAGGGCATAAGGAGTACACAGATTATATATGCATTTTATATGTGTGGGCTAATTTAATTATTCACTTTTGCTTAACAAACGTGTATTTACAGAGCATTTTCTAGTTCAGTGATGGGAAAATCACCTGATAAAATGAATTAAATGTTAATCACTTATTTAATTACAGCTCTCCCTATTTTCTTCATTAATTAATTAATTAATCTATTTATTTAAACATGGTACAGCCTGATAACAGTCCTCTCCTTCCTCGAGCCCCCTTCTCCTTCTTCTCAGAGAAGGGCAGCCCTCTTCTGTGTACCAACCACATCAAGTCCCATCAGGACGAAGCACACCTTCTCCCAGTGGGGCCAGACAAGGCAACCCAGCTAAAGGAAAGGGATCCAAAGACATGCAACAGAGTCAGAGACAGCCTCTACTCTGTTAGAAGATCCACATGATGACCAAGCCGCACATCTGATATAGATGTGTAGGGATTCTAGGTGTAGCCCATGATTGTTCTTTGGTTGGTGGTTCAGTCTCTGTAAGCCCCCATGGGCCCAGGATAGTTTATTTTGTAGATCTTCTTATGGTTTCCTTAACCTCTCTGGAAGCCTCATTCCTTCCTTTCACTATTCCACAAGACTCGGGATCTTCTCCATGATGCTCTCTTCATCTAGTTCCATCAACTGTTGGGTGAAGCATCTCAGAAAACAGTTATGATATGTTTCCATCCATAAGCATAGCAGAGTATCATTAATAGTTTCAGAGATTAGCTCCATATCCCCAACCTGAGCACTGTTCATGTTACCTACATAGACATCACGTTGTTTATTGTCTATGTCTGTCTTAGATAAGGTTCCTTCAAAGCAATTTCTGAAGTAAAATTTGATGCACAGATATTTTATAAGGAGGTGTTCACATGAGATTAGCAACGGAATAGGGAACAAAGGCAGAGCAGTAAGCATAAAGCAGGTGTGAGATCACAGACAAGAAGCCCAGAGAAGAGTTCTAGGGGAGATTTCCAGTGTGAATAATGCCACAAATTTCCTTGTCCAAGTATCTGCCAGCCATGGCCAAGTCCTTCCCTAGACCAGCAAGAGTAGAGTGACCATATTTTACTCTTGTAGCTCCTGTATTTTACTCCATTCATAGTGACCTAGCCAGGCTGACATCAGGTTTTTGATACTGAATCGAAGACAGACCAGGTGCATGATATTAAAGAGTTTGATTTCTATTAATGGAAAAATAATCAGGAGTGTGACCAAAGCTGCTAGAGTCCTCACCAAGTTTTTCTTGGAGTTCAGTAAAAGAAAACAAAATGATATATACCAAACACACCGTCAAACCCAAATATGGCGGAGACAGATTTCGCATCGGCAATTGTCCAGATATACAGTCAAGAGAATATAATTTGTCATTTTTTGGTATTTTAATTCTTCTAAATTCAAAAGCCATTTACACTGGATGAATGGTATGAACTAGTATAAATTCTAATTAGAATAATAAAAATATTTTGATTTTATAAGGATGACATTTGTTGTATAAAATAAGCTACTTTCATCAAAATTCTGTAACTTATCAGACAACCTAATATATTAATCTTCTGCTTCCTAGTATATTATATGGATGTTTTTATTTATATACTATATAATTGTGAAAGATTTATGCCTCATCTAAATCTCTGGAGAGAGGTGAAGGCAAAAGAAACATGGTTCGTTTTACTGTATCACATCTTCATACAAAGAATATTTGATTAATGTAATATGATTTCTTCAGCTAGTTATTATCTTGAGGAGTTAGTGTCCTTGGTCAGCTAAGTAGTGTTCCACTTATCTTCAGAGAGATTCCAAAGCATAATTTAAAAGCAGGAAATATAGTTTGAGTTTTATAAAGAATATCTGATCATGTCTACATAAGAGGCAAATATAGGAAAGATGCTTCGGAGGGTCTCACGTGGCATTCCAGAGTCAAACCCCACGGTTGAAGCACTGTCTGCAGGCCTGTAATGGTTTTGATAGAAACATTCACTCCTTGTTTCACTGTTAGCATCTCTTCAGACACTTCATGCAAGAAAGGCACAATTGAAGAGGGCTTTTTTCAGAATTATCTAGTTTTTCAGATGACACAGTGTTAGTGTAGTTGGTGTAGATGACTTATCAGAAGTCAGACATCCAGTACTGGAAAGAAAAGGACTTGATGTTGACTCTTAGTCCTCAGCTCTATGCACCCTAGAGAATGTTGTCATACAGACAGTTGAAGAGATGGAGTGTACTTTTCTGAAAAGTAAGATGATTGGGCCCTTGTCTACCTCACATCAATTTACTAAGAACTAACAAAATTGATGAAACATTTCATACTTGAGAAAAATGCTGAAAGTGAAAGATTGTCTAAAATAAAAACCATTAACATAATACTATACAATGAATCATCCATCTACTATTTAAGACATAAGTTTAAGTTCTTTCTCAATATAATATCAAAACCCCAGACAATAGAACTAGTAGCCAAAAATTAACTAAACTTCAGGTCATGCAAATTACAACTGTTAATGCTGTAATATAATTATTTTTAAATTTATTATAATTTATTCAGATTACATCATGATTATTTTCCCCGCGATTGTATCTTCCTGTTACCAACCTCCCTCCCTCTTCTGCCCTGTTCCCCTTCTCTAGACCTCTAACAGAAAGGGACCTCCTCCTCCACCCTATGACCACAGCCTATTAGATCTCTTCCAGATAGCTTGCTTCCCCTTCCTCTGTGTGTGTGGCTTCCCCACCATGGGGAAGTGATTAAATCATGAACACCAGGATTAATTATTTTTAAAAATCATTATCAGAGATCACTCGTTTACTTTCCTACATGCGAACATCTTGCATGATTGCTGTATAGGAGGCACACAGTTGGACTGCAGTGGGTTATTCCTTGCCTTCAGATTGTCCTTTGAAGGTGGTTGGAGAATTGTAAAATGTGGAAAAGAACATACGATCAGGAATACTCCTTCCCTAAGCTAATATAAGAGCATAGGACTAAGAAGAACAAGGTGCACTGGGCCATTAATGAGGTTTGATAAAGGACGAGTCACTTCAGACTCACTTTACTTTTAACAGAATAGATATTTTATAAATTAGTGGTACCCCTGTGATCATTAAAACACCATTAAACCTTTAAAACATTGTTAATTAACTCTGACTTATCTTTGCCTCAGTATATTGAAAGAGTTGGAAGAACCAATAAAACTTCATTATTCAGATGCTACATTTCTTCAAAGTATTTTGTCATTAGGTTAGTTTCATTAATAACAGTGCCGCATAGTTTTGCATGAGGTTGACATTTGAAGCTCTAAGCTACATTCATAGATTGATTTTCCACAAAAAAAAAAAAAATTGTACTTGAAGAGAGTAGACAGTACTCAAGCTTAGTGACTAGAGTATTTTTGAGCAGCTTTTCTCCCCCTGCAAACCTCACTAGACTTCTTATGTATACATTATATATATTAAAAATAAACATGTTTTTATAGTATTGGACCCTGGGTTCAAAGATCACAGTTCACCTTCGGTCATTGAGACTCTTCAAAAGTATCTATTTATAGTAAGAAGCATGATTTGTCTGTCTGACTGAGGATCTCTATAGGTTTATCTTATTGTTACTTTGTGAGAGATTTTTTACATGAATGCTGTGTTTACATCACTTCCACTCCATATTCTCCCCTCCCACTCCTTCCTGTATCCCTGGATTTTTTTATACTAACCAATTGTATGTTTGTATGTATGTATTTATTGTGTATGTATGTATGCATTATGTATCTGTGTATGTATGTATGTATAATTTATGTGTATATATGCATGTATTTTGCATGTATTTATATATGTCAGTGTATATATATATATATATGTGTGTGTGTGTGTGTGTATATATATGTAAGTATGTATTTGGGGGAGGAAGCTTGGATGGTGGTGGGTACAAAGTGGAGGTTAACCTTGTATGTCATTCCTCAGGAATATTATCTACTTAGTACTGAGACAAGGTCTCTCTTTGGTAGACTGGGAGTCCACATACAAAGCTAGAGCATGGCTAGTGAACCTCAGGGCATCTTTCTGTCTCTGCCTCCTGGCACTAGGATTGTATTGTGCCCTAGGTTTGTATGTGTGTACCCTCTACTGGCTTTTTAAAAGTATGTGCTCCAGGGTTCAAACTCAGGCTCTCTCTCATTCTTGTAAGGCAAATGTTCATTGACTGAGCTTTTGTGAGCTAAACTGACTTAGTGGTGTGTTGGCTATTGTTTGCTCACGAGTTGCAAGAATGAAAGCCTGAGTTCATTTATATATGTATAAGATATTTATGGTGCAATTTAATTTGTGTATATGTGTTTATGTCTTTGTATTTTATATTAGATTTAACAGATTAACAGTAAAATTACAACAGTGAACAGCTACAAATTGAGATGCATGCATTTGATTATCAGCCATATCAAAATGTAAATTTTCACAATCCATTCCTTTGAATAAACAGAAATTTTTCCAGTAGTATATATATTTTCACTTACTTGTTTTGCTTCATTAATATCCAAATTGAAGTAGTAAAGTAATAGCAAAAATGGCATTTAGCTAGAGAATGATGACTAGCCTGAATATGACTTTGAGAGTGGATAGGGGCCAACAACCGGGCATCTTGGATGGAGGGATGATGGTTCAAAGTTTTTCTCTCTTTCTTTTTGCTTCCGTTTCTTCTCACTTTTAACTTTTTCTATTATTCTCTATCTCCATCTCTGCTTTTGTTTTGTTCATTGTCCTTGTTTTTTTTTTCTTTCATTTTTTATATTATCATTACATCATTTCTAACCTCCTTTTCTTCTCCCCATGTCCTGCCAGGTACCCCTCTATGATCTCTTTCAAATCCATGACCTAGGTTTTCATTAATTGCTATTGCATACATATATACACATACATATACATTTCTAAATATGA
The DNA here is from genome assembly GCF_903995435.1 of Acomys russatus. Lineage (NCBI taxonomy): Eukaryota > Metazoa > Chordata > Mammalia > Rodentia > Muridae > Acomys > Acomys russatus. The sequence goes on along the minus strand of NC_067137.1, from coordinate 76,973,796 downwards.
CATGCTCAGCTTGTACAGTGTTTTCAGGCCTGACCATATGATATTGGATAACCAATTGCTGTGCTGTTCCTTGGGGGAGACTTTTCTCCCATTCTCCACAGTCCTTTGTTCCCTATAGTCCTTTGTGTAGGGTTGATGCCTCTTGAGTGTTTCCCTGTCCTCCTTAGCATGCCTACTGGTGTCATCCTTTTGCAGTCAGTGGTTAGGTGGTCATATTGATAAGTCTATATGGGCTGTAGCTTTTGACATTTGTAGGAACCACTGTCTGTTAACAGATTCCCTGCTCTTCTGACTCTTACTATCCCCTTTCAACAGTGCTCCTGAAGCCTTAGGTGCAGGAGCATTGTGGAGATGGATCCATTGGGACTGGGTTCCACAACTCTTCATTGTTTGTGGTCATCTCCATCTTTTGCTCTCATATACTTCATGTAGAGGTTGCCTGACTACTTCTGAAGTGGACCTTCAGAGCCCTTACATTTCATTTTAGTTTACCCATAGATGCAATAGAAACCATCATGCTTCCTTGCAAAGACCATATGAGAGGATCTATACAAAACATTTAGTAGGCTGGCAACCTGAAGTCAGAGCCATTGAATATCAAAATTGATCATTTACAATTAGCTGCTTTTACAACACCACTATTCTTTGGGATCTTAATTTTCATTTTACTCTTTACTATATTTTTCATTTATATTTACTGAGAAGCAAAAGATGCTAATTGTTTTTGTGTGTCTTCTTCAGTTTGAGTTTACCTTACTGAGATAACAGTTTATAAAAAGACAACAAAGTATCACTACTGACTGATACATGGAGTGTGAGAATTGGCTTTACAGAATAGCATACCATGTGTCCTTAAGACATTAGAGACATTTCAGCTCACTGAGGCACTCCAAAGACAAAGTCCTAAATAAGAACTGTTCTGTAAGAGCTAGCTATCCACCTCCTAGAAAGTAAATACTGGTGGAAATCTATGGAAAAATAAGAAACTACAATTTGAATTTGTGGTATGTATGAATACTTTTGAGAAGGATCTTACTAAACAACCCTTTTAGGCTGTTGCAGAACTCTATCCCTTTGCTGTAGTTTCTTGAGTAACTGTGTGTATGAACCACCACACCCACATCTATAAGCCAATTTTTCCTAATAATCAAATGTTATTTACATGTTTAAAGTCCTTTTGAGTTGCTTCCTAACTTTATTTGACTAAATATTGGGAAGGGAAATGAAGATCTATTTCACGGAGGATATTAGCAGAGTCACCATAGGGAGGAGATGTGGACTCTGACTTGTTTGATGACCTTTCCTAGGCAGCCCTTCCAGGACTTTTACACATTACAGACTCTGTTTCACAGCCTCTCCTTGAACTTGCTACTCATCCTTGTCAGCAGAATCACCCTTTGGAAAAGAAACTGGCACCACCTTTTAAGCTTTTAAGCTTCATCCACATTTTTATCTTTTTGTGAAATATCCTCACACAAATGTTTAAATAGCCAGCCAACAAACTTGATGATATAATTTCCTGCATTTTTGTACATTTTTCCTCCGAAATTGGTAACGGGGCAAAAGGGCAGAAATCATTGCTTTTAATGATTTAAACTAAAAGACAGGAAGGAATACAGACCTGGAGTAGAGCTTTTTCAAAGGGAAGTATAGTTGAAACCTAAGGGAAGACAGGAAGCTGGGGCTACACCAGGCAGAGTGTAGAGTAATATTTAAATTCTTCCTTTAATAATGTGGCTCTGCAGCCTGCCACTCAGATCAGAGCATATTAAGAGTCTATAGCTTCCCAGTTAGGATCCTCACACAGTGGCCAAAATTGTCAAGGAGACAGAATGAAAACCCCCTCTCATGTGATGAAAGCTCCTAGGGACAGGGTTAATCAGGTTCAGTTTTCATTCCTCTATATGTTTCCTAAAGCAGAAGTCAAGTAAAAATATTTATCTGCCTTAAGTCTTTTATTAATATATATATTAATATATATATGCCAACCAATAAAGAACACACACACATACACACACACACACACACACACACACACACACACACACACACACACACACACACACCTCACTTAACAAAATACCCATAGCACATGCAGTTATGGTCAGCTTGTCTTCGGTTTAATGAGAAAGGTACTAGCAGTTGTCTTGTAGTGCTTATCAGTCCCCTGCAAAATGCTAAAATTAGTTTAGTCTTCCTTCTCAACTATATTTTGAGTTAAAATCACTGTAAAGGAACTTCTTCTCTCACTTGCTATCTCCAGACACTTTTTCAGTTGAGCCACATGGGAAACAAGATGAGATGAAGGATGGGATGGACATTTCTTCTCTCCGACAGCATCAAACAATATGTTTCAGCCACATTTTCCCTCATTCTTCTTTTAGATTTTCTTGGCTTGATAAATGACAGCAATCTAGTTTCTTTCTCTCCATTTGCATAAATGGCACATGCCCCTTTATGGACATGGTCCCCTATGCTTTGGCTTCTCCATTCTGCCACTTAATATGATGGGCATTCTCTGTGGAGCCACTTCCATCTGCCAGGCAAAATCAAGATTGCAAATCCATTCAATAGCAAACTCTGGTATTCTGGAAAATGAATAGAAAAAAAGTACACCTCTTTTTAAAAGAACACAAATAGCCTCAATATAGTGTTTAAGTGTCTAACATTGCTTAATGGAAAAAACTGTGGTACAAACTAAATGAAATAATGATGTAATCTGTGGTACTCCTTCAAACAGCATCTTAAGTAGATGCTTATGCACTTCTCAGTTCAACCCACCAGCAGCCCTGCAACCTCAGAGCTTGTTATGGACTTTCATATTCCTTTAATGTAAATGGATTCATGCTGTGCTTTCAGTTTTCCAACTGTGGCAATAATAGTTAGTAATCAAGTTGTAATGTAATAATCCAAACTACAGGGAAGTGCTGCCTGGTGTAATGGGTTGCAAGGGGGAAGCCATTGGTTCTGTTCCAGGCTTTATTTCTTCAGGCTTTATAGTGTGTGGGGGAAAGTCTGTAGCCTTGTAGGTGAAAACAAGCCCCTCAAAGATGACTGCTTGCTTTATTTTACTCAGTTCTTCTCATCTAATTTTTACCGAAGTCACAGATGAAGAAGGAAGGATCTTGCTTCCATAACAAGCCTAAGATGCTCTTGATTCTAGTTTCTCATACTTTTTACTAATATGTTCAGCATCACGCATTAACACATTATATCTCAGATCTATATCTTACACATTTTCAGTTTTCTTCAAAATTGAAAAATTATGATGTTATAATTTTTTTTCATAGCAAGATGTGCCTTGCGGTCTGTTGTGAGTTGTCTCTACTGCTTCTCATGATTAACTATGGGCTTTGAATTTGTCCCAGTAAAATAGAGGCTTTTTATGAGGGAATACAAATTATGGTTGTATTATGAAAGGTATAGGTTTGAATCTTAAAATCCTTCCTGAGAAGGTAGCTGACTAAATACTCTTTACCAGTGGAGTGGCCTGAGAGATAGAACTGATGCCAGTAATGGGCCATTTCATGTGTTCCATGGCTTGTCATTTATGATAATAAATGTATAACATTACTTAATCAGTGAAAATGTATGTGCATGCATCCACTGCTCGTGGAAAACATATGTGCATGCGTCCACTGCTCATGAAGTTAAGTAAAGATCTTAAAGATTATATTAAACATTGGAAGAGTATGCCTCTTAGCAAACCTACATCACCTTAATTGTAAAATGTCATCTCTGTAGACAACACTCTGCTCCACCAGGACTTTACCCTTCCTTAATTTTGCCTAATTATTTCACCCAGTGGTAAGTCTTGCTTCAAAGCATTGTGTGAAAACTTTATACTCTCAAAGATGTTATTTTTCAATAGAACATAAAGATTTAGCCACTACTATTCTCACTCTGTAGGAGGCAAATCATTGATTTGACTAGCACAGAGAGAGTGGAGTGGGGTTGGGGGTTTTGAGGAGAAGGAATGTGAGGGCCCTGAAACAGGAAAAGAGAAAGTACAGTGCCTCCACAAATCCCACAAATATGCAGAAAGATCTGTAACATTCTTGTAACAAAATATGGAGCGACATGGATACATGGTTCCGTTTGAGATATAAAGCTCAGGGCAAGATAGGGTCATGAGCCTTGACAGAGTTTAAAAAATATTTTCTATCATTTCCTTCAGTAGTGTCAGGTATTTCAGCAGAAATAGGAGTATGGTACTGACAGTGAGTTCTAGGATGCTCTCACCCAGAGAGCATTCCCACAGTATTATTAGAAGGGTTATCGGGAAAGCCTCCATAGTGTTGATGGGCATCTACGCCAATGAATTTATAGTAGCCACAGAAATCATTATCAGTGATGTCCTAGATGGATGGAGTGTTTGCTTCAGTCTCACAATTGCACTCATTGCACCCCACCTTGGGAACTTTGCTTTCTGTCCAAGTTCTGTCTGATGAGCATTAATGTTTGTATAGCCCATACATCTGGAAGCCAAGGGGTGACAGCTCTTTCCACTGTGTCTCCATCTGTACATGGTGGCTTTATTTGTCTGCAGTAAGAACACTTCCTATGGTCGCAAGTATTGTTTCCTACAGTTAGCAAAGTGTTCACCAGCTGTTTTGTGGCAACAGGCCCAATCTCCGGCCAGATTAACAAATTTGTGAAACACCAAGGGGATTCTGCCCAAACCCAGAATGCTTTCCAAATGAAAGGCTGCTGCTTCCAATTGTGTCTGTCAAAGCCAAAATATGGTTTCCCCTCCAGCACAGACTCTACTATAGCACTGAGGTCTGAGAACAGTTTCCAACAAGTATCTTCAATGTTTTCAGATATACCCCATAGCAGCTGTACAATTTTCTTGGTAGCCATGGGTGGAGCGGTTTCTCCAGGCTGGTAGCTTCAGGATACACTTCCCGGGGTACCACGTGCTGGGTTTCTATTGCCCAGGGATCCTGAAAGGTGTAATTCAGCTTGAGGAGAAGCTCCACCTGCAGGGCAGCCACAGTTGAGTGGAAAGCATTCTGGTCCTCAGACTGTAAATTGATGCATCTTAGTGACCAATCAGGAAGGAGTGGGTGAATTACAGAGATGGCAGAGAGACTTGTTAACAGCACATCTCACTGCCTCCCCTTCATGCTGAAGTAGTTGGTTCTCTAATGACATGCTTGATTGAAAATGTATCAGAGATAACCCGTGGTCATGGATAGAAGCATGATCCCATGATTATGCACACATTTTGTTTCCTTGGCTTTTATAGTAGCCTGTGTGGTGTCAACCCCTCCCAGTCACATGAACTGCTGTGGCTGTCACTCTTGTTCATGTCTTTCTTTTGCTAACTATCTCAGGGACAAGCCAGTTGTGCCACACTCACAGCATCCTCCACACAACCCCAGAAATTCCATTTTTCCCCAAAAGGCAGCTTATATCTCCAACCACTTGCTCTCATTAAGCCAGCCTACCTACCTCTAGAATTGCTCATTCCAACTGTAAAGAATGCTTAAAGCAGTGAAGAGTGATAGTGTCAAAACATTATTAAGGAGGGATGATTTTTAATGTACATTACACTCTTGTTACTAAATTAGAAGTAATTACATAGGTTGGCATCAAATACATTGGAATTGCATCTAGGAAACTGAGACCAGTTCCATTTTTAAAAATGAAGGTTTGGAAGCAGTTACCATATGCCTTTCTTGATTTAGGGGGTAAAGTAACAAATGATTCTGAATTTGTTGTTTCAGTCTTGCTTTTGTAGTTTAAAAATTATTTGGTTGATTGAAGACCTTTGTGTGTGTGTGTGTGTGTGTGTGTGTGTGTGTGTGTGTGTGTGTGTGTGTGTGTGTTAACATTTATTTATTTATTAAGTAAACAGTTTTCTGCCTGCAGGCACACCTGCACACTAGAAGAGGGCACAAGATATCATTATAGATGGTTGTGAGCCACCATGTGGCTGCTGGAAATCGAACTCAGGACCTTTGGAAGCGCAACCAGTGCTCTTAATCTCTGAGCCATCTCATCACCCTGACCTTTGTGTTTTTAACATCAATTTTCTGTAAACAAATTACTCAAAATTCCTTTTACTATAAAGTTGAATATAAACTACCTATGAAATATGGGTATGCACAGCTTCGTCATACTGTGCTGCCTACTTAAGCACACAGATGTCTAAATTTCATGGCAAAATGATGACTTGTAATATGTTCACTAATTAAACCACATTTTGACCTATATACCGAAGAACCAGAAAGTAAACGATTGGCCCATTGAAAGGCAAAATCACAAAATATAAGGACCATCAACTGACAGCATGAAAAGGTGTGAAACCTGAAAAATGAATCAGATTATTTTCTCAGATGTAGTAGCCACATTTCTGTGTAAGGAATAATTTGTAAAAAGTGGCATTGGTCAGATATGCATACATTAAGAATCTTAACCACAGAAAACAATTAAAATGAGTTAATTAAACATCTAAAATAAATTGATGAAATTTCTATTTGTTTAATTTGTCCTGAGAAGTCAGAACACAGTAGGCACAGTTATCACAAAAGGGCAAAAATGACATAAGGAATTAAAATATGATATAAACAAAATCAAATAGCTGAATCAAATCCCATTAAGATAATTAGAAACAACATTAGATACAAATGAAAACAGAAAACAAAGCAAATGTTAGTGGAATTTCTAATATTTTAATTTTATTCTTAAGAAATTAAATTGTCTTGTGGTCTTCATTTTAATGTCAGTTTTATCACTTAAACATACTGATGTTTGTATAATTGTGATTAAAAACTTTGCTTTTATATGAAAGATGCCTACTGAGAGACTGAAAATGCACCAACCAAAAATTACAGGAACTATTTAAATGGGCATTTAAAATGTGACTTTTAATATCATGGAGAAACTATAGCTTTACAGACTTCTATTTTAACTTTGTTACATTTTATTTATTTGAGCTTTTAATTTTTTCATTTTTTTATTTGAGCGTGTGTGTGTGTGTGTGTGTGTGTGTGTGTGTGTGTGTGTGTGTGTGTGTAAGCCATCATTCCAGGCCTATGTTTTTTAAAATAGGACGTAAGGTAGCACAGGCTGACCTCAGACTTCTTTGTAGTCAAAGATGATCTTGAATAACTGATACCTCTGCCTTCATTCATTTTAAGCATGCTGGGATTACAGGCAAGTGCCACCAGGCTTGGCTTCTAAAGAGCTGGGGATGGAATTCAGGTCTTCCTCCCTCTGCCAACTGAGTCACATCTCCTACACAATCTTTAGTCTTAAATCTTTAGTATTATTTAATGCTCGAATCATAGGCTGTGGTGACATGGTGTGGACATGGCTCTTGGAAAGAGAGAGGTAAATGTTAAAGTTACTATTAAATTTTAAACAATATGATTATTTTATTGTATTTTTGATAAGATATATTAAACAAAAGGCAACCCTCAAAAAAATCATATTTACTAATGATTTTACTGAATCTTGTGGGGTTTTTTAAAGTTAATGAGCATTTCTACACGGTAATGACGTCACTTAGTGGTTTGTTAGTCTGGGTCCTAGCACTACACTAACGTCATCATGCTTCCTTCTTGAGCAGCACTTTATTCATATACACCAGAATTGTTACATGCTACAAATCAAGGGTGTGTGTTCTGCTTTGTTTGAAGACTTAGTGTCCAAATCTCCCCCAGTATACCACAGGACATAAGGAACCCTTTGTTATAATACTACAAGGAAAAGACACAGTGTATTTTTGTAGGGAGAAAATAAAATAATTTTAAGAGTTAAGTTGAAAAATAGGTATTAGAAAGATGATAATGCAAATGCCACTAGTCAGTAAGAAAAAGTTTGAAACATTGAAGTTTTGTAAGAAGGAAAAACTGACATTTAGGACATTTTCTTCAATCCTGCACTGTAGATGAATCTGAGTGGATAGTACTTTTGAAAGATTTTAAAGGCACATGTGTGGGTTACTTTTCCTAATACTGGGAGGGACAAAGCACTTAATAAAAACAGCTATGGGAAAGAGGGGTTATTTGGGCTCCAAGTTGGAAGACATTCATCGTAGCAAGAAGGCTTGTGGACAGGAGCTTGTAGAAGCTAGTTGTCATATGTCCACAGTTAGAACCTAAACAAAGGTGAATGCTGTCACTCACTTCTTTTTCATCTGGTTTGGGACCCAAGTCCATTGGATGATGTCACTAAGTTCTAAGTGTGCCATGCCTCCTTAGGTAAACTTTCTGGACACTTCACAGATACGTATAGGAGCTTCTTGTAGCTGATTCTAAATCAAGTGACATTGATAAGGAAGATTAGCCATATGGTACTATCTTTCAGCAGGATGACAGAAGGTGACTTTACAGTAGTTCCAAAACTTGCTTTTAACATCGATTGCAACATACTGTCAAGCCAGAATTATCAGCCTACTTGGAGTAAAGAGGTATTATAAGACTTTGCTATTTATTATGTTTGTTTGCTATTTTTTTAATGAGGATGTCTATAGTTATAGTTTCATTTGCCAAAAGTCTCAGAACGGAAAAATTGTGAGGAGAAGAATTTTAACAGTGTTGAATTTTTATTCAGTGTGTTATAGATGGATCCTAGAAGTGCAAATATAGGAATGGGTTCAGAAATAGCACCTCTCTGCACTTCCAGAATAACTGTGGTTATTAAATTATTCTGCAAGGGCACCTTGACATATAATGCCTACTTCCTGCTTCTCTTCATAGGTTCAAGAAATAGTAATATAGGTCAATTTTATTGACTATGTTCATGTTATGTAATTCTGTTTCAAACCTGAATATGACTGAAGACCCTGCTTTTCCACTAAGACAAGTTGGCTTATGCACAAGATTGTCCTTATCACAAGATGGCCTTAATCATTAAGGTCCTTATTCTTACTATGACCTCAGAGTTGAGTTAAGTTTCTTTAGGAAAACAACAATAAATATGACAATCAATAATAAATTATTAAAATATAAGATAAAATGCATTAAATTATTTTCTATCTAAGTGTATTGGATAGTTCACATCATTTGAGCTTTAAGTGAATATTTATAAAGGCAGATCATTCTCAGACATCTGAAAGGAAAAAGTGATGCTTTTGCTCTAAGAATTTGATCACCACTATGAGATGAAGTATGAGAGTTGCACTGAGGTCTAACAAGGATGAGTCTATATAGTCCAAATAGTTTACCTATCTAGCAAGCATGATGAAATGAGCATAGAATAAATAGCATTTAATTGTTCACTCCACTTTCTAAAATTTACTTCTTGAGGACTCCCCTTCCCCCATCTCTCCCCCCCCTCTCTCTCACACACACACACATACACACCTGCAACAGAGCAAAGATCTTTTTAATTCAAACACTGACTTCTCAGCAAGACACCATCACAGATTCTCTTTATCAGAAATTTTTGAACTATTACTTTGTACTACTCAAATCACACTCCGTATTCTTCCATTTAGTTATCATTTCAATGAGACCATAGGGTTATAGGGGAAAGCTGAACACAACAACAAACACTCATCATTAGAATCCACACATTTAAGTGATTCCTTGAGATTTTGTGACAGGAAGGAATAAAAGAGAAATTTCCTCCTTATTTATCCAGTTTTGCAGCCCCAGCTACCCATGCTGTGAGACAAGTGAGAGTCTGAAGAAGCTGCATCAGCAGAGTGATGTCACCAGAAGGTGCAGCCAAAGCCTGCACCAAAGCCTCATTGGTGCCAACACTCGAATTTTGCTGTGAACATGGGAGACCAACTCGTGCTGATAAAAACCTACATTGCTTTAAAGCTCCGTGTATAAAGATTAGTTACTTGCCAGCAATGACTAGTCAAATGCTGGAGATAATTTCCTTCTTGAACTAGAACATTCTTGTCTTGCTGGAAAGCAGTGGGAATAGTCAATTTTTAGTAGAAAATCAGACACTCAATTCAACACAGAAAAGTATTGGGTTTTCAAGGTTGTCTCCCTTCATCTCCGTGAAGTTTATGTCTATGATATCAACACCATTGTCAGATAAACATTGGGGTCCTTTCTCCCAACGTTCCAGGCCAATTTTAACAATAGATGGCCATGTTTGTCTTTCTACTACATGTGGCTCTAGGCATTTCCTATACAACTTCTGTGCTTCAGAGCAACAGATTGCTAGGGTAAAATAATCATTACTAAAAATGTATAATTTACATTTGTGCTTATTACCCGAATTTTTTATTTTATATATGTTTATGTACACCTATAAAGGTTACAGAAATTGCATAATACAAGGTACAGATTCAGTGCCAGCCATTGAGGCAAAGGTTTTCAACATTTGAGACAATTGTGGATTCCTGATCAGTCCTCAACTAGCTCATGATGCAAGAGCTTAAGTTAATAGCTGGGTTGCTTAGGTTCCAGACCTGTGCTCTTTAGCTTCATTCTACAGTTCCGCTGCCCCGACCCCCAGTACATAGTCCCTTTGGATATGTTAAGTGGACAAATGTATACGTACTTAAGTGATCAAATGTATACATGTTAGTGAGGTATTTATAGGGCCATGAAGGCATGTCTGTTGGCCTGCTGGAGACTAATCTTTCTAATTTGAGAAGGGATTTCATGTACCCTCTGGTGTGTGTGCTCTGACCTGCTTGGTTGATGCACATAGAGCAAAATGTTCTATGAATGAATCTAGACCCCTGCTTTAGTTCAGTGTGGCATGTGTCCAAGTTCTCACCTCAATTTCCTGATATCGCTTTTAATAATTTTAGGGTCACTCTGGCAACATTTAGTGTCAACAGGCTTCTTCTTGAGTGTTCTTTTCTTTAAAAGCAATTGAAAGGCATAATGAGCAAAAAGAAATCTTGGCAAGTACATGCAGGACATTGAACCCTTAAGTTGCTGGTCTAATTTCTTCTCATTAGTCTCCATCACACAGGTGGACACATAGAGCAGACTAGTTTCTTTTATGTGGGTGTGTCAAGCACCCAGACACTTAAACATATATAAGAGAGGAAAAGCAACTAAGACAATAGCAGCAAGTGTAAGAAGAAGAAACTTTCCTTAAAGTGAGGTTGTTTCCTAAAGGTATTTTTGCTACTGTACTTGGCATCTTGTTAATAAAAAAAGTATTACTTGGGCTATTTTAGTTCTCATCTGCATGCTTGTGTGATTAGCAGTGTGGCTCTGGCCATCTGCCTTAATGTCTGATGATGCATCACTCTCACTCTTTTTAGCAGATGAATCTCTCACAGAAGTTCAGAAAATTTGATCCTGATTTCCTTATTGTGTCATTTTTCCCCCTTCCTGATGAAAACCTTCATGTGATCCAGATCTAATTTGACAGTCCTCTTGACTGCAAGGCTAAGATGAAAAGGATATAGTTAGGAAAATAAGGGCCTTGTCATTGTAAAAGATTAGGGCTATCAAGTCCCCAATTCAATTTAACGTTCCACTTTGCTTTGTTTCAGATTACAAGTTCAGAGTTTAAAAAAGCTTGAAGAACGTGAAATTAAGAAATATCTGTAAGGCATTGCTATTTATAAATAAGGATATTTACAACCTCCTGGTCAGATTGTAGTTGTAACTATGCTTTTTCAAGGCTTGGAAACCTCTTCAGTCTTTCTGGCTTTCACTGTCATTACTATGTCGTATGACATTAAAGCAATTTGCTTTTCCTCAACCTTCATGTCACTCTTGTCCATATTATTAACTCAGTGGGCTAGAATGCTAACAACTTTAAATAGTCCATTGGTTGTCATAGTAACTAGTATTAAAGCTAAATATAATCATTCTCCTGAGTTTCATGTTTAAATCGTTGTTGTATTTACATTCTTCTTTAACTCCCTTTACTGACCACTAATCTCAGCCCAATGATGTTCTTTTTTCATTTAATTTTTTTAAAGTTTTAATTTATTTGCTTTACATCCCAATTATAGCTTCCTCCTTCATCTCCTCCTGGTCCCAGCCTCCCTCCCTCATCCTCTCTCCTGCCCTCCTTTAGTCCAATGAAGGTCTTTAAAATGCGGGTTTGTTTGTAATGATCCAGTGGCATGTGGTTTTAGTAATGGCTCAGGATATGTTCAGAGCCAGCTCAGTTCCATCAAATGGGTGTCCAGAGAATCCTAAAATGTGTGTATGTGAAATACTAGAGGGGCCGTGAGACAAGGTTCTCCACTTAGAAACTGGTTATTCATTGCTGGTATTTTCGGTGCTATCTGTCTTTCCTTCCCTTTCGCACATCTTTGTAGCCTTTTCTAGGTCTCTAAAGCTGTCTAACTCATACTCCATATACTTAGAATGGAATATGTCTATTATAGGAAGTGTTTTCAAAAGGATGACTACTGTACAGGTCCTGTCTGTGCCGTGTTCCTGTTACTCATCTATCTGTGGACTTTCTGAAGATCCATGTTTTATTTCATGCTTGACCGTCTCATTCATCTCTTTTGCACTACTTTTTTTTTTTTTTTTTTTTTTTTGGTATACAGCTTTAGGAATTCATAATTTCATAGCCATTCTAAGGGATCATAGAGAGAAACAAACTAGAAAACAAATGAACTTAAACAAAAACAAGCTTAAGTCTAGCTTACTCCACATCTTGCATCCATTTAGTAATCAATTGCCCTTTTTTGAACAGTGTAATCCTCCTTTTCAGGTCTGTTCCTTCTTACGTATTCTCTTTTATCTCCATCCCATAGCACCATTTTTTTTTCAAGTTAGCACCACTGAAGTCTGAGTGAATTTTGTTAGCTCTCTGGTCTCTGGAGAGGCACTTCGTTTCTAAGTTTTCCTTCCACCTCCAGTTTCAAGAAGAAAGAATGCTATTATCAGCAGCAGCTCATCTGCTGAATATGTAAGAGATGTTCGGATGGTTGGATCATCATCCTGAAGTCACTTATATAACAGATCGGTGGTGACACTATGCCCTCCCTTCCCTGCCTCCAGTTCCCAAACCAATCTTTTTCCGTTCTGAATATTCAACATTAATCACTTCCTGCATCCATTTCTATGTTCTTAGATTCTTTGTTTTTACATTTTCTCTTTACTATGATTTCAAAAGTCTCATCAAATCCATATTTCAAAGGTCTTACCAAGTAGAGACAGAGATATGCCATGGAGATTGTCCATGCGTAAGCACACATGTCTTAGCATCACCTAGCACAATGTTAAACATCTAACAATGAATTCTTATGTTCTGTAGATGTTCAATAAGTATCACAAAGGAAGAGGAATTTTTTCTTTGAATATGACTTAGAAAACATGGGCTCAAGAAACAGATTTCTACAACTTGGACCATCCACGTGTTTGTTGCAAAATCATGGTGTGTGGCCACTCTTAGTCTTTTTTTTTTTTTTTTTTTTTTTTTTTTTTTTTTTTTTTTTTTTTTTGTGAATCCTTTTTTTTTTAATTAATTTATTCTTGTTACATCTCAATGTTTATCCCATCCCTTGCATCCTCCCATTCCTCCCCCCCCCGCCCATTTTCCCATTATTACCCTCCCCTATGACTGTTCCTGAGGGGGATTACCTCCCCCTGTATATTCTCATAGGGTATCAAGTCTCTTCTTGGCTTCCTGCTGTCCTTCCTCTGAGTGCCACCAGGTCTTCCCCTCCAGGGGACATGGTCAAATGTGAGGCACCATAGTACGTGAGAAAGTCATACTATCCCTGGTGGTCTAGTGGTTAGGATTTGGCACTCTCACCACTGCGGCCCGGGTTCGATTCCCGGTCAGGGAAGCCTCCACTCTTAGTCTCTTAAGAAGAAAATCAAAGGCAGTGTTTCCCTAACATACTTACCTTGCACACATTCCAGTATTTTCATTAGTTGATAGTTTGTTTTATTTTACAGGTCTTTCAAAGCACCAACCTTCAAGCAAGGATGTGTTTGGAGACAGTTACAGGGAAATGAACTCAATATCTTTAACCATCACACATGCCTTGCTGAAACTGATTTACCTGCTGAGGAGTTGATGGCATTTAAGTATCCTCTTGCCACGATTAATAATTACTCTTATTCCTCCAAACCACAGTGGAAAATGCACTTAGCAACTTTAATCTGGTTATTGATACATTAGTCCAGAGTGAAATATCTGGCAACGCACCAGACATGCTGGATCTGTACTTGGATGGGGGAAACGTGTGACTTTCAGGTCTTATTAGATCATTTTTAAGCTAAGGAGATTGTTTTATTTTGACCTTCTATAACATTTATGCTGGGTCTAATGGGATCATCAGCTAAAACGTTATGGAAATTTTGTTTTATGTAAGATAGCACTATATGATATTTTTCTGTTTCTTTGAGAAGAAAATATCTGTGATAAATGTCTCATATTCTTTTACAGGTTAGCAAGTTTCTTAGTTTTTGATAGAAACATGAAGAATTTAATAAAGCAATATGCAGAATCCCTTGTAACACTAGCAATATGCTATGGGCATTCAAGTATTGAATTAATTAGAAAACTGTCTTTATCTAACTGATTAAGAGATGTAGTTCTGGTCAACACTTTTCATATTTGGGAACATATTTACATTGTTTGATTCAATTATGCACTAAAAAAATTTTAATTAGAATTCAGAGCTGTATCTGAATCCCAAAGTTGAGCTCATATTTCTTGCTCAGATAATATAAAAATGGACAATATGTAATTTATAAACAAATGTTTAAGAATATAATACTGTGTCTAAAAGAAGAATGAAATATACTGTAAGGAGAAAATTTGAATGTAAAATTTATAACTACCAAATAAGTCTATATTTTAGATTTTAAGAGATGATACTAAGTATCAAAATTTTGTTATTTTATGGATTTGTATAAAGTATATAACTGTTGTGCTTTGAAATATCAGTAGCTAAAAAATAATTATGACTAATTAAACTTATGGGGACAATTTTAGGCAGTACATTTAAAATATTTTAAAGACTACTCAGGGACAAAACTCAAGTTTTGTGAGTTATGTATAAATAAAAAGTATAGAAGATACAAGTCCAAGAAGAATCTTTGTGAAGCATGGATGTAGATGTCCAGAGTTTTCTCTGATTTTTGTTTTCTTCTCTCTCTCTCTCTCTCTCTCTCTCTCTCTCTCTCTCTCTCTCTCTCTCTCTCTCTCTCTCAGGCAAATTGCCCTTTTATGAATAGATTTTTTGAGATGAAAAGGTGATCAAATAGCAAACCAAATCATATAGTTAGTTTAGATAAGTGATGATATTAATGGATTGTTGGCTCAACCATAACTAAAATGCCACTGAGAAGCAAGGTAGACAGGTTGGATACTGGATAAAGCATCAGTGAACAAAAGAGCACAAATCTTTGGCATAACAGAAAATCTAATGAATGGATGCTAAGCACGTACATATTTATACCTGACTTTAAGAGCAATAAGCAGGAGTAGCAGGAAGAGGGGGTCTGGGCAATTTCAACTTTGAACAAAATATTTAAGAAAGGCCTTCAGAAGGAACTGAAGTTTGAGCTATACAAGGCTGAAGGACATAAAGGAGTGTCCTATGTAAATATCTGAGGCAAAAACTTTCTGAAGAAGAAACAGGAAGACAAAGGTTTCCAGTGTGAGAGTGTGTCAAATATTATTGGGAAAGCATCAGTGTGCATGAACTTCTTTGAGTTGTGATCAAGAGGAGGTGAGCTCAGAGAGGCAAGCCAAGAGAATACCTAAGACATGAGACATGAGAGGCAGAACATTCTGTCATCAACAACAGAATTTTGTTTTTGATTCTAAGATGGGGTCTATTTGAACTCTTTTTAACAGAAGCTGTAAACAAAAACTGAGCCCTGTCACAGATAAGTTAATATTTAAGCCTAGGCGGTCTCTACCACACTGTCATTACACATATTCTATACTCTCTTGGGCTTACCTTTCACTTCTATCATTTTCATATTTCTCTTCTCATCCTGTTTCCATGTCTCCTTTTCCTTTTTAAACCTAGTTGTAACTAGATTATATTTTCATTAGTAAAATATTTTCTCCTTTATCTCCTCAATATAAAACTAGTTCAACTAAGTTTTGGTGAATAATTAAATATTTTATCTAAAATCCTAAGTAAAATTATTTGTTGTAACAGACTTTCAGAATATCTTTTAGAGAAGATCTTTTGTTAAAAATATTTTATGTAGACAAGGTGAGGGTTGAGTTCATGTTGTGGTTAAAGAAATATCATCAAATTGTAATTATAATGGGAAGGTTTAATGCTAGAGTAAAGAACAGGAGAAGAAAGTCAGAGGTCTGAAAAACAGGAGATAAAGTGTCATGAGAGCAGAGGCAGCTGGCCTCAATTTTGACTGACGCTGAATGATACTGATACAGCTAGGTAAGATGAGCATCTACTATTTAAGTTTACATTGGCTTATTTTATGATGGATTATGTAGCTGTAGATCCACCCAAAAAATTCTGCCGAGTTCCTATATTTCTTATGCATGCTCCATGTTCATTAAAGTAAGAGGAACTGTATTACACATTCTTTTATCAGACAACAAAACTGTATAATAATTTACACACACACACACACACACACACACACACACACACACACACACACACACACATACACAGAGCATGCCAAGCTTCAATCATTTTTGTAGAAATCAGGTTTTGGAGGTAAGCCTGAGACTCAGTGAAAACAAAAGACAGTGAAGAGGGCAATTGCATTACCTTAATTGATACCTGGGCTATACAAACATGCACAGTATTTATTTTAGGCAATGCTTACTTTCAATTCCCACTAAGCTAACAAGTATCTAGTGTTCAGACAAAAGAGTAAAGCCTCACAAGCGTCTTTTGTGTTCTAACTGCATTGAGTGGAACCAAGGTGACATAAGAGTAAGAAGGGCTGTGACCTTCAGATGCAAAAACGGATCTGTGCCAGTATTAACGCAAAACAACCTATTATAATAGCAAGGCAAACACGAAACAATCTAGTTAAAGCGACATCTCATCCTGTATAAACTGAAGAAATCAAATAGAGAGTGGAGAAGCAAAGAGAAGAAAGTGGGTACAGGTTGGTGAATGCCACTTGAAGAGGTAGCTGCAAGTATCTTATCAGGTGTGCCCATTAATCAAGGCATAAGGCAGATGCACAAAGCTAAGTGCTTACAATCTATCCAAACTAAGGCACAGGTGTACACACAATTAACACAGAGATCAGGTAGTGCAGTCCTCTCTCGTAAAGTAACCTGCTGAATAACACCAAATGGCCAGTTCTTTGCCTTCTACCACTTGGACTTCACAGTCTGTAGAAATATCTGTAAAGCTTGTTTTATTTCTTCAGATGAGGGGATGAGTGAGAGCCTTATGTAACCTTTATGAATACATGGCTTGGGTGAGCCCAGATTGTTTTTACCTAACTATACCTAGGCTTCTCCCTGCAAATTTCTAACCTCCATATAATTGAATCTTCTATAAGCCCAGACCTTGAAGGCTTCATCTTCCAAGCTCCCTCTGCTAATGTAGGCCTAGAATGTTTTTAGCTTCTGAGATTTATTGCTGGAAAAAAACTCACTCTTTCTAGTTCTTTCTGTACTCTGGCTGGCTGGTTCAACTCAGTTGTTCCAGATCAAAGCTCTTTTTTTATTTAATTTATTCAGATTACAACTAAATTGTTATCCCATAACTTGTATCTTCCAGTTCCTCCCTCCCTCCCACTTTCATATTATTCCCCTCCCCTAGGTCCTCCTCTCCTACTATCTGGTCATAGACTATCAAGTCTCATCACGGTAGACTGCTTATTTTTTCTTTGAGTGCCATCAGGCCTCCCCACCAAGGGGAGGTGGTCAAATATGGGTCACCAGAATTCATGTCAGAGTGAGTCCCTGCTCTCCACATAAGTGTGGGGAATGCCCTGTCCATTGAGTAGATTAGAGTAGGGATTCAATGTTTACTACTTGTATTGTCCTTGCATAGTGCAATAGTTTGATCAGAGCCCTCTGGGCTCCAATCCGCCTGTCATAATGTTCTTCTTGTAGGATTCTATACTGAATGAGTTAACGCAGAAGCAGAAAATGTCACATGGAATATACTTACTTATAATTGGGCACTAACACAAAAGGCATGTCGCACAAAAGTCTTCACTTACCAGGAGATTGGGATAGATGTGAGGACACTAATGGGACTCTAGGTAACAGACTCTTCTCCAAGCTGACTGATTCAAATGGGCTTCTCTAGGCTTCTCTCTGAATTGCTTTGCTTGGCAAAGTTGTCTCTGAACTCCACAAAACGAATTGCACTGAACTTCCTGACTGCACAAACTTTACTGTATTCTTGTACTATACTCTACTGCTTTACTGTACCGTACTGCCTATCTAACTCTCTCTGTTGGTGCTGCTTTGAAGAAGCCTCTCTCTCATGAGAGTTAGGCATATCCTATCTCTCTGAATCATTTTGTCAAATCTTTCTCTGATTCTTGTTCACTTGTTCTGCCCCTCAATTAGACATCACTTTCAAACATACCTGCATCTTTCTATAAATGAATCTTACTTTCATTGTTTGGTATTAAAGGTGTATACTAAGGGCATCTATTATCCAGCCAGATCATACTGAAATGAACATGTCAACATCCCTGCTAGATCACATAGACTAGAAGCTCTTTAGATAAGAAAAACAATTTTAATGTTGCCAGATTAAAATTCCTCTATAAATATTCTAAATTTATAAAACGGATTGTAACTAGAGAGATTGAAGACACACAAAGAAAATTAAGGTAGTTAAATACTCAGTAGAGCATGGTTACCTGAATGAGTAAATCATGTCACAAAGCCTGGAGTGCATTTGACTGGAACATAGACAACCTTATAGGAAGCTATGGACTGTGCAGTCTGAGTGGTAGAGGAAAAGAGACTTTCAATAATACAATAATTTGTATTTTTCTGTTTATATACGCCCATCTTCTTAAAAATACATTTTTCAGGCTTTTTCAAAGCCCTTAGATGGCTCCCTACCCATCAGATTGGCTTATTTCAATTGTTATGATGGTGAAAATAAAATAACTATTGAAAATATAACTAAAGCAATGCTGAAAAAATATTAATGACTACACAAGTCTTAGTTTTATCAAGCTTATTTAAGCTTAAATAGCCATTTATCCAGAATTAAAATAGAAGCAGACAAGAGGCATATGAATTTTTCCCATCACAAAACATTCAAGAATTACAACTCAAAAGAATAATGACACATCACCCCATATCCAACAGAATGGCTACTGCAAAATTCAGAAATTGAACAAAGTATTCATGCTGAGAAATTAAAGCTCTTATTAAAGATATAAATGGTACACTTGCTACATAAAAGAGAAAGGCAATTTCTCAAAAATTAAAGTTGATCTAATAATTGTACTTCTGGATATATATCTCTTCTATTAAAAAGTGAAATCCTAAAATGACTCATGTATACCATATGTGTAGCAGCATGCACAGAAGCCAGGAAAGGAGAGCAAAACTGATATCTGTTGAATGTTTGATATGAACAATGTAGCCATATATAAAAATATAGCCATAAGTATGAGATAAATAATACAACATGGCAAAAATAAAGGAATTTGAGGACATTATCCCTAGTGAAATAAACCAGTCATAAGACAATCCACTAACACCACTTACATGGGCTATCTGGGGTTGTTAAATTCACAAAAGAAGGCAATAGAATATTGGTTAAGGAAAACACTGAGTTGTGGGGTTTAATGGCTATGGGGGAATTATATTTGTAAGCAGAAAACTTAAGGAATATATCATGCAGTAATGTGTATTGACATAGAATTTCCAGATTGCACATTTGTAAATAGTAAAGAGGGCTAGAGAAAAAAGTCACAGCAAACGTTGTGTGTGTGTGTGTGAGTGTGTGTGTGTGTGTGTGTGTGTGTTTGCATGTGTTTGAGACACATTTTTTCTGTGTAGTTCCACCTATCCTGAAACTTATTCTGCAGATTATGCTGACCTAGAGCTCAGATATCCACCTACCACTGCCAAGAACTGACATTAAAGCCATGTGCCATTACTGCCAGCTAGTTTTCTTTTTCTTTTCTTTAATTGATACTTCTCCTAACCTCAACCTCTTCTAACCCATTTGCTAATTCTTCTTCATCTTTGTTGACAAATCTTCATGATAATAATTACTGCTTCATTTTGTATATTTCTCATAAGAATACTCACTAAAATAGACTAACAATTCTAGTCTCTTTTGCTTCTCTAAGAGATGCTTGACTGTAAAAATGACCTAACACACACACAAACACACACACACAAAATAAATAAATAAATAAATAAATAATGATAAAAAGATCAGAAACAACCACCTGCTGTGTGATACCAGTTCCAACTCATCCTGTCCATGTATTCTTGGACAGCAGGTCTTTCTCATGCCAAAACTAATCTTCTATACAGGAAATGTCTTGTAGACAGTTTCTATACATGAAATAGAAAATATTGAAGTCTTAATTTTCATGAATGTGACTTGTAGGTCACTGAGATTGAATAAAAACTATTTTGCCAATTTTAAGAAGTAAAAGGTAGCTGTTGATGAAAAATTGAAATATCAATATCTTATATTTAACTCTCCCTTGCTGAGACAATTCTAGGTTTTCTAAGCTAAATGCCTCTGCTTTCTTGCCAATTTAACATGGGGAACATGTCACACACTGTGTTAGTTACCTTTCTTGCTGCTGTGGCCAAATATCAGATAAGCGACAACTTGAGGGATGACAAATTTTTTTGACTTACAGTTGTAGGAGCCTGAAAACATCAGGTCAGGAAGGCATGATGGCAGAAGTGTAAGGTGGATTTTGCCTCTGCTGTCAGCAATCAGAAAGCGAGCAGGTAGGCCAGCCTGGCCTGGTCTACAAAGCGAGACCAGAAGAGCCAAGGCTGCACAGAGAGACACTGTCTTGAAAAACCAAAAAAGAGAAGAAAAAAGAAAACAGGCAGAGAGTGGAGTTTGCCTGACAAATTCCGAGGCCCACCCCTAGGAACTCACTTCTACCAGCAAGGTTCTGCCTCTTAAGGGTTCCACAACCTCTCAAAACAGCACCTCTAGCTAGAGTTTAAGGGCTTAGACATTTCCACCTATGGGTGCCCCTCACAAACTACAACACACATAAGCAATGCTCTGCCTTTGTTGTTGGCTCTTTCTCCATACAACGTTACAGATGTGTTTGTGGACTCTAGATACCCTTCCTTCCTTGAAGCCCCACTCCACCAACTTTCAGTTCTTTGTAACTGGCTGAAAACTATATTGCTCCCTCCCAAAGATCTGTTATCCGAGAATTAGAGATAATCAAGATGAGTGTTTCTTAGCGTTATTGCTGTTGAAGTAGTGAATATCTACAAAGCTCTGTAAGGAAGCTCCTTAAAGGTGGGTGTGGATAACATGTTTTTATCCCAACACTCAGAAACAGATCTACGAAGAAAGCCTATGTGACTGTGAGACTGTATTTCCAAATAAATAAACTTATGCAGAGAGTTAGAGCTCTAAGAGTGATTTCAATTATTTTCTTAAATAAGGACAGAATGGTACATTATTTAAATTAGCTATCAATTAGATATTCACCTACTTTAGCCTATTATGTAAATATTACTCATTGAAAACAAATGTAAATTTAGAACCTACTAGATTACACAAATGACTCCACCTAATTTCCTGTCTTGTATAATTTTTTCTCACAGACTTACAACTTGATTCATTTGTCTGCTAAAACTGTATCGGCAAAAACTTTCAATGTTGACACATACACAAATTTCTCTTCTGTCATAGTTTTATAAAATTTAGGAATAATTTTGAAATCATTTATAACTACACTTCTCTCATAATGGATTACAGGTCTTCACAGTATTAGACATTTCAAATTCCTCACATATGTGGTTACAAACCTATACAGTCTATCACAGTAACAAATTATTTTGTTGTTTTATTTATAGTAACTCTCTCACCTTCTAGAGGAGAAATGAGTTCTTATTATATTCAGTGTTTTGTTTTTGTTTGTTTGTTTATTTGTTTCATTTTGAGACAGGGTCTCTCTGCGTGGCCTTGACTGTCCTGGAATTCGCTCTGTAGACTAGGCTGGCCTAGAACTCACAGAGGTATGGCTGCCTCTGACTCCTGAATGCTGGCATTAAAGGCATGAACCACTACCCCCTGCAAAAGTCAGTATTTTTTGTTTTTAACAGAAAAAGCCTAAAACCTGTGAAATTACCAGAAATATTACCCTATAAGTATGTGCATAAAAATCATTTAAACATCAGTTAAAAATAATGATTGAATGAGAATTACGCATTCTCCATATGGTCCTCATTATTTAGTTTCTTTAGGTCTGGGTATTATAGTATGGTTATCCTTATTATTTGGCTAATATCTGCTTACAAGTGACTATGCATCATTTGTGTCTTACTGGGTCTGGGTTACCTCACTCAGGATGATCTTTTCCAGTTCCATCCATTTGCCTGCAAATTTTAAGATTTCCTTGTTTTAAATAGCTTAGTACAGATTCGTTTAGACATCTTGCCGTCTAGTATTCCATTGTGTAAATGTACCACAGTAGAGAGCCTACCATAGAGTTCCTCTGAAAGATTTCACTGAAAAGGAGATCCAAGAAGATGCTGAGACACACAGCCTAACTCTAGGGTGGAGCATAGGGAGTCCTATGGGAGAGTTGTGGAATAGAGGGACCTGGAGGGGTCAGAAGATCCACAATGAGACCAATGGAGCCTACAAATCTTGACAGAGAAGGTGGGTGACCAACCAAGGACTATGAATGGTGTGGTCCTAGACCCACTTCTCTGATATAGTAGATAAGCAACACAGTATCCTTGTGGGTCTTGTAATATGGGGAGTAGGGGACACTTCTGACATGGACTTTGACCCCCCACACATTGATCACTAATCCCCTGGTGGGGCCGCCTTGCCAGGCTACAGAGGAATAGGATACAAGCAGTGCAGATGATACTTGATAGGCTGAGGTCAGATGATAGGGGAGGCTCCCCTTTCTGAGGGCCAGGGGAGGAAAGGAGAGAATATGAGGGAGGGAGAGTGATATCAGGAGGTGACGAGGGAGGGGCTAAAATCCAGATGTAAAGTGAACAAATTAAAAAATTTTTAAGAGGATCCAAGATGGCGGCGAGCAGTGTGGACCGCGTTTGGAGGCTCCAGTGAACAATTCAGGGAATTGCACAGATTTCTGAGCCAGGAACACCGAGGTCCGAACATCACGGCAGCGGGAGTGCTCCACGGTTCGGAGGGACCAGGGTGCGGAGGACCTGCGTGCCCCTGCACACGGAAGGAGTGTGGTTTTTCTCTGATCGGAGCGGCAGCGGTAGAGGCAGCAGAACCAGCGGCACCAGCAGCGGCGGCTGAGGTTTGCAGCTCATAGCCTTCCGGTGGAGGCGATTGGTGTGGTGGCTGGTGGGAATTGCTGCGGGAGAGGGGACTCGGGGCAGGATTTGGGTCGCGTGGAGCCTTTGGACCCAGATTGGACTCGGCGGACAGTTCGGCCCCAGAGTCCCGGGTATTGGCCCGGCCCAGCAAACAATTCTGCCTGAGGCACTAACTCAGCGTGGCCATAGCTCCCCTGCTGTGGCGCAGGCATAGTTGAGCACGCTGCTCCACACTAGGCACTACCTCAGCTCAGCGGCAGCTCCCCTGCGGTGACACAGTCTGGGCGGAGCACTTGGTTTCACCACAGGCGCTAACTCAGAGCAGCCGCAGTTCTCCTGCTGTGGCGCAGGCTTGGTGACGTGCTCGGTTCCATCCTAGGCACCACCTCAGCTCAGCGGCAGCTCCCCTGCGGAGACACAGTCCGGGCGGAGCACTTGTTCCACCACTGGCGCTAACTCAGAGCAGCCGCAGTTCTCCTGCTGTGGCGCAGGCTTGGTGACGTGCTCGGTTCCATCCTAGGCACCACCTCAGCTCAGCGGCAGCTCCCCTGCGGGGACACAGTCCAGGCGGAGCACTTGTTCCAACACTGGCGCTAACTCAGAGCAGCCACAGTTCTCCTGCTGTGGCGCAGGCTTGGTGACGTGCTTGGTTCCATCCTAGGCACCACCTCAGCTCAGCGGCAGCTCCCCTGCGGGGACACAGTCTGGGCGGAGCACTTGTCCCACCACTGGCGCTAACTCAGAGCAGCCGCAGTTCTCCTGCTGTGGCACAGGCTTGGTGACGTGCTCGGTTCCATCCTAGGCACCACCTCAGCTCAGCGGCAGCTCCCCTGCGGGGACACAGTCTGAGCGGAGCACTTGTTCCACCACTGGCGCTAACTCAGAGCAGCCGCAGTTCTCCTGCTGTGGCGCAGGCTGGACAGAGCTCTCGGTTCCACCAGCTCTAAGACTCTGGTTGGACACAGTGTACAGTTTGAATCCAGAATTCCTGGCTGAGATTGGTGGTCAGTTCGGGCCCTGAGTCAATAACTGACCACAGCACGCACTTTGGGCCAAAAGGCCCTAGTGGAGCTTGGTGCGTAGTCCCAGCCCAAAAATTCTGGCTGGGCCCTGTGTGCATTTTGGGCCCAAAATCCCTAGCTGAGCTTGGCAGACGGTTCTGGCCCTGAGAATCTAGCTGAGTTCTGCCCGTGGTTCGGTCCCAGTGCTCCTGGCTGGACTTGGCAGGGAACACAGAAGGCTGTGGATACCTTGGCCTGACCCAACGCTCATTCAGAGACCCAGAACAATTGCAGGATCCACAGCAGAGAGGGACTGAGGATCACTGGCTGTGAGAGACCAGAACAACAGGGCTAACCTCCTAACATCCACACCAGTGAAGCTTTGAGCTCGCAGCCTAGGGAAATCGTAAGAAAACAAGTGAATCTATCATCAGACACCCTCCATTCAACTCTGGAAGCTACCCAACAAAAACAAAGACGGCAAGATGTCTAAAGGACAACGAAAAAGCATACGCAAAAAACCCCAAAACAACATGGCGTCTCCAGTTTCCAGCTATCCCAAAGAAAACCACCCAGAGAACTCAAATACAACGGAAATACAAGAAAATGACCTCAAATCCTTAGTAATGAGGATGATAATGGAGGAAACAAATAAAATTCGTAATCAAATGCAGGAAGACGCAGACAAACAGGTGAGAGACATAAAAGAAGCACATAGAGTGGAACTGGAAAAATTGCAGGAAAATGCAAACAACCAGATGAAAGAAATAGCTAAAACGGTTCAAGCTCTGAAGACCTATAAAGAGGCAATGGAAGAAACTCAGGAATATACAAAAAATCAGATGAAAGAAATCAAAAAATCAGTTCAAGATCTGAAAATGAAAATGGATTCAATGATAAACACACAGACAGAAGAAAAACGAGAACGTGAGACCTCAGAGAAGAAGGCGAGCAACACAGAGGTGAGCTTTTCTAACAGAATCCAAGAGATGGAAGAACGAATCTCAGGACTAGAAGATACAATCACAGATATTGAATCAACCATTAAAGAAAATGCCAAATCTGGAAAACTCCTGACACAAAACATCCAAGAAATTAAGGACACCATGAAAAGAAGAAATTTGCGGATAATAGGCATTGAAGAAAGAGAAGACATCAGACTCCAGGGCCCAGAAACTATTCTCAACAAAATCATAGAAGAAAATTTCCCCAATCTAAAGAAAGAGATGCCTATAAACATACAAGAGGCCTACAGAACACCAAATAGAATTGACCAGAAAAGAAAAACTGCCCGCCACATAATAATCAAAACACAAAACATGCAGAACAAAGAAAAAATATTAAAAGCTGCAAGGGAAAAGGGCCAAATAACATTTAATGGTAAACCTATCAGAATTACACCTGACTTCTCAGCAGAGACCATAAAAGCCAGAAGGTCCTGGACAGAGATCCTGCAAACCCTAAGAGAACACAGATGCCAGGCCAGACTACTTTACCCAGCAAAATTATCAATAACCATTGATGGAGAAAACAAAATATTCCATGACAAAAACAAATTCAAACAGTACCTATCCACAAACCCAGCTTTACAGAAGGTACTAGAAGGAAAACTCCATCCCAAAGGGTCAAGCTACAACCAAAACTACCCAGGAAATAGATAACTATCCCATGGCAAAAACACAACTACACAAACGCTCGACTGGAAACAACATCAAAATTAAGACTCTTAACAGTCACTGGTCATTAATATCTCTCAACATCAATGGCCTCAATTCTCCAATAAAAAGACACAGACTAACCGAATGGGTACATAAACAAGACCCAACATTCTTCTGCATCCAAGAAACACATCTCACCCATAATGAAAGGCATTACCTCAGGGTAAAAGGTTGGAAAAAAATATTCCAAGCAAATGGTCACAAGAAGCAAGCAGGTGTAGCCATTTTAGTATCGAACAAAATAGACTTTCAACCAAAATTAATCAAAAGGGATGAGGAAGGACACTTCATACTTATCAAAGGTAAAGTCAACCAAGATGACATCATAATTCTGAACATCTATGCTCCCAATACAAGGGCACCCACATATGTAAAAGATCTCCTAAAAAAGCTTAAACCACACATCGATCCCCACACAATAATAGTGGGAGACTTCAACACCCCACTCTCACTGAAGGATAAGTCATTGAAACAGAAACTAAGCCGAGAAATAACATCATTAACCAATGCCATGGGTCAAATGGATCTAACAGATATCTATAGAACCTTTCACCCAAACAAGAAAGAATACACCTTCTTCTCTGCACCCCATGGAACCTTCTCCAAAATTGATCACATCGTAGGTCACAAAGCAAGCCTCAACAGATACAAGAGGATTGAAATAATACCTTGTATCCTATCAGATCACCATGCTCTTAGGCTGCAATTCAACAACAACAGAAATAACAAAAAGCCTACACGTTTGTGGAAACTAAACAACTCTCTGCTAAATGACACCTGGGTCAGGGAAGAAATAAAGAAAGAAATCAAGGAGTTTCTGAAATTCAATGAAAATGAAGAAACAACATACCCAAATTTGTGGGATACATTGAAAGCAGTGCTAAGAGGAAAATTCATAGCACTAAGTGCCTTTAAAAAGAAATTGGAAACATCGCACATAAGCATCTTAACAACACAACTGGAAGCCCTAGAAAAAAAAGAAGCAGAAACACCCAAGAGGAGTAGACGCCTGGAAATTATCAAACTCAGGGCTGAAATTAACAAATTAGAAACTAAGAAAACAGTCCAAAGAATTAACAAAACCAAAAGCTGGTTCTTTGAGAAAATCAACAAGATAGACAGACCATTAGCCAAACTAACTAAAAGGCAGAGAGACAGTATTGAAATCAACAAAATCAGAAATGAAAAGGGAGACATAACAACAGACACTGAAGAAATTCAAAGAATCATAAGATCCTACTTTGAAGGCATATACGCCACAAAATTTGAAAATCTAAGGGAAATGGACGATTTTCTTGATCAAGTTCACTTGCCAAAGTTGAGTGAAGAACAGATAAACAAGTTAAATAGTCCCATTTCCCCGACAGAAATAGAAGCAATCATCGATGTTCTCCCAACCAAAAAAAGCCCAGGGCCAGATGGTTTCAGTGCAGAATTCTACCAGACCTTTAAGGGCGAGCTAATACCGATACTCTTCAAGCTACTCCAAAAGATAGAAATGGATGGAAAATTACCAAATTCATTCTATGAGGCCATAGTCTCATTGATACCTAAACCTCACAAAGACTCAACAAAGAAAGAGAATTTCAGACCAATTTCTCTTATGAACATAGATGCAAAAATACTAAATAAAATACTTGCAAAACGAATACAGGAGCACATCAAAGATATCATTCATCATGACCAAGTAGGCTTCATTCCAGGCATGCAGGGATGGTTTAATATACGGAAATCCATCAATGTAATCCATCATATAAACAAACTGAAAATAAAAAACCACATGATTATCTCCTTGGATGCAGAGAAAGCATTTGATAAAATTCAACACCCATTCATGTTTAAAGTTTTAGAGAGATCGGGGATACAAGGCACTTTCCTCAACATAATAAAGGCTATATACAGCAAGCCAATAGCCAAAATCAAAGTAAATGGTGAGATACTCAAGGAAATTCCTCTCAAATCGGGAACAAGGCAAGGCTGCCCACTCTCTCCATATCTCTTCAATATAGTACTCGAAGTTCTAGCCAGAGCAATAAGACAACAAAAGGAGATCAAGGGGATCCAAATGGGAAAGGAGGAAGTCAAATTATCCCTCTTTGCAGATGATATGATAGTGTACATAAGTGACCCTCAAAACTCCACCAGAGAACTCCTAAAGCTGATAAACACCTTCAGCAAATTGGCTGGATACAAAATTAACTCAAAAAAGTCTGTAGCCTTCCTATACACAAATGACAAGCTTGCAGAGGAAGAAATTAGGAAAACCACACCCTTCACATTAGCCACAAGCAATATAAAATATCTAGGAGTTACCCTAACTAAGCAAGTGAAGGACTTGTATGAAAAAAATTTCAAAACTCTGAAGAAAGAGATTGAAGATGACCTGAGAAGATGGCGTGATCTTCCTTGCTCATGGATCGGGAGAATTAACATAGTAAAAATGGCCATCCTACCAAAAGCAATCTATAGATTCAATGCAATCCCTATCAA
Source organism: Acomys russatus (assembly GCF_903995435.1). NCBI lineage: Eukaryota > Metazoa > Chordata > Mammalia > Rodentia > Muridae > Acomys > Acomys russatus. The sequence continues at coordinate 76,945,262 of NC_067137.1, read as the reverse complement.
AATAACTACACAATTTTTTAAAGACATTGAAAGTTCAATTCTGAACTTCATATGGAAAAACAAAAAACCCAGAATAGCTAAAACAATCTTGTACAATAAAAGATGCTCCGGAGGAATCTCCATACCTGATCTCAAACTGTACTATAAAGCAATAGTACTTAAAACAGCATGGTACTGGCACAGCAACAGGCTGGTTGATCAGTGGAATCGAATCGAAGACCCAGATATGAATCCACACACATATGGTCACTTGATTTTTGACAAAGAAGCCAAATCCATTCAATGGAAAAAGGATAGCATCTTCAACAAATGGTGCTGGTCTAACTGGAGGTCTATGTGTAAAAAAATGAAACTGGACCCATATTTGTCACCTTGCACAAAACTCAAATCCAAGTGGATTAAAGACCTCAACATAAAACCAGAGACACTAACTCACTTAGAAGAAAAAGTGGGAAAGAGCCTGGAACATATTGGCACAGGAGACAACTTCCTGAACAGAACACCAACGGCCCAGGCCTTAATGTCAACCATTAATAAATGGGACCTCATGAGGCTGAGAAGCTTCTGTAAGGCAGGAGACACTGTCAAGAGAACAAAGCGACAACCTACAGACTGGGAAAAAATCTTCACCAACCCTACATCTGACAAAGGTCTAATATCCAAAATATATAAAGAACTCAAGAAATTAAACACCACCAAACCGAATAACCCAATTGAGAAATGGGGCTTGGAACTAAACAGAGAATTCTCAACAGAGGAGTATCAAATGGCTGAGAAACACTTAAAGAAATGCTCAACCTCCTTAGTCATCAGGGAAATGCAAATCAAAACAACTCTGAGATTCCATCTTACACCCATCAGAATGGCTAAGATCAAAAATTCAAGCGACACCACATGCTGGCGAGGATGTGGGGAGAGAGGAACACTCCTTCATTGCTGGTGGGAATGCAAACTAGTACAGCCACTTTGGAAATCTATCTGGTGCTATCTCAGAAAAATGGGAATAGGGCTTCCTCAAGACCCAGCTATTCCACTCCTTGGAATATACCCAGAAGATGCTCCAGCACACAACAAGAAAATTTGCTCAACCATGTTCATAGCAGCCTTATTCATAATAGCCAGAACATGGAAACAGCCTAAGTGTCCCTCAGTAGAAGAGTGGATAAAGAAACTGTGGTACATATACACTATGGAATACTACTCAGCTATTAAAAACAAGGAATTCCCGAAATTTGTGGATAAATGGATTGAGCTAGAAATGATCATAATGAGTGAGTTAACCCAGAAGCAGAAAGAATCAAATGGTATATACTCACTTATATCTGCATACTAGCCCAAGGGGCATGTCCCACGAAAGCCTTCACTTACCAGGAAACTGGGACAGAGGGGAAGGCATCCTATTGGGACTCTAAATGAGAGACGCATGGGAGAACAGCAAAATAAAAGGATCCAGAGGGTCCTAGAAATCTACAAGTAGAACAATATGATAGGCAGATTTGGGCCCAGGGGTCCCGCTCAAACTAAGGCACCAGCCAAGGACAATACAGGAGGTAAACTTTAAACCCCTTCCCAGATCTAGCCAATGGTCAGAATATTCTCCACAGTTGAGTGGAGAGTGTGATACGACTTTCTCACGTGTTCTGGTGCCTCACATTTGACCATGTCCCCTGGAGGGGGAGACCTGGTAGCACTCAGAGGAAGGACAGCAAGTAGCCAAGAAGAGACTTGATACCCTATGAGAATATATAGGGGGACGTAATCCCCCTCAGGAACAGTCATAGGGGAGGGGAATAATGGGAAAATGGGGGGGGGAGGAATGGGAGGATACAAGGGATGGGATAAACATTGAGATGTAACAAGAATAAATTAATAAAAAAAAAAAAATAAAAAAAAAAAAAAAATTAAAAAAAAAAAAAAAAAATTTTTAAATTAAAAATAATGACTGAATGCAAACTTTACTACTATTGTTATGTCCAAATTGTGAGAGACCCCAAGCAGACCACCCAAGAGCTGAGTCGAAATTCAATTGCAAGGAAGTTTTTATTGGGCCACACCTCCTATGCACTGACGTAGCAGATGCAAGGTAGTGGCAATTGAGAGGGGCTTTTTATAGGTTTAAGACAAAGAAATGGGTTTACAGTATAGGATTGGACAGAAAAACTGCAAACAGGCAGTTACAAGCCTTGGTGTTTCATGATTGGGTAACAGTTGTAGGGGCAAGTTGACCTACAGAAAAGATTGGTTAAAGCAGTCATGCCAGACCTCAAATAGCTAAGAATGTATGTGGGGTGGAGGGTGGGAGTGGTGTGTTAGGGACTTTGACCTAGCGTCTCCTAGTTGGCTATTGCTATGTGCCAGACCACCTGGTAGTCAGATTGACCAGCAGAGAGTATATTTGGACTCTGAGTGTTTTCCTAAGGCGTTGCTAGGGGAATTTTTCTGTTTAGACTACTTTGTGGTTTTTCCTAGAATCTGGATTCAGCCGTTGGCCAGGTTTAACACAACATGGAGTTTGTCTGATCCTTACACTATTATATGATATCACTGTAAAAGTGATGATCAGACTTGAGTGGACAACTCTAGTAAATACAGAACTGGAAGATAAACCACAGCTGGTCAGCAGAGATGGAGGAAGGGATGTTGAATTCAAAACCAGAATAGGCCTGACAGTGGAAGAAAATGTGATTTACAACAGACACTGCATTCTCTCCTTCACCAAAGTCTTAGCCACCTTCAGTGTCATGCCCCTCATATCCAGAGGGATAACCCTGAGAAGAATTCTCTCCTGACTCTGCCTACTTAAGTGATCACTTCTCCCATTCTGACAGAAGATGAAGGATTTATGCTTTTAAAATGGTAAATAAGATACTCTCTGTAAAGCTAAAGGGATAATAAATTTAAACAAGGTAAAAGATGAACATTCTCTCATGGCATTAAGATATCCAAAACATGGCCTCAATCTTCTGTCCCAGCACACTGAATGTGCTAGAAACACAGTATAAATATACCAAGAAGGAAATTGGAGGCATTTTCTTCAGTCACTGTGGTGAGGAGGGAATTCTAAAACTTCTAATACCACCAGAAATAGTCTAGTATATCTTCACAGATAACACAGATCACACACAATTCTACAGCTTATTAGTGTTCTATTTTTGAAATCTAATGTCAAAAGAATAAGTAATGCAATCAATGAAATGTGCATGAACCGAACAGGAAGTTCTCAGCGGAAGTGTAGCAGCTCCATTTGTAGTCCCATCACTAAGGAACAAAAGGATCTTGAGTGTTTAGCCAGACTGGGTTACACAGTAATACCCATAGAACAAAAGGAAGTGAGAAATATATTTAGAAATCTTTAGCTATCTGGAAAATAAAAATAGAAACTATACTGAGATTCAATCTCCCCTCCAGCCATAAATGTTATCATCATACATGAAATATAACTGTCTAGAATCGTGAAAGAGAGCTTATGCACAGTTAGTAGAATGTAAATTACTCCAATTATTAATGAAAATCAGAGTGGAAGTTCCTCAAAATTCTATGGTGAAAATGTCTTATAATCCAAATACACTGCTCCTGATGTATACTGGTTTGAATCAGAATGACCATACAATATAAAGACATGTGTGTTCAATGTTATTGAACCATCAGCCAATGAATGGAATAAGGATATATGGTCTGTATACATGGTGGAAATTTCTTCAATTCTAAATAAAATTAAGAAAAAACAAGTAATGTGTGGAACAGAATATTATTACATTAAGTGAAATAAGGCAAACTCAGAAAGACAAATGTCATGTTTTCTTTCAAATACCATATCTAGATTTTAAAGGCATAACATTAGAGACTATTTGTTTAGCTTATTTTGTATACATGAATATTTTGACTGTGTGTTGTCAGTGCTTATGTTTGCAAAGGCTAGAAGACAGTTTCGCATCTCTTGTAATTTGAATTTAGCAAGTTGTGAGATAACGTATGGGCGCTGAAAACCACACCTGGGTCCTCTGCCAAAGTACCAAGTGTTCTTAACTTCTGAGTCATCTCTTCAGCCAACGGTGACTATTTGAAATTAGGTAGTTTATTATCTTTAAATTTAAAAAAGTAAACCATTGTCTAGCTTACGCACATTTGATAAGATTTCTGTTAGCTGTATGAAATAAATTCCTGCATATTTCTTAAGAAAAAAGAAAAAAGAAAAAAAGAAATGTGGTAGTTGATTGAGAACAACAGAGACTAATGTAGACCATTCATGACCAATGCCTATTATAAACCAGCATGAACATGGCATGCTGAAATCCATTTTTAAAACTAATATATACTGGTTTGGAGTTAAATTAAAATGAAAGAAAGCAATAGTGGTTCTTTCTACTGTATTATTCAGATATATGAAGAATTGTCACAAGAAAGTTACAAGCATTCCATACTACACTCTTCACAATCATTTGCCCACTTCTGCTCTAGTGTTCCCCCCTTTTTTAGAAGTAAAGATGAAAACCTTCCATATCTTTGTTATTGTCCAAGAAGAAGTCAGTCACAAGGAATTGATTAATTTACCTAACAATCTAATTTTACTTTACAAACAAGGCTAAGGATATGAGGAGAACAAATAAAAGTAAATCGAATTCATTACTTGACTAAATCAAGTGAAATATATCTATAATGTTAGATATTTAGCACAAAATTTTAATGAAGAAAATAGTTTCTTTCTTGACCATATCTTTTTTTTTTCTTCAAATACTAGGCACTGTGATTCTGTCCATACACATGCAAGGCAGACTCTTCAACACATTCACAATCTTGGGCTGACTATTATCAATCTGTGTCTTACATTCATTTGTTTTCTTTAGTTCTTATACTCACTTTTGTGTCTGATATGATATTTGCCTGTTCTTTTTTCTATCAGCACACAATACTATTTGTAAGAGGCCAAGGGAACGGAATGACTGTGTGGAGCTGGTATGTAAAAATATACTGACCTCAGGGCCTCACATTCAATAGTCTCTTCACAGGACCACTTCTTCTACACCTTAAGCAAAATGTTAGGTCAGTGAAATATCGTGGCTGGCTTGCATGCTGTGACCTACACAATAACAAATTTACCTCCAATCATTGCTTCCGTTCCACAGATGCTTTGAAGGTCAGCATAGATAGATAGAATGAGTGTTTAAGAATCCAGAGACAATCCCAATGGTATAGAAGAGGATTGAATTTTGAAGGACTGATAATTATATTTGTTAGTGATTAATTAAAATTCTATGGATGTGCATCTTCTAAGAATATATATTATATACTATAATATACATATTATATAAATATATATTATCATATATACCCATAGGATATATTAGATTGTTAAGTGCCTGAGGAGCAGGGAGGTTCTGTATAAAAAGGCAAATCTATCATGAAAACACATACATTTAGCCATATTTACTATGAGTAAATATATATTTAAATGTATTTGTATTAATACAGCACATAAAAAATTCTGGAGTTGTCAGTTGTATATATAGAGATTTGTTTATTTAATTCCAGTGACTGCCTAACATATGTTGAAAAGACATTGCTTAAAAAAATGCAGCTTAATCATGTAAAAATTAATACAAACATATTCTCTTCCTACTCTAAAAACTGGGACACTTTTTCACTCATTATCCAAATTCTCAAAATTCCTCTGGTGGTATTTAAAGCCTCCTATATGGTAGAAATTTTACAGGCAGCTGGGGCAGAAGGATTGAGAAGAGATAAATTTCTGCCTCCAAAGTCAGACTCTCTAGGGCAATACAAATCCATAAAGAACAATCACCCTCTAGGCACATATGGGCTGTAATCCCATTACAGGGGATGTCGAGGCCAAAAGATAGTTCATTACTGGTTTGTAAGGTCAATGTCGGCCTAGTCTACACAGCAAATTCCAGGTCATTCAGGACCATAGAAGGAAAACCTAACTCATGAAAACTTAAAATGACAGCAACATAAAAGCAGTTGTAATCTGGGTATGCATGCATGGCAACGCATACCTTTAATCCCAGGTTCACAAGAAGACTGGGACTTTTATAATGAGACTCTGTTTATAAATAAAGACATGAATATATAAAGAGATAATAACCAATTATGAAATGAACAAAATACGAGCCAGGGAAAATCACCATTTTTTTTTTTTTTTTTGGAAGCCATAAACTTTCAAGTAACAACACTAGGGAACACTGCAGTGGACATCTGACATGCTATGTCTCAATAAACTATGATTTGGTAAGGCTAACCCTCTCATACACATACGTGTTCTCTGTTACTATTTTGATACAGGCTCTAGATAGAATTTTGTCTCTCTGCACCTAATATCCTCTAGAGAAGCCAGTGTTTATTCAGTGCATATATAGTCACTATGCAATTATTAAAATATAGAGTTGCCACATCAGCGTCTTGTAATGATAACCTATATGGACTACTATTCGAAACAAATTCATTTGTAATGTCAATAGAAATAGGTTTTGGAGGAGAAAATATTTTCCTGAGTGCAAAGAGAGTAGTAGGGATACTGAGGTCAATGAAACCCCCCAATTTATGGAGGTAAAAGAGCTCTGCGTGAGTCCTGTCACAAGTGACTGTATTGTTGGCATAGGCTTGGCCAGGTCAAGGTCTTTCGGGAAATGGCAAACTTTCTTGGGGAAACAAGTATGAGTGTTCACGGTGTTTTCAGAAAATGTCCACCATGGCTTTCTTCCCTGCTTATTTACAGTCTAAAGACTGCTTTCCTACAAAGACTGCTCCTACTGAGATCAGTTTGATGTGTCCCCTTGATTTATCTGTATACCATAAATAATGCCTACTCCTTTAGCTTAGTGTAATAACCCCAACTTGTTGTACAATTATATGCAATAGCCTGACTCTATGCTCAACTGTATATAATAAACATACTGAACTTCCAGGATGTGCCATGGATTCTCCGGCAATAATCCCAGACCACCGGACCACGGCTTTGTGTCTGTGTGTTTGTCTTTTCTTCATTCCCTGGAAGTCTCCAGCAGGATCAAGTCCCTGGAAGCCATGTATGGACACAGCAACCATGTCTTTATTTGGTATATGCAGTCCTATGACTGGAGTATAATTATCTCCACTTTATGTGTGTACAGTGCAGGGTTCTACGCGAGAAAGGATAAATTCCTCGCTATCACAAAGGGATTCTGCTAGATATGGGAATTGGTCACTTCTTTTGTCTTTGTCAATTCTCAATCTGAAAGTATTTGTAGACTACAGATGTAGTCTCTTAATTTGTGTGCTAAACATTATTTTCACACCAGTGGGCTTTATGATGTTAGGAAATAGATGAATAATAGGGAGCCATTTATGGGAAAAGAGTAAACAGGTACATGTGCATGGTTTATAAAGAAAACTACAAAAGCCTTGCTGGAACTAGGTGGAGTGCTTTAATAGTGGCCCCATAGCTCTGGGCAGTGTGCTGATAGCTCAGGCTTTATTTGAAAGGGAAGTGAGGCTATAAATGAGACCTGTAGTCTCACCTTTGTGCCTGGGTTCTGTATAGAGCTTTAGAACACAGGCATAGCTTGCTTTGATTGCTCCCCAAGGCAACTTAAGATGTCTAAGACCTGAGTTGCATTCCTTTTAGCAAACTGTTAAAGTAGCATTTTAAGCAGGCAATTTTGCAAGCCTCATAAATCTGAAACCCTGTCTCCTGGGATGAACATCCACTTGTCAAGTTTAGGGTAATGGAATTTAAAATTCCACAATGATACAGCACACTTTGTCAAAATAACCAGTTTTCTAAAGTATCTCCTTTCCTCATCTCAAACTCTTTTCCCCGTGTTCTTTCTTCAATAGCCCTCCCTCCTTTCCTCCCTTCTCTCCTTCCCAAGCTCTGTCTGTCTCTCTGTGTCTCTGTCTCTGTCTCTCTCTCCCTCCCTCCCTCGCTTGCTCCTCCTCCCTCCCTCTCTCCCTCCCCCCCCCCCCACACACACACACTCTTGATACTCTTATATATATGACATTTTCTAAGAATAACTCAGCTAATTTTATGGGGGGAAAGCATCTCTTTTAAGTAATTGAGAAAAAAAAAAACAAAAATAATTAACCAATAACCCCCTCCTTGGGGATGGCGGGCTGATTTCCAGAAGATTGACAAGAGCTCCCTGATCAGGGCCTCAGAACAGAGCAGAAGGAAGCTATCTACTGCCTCTACCTTACCTCTTGTCCCAGTAATGCACTTTTCCTTGAGTGTCTCCATTAAGTATATTCTAAAACATTGATTACATGAAAATATAATATTTCTCCCACTTCTACCCATGACTTTTGCAACATCTTTTCAGTTTTTTATTCTTTCTGCCACTTCATGCTCCTCCTCATGTCTAGTTTGTGCTTTCTCTCGCATGGGAGATCCATAAAGACAAGCACATTTGATGGTGCTTCATGAGTGCTGACAAGCACTATGTTTCTCGAATTTTCCACTTATCCAGCTTCTCTTTATTATGGTGAAGACAATTTCATTGAGTGTTCACTGAGCCAACACACTTCTAAAACCCAATTTGAGAAACCATTCTGACTACAGAATATTCCTTCCCAGTGTAACATATATCTCCCACGTATTTTGCTGAAATCACTCTACCTTTGATTACATATTTGTGTGACACTGTTAGAAGACTAAATGGGTCCGGGCTATCTCAAAGACTGAAATGTTTTTATATGTAAAAGATTGCTACTACATGCCCGAAAGAGATAAAAAATGTACCAAATATATAATGTAAAAATAATATACAAAATTTGCCATTTCAAAAGGAAACAGCAGCTTTAACTGTATGAATAAAAATAAAATAAATAAAATTGAATCACTCAAACACTTATTGAAATTGTGACTGTTCAAACCTGCAGTTTAATTTAGAGTATAGGAATACATTAAATACTAGAGTAGTACTTTTCCTAGGTAGGTACATTTTTGTTTTATTGTAAAGTTACCAACAAAATGGCCATGAACTTAACGCTCCTTTTGGTGTGAATTCTACTCTAATATTGAAATTTGATAAAAAGCCCTCTGTAATTATAATTGTATTCCTAATGTTCTTCCTATAAAAGACGTCCTTTATGTTCTACATCAAATTGATCAAAGCATTTTACTTTCCTTTTTCTAGGCAAGCATAGTTTTGAGACGCTCATGTTACAAATTTATAAATAATTTTATACCATGGAAAGTAATGGTCATTAGCCTCAAGATGGATCACAGTAATGAGATATTTATCAATAAAATAAAGATATTTTTCCTCAATTTCTGGTCCCTAGTTCATGAAACTATGGCTTCATAATAGATATCCTTAGCTTTGTGGAGCACAGTGGGACGTGGTTTCTTATGAATTGGGGCTTCGATACTTAGAGTTATAAAATGTGTCTTTTATCTACCAAGTTGGTAGGAGGTTCATATAAGATCCTCAATAAAGCTTTCTATGATGACAACAAGAAACACTCAACTTTGTGTAAAGGAACTCATATTTCATAATGATAAGACCTTGGATTCAGGAATCAAATGAAAAAGAGTAAGTACCAGTATTCAGTAGGCAGAAGCAGGTAAATGAAGTCCACAAAGTCACTGCCATTCTCTAAGATGTATGGACTTCAAAGAGAGCCAGGTACATATGAGAGCCTCTGTGAAAACATCGGCAGAAACACGGAGACAGTTACAGAGCAGATCACAGGTCCTGCAGTCACAGCTCTCCTGATTTACTTTGGGTCTCACTATTTTAGGCAGATTTTCATAAGTCTGTCTTGTATTAGGGTATGGGTTGAATTAGTGATCTTTTACCTGAAGAGGATTTTATTTTCTTTAGAGTTTGTTTGTTTGTTTGTTTTTCTTCATATATCTAATTGTGTAGGAGTTGATGAGCAGGTGTCCATGTTTTCTATACCTTTTGATTTCTTTTCTTCCTAAAACTGCTGAACTTTTAAGTCTTTCTATAAAACCTTCTCTGAATAAAATGCTCTTCTGGGAATACAGTGTTTCCACAACTATATGGAGAGGTTTATAGGGTAACTTAAACCACAAAAACATTTTAATTAATAATGTAATGTTTTTATTATTGCTGAGAGGGCAACCTTTTTGTTTGTTTGTTTGTTTGTTTTTTTGTTTTTTGTTTTTTTGTTGTTAGTACAAATTAAGCTGAGCTTCTTAGAGTAGACATTTACCTCAGCATTACATTGGGGTATTAATGAGGTCCTTCTTTTTTAATGCTTCTCAGGGATTTGTAAAGAAACCAAGCAGGCAGTATGCCCCAGTAAGGAGATGAGTGGTAAGCCCCTGAGAATCAGGCAACACTAGTTTGGGGCCCTGATAAGCAGTGTACAAAGAGTTACCTTGATTCAGATCCCACGCTAATTTTCTTTTGTTTTGTTTTGTTCTGAAGAGAAATATAAGCAGCAAGCACCAGTCAATTTCTCATACTGAGGTGTCCTGATTATAATTTTAAAGGATAAAGTCAATTGTGGATAGAAGACATGACTATTGTATGATGGAGGTTTTGGGAGTTTCTATTCCTGAAATTTAAACAGGAGATAGTTAAGACGGGAGACAAGACGCTGGTGAGTTGGTGCTGCGGTTAAGAGCACTGGCTGCTCTTTTAGAGGACCTGTGTTCGTTTTGCAGCACCCATGTGGTGACTGTAAATCCAGTCCAAGGATGTCTGACATCCTCTTCTGACCTCTGAGGGCATCAGGCATGCATGTAGTACACACACACACACACACACACACACACACACACACACACGCGCACGCACGCACGCACGCACACACACGCACGCACACACACACGCACACACACACACACACACACACACACAAGCAAAACACTGATACCCATAATATAATAAGTAAATAAGTAATAATAAGTAAATAGAACCTTTTTTATAAGAAGAAAAGGAATAGTAGACAGCTCTGGAGTGAGAAGTGTTGGTGTATGAGGTGGCCGTTGTGTCCAGAGCACAGTGGCTAAGGGGAGAATGAAGGGCCTGCTGAAATAAAGGTTGGATATGGGAAGTTGACATAATGAGGCTCACATTTCTACCCAATTACTTCGAGTATAATTGGGGAACCGACCGGGTATCCAATGAGAATGATGATGAAACAAAGTATGTTTCTAAACAGCATTCTTGGTGAAGGTTTAATTGAAGGATTGACTATGGCAGCAAGAAAAGAAGCAGTGAAGGTTGCTGCAGACTTGGTCTGAGAAAATGTGTGATGGGTAAAACCCATACCAGACAGGCAAGAGTGTTAAACCCCTAAGTGACTGACAAACTTACACACATATTGTAAGAAAACCTAGAGCTTTAATATTTCTCTGCAATAACATTTAACTTGACAATTCCATAAAGAATATTTTGCTTCTTTTTCTCCTTTTCATTTAGTAACTGGGGAGAAATGTTTCATTACTTTAACCTATGTGATAATACAAATTCTAACTTCATTGGCAGTAATTCCTTCAACATTGAATGAGAAATATAGAAAAGCTTTTGCTGAGGGTTGGTTGGAAGATGTGGGTGAAAAAATATGAGTAGGACGTATTGTGAATCACTTGGTAATATCAAAAGCTTGATTTTGTCACATTGCCTAATCTGATTTTAATATTTTGAATCAGGGAAATTGGTTATATTTTAAACTTGACCTTGGATAAGATCCAAGAAAGGAACAATAATTTTTTCTTTGCATCTATCTTTATAAAGGAGACTTTTTGACATCCTGAATTAATAACAAGTCTGTCTAAATATAGGTTGTGCAAAAGGGAAGACTTCAGTTACTCCAGAACAGGCAGTAGCAATTTTTATAGGAGCTTGAATATTGTGCATGCTGAATATGTAGGCTATGTGCACTCCTAAGGTATTAATAGGTGACTAGGGAACAAACTTCTAAGACTGGAGCAGAGAAGAATTCAAAATGAATGTCTTAAAAGATTCACAGTAGGTAACCGTTGTTACATTTTATAAACAAACAGTGCATTTGCACAGAGGCCATGCAGTGCTTTACCATACAGCTTGGGGATTTACTCATCACTGTCTTTGTGTCCTTAAAAAGAAAAGGAGCCAATGAATAAGGATGGTTAAGTCTCAGAAAGAGAAATAGAATAGGCAGTGGTAGCAGCTGAAGAGAAGAAACAAGGTAAGAAGGGGAGGGCAAATAGATGTGAGGATGGAGACCAGACCTGGGGAAGCTGGAACAGAAAGACAATAGGCCTATAGAGAAAAATAAACTGTGGGCAGGGGCATCTTTGTAACAAGATGGTGACGTAAGTCAGAGTAGGCTCCTGGGAGGATATGAGGGGGACTCTAGCTGAGACTTCTAGTAGCAGGGCCAGTGAAGACAGAAGAGGACACCTTCTAACGAGACAAGACTCTTATTAGCGGGAGGGGAACACAAACCCACCCACCAAAACTTTGACCCAAAATTAACCCTGCCTACAAAATGTACAGGGATAAATATGGAGCAGATAGAGCAGAGACTGTGGGAGTGTTGAAACAATGCCTGGCCCAACCCAAGACTCTCCGCAAGGGAGAGAACCAGCCCATGACACTATTAATGGTATTCTGCTAGGCTTCTGTTTGGAAGAGTTGTCCTCTGAGAAGTTCCACGCAGCAGCACTTCAAAACTGATGCTGAAACTTACAGCCAGACATACGGAAAAGAGTAAAGAGTTTTATGTAGGTGACAGGAGCTCCACAAGAAAACCAACAGAGCCAACTAACCATGGCCCAGAGGGGCTTGCTGAAACTGAAGCACCAGCCAAGGACCTTGAGTAGACTGGACCTAGATTCTCTACAGATCTGTAGCTGATGAGCAGCTCATGCTTCCTGTGGGTCCTCTATAAGAGGAGCAGTTGCTGTCCCTGACATGGACTCTGTTGCCAACTTTTTGATCCCTTCTCCCTGGAGGTACGGCCTTGTCAGGCCACAGGGGAAGAGGACATGCTCAGTCCTGGTGCAGCCTGATGAGCTGGGGTGTATGGGAAGGAGGCTTCCCCTTTTCTGGTGACCTATGGAAAGGAGGATGGAGGAAGAGGGAAGGATGGTAAGACTGGTAGGAGAAGAAGGCTGGGCATGTAAGACCAGGATGTAAAGTGAATAAATAAATACTTTTAAAAGAAGAGCTGATGTTGCCTGTAAACTTATTTGAAACACTTCCAAACAAGTTGATTATTGGGTATTTAACATTTTGCTAATGTGGGAAGTCAGCAAATTTTTTTTATGGCTTCTCTGAGGACAGTGAAGTGGCTATTCCTTCATTTAGCAGTCCTTTATCAGGCAGTATAATGTGCCAATAGTCACTCTATTATCAGTCCTCTCCCAGAAACAAGAACTCATTCAGGAAACAGGGCATTAGGCAAATTCTTGTTGCGATGTATTTGTTGGAAAAAGAAGCATGGCTTAGCTCTTCACTCTTCCATGATGGTATGTGACTTTCACACTCCTCCATCACCTCTGACTGCAATCCTGGGCTTCTAACACTAGCTGGTGTCACCTTTTCCTACTGAGATGGATTGTTCCCCCAGGCTTATCATTAGGGTAGCTCTGCTGATATAAATCTCCTATCTCCCCTCAGGAACGTTGTCTCTTTTTATAAACTGAGTTCAATCCAAAACAAAACATTGGATTTTCTTTCCCTGGACTTTTGGCATTGCCGTGGTTTCCAAGAACACATTCAGACTGTCAAAAAATTGCTCCAAATTTAGCCAATAAGAACTGAGGCATAAGCCTCAGAAATATAAGAGATTTGTTCTTCATGCTGTGCATTAGGACAAAGAGGAAATAAGAAAGGTAGATAAATAAGTTAATCGTATTTATCATGTCAGAGAACTGTAGTGGAGACAGATTCCCTCTTTGCATCCCCAACAATCCTTCACAAACAAACAGTATGTATTACTAACAGCACTGCATCTCCTGGCCTCTTTTCTGGGGAAGACAATCTTTCTCACTTTTTCTCTTTCATCTTCATTTTAAACTTTGAATCATTCAAAGACAATTCTAGACACTAATCTTTACCTCACACTCTGCTTTTGTTTAGTTTTAAATAAATGATCTATATTAACCTGGCAGGTGTTATTTTCTATTAATTTAACAAAGATTATGAATAGAGAAGTTTATGATATCAGTGCTTCAGTATATTAAATAATATGTTTTTACATTCCCTATTCAATGATGATTTTAGAAAAGATAAAAACAAGAAAAAACAAAAACAATCACTCCTCCTAAAAGAGGTAGACATTGTCATTCCTAATATCATTTAAAGATACTTTTAAATTGCCTATTATTCAAAGCATATATATAAATCTAGTATGGTGCCACATGCTTGTAGTCCCAGCACCGGTGGGGTAAGGCTTGAGAGAGAATTATGTTGAGTTTGAGGCCACCCTTGGCTACTCTTCACGACAATGTCTCCAAAACAGAATCTCTCTCAAAACAAACACAAATAATAAAAGTATAATTAATAAGTTGAACAATTGAATCAAAATATGGTAATCTATTGTGAATATGAATTTTGCCATGTCACATTAGGTGAGCACTGTACCCATGGGCAAGCATGTGATTTATGCCATTATTTTCTAGTGACATCTTGTTCCTAAAATAAACAATTCGAAGGACAATTGATTTAGTGAAGATTTATCCTTTGTCTTTTAGGTCTTTAATAAATATTATACTGTGTTAAGCATCAATAAGATAACGGTGATTTTGCTCATATCAATATAGCTTATAATCATGCAATCACATAATATAATTACATATTAAAATGATTATGTATATGAACACTATTTTATTCATTAAACACAATTTTACCAATGATATAAATATATAGTAATTGGCTGAAGTGATTAAATATTCAAGAAAATACTATAAAAAATGTTGGAGATGGTGTAGAGCACAAACTGTTGCACCAGCTAAGGAAAATGCATTCAGTAAACCTAGACTCCCTATTCCAATCTAGCCAATGGACAGAGCATTTTCTATGGCTGTGGGGAGTACTTCTGACATAATCTCTGGTGCCCAGATTTTATCACTCCCATTGAGGGAGAGCCCCAGGAGCACACAGAGGAAGAGGAAGCAGGCTATCCAGATGAGACCTGATATACTTGGTCATATGGTGGGGGAGGAGGTGCCCTTCTGTCAGAGGTCTAGGGGAGGGAAATAAGGCAGAGGAAGGAGGGAGGATGACGATGGGAAGAGAAAAGTGAGGGGATAATGATTCGGATGCGATCTGAATAAACTATAAAAATCAAAAAATACCGTGCTAGAAATGATCATAATGAGTGAGTTAACCCAGAAGCAGAAAGAATCAAATGGTATATACTCACTTATATCTGCATACTAGCCCAAGGGGCATGTCCCACGAAAGCCTTCACTTACCAGGAAACTGGGACAGAGGGGAAGGCATCCTATTGGGACTCTAAATGAGAGACGCATGGGAGAACAGCAAAATAAAAGGATCCAGAGGGTCCTAGAAATCTACAAGTAGAACAATATGATAGGCAGATTTGGGCCCAGGGGTCCTGCTCAAACTAAGGCACCAGCCAAGGACAATACAGGAGGTAAACTTTAAACCCCTTCCCAGATCTAGCCAATGGTCAGAATATTCTCCACAGTTGAGTGGAGAGTGTGATACGACTTTCTCACATACTCTGGTGCCTCACATTTGACCATGTCCCCTGGAGGGGGAGACCTGGTGGCACTCAGAGGAAGGACAGCAAGTAGCCAAGAAGAGACTTGATACCCTATGAGAATATATAGGGGGACGTAATCCCCCTCAGGAACAGTCATAGGGGAGGGGAATAATGGGAAAATGGGGGGGGAGGAATGGGAGGATACAAGGGATGGGATAAACATTGAGATGTAACAAGAATAAATTAATAAAAAAAAAAAAAAAAAAAAAAAAAGAAAAAAATAAATAAATAAATAAATAAATAAAAAAAAAAAAAAAAAAAAAAAAAAAATCAAAAAATAGGAATAGAAAAAAAAGTTGGAGAAATAAAGGACAGTTTATATCTAATATAAGATGCCTTTAATATACTCATTTGATTCTTTTTTTTTTAAATAGAGGTCTGATCTGAATTTTCTAATGAGCTTTGTATTAATGTGTCCAATACAAAACAACAAATGGTTGTCAGTTAGAGATAGCTTCTGAATCGGAGTTGTGGGCATGTGTCTACTTCTCTTTTGAATGCTAAGACCCCATCTGGTGTAAACACAAGCAGGCCCTGTGTGTGCTGCCATAGACTCTGTGAGCCCATATGTTTATCAGTCCCATGGAGGCCTTGTTTCCTTGGTGTTCCCCATCACCTCTGGCTCTTCCACTCGTTTCACCTAGTTTTTCACAGGGTTCCCTGAGCTCTGAGGGCAGGGATTTGTGGAGACATTCCATTTAGGGCTGAATGTTCCAAGATTCCCCTCTGCATATTGTCTGGCTGTGGGTCTCGGTATGTGTTCCCATAGTGTGCAAATGCATGGTAGTCTGAGTCTATATCTCTTTCTTGTGCCTTTTCTTGTGCTCTTTTCCTTCTGTTTGTTTTGTTCTATTCTGATGTGTTATTTTTTGTTTTTCTTATTGTATAATTTTAAATTTTATTATTATACCTTAAAAGCTTGTTTATTTTCCAATGAGAAACAGAAAGGGGGTGGATCTGAAAGGAGGTGAGTTGGGGTGAAACTGGGGAAAGTAACTGGAGAGAAAACTTTAATTCCGACAAGTGTGAGAAAATTTTTTTTTCAGTTTTTGTGGTTTTATATGAACACAAATAAAACATGCATGCAAGCTATCTACTCATTTTCTTCTCTGCACAGCAGCCTAGAGTTTGGATTGGTGACTAATGGCCAGATGTGGTACTCTTTCTTTGATGCTTTTTGGTTCTTGGAGGGAACATTGAGTGATCTCAGAACAGTAAGATTTGTTGCACATCGGCAGCACTTCCATCTCCTTGACATCATGGACCAGAAACTTCCAGAAGCCTCTGGACAGCATGTACTTGGTCTTCTTGTTGCTCCCATGGCCAGTATTGTGCATCAGGATCTGGCCCTTGAATCTTCTCTGTACCCTGTTGTCAATACCTCTGAGTTTCCACCAGTTTTGCTTAATTTTTACTATTGGTCTGACTGGTGCCTGATGAACTTCTTGGTCTTCCCTTTTGTTGATAATCTTGGGCTTCAACAGAGGCCAGAGGGCAGCCATGATGCCACAAAAGAGATGGCAGCTACCTTGTAGGTAGCAGAAAAAAGAAAAAGGCAAACCATAAATGTGTAAATTCATTGAAAAGACAAATTCCTTTCTTTATATTTCATAGAACCATCTTGGAACTAAAATGTTTTTTGTCTTACATACATTTAGCATAGATTTAACTTTTCTATTGTATATTTTTCATGTGTTTTTGCCCTAAAGACTGGTTATTTGAATATTTCTGAGAGCTTAGAAATGCCTAGAAATCAAAATATAGGGAACACAGGAAGGCATGCATTTTGTAGAGCAAAGTATTTAGGTCTGTATATTTTCTCTTGTGAAAGTATACACAATATTTTAGAAAATGAAGAACTGATATTCCAGTATATTAAAAACTTAACTAATAGTTGATCAATTCAGTCTATAGTTTACCTCATGTTACTCTATACACTAGAGTACTTTCTACTATAGTTTCATAATGTGTAATGTACATCTATCATAAAATACATGTATATGATATATTCACACACACAAACACACACGGATTACTAGGACAGCATTCAAAAATTTCATGTGGTTCTTATCTACTGTTACACATGTTAGATTTCTCCATATAAATGTAAAATGTAATGTTGATAAAAGAAAATTGTTATCTTGGACTATAACTCTTCAGGAGAACATATGTATGGCCTACATAAGGACCCGTACTCTCTTCCTAGCACTGCAAGAAAAATGCATCTAAACAAAATGATATTTTGTAATGCCCCATGAACTTTTTATTTGAACTCACAAGTACATCAAAGCACCTTTGGTTACATTAATAGCTCAACAGCCATCAGACTGACTGAGCAAGTGTCATCCTTGCCATCTGTTTTCCTAAAGAACCCAAGTTCATGTCATATAATAAGGATGAGATCCTTTCAAAGGGACAGACTTTCATTACTTTATAAGTTCCTACCAAGGATGCAGAGAGTCAGTGAAGTGTTCCAGAGACCCCTCAATAAGCATGTAAATCACAACAGGCCCCTGTGAGATTAAGTCAATAGTATAACCATTAGGCCAACATAGATGTCTTCTGAGAGACGCTACCCAGCAGAGAAACCGGACAGAAGCTGAGACTCACAACCAGAGTCCGGGCAGAGTACAGAGAGTAGAATACAGAGAGTGGTATGGAAGAGTGGGGGAATGCTAGGACTCAGAGAGTTCAGAAGTACCACAAGAAGGTCTTCTATACTAGTGGATCTGGACCCAGGGGGTGCTGCACAAACTGTTGCACCAACCAAGGACAATATATGCATCTAGAATACCAGTTCATATTTAGCCAATGGGCAGCTCATTTTCCCCAGTAGTGGGTGGAGTGGGAACTGTCTCTGACATGAACTCTGATTCCCTAATTTGATCACTTCCCCTTGGTGGGGAGGGCGGGTGGGCACATAGAGGAAGGACTTGCAGGCTATAGGTTGAGACCTGATTGCTGTGGTCATATGGTGGGGGAGGAGGTCCCCTTCTGTCATAAGTCTAGGGAAGAGGAATAGGGCCGAAAAGGAAGAGAGGGTGGGAATAGGAAGATACAAGGAAAGGATAACAATCAGGAAGTAATCTGAATAAATTACAATATTTTTAAAAATTAAATAAATGTGGCTTCACTACATTTTGTGCATTTTATTTTATTTTGTCTTATTTTTGTTTTTTCAAGACAGAGTTTTCTTTGTAGCCCTGGCTGTCCTGGAGCTCACTCTGTATAACAGGCTGCCTTCGAATTCACAGAGACCCGTCTGTCTTTGCCTTGTGAGTGCTAGAATTAAAGGCATGTTCCACCGTCACCTGGCATTTTGTACATTTCTCATACAAGGACTTTTCCCTCTAAGTTTTATTCCCTAAATTTTTCCATATTCTTTTTCCTGGTGACATTCAACTCAGTTTATCGTTTTTTATTTCATGTGAAGAATAGCAGCATGTGACAGTTAAGGTCTAAAGTACAAAGTACAGCTTTAAAAAGGTTAAGACAGCATGAAGATATAAATCTATTTTCAGAAGAGGTAAATAACCCCATTGTGTGCATTAAACCTTAACATCAGTCATGAATCACCAATTTTGTAATGATAATTTTGATTTTATACACCACGTAGTTTAGTATTTCATATGCAAATCTTGCATTTGTAAATTCTATTGATTATACATATTGTGAAATGAATCTTTCATCCATATCTTATGAAACTGAACATTTGTATGTTTTATTCATCATCGTAGCTTTATATACATGGATGAATATGCAGCATAATTTACTACCAAACAGCAAACATCTACTTTTAAAACACTGTAAAGTTACTTAATGCAGTGTAAGTGGACTGGTCACTCAAGTACTGGCTGTGTAGCACTTTTACAATAGCTTGCTTTTAGGGAGAAAACACTAAAATCTTTATGGATTCTGTAGAGGAAGTTCCACATTTCTCCTGAAGCTTCAAATAAAGTTTCCACCTGTAGGGAGAGTGTCATTTCCCCTCACTCACCTTGGCTTACTCCCATTAAAGTTGCAGAATTGGAATTTAAACTCCCTGGTGGTGTATTATTTGGAAGTGAAGATCATCTGTCAGTATGTTCATTTTTCTGGGCAGCTGGGGTTTTGATGTTTATTTGTAATTGTGGTATATAATGTAGTCCTTGGCCAAAGATAGCTGCATTTGTACAGAAGATGTTGATAAGTGGCAACAAAACTCTTATACTATTTTTATAACATAAGCTTGATTTTGTTTTTTGTTTTTTTAATATTTTATCAATTTATTCATATAACATCCTAGTTGTTATCTCATCCCTTGTATCCTCCCATTCCTCCCTCCCTCTCATTTTCCCCTTACTCCCTTCCCTTATGACTGTGACTGAGGGGGACTTCCTCCTCCTGTATATGCTCATAGGGTGTCAAGTCTCTTCTTGGTTGCCTGCTATCCTTCCTCTGAGTGCCACCAGGCCTCCCCATTCAGGGAACATGGTCAAATATGGGGCACCAGAGTACGTGTGAAAGTCAAACCCCACTCTCCACTCAATTGTGGAGAATGTCCTGTCCATTGGCTAATCTGGGTAGGGGTTCAAAGTTTACTGCACATATTGTCCTTGTCTGGTGCCATAGTTTGAGCAGGACCCCTGGGCCCAGATCTGCCTGTCATACTGTTCTTCTTGTAGGTTTCTAGGACCCTCTGGATCCTTCTATTTCCCCATTCTCCCATGCTTCTTTCACCTAAAGTCCAAATAGGATGTCCTCCTCTCTGTCTTACTTTCCTGGTAAGTGAATACTTTCATGGGACATGTTCCTCGGGCTTGTATCCAGATATAAGTGAGTATAATACCCTACAAATCAGTAAATCAATAAACATATGCTTCACTTATTTACTAATATGTCAATAATTAATACTGTAGCAGTATGTTCTTAACCATAAAGATTATGTTTTTCTCTTTAATATTATTTTTATTTTTACATATACATTTATATTATTACACATATGTACAATAAACTACCTACAGCAAGAGGAACCACAAAACAATCAGGAGTTACATAAATGTTACAGTAACAGTGCTTTGGCTATTTGTATTTGGCAATCTTGAAGAAAATATTTTTCCTATCTTGGTGAGTCTAAAATTCTGAACGTAAGTCAATATCTATCATATCTCATTGTTATCAACATAATACATCCAACTCTATCTAAAATCATCACCCTCTAAACAACTAAGGTTAGCTGTAAAACTAAACTATCTGGCCTACAACACCATCAGATACATGAGAAGGAATAAAATTAATCATCTGAGTAGACAGGAAGTGTAAGTTAGCAGCATCCAAATTGAGAAAATGACAAAGACAGTGTGCTGCCTGAACAGACACCCAAAACTCTCTATAATGTTGGAGTATCATGTTCAGCCTTCTGGCCCAACATATCTGACAGAAATATTTTTGAGACAGGAACTATTGAGGACTTTTGTTTACCCTGTCTTAGCAGAGTTTGGCTGTTGACTCTGCCTCTATCCAAGTTTGCCCTTTTTTAGGCGGAATTCTGTCTGTGGCAGAAGGGAGGACATTTTGTCTAATGGCCGGTTTGCCACATTTGAAGCCATCTCTCCATATTCTTGACAGACTATCACTTCTCTTTAATTTGTTTCACAAACTGTCACTTCTCTTTAATTTGTTTCTTAATTCTTATTTACATAACTTAGCTTTACAATGTTCATGAAATGGAGTCATATAAATGTATTTGGTTTTACCTTTTAGACTCAGAATTGCGGAAAAGCATCCTAGCTAACTGGAAGAAAAATTGAAATTATGACATGGTCATGAAAATGGGTGAATAGAAAATTATTGTACTAAGGGAAGCAGTCAGTCTCAGATAAAAGTTCCGTCATCTCACTCATATATGAAGTCTGTGTTTTAACTTTTATACATGTGTATGATTTACTACATGGATTTTTACTGATATTTGCTTAGTCTATGGCTCCCAGTTGCTATCCTAATTTCATCATTTTTTCCTATCATCACTCAGCCTGCATATCTACAGCAATGCACTACATAGGATTATGTGTGTTTTATTCTCTTTCTTGAGTTCAGTTAAGAAAAATAATGTAGTTTAAATATGAATATGTTTGAGAAAATTATTACAAATCAGAAAAAGTTTAGTCAAGCATGTCCTCTCCACCAGGAGTTAAAACACAGCCATCAACTTTCACTGTATTTTTAAGAACAACATTTGACAATGCGCATGACTTCAGCCACGAGATCGGCTTCTTTTTAATTCGGTAACAGAGAACACAGAGTCTGAGTTTAGATAGTATGAATTCCATCTCTCCTAGATACTATTCTGTGGGCTCCTGGGAAAAAATTCTACCTAACACATAAGGATTCTCAATTAGAAAATGAACCACTAAATTGGCATTGTTTATGTTGAGGACCACATGAGTATTTTACTAAAGCAGAGAGCACTGAAGGCCCTCACCGTGCATTCATGGAGCACAGCAGGCCCTAGCCATGCATTCATGAAGCACAGTAGGTCCTAGCCATGCCTTCATAGAGCACAGTAGGCCCTCGCCATGCATTATAATTCTTAGGAAGAAATGATGAGACGTGGAAGCTTCGTAGAGTTCTGGGCCACTACTAATTGTGTGGCCTTGGGAAACTTTGTCAGCTTTTCTGATCCTCAGGTTTATCACCTGAAGATAAGAATGGCAGGGCTCACTGGTGATTCTCATGGGAAGACAGTTATGCAGAGGTGGAGAGAGAATCCAGAACAGCATTGTTTCCTGTTTTGTTTTGTTTTGTTTTTCTGTGCCCCATTCAAACTTGAAATAAGTGAAAACTACCTTCTAAGAGCATTTAATACCGACATTTAGCAGGTGGGGGAAATTACTCAAATGTGCACCAAATAGCTTTCTATCTATATTCTGTGTTTGTTGGTTCTAAACTTGGACCATGTGCCTTTAATCCCACAGTTTGAGAGGCAGAGGCAGGAGGAACTCTGTGAGTTCAAGGCCAGCCTGGTGTAAATAGTGAGTACCAGAAGAACCTAGATAGCACAGAGATACTCTTGTCTCAACAATAACAACAATCCCTGTGTCATGCACAGCATTTATTACCCATTAGTTTAATTTTGCATATCTTGTTGATAATTTCAGTCACTTGGATGTTATGTAAGATTCGGATATGTAAGTCATATGAGCAAAGGCCATGGAGAAATGCTGCTTACTGGCTTACTCCTCACAGCTAACTCAGCCTCCTTCTCTCCCTCCCTCCCTCTCTCCCTCCCTCCCTTCTTTTCTTCTATTCTTCCTTCCCTCCCTCCTTCCTTTCAACCTTCCTTCCTTGTTTTTTTTCCTCTTTCATTTTTGTCTCCTATATCACTTCCCAACTGCAGTTTCTCCACCTCTCCTCTCCATCAACCCCTCTTCTCACCCAAGCCTCCCTGTCTCCTATCTCCCACAGATCCACAGGCCACCTGGCCTCCCCTCAGAAAAGAGCAGGCCTCCCAGGAACATCAACCAAACACAACACAACAAGCCACAATAAGGCCAGGCTCATACCATCATATTAGGGCTGGACAAAGCAAACCAGTAGAGGAAAAAGGATCCCACAGTAGCAAAAGAATCAGGGACAGCCCCTGCTCCCACTGTTAGGATTCCCACAAGGACACCAAGCTACATATATGTAGAGGAACTGTGCCACACTCTAAAGATTCTCTGATCTCTCATGTTGTCCTGAGTCCTGGTCAGTTGATTCTGTGGGCCTCTTTTCTCATGATGTGGTCCTGCCCCCTCTGGTTCCTCCATTCCTTTCTTGCCCTCCTCAGCAGGATTCCCAGAGCTCCACCTAATGTTTGGCTGTGGAACTCTGCATTTGCTCACATCAGTTGCTGGATGAAGTCTCTCTGGTCTCTTTATGATATTTGATAAAGATTGTGCATTCCTTAAATTTATAGGAAAGTCATTATACACAGCATGTTTCTAGTTCTAGGTCTGGGTCCCACCAAGAACAGGATTATTCCATCTAAGACCTCTCCCTGGACAACTGAATGAAATATTTGAATACTATTTTAGGTTAACTTTTATAATGCATGATATAGAATGGTGTTGCTTATTTTCCCCACCCTGAGTAAGTTTACCTGTTGATAGGAAAATAAAGTATTTTATTTAGATATATATATCAAATCTCCATGTGTCAAAGATATTACTAGTATTCTATAGGTAGGCTGGTTTTACACTGTTTTTCTCTTTAAATGTAAGAAGTTCTTTTGATTACCGTATGAATAAATGTAAATACAGCTTTAGTTGATTGCTGTTGTGGAGTGAAAGTAACAGAGCAATTTATTTTTTATTACATTTCTAATACTCTGCAGTGTATGCAATACTGTTAATTTAGATTATATTTTATTGTAAAAGACATTAAAGAAATTACTGCTTCACTTCCAACAAGATTGAGAATGATGGCGAAAAAAAAACTTCCCTAAGAAACCTATAAAAACAGAAGATGGAATGCCATTTACATGCTGCATTCAAGAAAAGTCCATGATTTGCAAATTTTGTGGAAAATCAATATTGATTGATAACAGTAAAAGTGTTAGTTTAAATCAAGGACATTTTAAAATTCTATAAAAAGCATTATAGTAAAAGTTGAATACTACCCTGTATTTATTCACAGGACCACTTCCCCCACAAAAAAAAAAAAAATGACCTAGAGATGCTTAAGCTGTGACATTCCACTAAGGATATATTAAAGACTTAGTTTAATGTTTTTAAAAAATTAGTAGCTTATGCTTTCTCTCCTGAAAGGATACTCAAGTCTTTGAGATGGCTTAAATTCAACATTTCCAGTGCATGCAGTTCTCTTTATTTGTTTTCGCAGTTCTAGTTACATATTGAATAGTATTACTTTCATAACTTTACATTGCAGTATAGAGCCTACCTTCTGTTTACACCATCTTCAAAATTAAAAAGATATTTCTTATATTTTTGTTTAAATTTTTGTGACAGAGTTGCACTTGGCTGCTAATTTCTAGATAGAAAAATACAGTAGCCTAAATGAGGCAGGCGTGATTCAGTGCCACAGAGGAAAAGCCCAGTTGTGAAGCTATGTTGGAGTGGCATGGCCTCTAGGGCATCATGACAGACCTTTCTGCAGCCTACAACTTCTATCCAGAAACTAGCTTGCAGACTATCATGGATCCTGGAAACCTTGCTAAAGTATTTGCTCTTAAACGTGTAGGGGAGATTAGGTCCAGGCCCCTCTTCCATAAGGAACTTTCGGTGAATTTCTGCTCAACATGATTCACATGGTATATATCTGCAGAGTAATCTGCTCATGAAAGGTTGGGGATACCGCACCGAGGAACCTGCTTTTGAGCGTTTACTTTCAGTGACATGGAGGAATTTGAACTTCAAGAAAATCTTTACCATTTACTAAATGCTGAAGGGATCATTGTGCCTCAGTTGCTTATGCCAATAATATGTTTATGCCGAACACTGTTGTATTACACGTGGGAGATTGACATTTTGAAGTAAAGGAGAGGTAGAGGATAACCATTTTCCAGTTAATGATATGAGAACAGGGTGTCTAATGATTTTCCTTGGTAGACAACAATCCTAAGGTTGTCATAATTCAGTGCTGTGAGAACTAAGCTTAGCTTGTGTGACTCATTTTCCCATATACACTTTTTGCTTACTTTCTTTGAGTCTTTTATTTGTACTGTATCACACTCATGACTGTGACTTCAAACTGAGTCCCAAGACTCTACCATGAATCACTGAACCTAAGTGTGATCTTGAAGTTTCCTGAAAAAATGTGAGAACTGAATGAATGACTATGTTACTAATCCATCCTTAGAAGAGCCCATTTTACATTCTATCACGGAAGCTGGCCCATGGTGTTAAGGTAATTTCTGCTCTACTGGGTAAAGGCTTGAGGACCAGGAGCTCAAAGCTAGCCCAGTATAATGCAGTGAATTTAAGGCCAGCCTGGGCAACATGAAACCTTGTCTCACAACCACAAATAAATGAATAAACAGGCAAGCAAATTAAGTCTATCATGAATCAAGTTGCTGTTTTGGTTTGGGCCAGAGATGGGGAGTAGCTATGAACCAAAGCCCAGACTTTATTCATGCTAGACAATGTCTTACAACTAAACTCCATCTCCAGAACCTGTGTTTTGTCTTCCTTTCTTATTATTCATTTAATCTTTATTGTGGTTTAACAAAGATCAGTTATATGACTTTGTAGTTTTATTTAATTCCTCTTTTTTCATCTAGGTAGCCTAGAATGGAAAGGTATAGATTGAATGACTAGAACAGTTGCACTGCCTTTAACTGAGATGGGAAAGAATGTGAAGGCCAGTCTGGAGGATAGAATAAGGGTGCCTGTTAGGTATGTTATCCTGCAGATGCAAGATAAGCAATTAGCAGATAAAAATCTGGGGTGCAGGAAAGAAGTCGAACTATTGTGAGTCATCCTTGCACAAAAGTATTTAAAAGTGCTTCTTGGGCTGGCTGAGAAAGTGAATGCTATGGAGAAGGGTCCCAGGACAAGACACTAGGCCAGTAAAGATGGGTAAAGGAGCAGAAGTCACCAAGATGGACTAACAGGGAATAGGGTACTAGGAGGCAGCTCAGTGCTTTCTATTTTGCTTGCAAAAACAAGCAATTGAACAACAACAAAAAAAAACCCTAAAAACAAAACAAGATAAAAAACAAAAACAACAATAAACAGAATCAAATGTAGAACAATTTCATTTTCCCTGAATTTGTCTACTGATATGAAATAGTTTGTTAAGAAGTGAATCTCATCCTAATGGGACTCTAGATGAGAGAAGCATGGGAGAATAGCAAAGTAGAAGGATCCAGAGGGTTCTAGAAACCTACAAGAAGAAAATTCTGATAGGCAGATTTGGGCCCAGGGGTCCCGCTCAAACTAAGGCACCAGCCGAGGACAATACAGGCGGTAAACTTCAAACGCCTACCCAGATCTAGCCAATGGTCAGAACAGTCTCCACAGTTGAGTGGAGAGTGGGGTATGACTTTCATATGTACTCTGGTGCCTCATATTTGATCATTTCCCCTGGAGGGGGAGACCTGGTTGCACTCAGAGGAAGGACGGCAGGCTACCGAGAAGAGACTTGATACTCTATGAGCCTATAAAGGGGGTGGAAGTCCCCCTCAGTCACAGTCATAGGGGAGGGGAGTAAGAGGAAAGTGGGAGGCAGGGAAGAATGGGAGGATACAAGGGATGGGATAACCATTGATATGTAACTAGAGTAAATTAATTTAAAAAACAATAAAAATAAAGTGAACCTTCCAAAACCAAAAAAGAAAAAAAAAAAAAAAAAAAAAAAAAAAAAAAAAAAAGATATGAACCTCTAATAAATTTCAAGTTCAGTATTTGCATTTTAATCACGTTTGAATTCTTTTTACCACTTTGACATGGCTTTATTCTACCTATATTACCCTACTTAGTAGTCTATGTTAATTCTAAAACTCTGGTGGTTTTGTGGTGACCTAGTTTTTAGTGAATAGTATCTGTCTTGTTTTTAATATGTATGTATATATATATGTGTGTGTGTGTATACATATACATGTGTATATATGTTATTTCTTTTTAAAATTGTTTTTTCAGACTCTTATCTACATGAATTCACTGATTTTCATTTATTTGTGTTTATTTTAAACCAATCCATTTTTTAATTTAATAACAATTTATAAACTTGGACACAAAAGTTGCCTTTTGTTATTTCATCTATCATCAGCTACTCCTACTCAAAATGACATCCCATATTTACAAGAGAAATGGTGGAACCAGGTAGTTAGGTTACTGTAAAACAAAACAAGAGAAACAACAACAACAAAAAAAATCCTTCACTGTGCATATTCTACAATGTAAACAGACTGCACTTCATTTAAGGAAGTATTCCGTGAGAGATAGGCATTTCAGTGTACTGATATCCATCGTATTGTGGATGTCTTGTTACATGGAATTTTACCTAATTCATATTGGTATTGTCAATAGGATTGTATTACCAGGGATCCATTCAATCCATGATGCCTTTGTTAATACTTAACAACAGCTGAGACTAGGTTCTTTGAGCAAGGTATACAAGAAACCAGACTTTGTTGTAATGAGTCTGGGTTTTATTACGGCAAAAAGAATGTCTTCTAGGACCAGTTCTTTTGAAATAGTGGTTAAGATAAGGATTCAAATGTTGCTTATTTTATTAAGGATTTGCTCTCAGAGAATCTGCTAATGGACATCAAGACTAGAAATGCTCAGAAAGGAGGCGAGTGAGAGTATGATTGCAGGATATACCCGCACAGGAATCCAATAAGATAAATTAGGCTTTTGGATCTTTTCCAACCAGAAGGAGGAGGCAGGGGGCTCATATCCCATAATAACCATCCCTTTGAAAAAGATTTTAAAGTTGAGCAGTGAATTCCCAAATCTAGCAAGATTCCAATTACCCTTGACAGTCAAGTGACCCCATAACTGGTACACCTTTTATGAAGAATAAAGATTCTGAGCAGTAAGTGTAGGAAGGGTTAGGGTTCTCAGAGAAGCAGGTAAGCACGAATTATCTATAGCACATGATGAATACTCCCAGAGAGGCAAGGCGCTACGGCAACAAAGATATAATGGAAAAGGAAAAGCTTGTGAATAAAATGATATTTGGAGGATCAAAGGGCATTAACTGGATACTATGATACTATGTGCGGAGGAAGGAGGACTTGAGGTTAGAAGTAGTGCAGTGCCTTAAACCACAGAGTGACAAGGGAGTGGAAACATTGGTAGTATAAAGTAAAGAGAGAGAAAAAATTACTAAACTGTATGCTTATCACAGCATTTTATGAACATTTAATAAATTAAACTTATGCTACTGCTGCTTCAGATCACATAGATAATTTACTTGTTATGTTTATAAAACAAGCACTTCCACATGCAATTTGAAAAAGAAAAACAAAACAATAAGAACAAACAAACAAACAATGAGTTCTAACATTTTCTAACATTTGCACCAAAATATGCCTTTCCTGTTATCTCTGGAATGAAACAATGCTATTAGTCACTGCCACAATGTTACACATGTAAGGAAAAGTCTTATTCCTGTAGTGTTGGAGGCCTTCCACAACTTCTCTGACAAAAACTCATAAGGAGGAATCCCACATCTGATACTGAGAAACTTAATTGATAACCGACAGTTTCTGGAAGAGGCATGGGATAGGCACAGATGGTATTTCCTTTCTCACTAATTTGTTAACTTATGTTTTTAACTAGCTTACAGAAAATAGGTTTCATAGGCTTTTAAAAAAGTAGACATTGGTTAATGCTTCTTTTGTGCCATCTGAGATCACCAACCCCCATCCCTATACCTATTTGGTCCTTTCTGTTCCTACTACTGCACCTGTTTATGTTCATTTCATCTACTTACTACCCTCACTTTTGAAGAGCACAATCCTTTCTAGTTTCCTACTCAAATACTTCCTTAAATGTGATGTGTCTGTTTACATTGCAGAATATACACAGTGAGGGTTTTTTTGTTTGTTTGTTTCTTTTGTTTTGTTTTACAGTAATCTACCTACCTGATTCCACCATTCCTCTTGTAAATATGGGATGGCATTTTGAGTTAGAGTAGGAAACTAGAAACTTTTTCTAGTTTCCTGGATTCTAAAGGTCCTGTGAGCTAAGCACTAAAGAGTCAAAGCTACAATCCAAAAATGAGAGAAAACACATGGTGCTTTTCCCTCACAACTTGGCTCAACATATTTTTCCAGTTTCATTTCATTACAAACTTCAAAAATCCATCTCTTTAAACAGCTGGGTAGAATTCCATGGTATGTACGTAACACATCTTCGTCCTCTATTCATCTGTGGATGACTCTATTGCCTAGCTATTGTGAGTAGAGTAGCTGTGACCATGGATGACGGTCTCTGTAGTAAGATATAGACACCTTTAGGAATGTACCCAGCACTAATACAGCAGAGTCCTATGTGAATTCCATTTTCAGACTTGTGACGCTCTTCTAAGTGATTCTTCATAGAGGACATATCAGTGTATATGTCCACTAAAACTGTCTAAGAGTTTCCCATTCCACATATCTTGCCTACATTTATTGTCATCTGATTTTTTTTTATAATAACCATTCTTACTGGACCGACACGAAACCTCAGAGTAGTTTTTAGTTGCATTTTCCTGATGATAATGTTGAATTCCTTTTATAGTGGTCATTCGCCATTAATATTTCTGTATTTGGTATTATTTATGCATGTTTTTGGCAGGATTGGTTTCTTTCTTTATTAATATTTTATTGAGTTTTGGTATATTCTAAGTATTAATTTTCTTCTGTATATGTACGTTGCAAATATGTGCTTGCAAACATTTACTCCCATTTTGTTTGCTGTTTCTTCAGTTGATTGATAGGCTTCTTTGTTGTACAGAAACAGTTTAACTTCATGAAGTTCCGTTTGTCAAGTGTTGACCTTATTTCCTGAGTAAATGGAATCCTATTTTTAAAGCTTTTACCTGATACCTGGATCTTTCAATGTATTCCTTTCTTTTTCTTCTATCAGTTTTAGAGTTTCAGGTTTTGAGCTAATATATTTGGAGTTCCTTTTTGTGCACAGTAGAAAAAGATCTAGTTTTATTATTCAATACAAATATATCAAGATTTCCCATTTTCATTTGAGGAATATGCTGCCTCTCCTCCATTGTGCATGTTATGGCTCTTTGTCAAAAGTCAGGTGTCTGCACTTGAACAGGCTCATATATGTATGCATGCCACTTGAATCAGTGCTATGCTGTTTTTATTACTATGGTTCTATAGGATAACTTTAATTTATGCATTGTAATACCTCCAGCAACAGGGACTTCTGTGTTTACATGTGAAATTTTCTACTTTCTATATTTCTGTGAAGAATGTAGCTGCAATTTTGATTGAAATTGCATTCAATTTCTAATTGTATTTTGTAGGATGACCATAAAATTAATTTGGCCCATATATGATCATGGAAGATATTTTCATTTTTGAGTGCTTTTTCTTATTTTTCTCAGTGTTTTAAAATTTTTATTAAACACCCTTTTTTACTTGATTGGATAAATTTATACTGAAGTATTTTGTTTATTTGTTTAGTTATGATGACTGAGATTTTACCCTGATGTCTTTCTAAGTATGTTTGTCTTTGGTATATAGGGAGGTAACTCAATTTTTATGCTATTTATGTATCCTGCCACTTAGCTGAAAATGGTCCTCAGCTGTAGAAGTTTTATGATAACAGTCATTGGGGTCTTTTATTTATAGGACCCTTCCATCTTCAAATACGAATACTTTTACTCTTTCCTTTTATATTTTTATCCCATTATCTTCTTTCATAGCTTATTGCTCTAGCAATGACTTCAACCACAGTGGAAAAGAGTGGAGAGAGCAAACACTCTTGTCATGCTGCTGATTTTAGTGGAAATACATCATGCCTATTTCTAAGGAGGACATTTATATCATCCACTCTGAGACTCGAGTAACACTGAAGAAGAGGAGGTAGAAAGAATACAAGAGCCCAGGCTAGAGTGTCCTGTTGGCTGCTAAATGGTGTTTTAGGCATGCCACAGCCATTTCAAATATGATCTCATAGCAAGTGCAGTTACCTTGACTTTATTTGCACAAGAATGCCTTGCCAATGGCCAATGTTAGATCAGGAAGGAGCTCTTAGGTCTGTCCCAACCTACTGAACTATTGGTATAACTGATGGATTCTGGCAGAGGGACACCCATTGCTTTTAGATATTACCAGTATATTTACCAAGCTACACAGTTCCAAATCTGTTGCTACACAGATGCTCTTAGTAAAAACCACGAGTCTCAAAATAAAGGAAAAAAGCCATGGATATTGGAAAGGGACATGAAGGGAGGAAGGGACATCAAGGGTGAGATAGTAATAGCAGAAGATGGGGGCATTATATGCATGTGTACACTTTCA
The DNA here is from genome assembly GCF_903995435.1 of Acomys russatus. NCBI lineage: Eukaryota > Metazoa > Chordata > Mammalia > Rodentia > Muridae > Acomys > Acomys russatus. The sequence continues at coordinate 76,913,608 of NC_067137.1, read as the reverse complement.
TTACATACATGTATGAAAAGGTCAAAGAATGATCTAATCAATTAAAAGGTATTAATGATAAGCACTAAATTTCCATGGAATAAACCAGATTTCCCAATTTAACTCCAAAGAAAACACATATAAAATATCTTTCATACATTTATGAGTAATATATGTTGATCATAGTTCAAAAAGTAAAAAATATAAGTACATTCTTCTTTAGAAATAATCTATTAGGAAAAATCATGATTTTACTTCAGTGTTTCCTTTTATTTTCAATTTCTTCAGTGTTTATTTGTTTGTGTTGGAGGGTGTTAGAGAGAGAGAGAGAGAGAGAGAGAGAGAGAGAGAGAGAGAGAGAGATTGTACGTCTGTGTAGTGTGTGTGTGTTATGTCTGTGTGTGAGAATGTACATGTGTCTGTATGTGAGAGAGAGTGTATGTATGTGTGTGTGTGTGTGTGAGAGAGAGAGAGAGAGAGAGAGAGAGATTTTTTATAGAGTTACATGTGTGTGTATGTGTGTGAGACTGTGTTTGTGAGTATGTATGAGAGAGTGTGTATGTATGTATGTGTGTGTGATACAGATACTCATGTTTAGAAGTCTTTAACCCCATATATTATTTGTAGCAGCAGTGTATATAATCTTAGTAGCAAGCATGCCCCCTAGCAGTCTGGTTGTAGGAAAAAAATGCAGCACTTTATTCATTGTGCATAGAAATTTTCAGGTTAAATTCTCATCACCTTGTCAGAAAACTGTAGTTCTTCTTTCAAAAGCATTATTAGAAGCAAGTGTCATGGTGCCATAATTTATTGCAGGCTGATACAATTTATTAAAAATTTAACCTGTATTATCTAGAGCCTTACGCTATTCAGGATTCTATTTATTGTACTAAATAATTCAGGGATAGCTTATTTCTCTGTAATTCTCCCTGATATGAGCACAAGAGATGAGAATAACCTTTATTTTCAAAGCTCTAATGAACACTGTCTGCTTGTAATTGCCACCGTGAATATCTATTTATACTCCTCCAGGCTGATTCTCTGTAAGTAGACTTTCAGGTTCAGCTTCTTATGACTCTGGTACTTGATTTTTCTGATAATTATGGCATCTCAGATGATGCTTACCATATCATATTTCTGATCTTGCTTTGTTTGTTTGTTTGTTTTTGTTTTGTTTTGTTTTCCTGCTGCTGCAAGATGTTCTTTCAGAGTCCAACCAATGTTCCGGCAAAGCTCTACCTCCTCTCTGATTTGAGTATATTTGGATCTAATCATTGACAACTAATAGAAAGCAATTCTAGTTGATAGACTCTCATGCAGTGGGCATCAGCGAAAGGTCACAACCTATTCCCAGAGTGTTGAGTTCTAAGTTCATACTATCTGTATAGCGTCTGTGTAATATATTTGTTAAAATCAGACAGTTTATGCTTTGATCTGTGTTGTAAGGTTTTTGGTGCTTGCTAAGATTATCTGAGTGAGCAATCACTTCATTTAAAGCTATCTAAAGCAATGCTATTCCAGTGATATTGTGTTATCAAAATAAGAATAAGGGTATTTCATTAGGAACCACTTTGCCCTGTTAGAATCTGTAGTCTGAACACTAAGTGCGTCTCCTTTCTTTTCTTCTTTATATGGAAAGAAGTCTGATTTAGACAGAAAGACAATGAATAATTCATATATCTGAAAATTATATATTTTCTGTGAACTATGTGGAATTAGTAATTGTTTCAAACAACCCCTTCATGATTTTCAGAAATTATACAGCCATCAGAGTGTAACAAAGTGACTGGTCACTCAGAGTGCAACAGGGAGACTCTGGTCACAGGGAAATGTTTATTTTCCAAACTTCCCTGTAGCTAAGTATTTTGATTCAACTACGGTGTGTGGCAGCTCAGAACTTGGAAAAAATCACGAGCAGGTGTTGTATCTTCCTCTTTTTTTATACTAAGGAAGAGATAGGAATAGTTGGTGAGTAACTGCTATTCTAGGCCTTGGACTCAAACAAAAAGAGAGGAATGTCCACACAGAGACTGAGTTCCCAAGTATTTAGGGTCACGGGACCACTAAGTAAGCATTGGCCAGCCCTGCATTAGATTTTATGTTACCTATCATAGACTATCTGTCCACTTGAATAAGGAATTGATAGTGTATCTAATTTACCTATAGCTAGCCTGGCTCTATGCTTTACATTCCACAAACACCTACATTTCAACTCAAATATTATATTTTTATTCAAAAAACATATATATGATCTAACTGCTAAGGATCCAAGCCTGAATTACTCATAGAGCCGTGTTCTTGTAATTTATACACAGTTTATCCTGAAGACCACCATCCTACCTATGGCAGCATATCCTAAAAGAAACTCCAGGAAAATGTTGAAAATAACAATCAATTCAAAATTTGTTGTTGAACAGTCAGAAATTTAGAATTGAGCCCAGCAAACCCATACCCAATTACAGCAGTGCAATTTGTTCAGCCACTTATCCCTTCATGCAGATGGTTGTTTATTTTCTATTTTCCTCCATTTACTACTGTAGTAGATTCTTACCACAAATAGCTTTCTGTCCATTGATTTCAACCATAAGGACTTTCTGTTCAATTTCTGACTTTAAACAATGGTTGTGTTCCCATGATCTAGTCACCCTTTTAAACATGTTTATAATGATATTGAATTAAATCCAGCTCATCTGTACTATCACTCCCTTAAAACCTAATTAGTATCAGACAGATTTTAGTAGTTATTTTCCTTTTGGTTGTCTCTCCCAGATTTCTACCTTTCTTCAGTGCTGTAGCTGTAACCTAAGACTTTGCACCAATCTAAACTACTTATTTTCCTGAAATATATGTTTCTTGAAACTTACAAAAAAACAAAACTAGGATTTCTCTTTTTCTCTGTTATATGATCAATTTAAAAAATTAAAAGCATAAAGAAAAGTAATATGTGGATGGAATATTTTGTATACTTATTATATTTTCTTATTTCCTTGTTATTTTTCCTGTATTACCAACCTTCCTCTGTTGATAAAGGCTGTGATAAAAAGTCTACTAAGAATCTTGTTTCCAGTTAGAAGGAATGACCTTTTTATTAGAGACACTCATTCCTTAGTTTTCCCTCTACCTCTTCCATAGCAATCAAGCTCAGAGATTTTAGTCAGTGTATGGCTACCTGAATCAAGACATCACTTTCTTACTAGTCTATCTTAAATAAGTATGTTATAATAGCTAAGCAGAATTTCCCCTTTTGGACATTTCTGCTCAATCTTGGTGCCATTTTATTTGTTTCTTTGTTTGTATTTTTGAGACGATGTCTTTCAATGTTGCCCTGGATGATATGAGCTCACTATGTAGACCAGGCTAGCCTCAAATTTACAGAGAGCTACCTCCCTCTGGTGCCTTTTAGTTTAGACCAAGAGCTGATTTGTTATGAAAGGTATATGGAACACTGAATCAGAGAAAAGAAATCTCTATACTGTGGAGCGTTGCCTATCTGGAATGAAATGCTTATAGTCCCTGTACAGGGGAGAACTTCTGCCTCATAGCATTATTCATATTTGGTGTTTCTATGACCAACAGCCAAAGCCAGTTTTAATTGGCATTCCTGGGAGGGAATGAGGTAACTGACCTTCAAGATCCCAATGCTGAGACTTGTGAAGAGTGGGCTGACAATGAATTCTGAAAAGCATCAAGAGATGGGTTATTTTTCAATGTACATGTAAGAGCAAAGCTAGGAATAAGAAAAATATATAATTAAACAATATTCTTAGAATTATTTTAATTGCAAAACAAGACACACACACACACACACACACACACACACACACACACACACACACACACACACACACACACTGAATACAAACTCCTCAGTTTGCATGTTATTTATAAACATGTTTTCTGGGCTGATTATTTGATAATGTGTTACAAGTTCATGTGCTCTTCCATGAGGAATGCTATTTTGCCCACTCTCTGCATTCCTGAGGTGTTTGTAGTCCTTTGTCTGGGTGTGAGGCTTCATGAACTTTTCCATGTACTTTACTATATCTATTGGTGTGCTCTTTATTCAGGTCACGTTTTATCAGGCATTCTGGTGAGACTTCATGGGTGTAGCTTCTTTCACTTCTAGGAGACAGTCACATAGCAAACTCCATATTCCTTTGGCTCTTACATTCTTTCCAGTGATCCCTGAGTTTAAGGTGCAGAAGTTGTGTTGTCCACATGTCAGATTGAACTAGGCTCTGCAACTCTGCGTTTTGGTTGGTCATGGTTTGCTGTAATGGTCCCCATCTGTTACACAGATACATGTAGTTGTGGTGTAGACTACACTTATCTGTGGATATAGTGGCTATAGTGACAAATACTTTGAAAAGATTTGAGGGGAGGGCGCAAGTTTAATAAAGTAGTGGTGGTAGCTGCATCCTATTCATTATGTTTCCTTTTTTTAAACCCCAGTGTTATAGTCTTCCTATTCTTAGTCATTTACAACACTATAGATGATATATATGTAAATGCCACGTTTAAAACAATGCTACTCATGAGCTCTGGAAGTCTTTATAACATAATCTGATCCACATGACTAGAATATTCATTGAATTACTCCTTTAATATTTAAGAGGGGTTAGAGCAGAAGTACTGGACACTACAGTATTGCCGCAGACTCTACCATCTGATCATAGGAGCCATGGAGATATTTTTCTAAATTTAGGCCCCCAATACATATGTAGGTGATGGATAGCCCAGGTTTCATGTGGGTCCCCTAGTAAGAGGAACATGGGCTGCCTCTGATGCGGACTCTGTTGCCTCTTTTTTAAAAATTAATTTATTTATTTATTCACCTTACATCATGATTGTAGCCCCTTCCTCATTTCCTCCCAGTCTCACTCTCCTTCCCTTTTCCCCCTTCCTTCCTCTTCCATTCCCTATTTCTCAGGAAAGGGGAGTCCCATCCCCATGCCAGTTCAAAAGTCTCATCAGGACTAACCAAGTTCTTTTCCCCTATGGCCTGGCCTGGTAAGGCAGCCCTACTAGGGGGGGAGTGATCAAAAAGAAAGCAACAGAGCCCATGTCAGAGACAGACTCCATCCCCTTACTAGTGGATCCAAATGAAGCCTGAGCTTCCCATCTGCTACATCTGTGTGGGGAGCCTATGACCAGTCTATTCATGGCCCTCTGGGCCCTGATTAAATGGCTATGTTGGTCTTCTTGTGGAGCTGCTGTCACTTCTAGGTCCTTTTATTCTTCCCCTCATTTTCCCACAAGACTCCCTAGCTTAGCCCAATGTTTGGCTGTGACTCTGTTTCTAACCAGCTGTTGGGTGTAGTCTCTAAGAGGACAGCTATGCTAAGCTCCTGTTTATGAGCATAGCAGAGTATTGTTAACAGTGTCAAGGGTTGGCTTTCTGCCATGGGGTGGGTCTCTGTTTGTGGCAGGAATTGATTGAATATTCCCTCAGTCTCTGTTCTATCTTTATCCCTGCATGTCTTGTAAGCATGGTAAATTTTGGGTCGAAATTTTCGTGGGTGAGTATTCCCCTTATTCCACAAGGAGTCCTGCTTAGTTAGACAGTGTCTTCTTCAGTCTCCATGACCTCTGTCTAGGAATCTCAACTAGAGTCATTCCAATATCTTTCCAGAACTCTACCCTATCCTATGTCTCCAGCTTAGTCACAGAGATGCCTCCACCCAGGGTTTCTCTTCCTCTGCAGATCACTCCCCCTGGTGGGATTGCCTATCCAGGCCACAGGGGAAAGAGGATACACTCAGTCCTGATGCAACTTAAGGAGCTGGCGTGGGCGTGGCGCTCCCCTTTACTCAGGAATACTGATGGGGGAAAAGGGAGGGAGGGTAATAGCAGGAAGAGAGGAGGGAGGGGGCTACAGTTGATATGTAAAGTGAATACATAAATTAATGAATTTTAAAAACATATCATTTTACTACATTTAAGTCTCCAATGGACCTGGAATTTATCTTAATATAAGAGGACACTCATAGAAACAGCTTTTTCCTCCTTCTGTATATACATTTTGTTGTTTCCATATTGTTTTCTAAACAATTTTTCATTCTTTTTCTTTAAAATGTCATCTATGTGATGTCCTACATCCCCTCTTTGGGTGACTGTTTCTGTACTCTTTTCTTTCTTTTTTGTTTGTTTTTGTTTTTGTTTTTGTTTTTGTTTTGAAGACAGGGTTTCTGTGTACCCTTGACTGTCCTGGACTTGCTTTGTAGACCAGGGAGGCATCAAACTCACAGCCTGCCTCTGCCTTCCAAGTGCTGGCATGTGCTATAACTCCTGGTTTCTCTCTGTACTCTTAAGAGAAAGTGTTTTCAAAGCAATGGCTACAAATTAAGAGGAAAAATCAGATCCTGTTGCTGTGTAGAATTTGTAATGATGACACAAAGCAACTGAGGGGTGAGCAGATGTCACTCCAGTAAAAGCAAAGCAGTGACATCAACTTAATACCAACCTTTATCCTTTGCCACCACACGTTTATCACAAAACTATATTTTTAAAAATATATCACTGGTAAATACAGAAAATTGAACAAATTAACTTTGTGAAGCTTGAATACTTATAATACTCTGAGTAATAAAATATTTTTTAAAAAGAACTAATTGATAGCAAAAACTGTTACTCTCATGGAAAGGAATCATGTGATTGTGTTTTGTGATGAACCAGCCACTTCCTTTTCCTGATAATTTTATTTTAAAAGGTAGTTACTACTGAAAATATGGTGATTCACACTTACGCATTTTCTAAACATCTTTTAGATAAATAAAATGAGCATGCTTCATTCACCTCAAAAGATATGTATATGTATATATGTATACATATATTAATATTAATATATCACACAACATATAAACATTTTACATATAATGCAATTATATACTGATTATATATAATATATACAATGTATTATATATAACATATATAATGTAATTATATAATATATGTAATATAATATACTATGTTTTCAAGAGAAAAATGATAATTTAAGAAAATCAATACAATCCTTTCCAACATTTAAAGGCTCTAATGAAGAAAATGGTGATGGAACTATTATATTTGCTTTCAATTGTACCTTATGGTATATCTTATGGTGAAATTTGTTAATAATAACCATTTTTAGACCTTGTAGATCAGAAGGTATTTCTTGAATCACTAACATACAGTGTCATAAAATAATCCAGAATAAAAGTTCATTCAAAGCAAAAAAACTGATGAGTCTTCACACAGTAAAGAATGTCTTTTGGTGTGGTTTTAGATTATACTGTGCAAAAATGTTGAAAACCTACCACTTGTGGAACTTTAGTGTGGAAGATGCATGATTCTCTGAAAACGTTTTTAAGTAGTCATGCCTTTCTGACTAAAGAGCAGTGTGGATTCAAATTTTCTCTGTATATTTGGAAAAGAGAAACACTTTGAATAGACAATGTACAGGAGCCGATATGAGATTCTGGCTTGCGTATTCTCTCTAAATTAGATGCTAAAGAGAGTTACAGTACCATAAACTATTTCACTCTTACTTATTTTGGAAAATATAATTTTATTAGGAGCCTTACTTATGCTAATATGGCACAGCTTTAACAATATGTCTGAAACAAGGAATGTATAGGTTAGCATTATTTGTTTTTAATGTATTTATATTTTAATGTATATTTTATTTATTATAAGTTATTCACATTACATTCTGCTTGTTATCCCCTCTTCTGCCTATTCTCCTCCACTAGACCTCTGATAGCGGCACCTTCTACTCCAACTGTCTGGCAACAGCCTATTATGTCTTATCAAGATAACCTGCATCCCCTTCCTCTGTGTGCCCACAAGGTCATCTTGCTAAGGGTCAGTGACCAAATTGTGGGCACCAGAGTCTATGTTAGAGGTTCAGCAGCAGTCCCCTACCCCAATGTGGGGAATTGTCAGTCCACTACTTACATCTGCACAGAAGGTCTTGGTTCTCTGCATGCATTGTCCTTTGCTGGAACATCAGTTTGTACAGGCCCCCTGTGCCCAGGTCTGCAGGCCTTAATGGTCTCCCTGTGAAGCTTCAGCTCCCTTCCTGGACTTTCACCCCCCGCCCCATGCTTTCCTACAACTCTCAGTGCTTTGTCCATGATCCAGCTTTGAGTACCAATATCTGTCCTGATGCCCCACTGGGTGGAGTCTCTCAGAGGACACCTATGTTTGGCTAATATCCACTTACAAGTGAACATATACCATGCATGTTTTTCTGGGTCTGGGTTACCTCAAATTTCAAGATTTCCTTGTTTTAAATAGCTGAATAGTTTAAATATTTAATTGTTTAATCCATTATTTAAATATACGACAGTTTCTTTATCCATTTTTTGGTTGATGGACATCAAGATGGTTTTCTAACTTTTTAAAAATAAATAGACAAATAATTACAGATAAAAATATTTTGTTGTGTAAACTTACCATATTTTTATTTTCTATTCATCTATTGAATGACATTTAAGTTGTTTCCATTTCCTGGCAATTGCAAACATGGTGGTAATGTACTTTGCTAAACAAATATCTGTGGAGTAGGATGATGAATCCTTTGGGATAAGTGTAGATGGTAGTAGATTTATTTTTACCTTTTTGAGAATCCTCCAAAGAAATTAAATATATTGACAACATAATTTAATAAATATGAAAGATCTAGATCATATCTATAGCTTTTAATTCGGAGCTATTATAATCAGAAACATTTAGTTTTCAGACTCAGCTTTAACTATATGTTGAAATGTTTGAAAAATTGCTAAATAATAATGACAATTTTTGTGTGTGTTGCACTGAAGACAATATCTATTTTCTTAAGTAAAAATCTCACTACCCAAAACTATCATTTGTTTATTTAAATAGTCCTAATTTGTTTATTTGGGAACATTAAATTTTAAATGAAAACATAATCCCAGAGAACTCAGTGGAAACATCACTATCATTACAGTTTCTACAGATAAGATAATTAATAAACTTCTTGGTTAAGAATTGTACATTTACTTCCTGAAATATTTCATGTATACACAAAGATTTGAATAGCTATTCACTATTTTATTTAGTTCAGTGAGGTCTAGGTAACATTTTTGCTGCTTTTACAGTGCAGAGGAAAGATGACTATACTTATCCTGCTGTTTTTTAATGTGACAAACTTGGTAGAGACAGCCGGATGGCATTACATTAGAAATTTAGTGTGTAGTGTGTGAAAGTAAGATTGTTAAGAATGACATTACACAGCGTCAAACGTTCAAACTCCTACACCAGCTTCTCCATGCTTCACCATACATAGTATTATACATATTTGAGGAGAATATTTCCAGAAGTTGTTTCCAAACCCTAAATAATTTTTTTTAAATGCACAGGAAAGGCAAAGTGAAAATTATAACAAAATAGTTTTCATTTTCTATCTTGTGGCACTATACAAGTATCAGCATGTGCCTTGTTCTGATTTTATATATGAAAACACACAAATTTTAAGTTGAATACCAGTAGTAATTGCTAGCAAACACAAAATCTGTTGCACACAGCTGTGTTTAAAAGAATGGTATTGTTTATAATGGATGGTTTTAGATATTCAAATTGTTTTGACAGTTTAATAGGATTGCACTCCTTGAAAAAGTTTACACATTTTTGAAAATAATTATTGATGTAAAGTGAATTACAATTTTCAAAATAGCAAATCATTTATAGGCTTATTAAAGCAAACCCATTAAATAGAAAAAAACTCTTTTAACAACCAGGTGTATAAAATTATACATAATCTCAATAAGCCATTATGGTAATATGCCTACATTATCAAAACCAAAGGGAAAATCTTACATAAAATAGTGAAGCATGTCCAAAGTGAAATGAGAGTCTATTTGGTCTAAATAATAAGGATTGCCTTCCAAAGTTCAGAATTGTATGGGAAAAATGGAAATGCTCAGTAGTCACAGAAACCCAGTCAACGCTTCTACTGAGTATTGCCTTCAACCTAATTAGACTATTGATAAAGTCCATGCAATTGACTCTAAACGGTGTGCACTCTACAGTGATGACATTGGTGCTTGCAGTTTTGCAACTCATTTGGGTACATATATTTTATTTCCCCACTAACATGATGGGAAAGGCAGGCCAGAAGCTCTATAGGGGAGCTCTTCAGATGAATACCTGCTGTATGATTGTCTGGTGGGGGACACCAACCTAAAGTAACAATCTTTGTTGATGCTTGCTCAGATCAGGTGGACCAAAACAGCAGGAAGCGCCTCTGACAGATTCCAAGACTCAAGTGTCTTCAACGAGACGTTGAGGATCACAAACATCCAGAGGCACCAAGGAGGCCGATATTACTGTAAAGCTGAGAATGGCTTGGGGTCCCCAGCAATAAAGTCAATCCGAGTGGATGTGTACTGTAAGTAAGCTTCACCCACCTCCCATTTTTGACTAATTTACTTCTATGCTTAACTATGGTTTTCTGAAAATGAACAAATATAACTTGTTTAGTTTTGATATTAAAATTTATACGATAGCGATAGTACTTTAAGACATGTCTTTTTCTATTGTGCTTCTGCACATAGGTGGATCCATAGAGAGGTCAGTGTGCAACCTCAGGCATCCTTCTTTAGGGTCAGACTGCAAGTGTGTACCACTATACCTGACATTTTCTCATGGACTCAAATCAGGTCCTGAAGCTTTCATGGCAAACCATTTATCAACTGAGCTATTTCCTAACTTCTCTGAGACATTTCTGAGAAATTTCCTTTTAAATTTTCATAATTTGTTATATAGTACATATTCAGTAGAAGATATTTAGTGTCCCATTAATATGATGGTAAGTATTGGTGGTAATGCCAATAGCCTTTTTGCGTTTGGTGTCTACACACATACACATATATCTTTTGTGTCTACATGTAACTACATACATGCGCATCTTATCTTAATGGACTTTATGAGGAAAAGATCTTACCACGATGTATTTTGACTTGTTTATTTTACTTGTGCAAGAAATCAACCATTCTCAATTTTAATGAGCATTTGATGTGAAAGCACAGTTCTCTGCATCCACTGTGAAGGATTATACATCTCTCTAAACAGCATATGGTTGTAAGTGACTGTCGCTGACCCCGAAAGCACAGTGCCTTCTGGAGAGGGTTGCTTGATTTCTTTCATTAGGTCACAGTTCTCTACTCTTCCTTCCTCACGACGGAAGAGTCCTCTGCTCACTTTACTTCTTTCCCCACCAAAGACGTGAAGTGCCTGTGTTCAGCTCCATCTTTTACACAGGTTCACCTGGCACCCTGGTTGTTTTCACAAGAAATGGCGTTTATTTTTAAGTCTCTAATATTAGAATGCATTTTTCACTCCGTAAAGTAATTCCGACATAATAACAAGTGAGGAGTTCCTGTTTTGCAGCCTGTTTTCTTTCTTTCTTTTTTTTTTTTTTTTTTTTTTCTCCTTTCCTGTTCTTTCAACATAGTGCAGGTGTTACATAGCTGGGGTGAGGCTAGAAATTATCAATGGTCTATTCACGGAGTCTATGCTGGCCTCATTTATTTATGGAGACAATAAGGAAGGAAGTAGTGACAGCAGCATGCGTGATTCATCTTCCACAGTTAAGTGCTTATTACCCTCTTGTTTATGACAGAAGCCTGTGTTCCATTCTGTCCAGGATCTCTTAACCCCAGGACAGCCACTGACCTTATCCTGGCAGTCTCAACTCATGTGCCACAGTTATCTTCTGTGTACTCAGGTCAGCCATAGTTGCATACTCCCTAGCCATATTCAAGCCCCAAAACTCTGCAAAAGTTCTATAAAGTTTGAACATAATTGTGGATTAAACTAAATTTTAATTAAATTACTTAAATACTCTATGATTTGTCTGTTGTACACCATTTAATTAAATATACTGTTATTTCACTGTATGTTAGGTCATTAAGGTTAAATACAAATCTCTAATATATTAAATATAATTCAAATATCTAAAATGTTCTAAAAGTGAATACATATTTCTTTTTTATTAACCCTTCTTTGTTTTGGTAATGTTTGTCAGCTTTATATAAGTTAGGTTGATAGCAAAATGCTATTGAAAACTCCTTGAATAAAGAAATTTCAATTTTTACTCCACTTTGTGTCAAAAAGCACATTTTGCTCATAAAATTTGTTTGAATAGAGATTATCTACCAGTGCTGCTAGGGGTTTTATATATTATATGCTGGAAGAACTTTATTTTTCTAAATGAATTCCAAAAACAGCTGAAGCTAAGTGGCAAAGAACTTTGAATAAGTGTTTTGACTATGTTGCTAGAATAAGGGGTTTGAAAGGAATAGAATGTGTGCCTTGTGGGATTAAAAACTCATATACAAAGCAGGAAAGAATATCTGGGGAGTTTATAAAAGACTTTTTTTCTATGGCTAAACCTTCCAGGACCATCCTGTTCTACAGATTAGTATCTGGGCACTCAGATTGGTTGAAGCTGCACAGATCCCTAGGAGCATAGTACTGCCCATCTATTTCCAACACTGGTTCATATATTTAGATGCTATATCCATAGGTGGTGAGAATGCAGTAGGGAGGACTAGGAGGTTTGGCTTTGAAGGAGATGTGTCACTGGGGATGGTCTTTGAGCTTTCAAAAGCTCACACAAGGCTTGGTCTCCCACTCTCTGTTGCCATCTTGTGAGCATAAGAAGAAAACTTTCAGCTGCTGCCCCAGTGCCATGCCTTCCTGATTGCTGGCTTGACCCTGCCATGACAGTCATGTTGCCCTTGTCATGGTATCTCTTCACAAAGGTAACCAAGACACCATATAGCCTTTACAACCTAAGTTAATTCATAGCTTTGATATCAAGTTAAATAAAACTCTTGCATCTCCTGACCCAGAGTAATATATATATATATGTTTGTGTTGTGGTAATCATTTACTGAAATAGCCACAAGGTTAAAAACTACCTTATATAATAAATACTCACCATAAATTTTATGAGCAAAATAGATAAAGCTTAATAAGCCTGTTTGCAGTATTGTTTACTACTTTTTAGGTCAGTTCAAATCAATGAGATGATTTCTTCCCTTGTAAAACTTTATTAAAGATATCTAGAAAGGCCCCACTATATCTTCCCCTGTGCTATGTTTTTTATGTTGTTCTATAAGTACAGAGCCAAGCCCTTCATTAGGAGCACGACAGACACAGACAACAAACCATAGACAGCAGATGTGCAGAGTCAGACACCAAATAGACATACATAATATACGGCCTCAAACAGGCTGAAGATATAAATAATGGGGAATTCAAATTTGGACTTACTCTTAGGCAATTCCAAGAGGTAGTGCTATGTTTACGTTCCTTAATGTAACGTGGTCACATTTTGGTCCCACTGAGGTTATCTTTAATGTGGTAACTAGCACAGGAGAGAAGCAGCAGAGCCGGAACAAGAGAGCCACAGTGATTCATTCAGAGTGTCCTAAATACTTCAGTGCATCCTGCCTCCTAAAGTTGTCAGATAGCATTGCTAGCGGGGACACCAAGCCTCCAGTAACAAGCATATGGGAGCAGGCTTTGTGTTCCACTCATAACAAGTAGCTTACCTGATGCTTTCGAAAAGATTTTACACTTCTTATTGTAAGCTTAAAAATATGGTAATCATAGTACAGACAAAATAGACTATAAGAAATGTAGGAGTTGTTAACAGAAGGTACAAACAAGCTGTATGGAAGAAAATGCAATCAGAATATGCTGCAAGGCTCAACAGCGAAGAATGCTTGCATAAATACAATTACATCGGCATCTGATCTAACAAAAGTGTGATATAAATATGTGGAGAATAGGAGAGGATTAGCACATAAGAGCAAAATAATTCTTTTCCATGGAAAGGAATTAGTAACCAAATGTGAAAGGAGAAAAATAAAACTATGGAAACAGTTGAGATCAGTACAGCAAATGTGGGTAGGCTGTGTTAGTATCAGACACTTCTGAGAACGTAAAATACCCAGGCCACTGTTTCCTATGCAACTATTTAAATTTTAAACTGAGTCATATGTTTTTAATTTACTAAACTTATGCATGAATACTTAACCTTAGAGATCCTTGGTGCTCATCTCACAAGTCCAAGTTAACTTATTCCAAGTTTTCATCAGAAAATCTTTTGTAAGCAGAAGACTAAGTTTATTCTTATACTTTTAATGATTGGTGAGAATTGTTTGTGTTTGATACTTGAAAATAAAAATATAGACTTCACAGATATGTCATAGGTAAAATACAGATGTTAAGGAAATGTTAATACCACATTCTGATAATTAATAATTGTTCTAACTTTTAAGAACTATTTCAAACTACCTTTTAAACTCTCTCAGGGTCATCCTATTATTATTTGTTTATATTCTGTTTGTGATGAAATAGTATTTTGTAATAAATAGTATTTTAATATATTATGCAACCCACACTATAGCACCATTAGATTCTACAAGGGTAAAAAGGGAATTTATTATTTATCTTGTGTCTCCAGTGAATTGTATTAACTTAAAGAGAAGAATTTTTTTAATTTATTTAATGGATTATAGCAGATAAATAAAAAGTATAATGACATATCGGTTCACACAACATTAAACAGTGAGCCAGTGTGCTGGAGTGCCAGGGATAAAAGCTTAGTGTGGCTTCTCAGCATGAAATAAGTAGTGTCAGAGACGCTGCTTCAGGCATTCCTACATGATTTAGAGCAGTTTGTGTTCTGTCCTGAACTCTCTCTTCACAGGTGTTCGTGTAGCAAATGGCCTCAGACAATAGAGACACGGCTCTCATTAGGAGGAGAGGGAAGTTATATCTTCTAGCCAGGATCATGAGCATAACGCCTACTAGAAGGAAAAGAGGAGCCTGGTTTCACTTGGCACTTTTATAAAATGAGAAATTTCCTAAGTTCAGTGTTCCTTGGCTGAGTCATAAAAACCCTGTGTGCAAAGAACACACTTGGGGTGCCCCATCTTGCCCTGGTGAAGTTTGAGGGGGGAAAGATAGCTTGTGAAAGCGAGAAGCAGGTATTTCCTATCTGAGACCTCATCTATCACAGCTTTGCTCTATGCCCCAGAAGACCATTGTCCACAGGCATCCATGAAAGTCCGATAGGCTGCAAGCTAGCCAACAGGTAGATAAAATCTCAGTCCTCACAATTCCTGACCTAACAAACGATAAAGTAAGTTTTTAAAAATTTTTTTAAGCAAACAAAAGAGAAGGCCAAGCATATTATTTGAGCAATGAAATTTTTCATTAAAGACACAAAAGAGAGAAATATAAATAGTATTCAGGGGGATACAAATTAAGAAGTTGAGTTTTACAAGGAATGAGAGATTAAATTGAAAGATGGGTTGTTACATTATGTTGAAATATTACTGACAAACCTTAGACCTATGAATGATGATTGTCTGAACACTGTAGAAGAAATTATAGCCTTATGACTGCAGAATTACTGATGAGTAGCATGCTCACCACTCCTGTGTTTCTTTATTTGTTATAAAAAGTAATTGTCATTGATTATACCTCCATGTTCCATGTGGAGAGAGAAGGGATATAGTCTACACAGGATATGAGGCTCTGGCGTTCTCTGCTCTCACCCTCAAATATGTTTGTCACTTGAAGAATCTTGAGAATTTAAATTTAAAAGCTTTCCAAGAATGTGATCACCTAGTCTTGTTACTTATTTCCAGCCATGACTGTGTTGCTCACAGGGTAATAGGGGTCGTACAACTTGAAAGGTTAAGGTGTGATCAAAACTTATTCTTAATTCAAAAAGAAATTGGATTTAGAGACATTAGCTTAATAAGTTTCCATGTGTGCAGACACTGTTCACACATGAGACAAATCTATTTTCAATATTCATTAAACGTTTGCAAGCCTTCCTGTTTCAGAAATATCTTGTTCACTCTAATTTCACTTAGGTAGATTGTTGTACTTCATTACATTTATACCAAGGCAATTTTTCCTGTCTGTGTCCAGGAGGTTGATTATTTATTACATTTACACCCAAGAAATTAGTTGGCGAAGAGTTGCGGACATGCTATCAATGCATTCATGTTTTATAACTGTACACAGTACAAACAACATTTATCTGTGTTAGTATTATAAATTGTACACTTAAAAATCACAAGAAAGGATTGCTTTTAATTTTAATTTCCTGGGAGTACTCAACATGAATTTTGGACAGAAAACTTCATAAAAAGAGCTAAAATAACTGGTGTGAATTCTAAAAGCACCCCAGTGTCTGGAGGAACACTGGTTCCCAGGGAAATTCCATCAAGCTTTATCGTCTTTTCCACTCTTTATCCCCAAACAGTAACCCCAGGCTTACAGGGGCTGAAGAATGTTTGATATGCTCATTGCAGTGTCTGTTACAATGGGTGGATCTCATGCTAACCACCCTATTAATAATGTTCAAGACAGGACTTTGTAATTTTAGGTATGTCACAAATGAAAAATAAATGTTTTCTTCTCAAAATTCATTACTGGTAAGGTCTGCACTAGCATAATTCCTAGATAGGATTAGAAGTTTTAATAAAACACCTTAGAAAAAAACAGACAAACAAGTAATGATTTTCAAGTGGGTCGTGTAAGGGCCACAGTCTGTTCTTGCCAAGCTTAATTCTCAGGGCTAGAGCCCCAGAGTATCAAGAGTCATTAAAACACCCTGAGTTGGTGGTTTGTGAGTCCTTAGTCCAGTCTCACACCCAAAATGAAAATGGAAGGCAGTGTAGATTCTTTAGGAGAAAATGAGAACTCCCGAGTGTGGCAGGGACTCTAAGGAAGGACTAACCTCTAAGTTGCCACGTGATTTTTTGTGGATCTTTTGGGGAGAAATGAATGGAGACAGTGGTCGTCTTTATTGAACCTGGTGATTAAGGCAAGTCGCTGACTGAGCCAGTAAGGAGACTACACCCTATGGATGCCACTCAGACAAATCTGAGAGTCAACATCCTTTAAGGAGGGATCTTGTGTACTATCTGAGTAGCTCATGGTCCTTTCTGGATCACGCTTGCTCTGTGAAGGAAGTTACCTCCTGTTTCATTGTCAAACATTTCCATTGCTTCTTATAGCAAAGACATGAAGGTGGAGTTACTTTTGAATGAAGTGAGCCTTTTCTTAATGAAGCTGATTACATTCAGTTCATTATAAGTCAAAAGTAGGCTCCTGAGAGATATTAAGAGAATACCAACTTGACTGTTTCCAGATTCTCACAGATACATTGTCAGAATGACAGCTAGCATTTCTCTCTGGTGTTCTGCACCTGACCTTGCTGCCTTCAGGCTCTCTGCTCACTCAACCTGTTTCTGAGAATCCCAGATATTCTATGATCTACTCTGACCTGAGGCACTGGAAGCCAAATCCAATTAGAATCTGTCTATTGCCTATGTTATTGAAAACGTGCTATATTTGAATATTCTACTAGAAGCTTTGCTGAGAAAGAAAACCAAATTGCCAGGCCTTTGCCCTAAAGAAAGTTTATAATTAGCTGAAGATTTTAAAAATACATACACAAAGAACTTGGCTAAAATTGAGTTTAGTAAGTGTAAAAAATAGTTTCCATATTGAAAGTACTAACCACCAAATTATAAAAATATATTAAGTCTTATTAAGTATATTAAAGACACAAGAAAGGGAGTAAGTTTTATTATATGAGAGTATGTTTATTTTCTATGTTATTGGGTGGATAGGATCTATAGAATACTGAAAAACTTCATTAACTGACAGATTGTAATGTTTTCCACAAAGAGTGAAGGCTGTTACCACTAATGCCTATGCTTCTTTGCTCTCATTATGGTTTTTTGCCCAATTTTTCTATAAAGGCATTCCAGGTCCTGACTTGATTTTAAAAAGTAAATGTTATTGGTAATTGTAAACAGTTAAATCTATTGTTTAAGCTGATCAACAGGCACTTCAAAGCACAGAACACAGATCACAGGCTGCATGGGGTTCCTTAGCCCAAGGTTAAATGGCTAGCAGATGCTCCTGCTGGGTTGGGCAGAGATTCCAGACTGACATCCTGTGTTCTGGTCTCTAGTCAGTTCCTGAATGCTCTGAATGTAGCTCTGCCCTGAGGGCCAAATCTGCTGCTGTCAACTCTGTGTTACAGGCACACTTTACTATAAAAATAAAAACTAGACAGAGTATTACACGTAAATGAACTTATAATGGCAAAATCATTACTTTTTCAAATACATGTGCTTAACGTGATTCTTTTTACATATTTGTAAATATGGCAACTTCTCATCTACATAGAACAGGAAGCAGAAGTATAGCATGTGTACTTAAATATTTAATACCAGAAGACATCCTGCAGCAAGTTCTTCAATCCAGGGAATACTATGCTATCTAATTTAAAATCATCAGGGTCCCAAAGCAAACCTGGCAACTTTTTCTTCTAAAGTCTGGCTAATGCTACTCCTACAAGAGACATTGTGGTTTCTCCTTTGAGTTGCCTTAATAAAAGAGTTTAGAAGCAGTCTCAGGAGTAAGCTTTAGGGCATTTTGTTAGGGCTTGAGAAGAAGGAACAACTGGCCAGGAAAGCTATAAATTTTGACAGCTACCATGAAAAGGGAGAAGGACAAGAGGTAGATAGAAACAATTCCATTTGAGTGAGGAACAAAGAACTATGTCGGGTTCACCAGTGGGGGTTGGCAAGCAGATGGACAGTGAAAGGAGAGGGGTTTAGAGAAAGAGTGAGAAGGCCTTAAATGTTGGGATAACATGCTCACACTTTGGTCAGTATTCAAATGTAAGACTTATACTTTTGATAACTCAGAAAAAAAAAAGCAGACAGCCTCAACAGTAGTTCATGATGAGAGTTGGGTAGGTAAGCAGCGATATCAGGAGAGGGGCAGTAGTTTGTTGTCATGTGTTTCCTCACAGCTAGTACTATTGCAATTTTGACCAGGAAGACAAAGCAGGGGCAGTTGTGACATTCTGATGTTACCAAAGAACCGGAAGGTGGTGTCCAAAACTGACCTTGAGAGAGGAGTCTTTCCTGCATGGCTTCTAAGGCTCTTCATCCCTATGTAGCAAAGTAATGTCATGCATCAAATACTTTAAAATAATATTTGTTGACTAGTTCCCTAAAATGTGGAGGAAAATTCTTCATAGAAAATTCATATGCCCTGAATTTATTCAGGGTAAGAAGTTTCTTAACATTGAAATGATGTCTAGCTACAACTCTTGGATTGTGTGTGTATCTTCACTTTTTTCATTAATAATTGATAAGTGTTGCCAAGAATATTAGTGGCTTCTGACATAATCATGATATTTTATACTCACTAATATTTATATTTCCTCTAATGAACACAATGGTAGAAATGGATAATGCTGAAGAATCTGAAAATTACCCCAATTTCAATCTTTCAAAGGCTACATGAGATAGAAATATCCACACTCCACTTGAAGACATTGTAATGATTTTTTTTATTGATGATCTTGAATTCATCACCAGCTCTAGAATATAAAAATCCAAGTGTCTTATGACAGCTCTGAAACATATATTCAATCAAGGAACCTGGGTGGCTCTGAGTGAAATTAATTAATGGGTTTGTTTAATTTTAAACATTTTAAATTTCCATTCCTTTGAATTTTACTCTAAATGTAAAAGAGAACATTCAAAGAATGTGTTTTATCAGTGTCTTCCAGTTATCAGAAGGTGATTTCTGAAATGGAGGCATTCTGTTTTCCAGTCCCACCTCCTGTATCAGTCTTACTCTAGTCCTTTGACATTAAATAAGTGGTTCCTGCACTAAAACTCTCACAATGCACATATGTCCTTCAGCAAGAATCTTCATCTAGAGATTATTCAACCCCTACTGGTCACTCTCACTTACAGTCAGTATTCAACACAGCTCTTGAATCCAACATTTATATAGTTTGTTTAATGAAAATACAGATTTTTCTACTGTTTTTCCTGTCCTGTAGGCCCTTACTGAAAGCTCTTCACACCTTATTTTTTAATCCACATGTTGTAGGTGGTCTAGGCTTTATGCAGTGTCTGAAGAAGTGTGGGCTCGCTGCTGTGACTTCCTCTGGGCCTCCACTGGACCAGCCCTCAGTACTTTCCTATGCTCCAGGTTCCGTACTGAATCCCTGAGCTGTGTCTTCATCTGCTCTGGGAATGAAAGTTTTACTTCTTTTTTTTTCTTTATCTGAAAATGGTAATCTGACTATTTACGTCTTTATATTTCTTATGAAAATTTATTTTAAGAGACATTGAAGCCATTTCAAGATTAGAGTCTTACTAATTTTTTCTGTTCTATGAGGAAGACAAAACAATTTTGTAACATCATCAGTGTCATCCATGCCGAGAAAAAAAAAAAATTGGTGTTTTGTAGTTCTAGGTTCATCCTGAGTCATGGCAAAGGTAAAACAGGACAAATGAGCTCTGCAGTTGAGCTTAGCTTGTTCAAATGTTGCTCACTGACACAGCCACAGTCAACATCGCATGTTTCCTGATGGGTACAAACAAACTTCCCCGTTCTTTTTTAAATAACTTTTTAAATTTTAGGATTACACAGACGGTGCTGTAGGATTAAATATAATTGTGTATTAGGAAACATGGGCTCATACATTTGTACAAATTCATCATCAGTTTAAATGAATCGTACCTATGACTTTTGTTTTTATAAATGTTCTATAAACTCCCAGAGAAACAGAATCACCTTATGTCATCATTTATCAGACGAACTCAGTGATGAACTTGCAGTAGAGTACAAAAAATATATTCATGGAAAGACTGACCAATTATTAAAAAAAAAAAAAAAAAACACATGGAAGTAAGTTAGCCTTCTTATCTTTTTCTCAGTGTACATTTGAGGATTGGTCTTCATCCCTCTTTAGACCTCTGTCTTCTCATTTGTGACCTCTCAATTCAAAGAACTAGCTGTAGTTTCAAAGTTAAAAATCTCTGCTTTCCCCATTCCTTATGTGGCAATGCCGCATTGTGTCTGAATATTACATGTCAGGAAAGAGCCTTTATATAAATAAACCAGGAAATTAGTTGAACTATTTCTGGAATAGAGATAGTTAAGTAAAATTGTGTCAGTGAAGTAATCTAATCAAAGAATCCATTTATGTATTACTAGCTTTATCATATCAGGCAAATTGCAAGACTCTTTACTAAAGGATAGTGATTATATCTAATCTATGGATTTGTGTTATCTAATCAACACAATTACTTTTATAAACATTAAGTATGTGTTTGCTTTAAAAAAATGATAGTGTTTTCTTCTCTAATTTTCATAAATACCAAAAGTTCCTAGCGATTATGGTTGTGTGGTTGTAGCTCTGTCACAATAAAAGTTATGTTAAACAAAATGCAACAGATAGTGGGATAAACACTGTTGCTTTAATTTTCTTATGTTTAACTGCAAAGCACTTTACCATATATACTACTGTTTTTACTATAGCTCTCTTGCTAATAGTAGTAAAACATGTCTGTGGCAGTGTGACTAGAAATGAACCCTATAGGCTCATATATTTGAAAGCGTGGTTAATAGAAAGTGGTACTACTTAATAGGGATGTAGCAGATGTGGCCTCTTTAGAGAAAGTATGTCACCGAGGCTGGACTTTTGAGTTTCAAATGTTTAAAACAGAGTCAATGTCTTTCTATTCCTGCTGCCTTTAGAGCCCCATATCTGCCCCCATGCTTTCCACCATGATGACAATGGACTAAACCTCTGAAACTGTAGGCAAGTCCCAATTATACTTTCCTTTATAAGAATCTCCATGGTCATGGTGTTTCCTCACAGCAATAGAACTCTGACTTAGACAATGTCTCATAGTGTTTAATACATGCCAAACACTACATACGTCAAATATATCACATAAAGCACTTACATAATTTATCCCATGTGCACATGATGATTAAATTGAGAAGAAAAGATGAATCTTATGGAGCGAGTAAATATCTGATGAGACTGGAAATGTAGCAGGAATAGAAGAACAATCTGAGAAAAGTGGATTTTTAAAACTCTCTAAGACTAAGCTGTTCCAGACGTATATGGGAAAAGCATTACAATATAGGCTTTAACATTTGAAAATATTTGCATCACTGATCTTCTCTGCATATGAAGACACTGAAAAGGTTTGTTGAGAATGTAAGCAAGGGCCATGTGAGGACTCTGAAGAAAGTCCTTACCTTGAGACACAGAGAACACATTTACCTGGCAGAGCGGTTTGTGAAACAGCATTAGCAGTGTAGTCAACTTATTGAAGAGAAATATAAGACAGGAGTTACAAAGAATGCAATGAAAGGGAACACTTTGAGTGTCTGAAATCTTAAGGTATAGGTGGGATCTCGAGAGAGTTGCCAGTGTAGAAAGAGCCAAAAGTCCTGTGCAGAGTCAGTACTTAGAGAATAAAGAACTTATAAAAACAGATTCTGCACTGATGTACTGAAATTGCATGAATGCCTGATTAGTGACAATCATGTCTATAAACTTGGAATAAAAATGCTTCAATAGAAGTTGATAGAATGAGCAACTGTCACATGATATAATAGAGAAAACAGAAACTGCAAGACAAGGTATTAAAAGCCAGTCTGGTGTGCCAGTGTGGCATTTCAGTAAACCTTAGCTAACATGTAGAAATATTATAGAAGTATACAATTGTGTTTAGTTATTTCAGACAACTCAAGTTTAGTCATCAATAAATGTGTATACTTACAGTTGACTATTTTAGGAGTTGATTTTTGTTTTCTCTTTTGAAATAAGAGACTTACATTTTTTCTATGTAGCCAGACTGGTCTTGAACTCTTTACTGAAGAGTATAATAGGCACATGTCTTCATACCTATCTTACTGGGTGTTTTATTGTTGTTAATTATTTTTGTTTGTTTTTATTGCAATAGATAAAAATACCTGGATTTTTAAGCTAAGTCACAATTTATTACTTATGTTTTTCTTTCTCATTAATTGTTTATAAATATTATTATGTATAACTTGTAGAAATACAAGCATTCATGAGTATACATACATATATAAACACCGATCTGAGTGAATATATACATTCACTTAAAGAGATCAGCATACAAAGATGTCTGATTGGGTTTCCTTTTGGTTTTATTATTTCCTCTTCTTTTGCAGCATTTTACTTTATCTACATATTTGTCTTTTGATGTTAAGAATATATTTGTAACCTGCTGTCCTTCCTCTGAGCGCCACCAGGTCTCCCCCTCCAGGGGGACATGGTCAAATGTGAGGCACCAGAGTATGTGAGAAAGTCATATCCCACTCTCCACTCAACTGTGGAGAATGTTCTGACCATTGGCTAGATCTGGGAAGAGACTTGATACCCTATGAGCATATACAAGGGGAGGTAATCCCCCTCAAGAACAGTCATAGGGGAGGGGAATAAGGGGAAAATGGGAGGGAGGGAAGAATGGGAGGATACAAGGGATGGGATAAACATTGAGATGTAACAAGAATAAATTAATAAAAAATATAAATTAAAAAAGAATACATTTGTAATTTTAGACTACTAAGATCCACAATGTAATAATTGTAGTTTCTATTTCCTTAAGGGTGTGTTTAGTTTGGTAACCCAGGACTTGTATTCTTGGAAATGAATCTAGATTATCATGGAAATTGAGAGCACAGTGAAGACAGACATTGTACATACTCGCCTTCAGTTACTCAGCAAGCACTCACACGTGGATGACAGGCTGTGGTTGTGTTGTACCATTCTTTGTGGCACCTGTGAGCCTCCTTGCAGAAAACAAGTAGGTGAAGTCCTACTGATATGTTGTGTTTCAAGTTTTTTCAGACACAAAGTCATTGTGAAATGAAGGACTTGGAAGTGAACTCCAGTTTGACTTTCTCATGCCACAGTTGAAGGAAGAAGTTTACCAGAGGAAACTGCTACACAATAAAAATAAAGAAGAAAGAATTTTCTGTGACTGGCAAAAGGGCTTAATGGGAACAAGTGCCTGCCATGCAAGCCTGGTGACATAACTTGATTCCCAGTTCCCATGTAAAGATGAAAGGAGAGATTCAATTCTATCAAGTTGCCTTCTGCCTATCACAGGAGCACCATGGTACATACAGACACACACACACACACACACACACACACACACACACACACACACACATACAGAGAGAGAGAGACAGAGACAGAGAGACAGAGAGAGATAGCGACAGACAGAGTGACAGAGACAGACACACACTAATAATGAGTAAAATATTTCATAAATGGAAAGAAAAATATTTTTCATTATTTGTCTCCCATTCTGTGGGAGTCAGCCAGTCTGATATTTTCATAAGCAAGGATGCAGTGAACCCACCAAACTAGACCACACCATGGGTAGAAAGGTTTATTTGGGGGATCAAACTACTAAGGCTATTTTTTAGTGGGCAGAGAGAACAGAAAAATAGCAGAAAAGCAAGTGGAGTTTATGACAGTCTGTAGGTAGGGGTGGGCAGCTGGGGTGGGGAGGGGGGAGGGTCTTTGAGCTGATATAGTAAAGGCCCTGGTATGGACCCTGTATTAGGAACAGACCACAGACAAATAGCAATTTCCAAACAAAGATTCATTGTTTAAACAAGGTAGCTGAATCTGAATGGGAGAGAGATAACAGCAAGTAGTTTTGCAAGTGTTCATTTTAAGAGGGGAAATGTGTTAGAATGAGCTAAGATGAGGTGGTAATTTCTGATTGGGTATTTTAATTATGGTAGTTAAGTTGGGATTTTTGATTGCTGGACCTTTATGTTTCGATGGTTGGACCTTCGTGATCCATCTGTGGAATGAGTTAGGCTTAAAGTGGTCAAATGAGGGAATAGACCTTGTTAGCTCGCTTTAGGAATATAATCCACAGGTTTATCAAGGGAGATAGAAAAAGGAAGGGCAAGATCTGGAGGCACCATGTTTGCCATACTCAGGACTGCTAGTCATCCATACAGGATGTTCAGATTAACTGGGAACTAGATGCAGATAAGGGAGGTAGTGTCTTTCTTAGTAAAGAGAAACCCAGCCTTAAGCTTATGTCTACACAGTAATAATCTGTTTGTTCCTTTTTTTTTTTTTTTTTTTTTTTTTAATGCTGTTCTGTGTAAAAGCTCTGGCTGTCCTGGACTCTCTTTGTAGACCACCTGCCTCTTTCTCCCCAGTGCTAGGATTAAAAATGTGTGCCACCATGCCTGGTTTGTTTATTAGTTTTTGGAGTCCTGTTTAGGACATTGTCACCAGCACTACCGTTTTTGGAGCCCACTTTGAACATAACAGTTTGTCAGACAGGCCAGCCTGACAAGGGTTTTTTTAGCTGGCTTGTCTTACTTTCACAGGACAACATGCTGGTTGTTCATGCTTTGGTTTACACTGAAATATCGGGGAGACTTCCCTGTTCTTCTGGGCCTCTTTGTGCCCTCAAGCCTTGATCTTAATCTAGGTGACACCTGCTCTCATGTGGGAAAAAGTGTGATCATCACATTGTCTATTGAGGTAAGAACTAATAACATTCAGACATGATTTCTGAGTATGGCTGACTACAATGCCTGGGTTAAAAAAATTCATTCTTTGGAGCATTTTAATGCACAATACATAAATAATTAACATATTTTAAGCTGAAAATGACATCAACTAATTAGAATGATTTTGTTGTATGAATCAACACTCAAGTCTTTTAGATTGTGTTTGCTTTTTAGTCAGGCTTGATCAATGTGGCAGAATCAATTCTAACCAGCAGCAGTTCTTTTAGTACTTTTCAG
Organism: Acomys russatus; assembly: GCF_903995435.1. Classification (NCBI taxonomy): domain Eukaryota; kingdom Metazoa; phylum Chordata; class Mammalia; order Rodentia; family Muridae; genus Acomys; species Acomys russatus. The sequence goes on along the minus strand of NC_067137.1, from coordinate 76,887,931 downwards.
CCTTCCTCTCTGTTAGACACAACTTTTCCCTGTTTGTATCATCAGAGTCTCATAAGATGAAAAAAATATATTGATTCCATTTCTGAAAATCCTATGTTTACATACAACCCTGCAATATATTGTGTGAACATTGTTCTTTGGAATTACTTATTATTGAGTCATGGAAATTATTTTGTACAAGATCACTCAAGTGTAAATATTCTAAACAGTTCTCAGATTCAAACATACCTGCACATATTACAAAAATAACACTATAAATGTAACATTTATATAATGCCTGATTGTTTCATGATTCTTGCTGTAGGTAGTTTCTTATATATGTGTGTAATAATATAAATGTATGTATGAAAATATTTAATAATAAAAAATAAAAACAAAATAAAGAGCCTGGGATTATGCCTCAGAAGGCGAGGTAAGAAAGAAACACACATTTCCTCTATGACTTCTAAAACAGTACCTGATGGCTCCACCTTTCACTTCTAGTTACCTCTCATAGGCAGTGCTGCCAAATGTCTCATTGAGACTTAGAGTTCTGCCTGAAATTTGTTGAAATACTTCCCATCTGTAGCAGCAAACTCTTATCATCATTATCATTAAAGTCATCATTATAGATATTAGAATTGTGTTTAGGATTGAAAAGAAAGAGACTGCCACTCCAACTGGAGCATCATGGGAAGAAGGGGAGGGTCTTGATTCTCAGTCAGGTGGTAGCTGTATCTTTTCCCTACTGGCTAGGTCTGACCTCACAATCTTATTCAGTTGGCTAGTCTGAAAATAATTAGCATGCAGGAACTGAAGGACTAGGAAGGGGGTCACTGCAGCATGGAGAAAAGAGCTGCTTCTCCAGCCCATCAAATTCCTAGAACAGAGCACTTGACCATTGTATAAGCTAGTGGTCCTCAACCTATGGATCTTGACTCCTTGGGGGTTGAATGAGATTTTCACAGGATTATATATCAGATATTTATATTATTCAAAACAGTAGAAAAATTACAGTAATGAAGTAGCAATAATTCTTTTATGGATGGGAGTCACCACAACATGAGGAACTACATTGAGAAAGTAGAGAACCACAGGGTGGGAACATTATATTTTTCAAATAAATGTTGTACAAGACGGGGGAGACAGAAAGATTTTAATTCCTTGCTTTAAATACAAATCCTATCATATTGACAAAAAACTTATTTTTTTATATTTTTGTAGATTATGACATGTGACTCTTATATTGAGATAAGAGTGTTAAATAAGGAAATGCAAAGTTTATTTTAACCAGCACAAATTGAATGAAAAAAAAAAAAGAAATAAAAAAGATGTGGTGGAAGAGAAGGTTTACATAGCAAGGGGCAGATCTGGGAGAGTCCAGAGTGAACACAGCTAGACTGATCTGGGCCATCTGAGAAAAGAGGGGGAAGGAAAACAAGCGAGAAGCTGCTGACCAAGAGTGGCTGCCTGGGCCCAGAGACTGCCCAACAGATTGGCAGGACAAAATGGCTGAGTTATATATGAGGAGTTGGTAGGAGGGAAGTGCAGCTCAGTACCTGGGCTGGAGAGTTCAGGGTAGGGCTAAGATATGCTAGCCAGGATGAGCCTGAAATAGACAGTCACTGAAGGAAGCTGGGGGAACTGGGCTCTGCTTTGACATGTTAATAAGCCCCTCAGGTTTTGGCAGGGTTTAGACTTAACACACAAGAGACAGTGAAGTAAGAACCAGGTAGGATTCTCCCCTTACTCCCCGCACTCTTGTACTATGCTGTACTGCTTGTTCTAGCTGCTATAACACACAAAGCAAGTAGCAACTGTTCTCATGGTGTTATTGTTATTTGTAATAAATTTCTCAATTTAAGAAAACTTTAAACCCCTTCCCAGATCTAGCCAATGGTCAGAATATTCTCCACAGTTGAGTGGAGAGTGTGATACGACTTTGTCACGTACTCTGGTGCCTCACATTTGACCATGTCCCCTGGAGGGGGAGACCTGGTGGCACTCAGAGGAAGGACAGCAAGTAGCCAAGAAGAGACTTGATACCCTATGAGAATATATAGGGGGACGTAATCCCCCTCAGGAACAGTCATAGGGGAGGGGAATAATGGGAAAATGGGGGGCGGGGAGGAATGGGAGGATACAAGGGATGGGATAAACATTGAGATGTAACAAGAATAAATTAATAAAAAAAAGGAAAAAAATAAATAAAATACACCATCTATAATGTCTGAAAAAAAAAAAAAGGCTATTTAGATATCCTTACTGTATTGTAGCTGGTTTTTTTTTTTTTTTCGGGAAAGTAGTATCTAAATAAAAATTTTTCTTCTTATAACTGCATTTATTTTTTATTTTTTTAAAGTTCATTGAAATATATTTTTCATACACTATATTCTCATTAGTTTCCCCTCTCCCAACTCTTCCCAGATCCTCCCCACCTTCCCAAATCCACACCCTTCTTTCCACCATTAAAACACAAACAGGTATCTAAAAAATAATCACAATAATAAAGTAAAAACCAATAAACAAAAAAGCACAAAACACATACAGATATTAGGAAACAAACATTCATACACAGAGAAAACCCATTAAAATAAGATCAGAGACCATAATATCTAGGCAAAAGAAATGGAAAGGATTTTTGTTAATATTTAGGTAAAACACCTTGAGACAAGACATTCCAAAATTGCCATGAAGTTTGTTCTGTGTTGGCTATCTACTGGTAGGCACAGGGCCTGCCCCTAAGTGTGGTTTATATACTAAGTGATTCTCCATTGCAGAAGACTAATTTTTCTTTATAAATGGAAGAGAAGGCAGAAAGAGTTTAAGATCCAGTTGGCATGGAATACATCAAGAGAAAAGGCCTTCTAGACACACTAGGACTGACACACAGTCACAGAGACTGTGGTAGCAGGCACAGGGCCTGCACAGTCTATGCCAGATGTTGTCCCAGCATTGGAAAGAGAAGTAGACACAAGACCCCACAAGAACCCGGCCCTAACCCAGAAGCTATCTTCAACTGATAAGTGGAATTTTTTCTTGTAAATTAAATACCAGTAACTTATGGAGTCATTTTTAATAGGGCTTCTCATTTTGAAAGTTTTTCCTTAGCCCAATATGCTGGTTTATGTATAGATATAAATGTATGGGTGCATACTGAAATATCTTTACATTTTTATACATATACACAAATTATACAAACATATGAGACTGAATACCAAAATTGGATACATATAGGATATCACTAAAATTAGAATTCAAGGGTAAAAAATAATAACTTGTTCCTTTTTTATCTTTTATGTGCATAGGTATTTTGTTTCTATTGTTTATGTGTTTGTGTATGTTGTGACCCATTGCTTATGTCTGTACGTGCGTATGCAGAGTCCAGAGATTGGCATCAGGTGTCTTTCTCTATTACTTTTTATCTTATTTTTGAAGACATAGACTTTCACTGGATCTGAAGCTGGCCATTCACTAGATTGGGAGTTCAGGAAGCTCTCAGTTCCTTGTTGTTGCATCTCGCTCAGCCAGCAAGAAAGACGCAACCACCAGTTCTTCTCCAAGCAGTTTATTCAAGCTCTTCGTGCAAGCAACTCCCCCGAACCACACCCGTCACGCACTAATAAGGCATACTATCATCCAATCCATTCACGCCACGTCTCGCAACCTCATAGGTCCATGAAGGCGGAACTACCGCAGGCAGTGGGCTACATCCAAATAAGGACTTGTTTGTATTCTACAGAGGCGGCTCTGGTGGCGTGCCAGGCGCCATCTTAGGGTGCGGTCCTCAGGGGCTCTCCACAGCTCCCCCTTTTTTGTTTTATGATAATGACACATCAGGACTTCAATGCAACAGGTGAGAGTAGAGGTCTGATCTCCGGTATGTATGGGCATTTGATCACACTGCCCTCAAGCAAGCCCTTCACTCGCCGAGTGCCAGACCTAGCTCCATACGTTTCCATGGACACTTGTTCACACTGCCCTCAAACAAACCCTTCATTTGCCGAGTGCCAGACCTGGCCCGGTACCTTTTTCCTGGAAGTGGGGTCTGGGATACCAACCCACATGCAATCAGACTTGCTCCCCAGAAGGCCATTAACTGCATACAATGTACCTCCTGTGCAGTGCTTTGCCTCGCACCCTGAGCGTGACGAAAACATTGTGTCAATTCTTCAGGACAGCCAGCCAGATCTGTGACTGTCCTGCCTCAACTGCTGCAAACGCTTGAGCCATCAACCTGAGTGCGATGTTGAGATGCTCTTAATCGACAAACACACCACAGGCATATGCCACTCACACCCAGGAATACAACGCTTAAAGCCCCGATGCCCGCCCATTCCTTCAGGTGATTAACAGTGGTCGCCAGCCAAGTGGAGAGTCCATCAGTGAAAGCCAGATCAACACGAGTAGAATTGATTGTAGTAATCGACAATCGAAGGTCCCTCATCAGGACATCGAAATCGGTTGACCAGTTACCTAGAAGATGGCTAGAGAGCTGTTTAGATAGATTTGCAGCCTTAGTGAAATTATTATATTGAACTGAAGTAATACAGATCCCAGGTAGTTTCCATTCACAGCCTAGCTGTGCCAGCTGCCATAAGACATCCACCTGCTCCTGGACTAGGTCAACGCTTTGGTTTAGGATCATAATGCCTCCCTTTAACTGGGCATTGATATTGACCTGCGTATCTAAAGCCTCAGCAACTGTGGCTAATAAATTATTAAGGGTGGCGAATTCTATCAAGAAGGCTTTCCAATTAAGATACTGACCAGGTGTGAGGCATGCCTTAACAAGGCTACTCTAATCGGTAGGTGTCATGTAGTGCCTAGTTAAGCTCTCTATCATTGACACCATAAATGATGCTGAGACGCCGTAGGCACATACAGCCTCGGCAAGGGATTTTACTATCCTGAAATCTAGGGGTTCATGGTAGCGATTTCCCTGAGCATCTTGAAACACTGGAAACCCCAAGGCACTCGCCCTGACCTCCTTCCAAACCTGTGGGCATAAAGACAGACCAACATTGGTTGGCTCTGGTTCCAGATTGGGCACGCTGTAGGGAGGGGGCATAGCAACTTCCATCTCAGCCTGCACCACTCCCTTTCTTCTAACTTCCCCTTTTTTTGGTGTCTCCTTTCTATACGGAGACAAGTCCAGATATAGTTCCTCAATATCATCCTCTGAACTAGATTCTTCACTAAGTTCGCTTTCTTTATCTGATTTTTCAGATCTTTCTTCCTTTAACTGTTCAAGAGCTTGATTTCCAGCTTCTACAGCCTGACAGCACCTAGTATCTGACAAGCAGCTATGGACCAACTTCCACATCGGCCTCACCCCAGATTTCCTTAAGTCCCTTTGATTTTAACAATTCTCGGAAGGCAGTGAAGACCGGGTGAGAAGGTGACGCACCCATACTTTCGCTTTTCCTCCTCGTGAGAAACCGCGCGCATTAGCTCCCTTCCGGAGACCTTAGAATTAGCTCCCTTCCGGAGACCCTCCCCTTATCTAGGGGTCATAAGCTCCACTTACCGGGAACTTACCCGCTGGCGATCCTTGATCACTTGGAGTTCTGAACTTAACGGTGGGGGAGTGGAGAGCGAGCGTCCCCATACGGGCCACCACTTGTCGTGTCTCGCTCGGCCAGCAAGAAAGACGCGACCACCAGTTCTTCTCCAAGCAGTTTATTCAAGCTCTTCATGCAAGCAACTCCCCCGAACCATACCCATCATGCACTAATAAGGCATACTATCATCCAATCCATTCACGCCACGTCTCGCAACCTCATAGGTCCACGAAGGCGAAACTACCACAGGCAGTGGGCTACATCCAAATAAGGACTTGTTTGTATTCTACAGAGGTGGCTCTGGCGGTGTACCAGGTGCCATCTTAGGGTGCGGTCCTCGGGGGCTCTCCACACCTTGTGTTTCCACTTAATTCTTAGTGATGAACTTAGGAGTGTAAACTAATATGCATGGTGCTGGAGATACAAACTGAAGTCTTTATGCACTTCACCCACTGAGTCATAGGTATAGCTCCAAGATAGTTATTTCATTCTGTATGCAGATGTGTGTGTGTGTGTCTGTGTGTGTGTGTGTTGTGTCTATGTGAGCATGTTATGGAGTTAACAGAGCTTCATAAAGGCTAAATACAACTTACTACTGAACTACCCTTTCACCTCATAAATGTTTTTGTATCTTATCATTTTTCTTTACTAGACAAAAACATGGTTTCCATAGATATTTATATGTCTTTGGCACTTAAGATGTAATTGTCAAAGTGAAAAAAAAATATAATCTGTTTACAAATTTCTTAGTTGCCCATCTGACTGTCAAGTACTGACTGATACATGTTTTAATTCTTGATGCATTTTCAAGTTCTTTATTCCTGATATATATATTAAGTCAATAGACCCTTTTCTTCTTCCTACAAACCTTTTTCTTCTTTTCAAATAAACAATGTATTTCCTGATCCAAGTATCATAGGGAATCCTAAGGTAAGGATAATTCAGTCCTATAACTTTGAAATAATATTATTTTTCTTTACCATGTTCCCATGGCCCAATAAACCCAGGTCTTTAAACCAACTTCCTTGAAACTAAAGTCAAACTTCATACATGGTGGGTCTATTGTCCTCCATTCTGATATAAATCTCTTCTATACAATTTGATTTCAATTTAATTGAGTAAAGTTTGGAAAAATAAAAATAATAGTTCTTAGTTTTTTTTAATTCTCTATTTCTTAGATGAATTTCACTTTTATCTTATCCTTTTGAAAACAAGTTGATTTCCATAGCATTTCCATGATATTTCATGGTATATACATGTGAAAACTACTGAAACCATCAATGAAAATGCCAATAACAAAATGTAATCACTGAAATTTAAAAAGAATGCAGTTTCATATTGAGTGAAAGAAAATGTTCAGCCAATTAGTTTTCAACACAATATGCACTATATTTCACCAACAAATTAATTAATGAAGCTTGTATAGAGTTTTAGAAGTCTAATGTAAAAAAAGAGGAAAAAATGGGAGCCTGTAATCAGGAACATTATATGACAGTCATCCATGGACAGTTAAGAGTAGGAAAATATCTTATGCTGTAATTCCTTTACATATTAAATAAATCTGAGAGTATTGTGAAATCACTTTGACTCAGATTTTTTTAATGAAAACTGGAATAAGAGCCATAGGTCTCATAGTGCTTATAAGGATCCTCTGTGATGATAACTGATGAGGCCTAAGGATGCCCTGGGGCAGCTAAAACACCTTCATCTGTGCCCCTTCTGAGTCTTCACTTTGATACTACAGTTTTATTGTTGGCTTCAGGTTTATTATGAGCTCATTTTTTTTTTTTTTTACGAGACTTGAAGAAGCTTTAGAGGCCACTTCTGAGGACTAGGATTTCCAACCTTCAGGATCCCAAGATTAGTGTTATGGGGTGCTACTGGAAGATTGGAGAGAGAAATGAGAAAGAAGGGAGGAAAAGAAAAGAGAAGGAAGAAAACAATAACTGAAATACTTGTCAAACACTTTCTAATTGCCTGATGATTTAATGTTACCTATTTGGTATAGACATATTAAATGAAGCTACACTGAAAGTGCTTCTGGGAAAAAAAACCTTTTCTACTGTTGCTCATCAACAGTATGATTTTCTGGGTGAACTTGTGTCTGAACTCTCTTGGTCTATCATTGTTTTTATTAAATCAGACCTTTGTCTCAAAACATTGAAAAGCGTTATTATTGCTTAAATGTTCCTTCAGGTCATGTTTAGCTCTATTACCAGAATGTGATCTTCGTATTCAGAATATACTATAGCAAAATAGAATTACAGCTATGGAAAGTATCTTAAAGTTTTTTCTCATTATCTCTTTTGAGTTACAGCATGCTGGCAAATAGCTGCTGAGTTACTTATCTTAAAAGAGATTTAAAAAATTATTCTGCTATTTATCTTAGTGGCTAAACAACTGTTGCATTCATCTAAGCCTAGTTCTGTTGAATATTTGCCCAATATACTCTAAGTGAATTAATTGAAGTAGTAAGAAAACTGTCTTGTTACTACTGTCTTCTATGAGTATAATACATTGAAAATAACTTTATAATACATGATGGATAGTGAATGCTATTCAGGAATCATCTGAATGAGGGACCAAAAAATATTCAGAAAAATGAGTACAATTCCTCCTGTTTTGAGCTCTGGTTTTGCTCTTCATTCTAGATTGAATGCATTCAAGCCTTCCGATACTCAGATACTTACATGGTTTCTTTCTACTTATGTTTGAGAAGCAGAGGTCTACCTTTTCCTGTACATTATCTCAGTTGATGCTAGCTAGAATTCTTTGTGAAGGAGGGGCTAGCATGCTAGCTACTACTTTTGTCATTTGTTAGGCTTTATATTAGAACCAAATATCTAGTCACAACTTCGTAGTTCTGACATATATAATAGAGACCAAACATGACTAGGAGGGCATTGTCTTTACCTTCAGAAGTTTGTTGAACAAGGACAAAACTCCAGAACTTGTGCAGAATTATAAAATGTCATCAGGAAATATACATGGTCACATGGCTGCTCTAACTTGAAGATATGTTGATTCAGTTTTAATTTCAATATAACTAGCTATAGACTAGTTAAGATATTAAATATAGAGACAATTGTAATTAAAATGGTGCATTCCTTAATACTTTGCTGTTCCATGGTTTAGATAAGTTTATATAATGTGATAAGAAGCTTCATGAGGTGCAAAGGTCAGTCGTTGTACCAGCTACTGTTGCTTCTAGGGCGGCCCCACCAGCATTCTAGTTATAAAGATAAAAGAAGGCGGCACTAGAGTTTTGTAACATACACTGTCAAAGAGAATTGGCTAGGCTTCTCTGGCCGTTTCAGGTAGTGGGGCAGGATGTAGCATGAAAACACTATGGAGAGGCCCTCTCTTTGATCCTGTAGGCCAAGAGAAACTGTTAATTAGTAGAAGAGACTGTAAGTCCTTTTCCTGGAGTTAGCTTGTTGCTAGTCCCCCAGTGTTAAGCTTAATAGGAACATATAGTTCACCTTCATTGTGACACGTTTTTCTAATAATTTTTAAATTTATGTTTTTTATTTATTGACACTGGCCTGAATGCCATTATCCCAAGTTCTAGGATTACAGGTGTGTACCATTATTTTTGTTTAATAGAGAGACACCAGCTATAAAAATACATACATTCTGTACAAAATAATAATTCTACACACCTTGTTAAAGATTTTCCCAAAGACTAAAAAAAAAAAAATTGTCTTCTGCTTAGGAGAAAATGTCTTAGTCAATAGTTATATTGAAATTATCACCACTTTTTGGGGATTAATAATTCTCCAAATTGTTGATATGTGTATGTGTATTCCATCCAAACTTCATATGCAGAAGCCTCACTTACTCCATTTGCTTTCTCCAGTATGGTATATGAAGTATAAGTAGTCAATCGCTCCTCAGTTCACATAGAGTTGTATTACAGAGTTCTCCACCTTGATTGACATCTGTGTTTTCCTGCCTCGGTAATCACTTGCTATGTGCTTATCACAGGTGAGTTCATTTTCCTCTGTCTGAGGCTGAAAATGAAAGCTAAAATGGACCTGTACTATTACTGCATCTCTTGGACTGCTGTACACCTGGAGGTTTATTCTCTGCAGTTGCCTATTAATTGCCAAGAGTAAATAGAAGAAAACAAGCAGACAAGTGGCCACTTGTTGTTCAAGGGAGATTTCAGGAGCCGGTGATATTACTCTTCTTTGAGTAATGTGATTTCATAATCTCTTTAAAAGTGTTGGGCAGGAACTACTAAAGAGTTTTAGGTGAACACCTAATTGAAAGACATTTTAGATGGTAAATTACAATGAAACAACAGAAATTTTCATATACATAGAGAAATAGTGGATACTGCAAACATTGGTGACAATAGTCATAACACATTTATAAGTATGACCATAATGGATTCAGAAATGAATGTTTTATACAGAAAGTAAGTCTTAGTATGTTGGAATGAAATAAATAATCCCATTTTATTTTTCTGGTTTATAAAGAAAACAGATGTAAAAAATGAACTAGTGAGAATGTTGGCATATATTTGTAGGATTCTCATTCTTTTCTAAGCTTAAAAGTTCTAAATGCATCATAAAGGATAGAACTTTACATTGATGTGTATGTGCTGTTTATATAGGGGCTAGTGTGCACACATATTAGGATAGTCAAATGTAGCTGCTACAGATATGCTTAACATTTCAAAGTTACATGACTTTAACGCTTAATTTGAAAATCTCTACTTCTCCAAACCAGGCATACTGGCTTTTAGTGCAAGTGTCAATCTGTGTATTTCGGAGCATCTGTGTGAATGAATGCATCCTCAACAGTTGAGATACTAATGAGGAGACCTTGAGTTAAGTGTATTATCAGAAGCCAGACAGTGGGAAAATGCAGTGCACTCACATGTGCCCAGAACTAGATTTCCACATTGAATCACATGAGGAAGTCTCAGAAAATTTACACTGTGGATTAGGGAAGAGAATTGTTTCCGATGCTTCCTTAACTAGCCATATGTTCTCCCTTCAGGAGGAAAAGAAAATAAAAATATTCAATAATTTATATGAAATAATCGTTTTGTGAATAGTATTAGACTAAATGACTCATCATGCTATACAGACATGGCAGACTTGTTGACACATTCATTGTTTTTACATAGCCTAAGGTAATGTCATCCTGGGATCCTTGACCTTATATTCAAGTCCCTGTGGATCTAGTTACTGCTTTTGATGATGCTTGATCTACAGATTATATGAAAAACTCCAAATGATGCGTTCCATAGAGGAAATATATTCACACAGTGCATGGCCTCAGCACCTAAATTTTCATCCCAGAGGACCCCAGCTCTTTCAATCACATTATCAGGGTTAACCTGGCTTTTTCTGGTGTGGTTGTACATATTGTCATAGAGTAACAAAATGGCCCTGGCAGCCACTACATGGGACCAGAAGGAAGCTGTAAGCTTCATTTGGGTATAGTGACTGAGATGCCAAACTGGCTTGAATTTACCATGTCCCCTTTCGCCACATGATACTGGGTTTTAAATCTCACGCATTCTCAGCAAGAACTCTACTAATAAGTTATATTCTCAGCATTTGTTCTACTTTATGTTTGGAGAAGGGCTCCAGCGATGGCCTTGACCTAATTCAGTCATGTTTAAACCAATAAATACGCACAGGTAGTGGAGACAGTTTGGATGGCATTCAAGCACCTGCTTCCTGCATTATGAAGAGCAACAATGGCAGCACACACAATGTCAGTTGCGTTGGTTGCCAGAAAGCAGCTCCCATGTACTTTTTCTTTTTAATGTGACTCTGGTGAGGCTTAAGGATAGGTTGTTGAACCCAACAACTTCAATGACTCTGTAGCAATCTTCTGCACATTCCTTTATCAAGTACATGGTTTCATTCTATTTTAAGTGTTTAAATGCAATTCTTAGTTACTTGTTAAAATATGTATAACATACTTTTTCTGAAACTAAATAAATGATATAATCGCATAACTTTTTATTTATTTTTTATTTGACAGCTGTTTATATAGGGAATTTTAGCATAACACTTCTATTAACTCCTAAGCAAATAAAAGTTTTTCAATTACTACATGCAAGCCTAACATGATATATCCATCACATATGTTAACTGATGTTAGAATTTTATATAAGTTCATCCAATTTGAAACTTGCTCCCCTATAAGAAATATCTTTTCATCTTTCTTATGAATTTTGTAAGACCAGAGAATTACAGATATGTTTATATCCCTATCTTCCTACCTCATCTCTTTAACACACAGTTGGAAAAATTATAACAGCTATAACTGTATTTACATTTAAAATAATAACATTTGTAAATAGCATTTTTTCCAACTCTTCTTTATGATGGTAAAAAGAAATAATATTGGACCCAGCTTATCTTTAGAACAGGGCTATATTTAGAATAATATAGAGTAAATGATCATAAATGAATAATGAAACAGGAGACTAAGTTACAAAAAAAAAGTGGTAATGATGCTAACTAACTATATGCAACAGCTCAAAAGCACCAAAGAACTTTTCCTGGAGATATGCATCTTCTGGGAAGGTTGGTCTATATCTGCTAAGGTCCGAATGTTAAGAATTTTGAGAAGGATTCTGAATCTCAAGTCCCAGTGAATCTAAAAGTCAGTTTGAGACACTTTAAGATCTCCAGGAGTTTACAGTTAGCATGAGGTAGGGAATCTGCGTTCAGAACTCAGTTATCTCATCTAATAGCTCCTTCACATTAGTGAATTCGCAAACCTTCCTGTTCCCTCACTGGATCTTCACTTACCTGTAACATTATGGTGGGTGTAAAGTGACATATGCAAATCGCTGGCAATTGGCACTCTGCAACTACCAGCTTTAATCTTAGTAAAAAGTCAAGCACATCTAGAATTCAGACTATTTTTAGAAATTATTGTTTATAGAAGAAAAAAGGAATTTTGTGACCCATGCTTTTTCTATACTGGATATAAATATCTGATGTTTAATAGGCCCACATCTGTATCTACAATACACAATAATATTAAAGAAACTTCTAGGTAATAGCTATTGTGACACTAATGAGTTTCATCAAAGCTCAAATGCACTGCACAGCATAACACTTGATAAAGAGGGATGTCACAATGTTATCCTTGTGTTGGCACATAGTAAATGTTTGCATCCAAAGATTCTCCATAGCACTTTCTAATTTTCCATTTAAAACATATCATTAAACTGTGTTCATTATTATGTTTATTTCCATAACCATTTTAGAATTAAGTTATTGCATGCAGGTTTATTTATCATAACTAGTTACTAATACTGGATGAAGAGTTACACTAAACCTTACCTCCACATTTATAAATATACATCTGGTGATGTGAATTCCTGTGTTTTCTCAATATGTGCATCTTTATGTGGCATTGCTTATTCTCAGCACGGCTTCAACTTTTCCTTCAAAATTATGAAATAGGCTATGTCAGTTTTCACTGTTGTGAAATAGTGCGACATCTTTGGAAGTATGCAGGGAGAGAGGGATGCAAAGAGGGAGAGGCATACAGAAAACTTAAGATAGAAATTGGAAGAGGAGACACAAGAATACACAATGAACATAAATGCAATGCACATCAGCCACATGCTTATATAGAATAGTTACAAATTGCTATGTTTCAATTTATACCTTTTATTATATAAGTTGATTTTTAATGAACTACATGACCAAAATGTTTCTAATAAAATTGTTTTCCTTACTATTATCTTCAAGGCAATTGTGCATGGACAAAGACATTTTGTCTATCTTTCAAGGAAGCATTAACTAGTAATACATGTTCAATAAAAAATACTGAGTCAGAATAATTTAAATCAAGGAGATATACAACACAAAATTAGGATAAATTTTCAACACTAAGAAATTCAAAACACAAAAATGTTTCTGACCTAGATTTGTATATACACATATATGTGAATTTATATATACAATATTTGTGCGGGATATATATGTATGTGTGTATAATAAGTATGTATTCTGTTCTGCTGTGTGATCGTATGAGAGGGAGATCTAAGCAATTATGTGTCAAGAGAAGGAATTAAAGCAGATGATTTATTCATTGAATTTCTAGGTTGAAACCTTAACAACTACTTAAGAGTTATGGATGTAAGGAATATGGCTAGTTCTAGAAATAACCTGTGAGGCACATGTACCAGGGTGTGCATGGGTGTGACTTCCTACAATTTGTTGTATTGCAATCTAAATTTGAATTCTGGTATTGGAAAAATACTGTAAAAGTGATTATATTTCACAGCCAGGCATGGTGGCACATGCCTTTAGTCCCAGCACTCGGGAGACAGAGGCAGGTGGATCGCTGTGAGTTTGAGGCCAGCCTGGTCTATAAAGTGAGTCCAGGACAGCCAAGGCTACACAGAGAAACCCTGTCTTGAAACACACACACACACAAAAGAAAGAAAGAAAGAAAGAAAGAAAGAAAGAAAGAAAGAAAAGACAAAAGGAAAAAAGTGATTATTTCACAGACAAGTAAGTTAAATTACAAAATTATCTCACAATTATTTTTGAATTTTTAAAACCCTTTTGGGTTTTATGTGTTATGGGTGTTTTGACTGCAGTGTATGTCTATGCACAGCATGCTTGCCTGTGCACAATTCACACAAGCCAGAATGGAGGATATCTGACTCCCTTGAAGGAACCTGTAGACGGTTCTGAGACACCAAGTGGGTGCTTGCAGTCAAGCCACTTCCCTGAAAGAAAGCTAGTGTTTTGAACCGTTGAGCCATTCCTGAGACTTTTAAAAAATATGCATTTTGTGTGTTTCCTAACCCAATATGTATGCTATATTGTTACTGTTATGTTCCCTGGAGTCATCCCTACTCTACACAAAGTTGCGACTAAAGGAGTGATGAAGCATCTTGGAATACTCCTTAAAAATATGTAAATATTACTTTCTGGAAGCAGAAAACTGTTGAAATGTCAGAATTGAAATATAGAAAGTTCTTGCTCTATTGGAACAATCTGGAAGTGAAATACCTGTATCACGAGATAAAGATGGTGGGTACCTAAGTTGTAGTATATACACCAAAGACAGATACAGTTTGGCATATACTTAAGACACAGAATGTGGTAGGATTAGAACTGCTTTAGGTTGAGTTATTAAAGAGTAACGACTGAAAGAAGACCACGACTTACCATAGTAAACTAGATAATATTACCTTAACTTGTAATAATAACCACTGGAAAAAAAAGACCATATGTGACCCATACATGAAAAAAATATTGGGGGAAAATAAAAATGAGTACTATGTTTTGTTTAATAGGATTTCAGTTTCAGATATATATCAGCCAAAGATTGAAAAATGGATGTTAATATGAATTAAATTTAAAATTATAGGACTTAGCATTATTAGGTTGCCTACCTTCACTTGGTAGTCTCAGATGTGTGAATTAAGGATAGCCTGGGCTATATGGTGAGTTCAGGGAAGTCTGGGCTACATGGTGAAGTGCTGACTCACACATCCCACCAAAGTGAATTGAGTGGAATGAATCCTACTAAACTGAGAAAAGTGAGAAGACGTGTGGGCTGTGCAGCTACATTTGAATTATCAGGCAGAATAAGAACTCACCAAAATGTAAAAAAAAAAAAAAAAAAAAAAAAAAAAAGAGGTCTCATTTGAAAACCATTGTTGTACAAATTGCCTCTATCAGTTTCAGATCAGTGTGAGTTAAAGTTCTTAAATGTGTTAGTGTAGTTTTTCAGTTTATTTAAAATGTGTACTGTATTGTGACCATTTTTTATTATAATTTATTCAGATTACATCCTGAATGTTATTCCCTTGCTCGTATCTTCCTGTTCCCACCCTCCCTCCCTCTTCTGCCCTATTCCCTTCCCCTAAACCTCTGACAGAATGGGACTTCCTCCCCCACCGTATGAACCCAGCTTATCAGGTCTCATCCAGATAGCCTGCCTCCCCTTCCTCTGTGTGCTGCTGGGTCTCCCACCAAAGTGATCAAGTTGGAAACACCAGAGTTCATGTCAGAGTCCATCACAACCATGGAGAGCGGGGTGTCCATTGGCTTGATCTGAACAAGGGGTCTAGGTATACTGCATACATTGTCCTTGGTTGGTGTGACAGTTGGTGCAGGCATCCCTGGGTCCAGATCTGCCAGCCATGATGGTCTTCTTGTGGGGCATGACCCCTAAGGTACTTCCATCATCCTCCCATACTTCCATATCATTATCACCTTTCCACCCAGAGTCCAGCAGCAAGCCCCAGCATCTGTCCAGCTCCCCTGCTGGGTGGAGTTTCTCAGAGAACATCTATGTCAGGCTAATGTTCACTTGTATATGAGTATATACCATGGCCATTCTTTTAATTTCACATTAAAATTTGCTTCCTTGCACAATAATGTACTTATTATTGTAAGACTACTATAGTCTGAGTCATCTGTACAGTTCTGAAATCTGGAAGTTAAGATCAAGGTGATAGTGTGATTGTTTTCTGAGGAAGCATCTTCTCTCATCTTACATAAGGCAGCTTCTTACTCTCTCAAATCTGGGTCTTCATTTACGTCCTTGTCCTCATGGTATCTCTTCAGCTTCATATAAGCAATGTATTTCTGTTGGAATAGGCTCCATTTGTATGACTACTTTTAACCTCAGTTGCTTACTTGGTGATTTTGTCTGCAAATAAACTGTCATTGAGGATTACATAGTAAGTTTATAGTGAGGGTTCATAATTCAAACGATAACACTTATCGTGTCAAAACAAGCTGAAGATTCAGACACAATCAAATATCAAATTTGCTTTAAAAGAAAGTAGCTATAAGACAAAAATCTATCCTTTAAGTGATCTCTATTGACAGATTCAGAGTAACTGTCTTGAATCTCTGGTAAACATAAAAAAATCAAAATCTAAAGGCAGGTGCTTCCTCCACACACTTGAAATATTCCCTGGCATAGATTAAGAAATAAGCTATTTAGTTTTAGATGAGCATTGAGCAGAAAATGACTGTCTGATTAGTTCACCAAAAATTAAATGCAGAAAATATGGGGCTCATATAGCAAGCTAAAAATCATCTGGTTTCAAATTAACCCAAATAGTTATGAAATAAAAATAGAATATAATTGTTTTTCCAATGCTATATGAAGAAACTCTGTATTCTAATTTTTATTTAACCTACATTATTCTATGATGAATGATAGTTTAAAGAAATAGAGCTATAATGTGATTTGCAGAAGAAAAGCACTAGATTAAAAAAGAGAGATAAAAAAGAAAATGATAAGGAATACCCATCAGTTTAATAGAAAAGAAAATTAATCACTGGTAAGAGAACATTTGAATGATATCCAAAGTAAAATGTGCACCATAATCTGTGAAGAGTACACATTATAAAGAGTACACATTATAAATCACAAGTCAAGATTCTTTGAATATATTTGCGACTCAGTAAGTACAAAGCAAGAGAGGCTAAAGGAGCAAAAAAAAAAAAAAAAAGAAAAAAATCAGTGAGTTAATGAGGAAAATGAGTCATTTATTAGAATACAGTAAAGTATATTGATAAAACTAGTAAAGGATTTTTCTTCATCTCAAAACAGATAAAACTGTTTTTAAAAAGGTAATGTCAATATTAAAGTATCTTAAATTATGATTTTTGGTTAAGATAGAATTAAATAGCATATTTCAATATTTTACATTTGTAAGAACTCAAATATAGCAGCTTGGCGTGGTGGCACACACCTTTAATCCGAGCACTCGGGAGGCAGAGGCAGGCGGATCGCTGTGAGTTCGAGGCCAGCCTGGTCTACAAAATGAGTCCAGGATGGCCAAGGCTACACAGAGAAACCCTGTCTCGAAAAACCAAAAAAAAGAAAAAAAAAGAAATACCAAATCTGAAACATTTAAATTTGACAATCCAAAGCTCTCTAACAACCATTCTTTATCTATCACTCTGCTCACATACAATTGTGCTGTGCTCAGTGGTTTTGGGTGATATACATGATATACACAATTATTATATGTAATATATATCCATATGTACATATGCATATATGTTTCCTTTATCTCACTACTCTGTTAGAATACTTGATGTTTTTAAAGTGATTTTTATTAAGAAAGCAGTAATGATTAATGTTGCATATGTAGGTATTTGAATGATTTAAGTATACATGTTGTAAGCTAGAAATGGGCTTTGAATAGTATACAACTGTCAATTCTTCACAAATATGCAATATTTTGTTCTAAATCATATACAATTAAAAATAAATTGTTACAAAGACAAAATGAAGATACTAGCTTTGACTACTTTAAACTTGAGGATATAGAACTATGCAGGGTAATTTCACATAGAAATACATCATTAAAACAAATCATATTTTTATCAAGAGATACTGAAGGGAAGTAATGGATTGAAATTAGATATTCAAATTTATGGCTATTCCTATTTGGCTTTCTCATACATTTTAGTCATAGTGTTTTGTTTTATTAACAATTTTTCCACAAAGACACTCCCTATGTTTTGTTTCTGATATTTGTATGCTAGCCAAAACCAAATCTGGAAGTTTTTCAACTACAGTTCTTGGTCAAGCAAGTTCACATTCTGCTGTGTAGAGCTGTTCTCTCACAACTGTGTCTGGTGGATCTTCATGGCTTCTTAGAAAAATATTCTCTTATCTGTTGCTCTGCTTGTTTGAATGCCTTGCTATTCCCCAGATGTTACAACACTCCCTAGCACTTCCAATCTTTGTATTTTTCACTGTGTTCAGAACAAAGTAGTCCCTCTTCACTTTGCTAAACTCAGATCAACTGTCATTCTCCCAGTCTCCTCAGTCACACCCATTGCTGTTTAATGCCAAGGCCCTGTGTAAACTTGTGCAGGCTGTGTATGTGTTACATATCTTACACAACAGTCCCCAGTAGTTTCTATGTCACAGTCACACAAAATAATGGGGTTTTTTTGCCCCTTCTTTTCTTTCTGAAATTGAATTTCTTTCTCTTTAAAGGTGGAAATTTTCTTGTTTTCTTTTCTGTTTCTTTCTGTAGGTCAGTGCTTCGAACATCAATTATTGATGTGAAATACTTTATATCAAGTAGGGCACTTAAATGCTCAACACATTTTACAAATGTGTTTACTTAGAAGACAGGATGGGAGGAAGTACTCCCAGTAGAGTTAGATTAAATTTCTATATCTATTATGAATTATGAGGAGAAGTTCATATCAGTTCAGAAGGACTTGCTTCTGAGGACTTTTCAATTACAGAAGTAACAGGAGAGCTAGAAGCGGCCTAGATATGTGGTGACTTTTCCTGAATTCACCTGAAAACGACAACACCACTTCTCATGTCTAAATGCCATAGTACTTCTGTCACTCATTAATTTTTAACATTATCGAATGTCTTTAAAAATTCTTTTAAACAACAGCTAAAACAGCCCTGCTCTACCTTCAGGTGTGTCTCATAGGCAGTATATCCCCAGAGTGTATTACAAGGGAACCTACTCTGTGGCATTAGTAGTCATGAAGTAGAATTGATTATGATGAAATATAGCATATGTACCCGTTGTTAGTGGAGCATGTAAGTCAATTTCATTATAGTTCCTGGTGGTGCAGCTCAAAGTCAAGATCTCACATGCTGGGCAAGGAGTCTACCACCAAGCTATATTGTCCAAAGACTTCTGTTATTATGGTCCTTTAGCAGTTCCAAACTTGAAATAGAAAGTGTGCTTTAAATTTTTGGTCTGGGAATCGTGGCATACATGTGTAATCTCTGTATGTAGGATGGAAACATGAAGACCAAAAGTTCAAATCACCCTTGCTTGGCATACACACTTGTTTTGGGGCCAACTGTGTCTCAAAAAGGTATAATGTATACATATGATTGACAGCATCTGTTTAAACTAAATATAATCACTAAAGAAATTATGTTTGAATAAAAATAATAATAATAACTTTCTTTGATTTGTATTCATTGTTGTTAATAAAATTCAAAGATAATTTTTGAAAAGACTGTAGCATTTCAATAATTACCTTTCTCAGAGCAAGAATGTAGAACTGTCTAACATTCTCACATTGAAATTAAGATTTCCTAACTTGCTTCACAGTGGGTCTAACAAAGTGACATTCAGTATGTTACTATTTTCATGTTTATGTTCATCAGAGGGTTTATAATTGATTAATTATCTTTGAGCTCAGATTTTTTTCACTCATATAAACCATAGATAGAAATGATCCTTAATCTTACTATAGCATGTAGCTTTCTACAGTATAAATTGTATGATTTTTAATAAAAGTGACCAATTCTGCAAAAATGTATGAAATCAAAGGGCTAAATTAATGAACTATGCACAGGCCCATGAAGCAGTAACATATGATAAACATCTGATTTAGAACTGTCTGCACATTGGAATGGAACTGTAAGGGTAGAGCAATATGTTTGTATCAGACATTGTCTTTTGCTGGGTATTGTCTGTGCATGTGAACACACCCGGTGAATTGCAGTGCAAAACTTGTTTAAGTTCAGGATAATGAAAAATATAATAAAATTATTTTCATACTATTTGTTACCTTTCTAAACTATGTTTGTCATCCTCAGTCACTTTTATCTAGAAAAGTACAAACCAACAGTACTACAATTAGTTTAGAATCTTCCCTATAGAAACATTCTCATATAGAATGGTGAGATTTTATATGTAATACTATAGAATATTTTATCTATTCCCTAGTTTAATATTGTAACTGTCTCTAAATGTTTTGCAAACTCATAATCAAACATGTGGCTCCAATAACTATGTGTGAATATTTCACTATGAATAAAACATTTAAAGTGTTCATATTTTGAATAAAAATCTTTAAGGTTGTAAGACATTTTCTTGAATCTTTTATGTCCTCTCTTGGTCAAGTTGCTCAGCATCTCTGACAAACAACTGATGTATGTTTTTCACCTTTAAAATGGTAACCAGAGAGCACAGATAAAGGAGCTTGGTGCCACCTGCCTATTCCTAGCTGGAAGGAGAGAACCCTTTCCCAAGAGTTGGTCCTCTAACATCCACATAAGCATCATGGAACATGTTGAATATCAACACACACACACACACACACACACACACACACACACACACGGACTTTTAAAAACTGTACATGGCAGCAGGGTGTGGTCGCACATGCTTTTAATCCCAGTGCTTGGGAGGCAGAAGCTGGCAGATCGCTGTGAGTTCGAGGCCAGCCTGGTCTACAAAGTGGGTCCAGGGACAGCCAAGGCTACACAGAGTAACTCTATCTTGAAAACAAAACAAAACTAACACTAAAACTGTACATGTCAATGAGAGTGCTTAATTCAGAGCACATTTTTACAAATCAGATGTATGGTTCTAGGTATGTGTAGTGTCTAGAACACAGTAGGTTCTTATAAATTACAGCAAGTAATTTAACCTCTTGCTTTATGATCACCTCACTATCAGTCTCCAGTGTCATCCTTTTCAAGGAATACTTCCTATTACTGTGTCATTTTCTCTTTTAATTTACTTCTAATTAACTGAAGACTTAGAGATTAAACAAAAAACCAAATTGTGATCACATAATTAAACACAGATCGTGATTGTAAGTCAAAGGAAAGGTGATGACCACCAACAATAGAGGCCATGACTTTATTCTTATGGTCATGAGTTTTGGTTTTATATATGAATAGTAAATATTCTTATGTTGGTTGACAGTTTAGATGATTAATACAGGAGAGTCGAAGATGATTCATGAACAAGTTGAATTTGAATCCCACAGGGCCACTTGGGAAGATTGCTTTAATTTATTTATTTTTGAAGAGAACATCATGACACTTTGAAAGTGAGTGTATAGAAAATTAGATATTTCATGAACACATATTGGTAACATTTTATGATTTCATTTTCAACCATAAAACATGCGATTTTATCTCAAAATTATAAGAATTGCCAAGGAAGCCTATAGACAGTTTACAGAGTTATTCATAGTCAAAAGACATGTAAGCAAAAACGATGGTGCAGTATTAGATTACAATGCCATAAAATTAGCTGTATTTAGTCAGTACTACTTTGACAACATGGTAGACAGCCCTTCTGCCACTATAGTGAGCTCAAATGCCCTGATATATGCTTACTAAACAATTATAATGCTGTCATTGGCTGGCATCCATTTGAGAAAACTACATTTTCATAAAATTGGACTCTTGCGATTCTGAACTACATTACATCATGTGTTATATATATATATGTATATATATATACATATATATATAAATAACATATAAAATATGTCATGATGGTCTGTTTATATTATTGTCAAGGTTTTGACTAAAAGGTTTTATCTGTTAGTATTGCTTTGGGGAAAGTAATTTATGTATGCATTTTGAGTGTTCAGAAGTTTATCAGCTCTAATCCCCATGTAGCTCAAAGTGAATTCTATTATTGTATTAGTGTTTATTTAATATCCCATCCCTTGGTTCTAGTCTGAGGTTGAATACATGAGATAGGCTTGTCTGCTACACTATAACTTTTTTCAATTTTGTTTGTTTCTTACTTTATTATACTTAATTTATGATTATTGCATTTACCTTAATAAGTCTGAGCTCTATTAATTATTATTTAATTTATTAGATAACAAAACTGAACATATTTTGGTTTTAATAAATTATAGAAATCTTTCTATATGTTTATTTTTAGTTTATCATCATGCATGTAAAAATCTCATAAAATATCTCAGTACATAAATCAATATTATGTACCCCTTTGGAAATTAACCCATAAAGTAATTTGTGAGTAAGAAACTTCTTGTTCCTATTAAATGGTGGCTTATTTCTGTGTTACTTATGTTTGGAAATATTTAGAAAATTTCTTGGTGATGAAGAGAAGTCTTATTAGCACCTAATGTTAGTAAGGACATCATAATTACCTATTGAAAGTGTAGGTGAACTGTATAATTACATAAATACCTGTGCATCTTTCAAGACCATGGGATGTATTTAAATGCTCTGGAAGGAACCTATTTAAGTTGGAGTTGTGGAAATGTTACATTTGGTTGTATTGTTGAATGCATAAATAGATTGATTTTTCAATGTTCTTAGAGTGCTTGTTTTTGACGTGTGCAAATAAAGAAGGCAGTTATCAGTTGGCTCCTCTTATTATACCGTGTCTTTTTAGAAGGGAATTGCCTACAGCTCAGCAGCTGCTGCTCCTGTTCTGTTCTCTCTCGGCTGCTTCTACTTATTTTGCTGTGAGAATATACACTGCTCTGACTTTCTCTTTTTTCTAATTCTTCCTTACCAGAAAGTCAAAGTTCTACTGTTCTACCAGTGGCTCAAAGGTCTGGCCACAGCTGAGTTTTTATAAGACTGAGTGCAGAGAGAGGCAAGTGCAAATCATTTGCCTGAAAATTGCTGTGTTTGTAGGAATACAGCAAGGACCCCAGTAATGATTCTGCTGTTGGTATTAGTAGAATAAAATGCTTCTGTAATCAACTTCAATAGAAAGGAATTTCATCCAGCTACTTTAAAAAATAGTTATAAGTGAGTATGGTGTGTGTTTGTGTGTGTGTGTGTGTGTGTGTGTGTGTGTGTGTGTGTGTGTGTTTAACAAAAAGCCATATCTTCATTGGAAGAAAACTTACAGGCAGAAGCAAAATTACAAAATATGGAGGGTTTGTTTTAAAAAAAAGTTCTCACAGTACAGATTAATCAATCTCTGCATTTGAATATTTTACTAATTTTCTAAATTTGTGAGCAGTACCTTCAGACTCCTTGGCAATGGCATCTGAGAGCTGGATCTTATATGCTGGACACTTAACTTATGCAACTGATATATTTTGACAAGAACGGCTTTACCTACATGTGTGGGTCCCTGAATATTGGTTTTTAAATGAAATATTGAGGCGGGGATCGTATGATAATGAATGAAACTACATTGTAGCTTGTTTGACAAGTGTTTTATGTTTCGGTTTGGTTTTTGTATAGTTGCGTTGGTGCTGGGATTGTGTGCAAATAATTCTTCTTAGTTCCGGGGAGGTGCTTGTGTTGTAGTATTTCATAATCTTTTCTTAAAACTATGTGTGTATGTTTATGTGTTTGTGTATGCACATGTGTGTTGAGGTGTGTGGTGGTTGTGGTGGTGGTGTTGTGTGTGCTGTATGTGTGCTCATGCCCACCCATGGAAGGGAGAAGGGGGTACAGGTTCCTGTAGACCTGGACTGCAGGTTGTCGGTTATCCGACATTGTGAGCAGGGCTCTGTACTGATAAGTCACCTCTCCGACTTCATAGTGTTATTTCTTAAATTTAGTTTTTATTCTGTTATTATTTCATTTTTAGGTTCTTTTGCCATTCGAATTTGAACTTTAGAGATATAGATAAATAGGTTCATGTGGGTTGTGTCTTGTTTTGAAGTTTGTGCCATTAATGAAACATTCTAGAATTGAATGACACCTTACACTGATCTTCAGCAATGTTGACTGACATACAAACTTTAGTGATTGTAGAGAAATTGTTATATTGTAATATAATGTAGGACAAAAGATATGTTTCTGGATGTCTATTTTTTTCTATTTTTTCAACGGAAATTCACCTTTCTTTTAACAAAATTGAGATGCTTTATGTACGTAAATTTAAAAATATTAAGCAAAACCATGTATAAAAATTGAGGAAATCAAAACATAAAATGGGAAATTATATGTGCATACAAAGGAGAATTATTTGATTTTTAGACAACAATGTTATTTTAAATATTTATTGAGTTTTTAATTTTTTTATTTTTCCCATATACATTTATATTATTCAACATATATAAAGTAAGCTACCTATAACAAGAATAACCATGACATAATCAAGAATTATATAAATATTATATATTTATTTTATTTTATTAATTTATTCATATTATGTCTCAATTGTTATCCCATCCCATATATCCTACCATTCCTCCTTCCCTCCCGCTTTCCCCCTACTCCCCTCCCCATGACTGTGACTGAGGCGGATCGCCTCCTCCCACTGTATATGCTCATAGAAAATCAAGTCTCATCTTGGTAGCCTGCTATCCTTCCTCTGAGTGGCACCAGGCCTCCTCACCCAGGGGACGTGGTCAAATATGTTACATTCTTAGTGTTTTGGCTATTTGCATTTGACAGCCTTAAAGAAAACATCTTTCCTATCTTGGTGCATCTAAAATTATGAATGTAAATCAGTCTCCCTCACATCTTGTCATTATCAACTTAAAACATCTATTAGACCTAAAAACGTCTTAACCCCTAAACAACTAAGCTTCATTGTAAAACTAAGCTACCTCGTCTTCAACTCCATCAGAGACATGAGAAGGAATAAACTTGATTACCTGAGTATGCCGGGAGTGCAGGTTAGTAGCTTTCCAAATGAGAAGATAACAGAGACTGTTTGCTTCTTGAATAGTCACTGAAAACTCTCTATTACGTTGGAGCATCTTCTTCAGCCTCTGGACCAATATATCTGACAGATATATTTGTAAGGAAGGGAATACTGAGAGCTGACTTGCCTAATTGTGTTGGTAGAGTTTAGCTGTCCACTCTTCCTGCATTCAAGCTTGCCCTTTCTAAGACTGAATTCTGTCTGTGGTAGAAATGAGGACATTTTGCCCAGTGGCTTCTTTTTTTTTTTTTTTTTTTTTTTTTTTTCTTTTGCTACATTTGTTTGTAGTCATCTCCATAACAAGGTTCTTTGATGCTCATTATCCTCTTTGAGATAGGCTGGCGTTACCAGGAGTTAACCTGTATATTGTCAGTGAATCTTCAAAATAATAAAAACATTTTAAAATGCTGTATTCTGCATGTCTCTGAGGTTTTTGAAACCTTATCTAACTATCCTTCCTTATCTTTCTATAGAATATCTATCTGCCCCACCTAAGATGTATATTCCTGTGATAAAAGTAGACTAGTGATTGACATGACCATGATTTGATCAGCTAACAATTAACTTGTGTAACTTACTTATCCTATACAGCTTGCAATAACACTTTCAAAGTATTGGAAGTAAACCTTGTATTATAATTGAGTTGTATGGGTACAATACCTCATATTAGTGTGTGTGTATATATATATATACATATATATATATATATATATAAAATGTGTGTGTGTGTGAAGAATAAACTTACATTTGAATTCTATACCACTGTGCCTAGAATCAAACTTATTTTGCATCTATATACAAGATTCTATACCAGTGAATTAAAAAATAACCTTGTTCGTGACAATTGAGGCATTAAGTTGAGGACTAAATTCACTAATCTACTTTTTGTTCTATCTTCTCTATATATCTTGATATTCCTCCTTCTTTCTTTTCAACCTCTATCTTCAAACCAAAGAATGTGAAATAAGGGAAATGAGAGATATTGCTTAGTCTAACCTTGTTTTTTTTTTTTTTTCTAAATACGACCAATAATAACTTGTAACCAACTCCCATTGATAATAACCCTCTATTGCCCAAGAAAGCAACCAGAAACCTACCCAACCGCCTAAAAGGAAATGGGGCATTGGTCTTTTAAGGTTTCTTCTGGCTGATTTGGGATAAATAATACCTAGCAGGGCCCAAATAAAATTGGATAAATGGTTAAACAAGCTAGGAATAGCATTTGTGGTCCAGTTTCTAAATGTTGAGAAATTCCAGGCTTAATTAGAGTCCTATGTGGGACAGTATGAAAAGCTGGGCCAATTGGGATTGGAAGCTTTCTCTAAAAGTCTCCTGGGAGCTGTCTGGTTCTTATGAGGAACAGCAACTGAAGCACTTGGAGAACATGAAGGATACAGGATGTCAGTGTCCAGCGTGCCGAGAGGAATACATCCTGTCAGTTTTGATCCAATTTCGGTGTCCGGTTCTTTTGTTCTGAAAACATATAATTTCTCACAAGCATTATACAGTCCTTAAATGATAAGTGTACAAGGTATGCATGATGCATACAACAATAAAGGCTGATTTTCTGCTCTTTGTATGAGAGGGAAAAAAGACATCTGCAAATCTTCATTCATGCTATACGAAGAGGAGCATCTAATAGTAATTCATAGAGGATCTCTAGAGAACAAGAAGCATTATCTATGCCTAGACATTCCTGTTTCATCCAGTCTCAGAGCTATTCCTGTATAGGGGGATTAGCAATATAAGTTACTTGTTTGTTCTGCAGTTTAAATTCTTCACACCCTGATTGTATCACCCTCCCTGATTCCCTCCCAGTACCCCCTCCCTCCCTCACCCCCATCCCTTCCTCCCTTAATATTCAGAAAGAAGGGCCCCCTTCCCCTAACATCTGACCTCAGTCTATCAAGTGTCATCTGTACTACCTGTATCCTCTTCCTCTGTAAGGCCATCTTGCCAGGGGGAAGTGATATAAATTCGGTGGCCAGAGTGCATGTCCAAGGTAATCCCTACTATTTATTGAGCCTTATCTTATGTGTATGAGTGTAGGTACACCACATGTATGCAATGTCCACAGAGGCCAAAAGGATACATCAGATTCCTTGGCACTGGGGTTTCAGACAATTGTGAGGTGCCACATGGGTGTTGGGAACTGAAGGCATATTCTCTGCTAGAGCAACTATTGTTCTTACCTGAACTGTTTAGCCATCTCTCCAGCTCCAACAATGTTATCTTTGGGTATACAAACAATGTCAGCTTCTTTTTCTTTGTTCCTGCCTTTCACATTTCAGTCATCTATTTATTCCCAAAGACACTGGTGTCTTGTGAGTAGTAAGTGTAGACAAAAATTGTAAAAGGACAAAATAGGGAGGAAAATCAAAGTCCTAAAAAACAAATGCATGCCATTTCCCTCCCCCTTCAGACTCAGCATATCAAGCCTCAACTAGTATTCAGCAGTGGTAAATGGAGAACATTGAAATTGCAAAGTTCACAGGTCTTTTTTGTTAATTATTGAGGTGGACATTTTAATTACAGAAATGGAACTCTTTTTGTGACTGTCTACAGGGAACTGAGAAACTGTGAAATGTGTCTCAAATTTCATCCAAAGGCAGGAGAAAAAATAGCTCATCAATTGGCTTAGGGACCAATGAGAGAAGGAAAGAGGTTGACTTGTAACTTCCCACTATCAATAGTGCTAATTAATAAACCACTGAAAAAAGGAAGATAGAAAAATTTAACTGGTTTAAATATTGCCCCTTGTACAATCATAATACCCTGAATATCAAACAAGTGAAGAAATGTGCACAACTGAATTTTATAAAATCACTAAGGCTACGACAACATTAAAAACAGATCTGGAAAATAGTAGTGAAACTTGGAAGAGCCCCTTTTGAGCCTGGAAGGACAGGACATCCCCTTGTGTTCTGAGCTGTCATTCATATTAAACAGCTAGTTCTGCCATAATGTAATTGTTCTGTATTTCAGGCAACTCAGCATTGTTGCAGCCTCACCATATGCTACTGTTTATATCTCCCATGGCAATAACCTTTTTGTATAAATTGTTCTGATACAATATTGGGGTGGCTACATCGAGTAGTCTGAGAAGAAGGAGCTCCCATAACTTAGACATTAAGAGACTGCAGGAGAGATAAATGGAAAATATTCAATATATGAAATAGAATTCAAGCAGTAAGCTCTATACCTGGAAAGTAAAAACTAAAGCACTGCGACAATGAAAGTAGCCAGATAGGTCATACCTTTACAAATACCCTGACTGAGGGGGACAATGCAATGAGGTAAAACTAGTTTCTGAGGACATCTTTAATGATTCAGACATTTCCATCTATGTGTAGTAGCTAATCTCTGAACACTTAAATATCATGACTTGGGTATCTATTATAGAGTTCTACTTACTCACAATCTTGACTGCAAATCACAAAAGCAAGCTTTATTATTTCATACAGTTAAACCATAAAGTGTCGGTATTTGATGGCTCATTTTATGGATCAATTCTAAAATGCCTTCTGTACACAATAAGTACAATGTACCAGTAATTTTTCTGGATGCTAGGAAATTTATTTTACAACATCATTGTCTATCCATTTAAATACTATCAGTTTCCACTGGCATCCCCTATACTTTCGACAACTACAAAGCACTTAGTTGGCCTCTCACATTCATTATTTTCCCTTTCAATATACTCTCAGTAACATAGCTATAACTGTTATAGAACGTTGAATTAGTTTATTCCAAACCCTGCTTGAGTCACATTGGAGGCTCAACACTTCCCTACACCACAAGACTTGTCTTTGGCTGAGACCTTTCTGTCTTTCGGGCTTCACTCTACTTGTTCACGTTTTCTTCACCCATGCTGCTATGTTCCATTTTATAGAATCCATAAGGCTTCTGCCCCTTCCATGGCCTATTGCATCCCAATACCATTACTAGACATTCTTCACAAGCAGCCCCTACCAAATTCTCCTTATGCACCCTTTTCCTTAGGGAATGTTTCATTTGCTTACCTTTTACTCCGTCTCATATTGTGCTATGCTTTTGTACTTATGTTTATCATATTCATAAGCTGAAAAATATTTCTATGATTTATTATTTACTGTTTGTACATTTCAACAGAATGAAAATTTCACAAGAGCAGAGTTAATACAAATTTTCTTTTGTTCCTTCCTTTTTACAAAAAAGAAATTACTATGAGCCATTACATGCTGATAAAATTGAAGCTAACTAAATGATAGAATGGACAGGGTATTTATAAACAGCAATTCATATTAGTTGAGACTAGTCACATGATAAATAGATTTAAAATGACATGGTTCTCAAATATTAAACATAACCATTTATTCACACATTAACATAGAGCTGAATTTTTAAAGTATATATTTTCCATATTTTTATTAGTGTTTGAAAAATATTTATGAAGGAAAAATCATTAACCTCTCATTATTTCACAGTATTCATCTTTACTTTCAAATTTGTAGCTACTGAAGCATTAGACATATCTAGTATTGATTAGCTACCTTTTTTTTTTTGCAAAATTAGTCAGTGTTTATTCCTTTTCAATTCTCTGATGGGGTTGAAGACCAGATAGTTTAGTTTTACAATTAAGCTTAGGAATTAAGATATTTTTAGGTCTAGATAGATGTTTTAAGTTGAAAATGATAAGATATGATAGATATTGATTTACATTCAGAATTTTAGACGCAGGAAGATAGGAAAGATGTTTTCTTCAAGACTGCCAAATACAAATAGCCAAAACATTAAGAATGTAACATGTATATAATTCCTAATTCTTTCATGGTTCTTCTTGCTGTAGGTAGTTAATTGTATATATGTGTAGTAATATACATGTAAAAATTTTTTAATTAATAAAACAGGAAAGAAAACAATGGTAACAAATAGGTCAGTAGGAAAGATGTGCCATGTTAGAGCTATTTTATAAAGCAGTATGTGCTTCTTTAATTTTATTTCTTAATCCAGCTGCCACATGAATAATTAAGACTATTTCATATTTGTTTATAAAGTTTTACAACAGAAAAGATAAAAATAAAAAATAAATTCACAGCTTCACACAATAGCCTTGTAATGCTCTTTGGAAAAATCCCACTATTTCACTCACATCCTTTGGTGTCATTGTCTTTTGGAACCTTGGCATGAGCTTCTATGACCCACCTCCCTTTGCTCTTGCTTCTGTCATGACTGTAAAACCAAGGCTGTGTGAACGATGCTGCCAGTTTTGCTGCCAGCTCAGGATGGAAGTTGGGTCCCTTGGACCTCAGTTGTGTAGGCGTTTGTGTGTTTTAAAATCTTGACCCTCTGGAGAACTCTGTGCTTGTTTTCTAGCAAGAAGCCCCTTAAAGACATTATCAGTAAGACTCTCCTTTCAAATGGATTTGAATTTTTTACATAATGAGTTCTTCAATGTATGAGATATTGCCCCCTTACCACTCTTAGTGCCCTAATGTGTATCAGATTTCTCTTTAAAAGTGTATTTCTCTAACAGTGAAAGCTAATTTCTTAGCACTACTCTTAACCACAACTTAAGGTCTTTCCTTTCCTTGATGAGCAGCACATTCTTTTATATCCTTTGGCTCTGGTTGTTGTGCTTTCTGAGTGGAGACCTGGAGAGCAAGGAGTAGAAGCCATGACTTCGAAAAAGAGTACTGAAATGTTTCTGAATAGAATCTAAGAACAATTAGAAAGAATGTAGAAGAAATGGAGAAGTTGCTCGGTATACTTAAATGAATAATTGTTTTAAAGAGGGTTGGAAAGATGCCTCAGCAATTAAATATGCTTGCTGCCCTTCTAATGACCTGATTTGGTTCAGAACACCCACATGGGATGACTCACAGATTCTTAGAACTCCAGCTCCAGGGACCTGATGCTTTCTTCTAGTTTCTGTAGACTCTTGCTTGCACTTATGTGCAGACACAGCCAGTCACATAGACACACAGAAAGAAATATAAGTTTTAAAAGAATTGTTTAAAAAAGCAAATATTCTCTTTCGTGTTGTTGTATTTTTGTTTCCTGAAATGTAAGAATGTATGTGTATACTTATGTGTGTCTATGTATGCAATTTATATAAATGGCAAATATAATACATTGTTGCCAAAGATGGATGGGATGTTGCCAAGGATATGTCAATTGTGTCTTATGCGATTCATGGACAGGATAAATTCAAAATTTGAAGTATTTTATTGATGTAAAGTATGCATGAGCGAAATGTGTTGTCCTAATGTTTATATTTTCAATACTTGTAAAAATAGCCACCTATACATAAATATAAACTGATCAATACCCAATTTAAGACCCTCAATTACTTATCAACATTCTACTATGGTTAAGAGTTTCTGAGGGGAAGACCTGCTATATGCATTTACCTTCTCCTTATGCATGACAAATTGCCATATGACAGAGAATGAGCTAGGCTGGGCTGAGCTGGAATTTGCCTGAGAGCCTAAAAAATACAGCACCAAAGAGTATAGAGACATTTTACCCATAAGAAACCTTGTATGTTGATATTCCTCTGGCTCTCAGATTGAGACTTTACTCTTCTCATATTAACAAATAGCATTATAGACTCTAATATGTCCTGTGGCCAGAAAAAAAAACCTTTTGGAATAAGTATATATCTAGTGAAACAGGGTATTTACCAAGTGTAATGCATATAAATAAAGTTAAGCCTGAAGTAAAATATTTAAGAGCATTTATGTGCTGGGTATGGCTCTTCAGTGCATAAACACATGTATCTATATATATATATATATACTCAATCAACTTTCTGGAGACTAAAAGGCATTTGCTAAATGCTTTGTAAAATTCATAAAGGGATTATATTAAAAGTAAATCAGAGGAAAAATAATCACATAGAACAAGACCATAATAATTCCAAATTTAAATGAGAAAGAAGACAGAGTAACTGAGGCAAAGAGTCCAACTAGGAATCTTATAGCAGTGATGATGCCACCAACATTGGGGGTGGAGTGGGGAGGAACACAAACATCCATTGGCATGCAGTCAGAGGAGGCATCACCCATTACATAAACAGAAGGCACATCCTAAGAAAGGCTTCAAGGTGGGCAGACCAATTTGGGAGGAGGATAGGCACAGAGGAGACCTATGATAAAATCTCTAGGAGCTGGTGGATAGCCTGTTCTGTGTTCAATAGACTCTAAACACAGATCAGAAAGCTGTGAACTCCCATAAGAAATATCTAAAAATGAGGGAAAGCCTAGGAATTGAGGTTGAGATTAAAGAACGAGAAATTAAAGAAAATATTCAAACATTTCTTATCAGAGGCAAGGAGCAGAAATCAGGATCTGAACCTGCCATCAGGATTATTTAACATTTCTCATTGATGTAAAAGGGATTGGGAGACTCAAAGTGAATGATTCTGGAACAGGAAAATATCTCTTCATGGGTAAATTTACTAATTCATTCATATTTTGAATGTCAAACCTTAAATTCTACTAAGGCCTGTAGAACACAAGTTCCACACATAGTGTATTATATAATAACCAGGTGACCACGATCTCTATTCTAATTATATATTCAAAACAGATCTTGATAGTGTCTAGGTTGGAGAACTATCCACGTTGAACTAGCTGCCACCTCGAAAGCATTTGCAGTGTATAGTTTAAGCTCTCTACACAAATGCTGAAGCTAGTGGATAGTAGCCAGCCTTTGGTACTAAAAAATGTAACAGGAACTAGTAGATATTTTTATCATTTATAACCATATACAAAGGATGGAATGACAGATACCAGAAACAAAGAGAAAAAAAAAGTGAAAAAACAAATCTTGGCATGTTAAAATGCTGGAAAAACAGGCAGCAGTTAAAAGCATTCGCTGCTCTTGTAGAGGGCCAGAGTCTGATTCCTTTAGCCTGTGTCATGTGTCCACCTGTAACTACAGCTCTAGGGAATCCCACACATGCTGCTGTTTTTAAGGGGCACTAACATGCCCAACATATATAATCACATATAGACAAACACACAAATGTATCATAACAATAGGTGTCTAAAAGTAAAGTCATAATAAATAAATAAATAACAAAAGGCATTTAAAAGAGGAAAACCTCTTGCAATTAGGGGAAAAGGAAATATTTGGAAAATTTATAATAAAGAGACATATGTTAAATTAAGCGCTGATATTTGGATACAGGAAGATTGTAATATTAAGAGATAAATGACTCAGTTCTTAATGGCAATGGAAAAGCAAAATGCAAATGACGAGATTCTGCCCTAAGCAAAACCAGGTGAAAATGTACCCCTTTGTGTAGCCTTGGAAATGTCACATACTCAGCCTTTATCACTGCACACATCCAGAAGAGTTTCTGCCTTTTGCCTTGTTTAAAATAAAAATGAGTCTTAAAGTAATACAATCTCAAGGAGGAATTTCAAAACTTTTGAGTTTGTACGTGTGCTTTTTAGTTTGAGTAAAATAAAATGCTCCGGACATTAACTCTAATACAGGAAGCAGAGAATAACCACCAATGTGTGAAATTGAACAGCACCAATGGACTAGGATCGTAGACGCTGTCTTAGCAGAGCTTGTAAGCTAGAAATCTTCCCTGTCACATTACTGTGTTTTTACATAGGAATAGACAAATTCAAATAGCAGAAAATAAAGCAGAAGGATTACTTATTATATGGAGACTTTAATATACGGTGAAGGGTTCTGTGGCACCTTGTCATACTACTAAATAGGGCTACTGAGTATCTTCACCCATCAGAAACACAGGAATAAAATATAACTTATTATTCATATCTCATTCAAAATTCAATATTAGATGTAGTAAATATTCATTTGCAATGTGAAGGAAAAGTATCTGTATTTAATGAATCAAACTGAAACAAATAGAGACAGTTTATTATTTTATTCATTGAATCATCTAGTAAATAAAGATGAAAAAATTGAATATCAGGAATATATTGATATTTTTAAAACTATTTTAAAGGAAATTACTACTAGTCCAGGTGAAAAAGAAACAAAGATCTTCATAAAGAATTACGAAACAAAAGTATAGAAGGCCCTTTATACAATCAAAGGCTACTCAATTTCACAATAACCAGAAAGTGCAATCTAAAATAGCAATGAACTATCACCTTATGCAATCAAGTGCATAAAAATTCAGAAAAGGAGGAGAACGTGACTGAGATGCAGAAAAAATGATATTCATTTGCTTTAAGGTACATGTTTCTTTAGAAAAGCAACCAGGCAAAGCCAGTTACAGTTATTTATATGCCAGTTTTCCACTTGAAAAACATTGTCCTTTCAAAATAATTTACATATTCAAAGACTGTGAATATACTGTTCTATAACAACAACAAATGAATAATAATAATTATTATTATTATTAAGTATTATTATTAATAAACTCAAATGCAGGTATTTACACTCCACAAATTAACAGTGATAAACTATTACTGGAGAAGCCACAAGCTTCATCCATTGAGAATACAGCAACTTCCAGAACTATCAAAAATAATCAGTGACCTTACTCCACTGTGAACATGGAGAGCTACAGTAGTGCCTAACCTGGAAAGGCATACCTACTGGGACAATGGTGAAATGAATATCACGGAAGCAGCCAAACTCTTTATAATAGGATTCAGGGCTCTTTGGCAAGACGAAAACTATGTCTGTCATTAATATCAGGGGAAAGCCCCTGTGGTTAGACAGGTCATGGGTTCTACAGAGCCTCCTTCAGTTATTCTGCTAACTGGACATAGTATTAAAATCAACTCTTAGCAACCTCTCATTATTCTCATAGAATGGAACATATCTCTAACCACATTCCAACCACATTAGAGAAGACTGTATCCACAGGAGATTAACTGAGAGACCCACAACTGGCCAAGGGATAGAGGATAAAAATCTTCTGAACGCTCAGCTCTAAATCGAGTATCTACATTGCATTCCATCCTTCCAATGTCCCAGATCATTGTGGAAGAGAGGGTAGAAAGAGTGTCATTGTCAGACTTTATGGCTGACTACAAGAAAGCACTGCAGTGTTTCCAGACACAGTAGGGCAATTGCACATATGAACTCATGACAGCTGTGATAGCATGCACAAGGCCTCTGAGAGTTCAAACCAGACCATATCCTAGCATGGAAAGGGGAGGTGTGCACTAAATCGCAGCACTTCCTGTTAAGGGGAGGGCCAGTTTTCTGTAAGAGTGTAAGTCCTTTTACAATAGCCATGCTCAGTGGAGGTCCACAAATACAAGAATAAATGCACAAACTGGACTGTATGGGCTTTACAAACAAGTAAAGAGAAGACACAGAGACACAAGACACAAAGACAGAAAGTTCTGTGTATAGAAATAGAGGTGGTTCTGGAAGGAGTTGGAGAATGGACAAAAGTGATCAAAATACATTGTATGAAATTCTCAAAGAGCTAATGAAAAATAGAAAGTGAGGAAAAACTGGAATAAATATACAGGTGACATTTTTCCAGGCCATATGGAATCTGAAAAACATGTGGATGCACATGTTTTAAAAGCCTTGCAAATATGTGTGAGTAGATGACAAACAGCAAAATTTCATACAAGAATGAGTCTAAATTTTATAGATAGCCTTACTGCTGTAAATGTCCTGCTTTGGGAGAGGGGCTAGTTGTGATTATTCATTTTGTTTGGTCTTTGACCAGTTACCAGATAACATTAGCTGTTGTTCAAAGATCACTATGTGGGAAAATTATAAAATATTACTTCTCAATAATTATAGAAAATGCCTTATTGCTTTATTATTGCAAATATGCTTTTGATTTGCTATCTACAAAATGGCTAAAACTTCAATGGTTCTGATTCTTCTCTTCCAATGAAGTGTTTCATTCTGAAATTCTGATGTACATAAGGAGCACTAAGAATGATTTAATTATATTTTTTCTTTTGAAGAGTTCAATGTAGTCCAATGCTA
The DNA here is from genome assembly GCF_903995435.1 of Acomys russatus. Classification (NCBI taxonomy): domain Eukaryota; kingdom Metazoa; phylum Chordata; class Mammalia; order Rodentia; family Muridae; genus Acomys; species Acomys russatus. The sequence continues at coordinate 76,852,081 of NC_067137.1, read as the reverse complement.
TTCAGGTTGTGTCAGCTAACAGACACAGGAATGGAGTTTAGTATTATCTGTTGCTATATTCATTCATCTTACACTTATTCAAATCATGTCCTTAAACTGGTAAACTAATGTACTCTACTAAGCTATGGCCTTTGAGTGTATTGAGTCATCATTTTTCTCAAGAAACTCTGTTTGTTTACTCTCTGTATAGAATTTCTAAGATGTCTGGAACTTTCTAAAGAGAAAGATGCCATCCAATACAGAGTTTATTGTGTCTTTGCCATCTGGGTTTTCGAATTCATTTGGTTTCATTCAAAGATTAAAAGACAGAACAATTGGAGCAAATGGTGGAATAAATAAATCCCTGTGGAATACATGCTTCTGCTGTGATTATTTCTTAGATTAATTGGATCCTTAACTTGCGACTGCACCCCAGGACTTCAGCTGCAATTAATAACTGATCTCATAATACATAGATTCATTTGGCTAGTGCATGCTGGTAGTCAGGTTAACTGCTTCATGTTACACTCAACGAATATACACTCAATAAATAAAATCAATACTGCATGAAACTGCCTTCTAAATACCAATATTTATATCTCAGCATCAATCAAAGAAGCATCTCTTTGCAGTTAATGGCAGTGGATTCTAAGACTCATAGCTGCTCAAGATCCTAAGAATAAGGATGGTTGAAGGGTATTCCTAAAGAGGATACATACACCATGCTCTCCAAGACATAGCAGCACTGTGGAAGAAGGAGTGGGGAGACTACTAAAACCTGGAATATAGAGGAAAGGCAAATTAAGTGCCGCACTCTGGGCATGACACAAACACCACAATCTGAACTCACAGCTGCAGTTTACTTTGCTAGGTCTGCGCAAGTCTGTCCTGTCCATAATCAGTCATGACTAGAGGAGGGCTCATTGTGCTTGTGTCTGAACCATTGGCTATTGATGAACTCTGGGAATGGTGACACCATTGTCCTTGGTTGTATACCCATTGCTCAGCCTGCCAGCCTCTAAGGATTGCCACTATACTCATAAGCACGGATGTTCCTCATTAAATTCAGTTTGTCACAAAATGAAACAGACTAAAAGGAAAGTGAGAAGGTGATTGTGTGAAGAAGGGTGTAGACAGGATTGGAAAGGAGTTAAGGGTGGAGTGTAGTGACCATGCAGTGTGTGTGTGTGTGTGTGTGTGTGTGTGTGTGTGTAATTGACAAAGAACAAATTTAATTAATAAGGAACAAAAGCAAAAATAAAATACTGATAAAGAATCATGACACATTAGTATTCAATTCACCTGTAAAATTGGACTGTCATTGTGAGGCTATATAAATTACTGTCATTGTTGACTATTTAATAGTGGGGTTTTCAAAAAGCTAATACTATGCTTTAAAAGGAAAGAATATTAAGAAAATACACCAATGTTTAGTAAATTAACAACAAACAAAACTATACGGTGAGAAAAACTAAATTTAAAACTTTTTAAGATTAAAAAAAAAAAAACCTCATCCATAACATGATGTCAATAGGGATAAACTAGTAGACAGGGGACTTAAGATAAAACTTCCTTTAATCCAGAAAACCACTGATAAAAAAGAACCTTCTATGAAATGGAGTTATAAAAATATCCATCTAAAACTTACAGCACTTAATCATCAACAGCATGTATTTTAATGACTACTGCTTGTATTTACCATTTTGTTGAAGATGTCTACTTTTTCTTAATATTGTTGCTTATAAATTCTTCTTTATTTGAACTTAAATGAAAATCTCTCCATATGGGTTAGTATGCCAAGGACACAGCAGGACCCAGGATCTCTTTGATCACTGATTGCCCCAATTCCTTGTCAGAAACAAGTAAGCGATTGTTATTACAAACTTTACAATGTTCGTATTTAACCTGGTAAAGCATAGGTAAAAGACCACTAAGCCCACCACAACTCAGGCTCCCATGACTTCTGTTGACAAAACTTAAATTCCCTTTTCAGTTTTGTTTTTTCACATCGTCTCATTTATTCTGCTTTTCACCCTCCTTACAACTGGGGAAGTACCATTTAACATTTATCTTTACCCCCTTTGTTTAGCTTCTGGCTCTCCCTTTCATCCTTCCCTCAGGCTTTCTCAACACTGTTTATCTTGGATGCACTTTGTACTGCCTATGCTTTCTTTCATTCTTCTCCAGTTGCCTTGATGATTCCTGTCCCCATATAGCATGCTCATGATTCCAAATCCATGTCTGCCATGGAGACTTCTTTTGCTCACTCATATAAAAGTTTTATAACTTTTTGAAGTTTATACATAAGCCCTACATCAACAATGTGCCTGTCTCCTTCTCCCTCTCCAACTCCTCTTAGGCCAACCTTCCAAACTCATGATTTGTTCTTTAATTACTATTGTCACCTATGGGTGCTCATGTGTGTGTGTGTGTGTGTGTGTGTGTGTGTGTGTGTGTGTGTGTGTGTGTGTGAAAGAAAAAGTGGAAGGGTAGAAGGAGGGATGTCTGGAGGGAGAGAAGTAGGGAAGGAGGAAGAGGGGGCTTCTGACTCTATTTGGCTTTACTTGTATTTGCATGTTTTGAGGGCTGAGAACTTGAAAATCGAATGGTCAGTCATCTCTTCGTAGGCACTGACCGTCTATAGTTCCTCATCTAGGGACTGGGCCACACGGAATTACACCTGTTTACATTGGCATATCAAGTAGTATTGTTGCCATGCTGATTTTGTCCAGGTAACAATATTGTTGAAAGTTCATGGGACCAGCTTATCTGTTACGTATAGAAGAAACCATTTTGCAGCAGACACTCTGGTCTTCTGTCTTTTACAATATTTCCATCCTGTCTTCTATGATTTCCCCTGAGCCTTTAGTGAAGGATTTGCATTGGATGTTTATCAGCAGAGTTTGAGCACAGCACAGTCATATGAGGGTGTGAGCTACATACACACACACACACACACACACACACACACACACACACACACACACACACAGGTAGGTATCAGGATTCAGTCAGAAATTATATTGGTTTGAAAAATGTGAACTGAAAGTTCTCCTTTGAGTCTATGACCTCTTCAATCAAGGATAGTTGGTTAAATTTACAGGCCCAGGAATGAATTCCCTCCTGTTGAGCTTGTTTTAAGTCCAACTAGACAGCTGTTGGTTACTCTCAAGTCTCTGGGTCACATACATGATAACCCGAGAAACTGTAGTTTCTTGACATTCAGCATGATCCACACTGAACTAAACTATCAGCTCCCACCTTTCTCAACTTCTCACACCCTTCACAAGGCCAGCCACAGCTCTCACTTCACACTTCATAATTCACCCAATGGTGAAAGCCATATCACAAGTAACTTCCTTGACTGCCTCCCTTCCCTCAGCACCATATTTAGTCATACACATAGCTCAATCTTTCAAACCTCTCCATGATCATTGACAAAATCGTGTCTCAATGGTTTTATCCAAGTTTATATAAACTATCACAGAATCCTCTTTATATTCTTATTAATCTTCCTGTCATTACATTTGCCGCATTAAATTCTCTCGTGCAGAGAGAAGCTATAATGGTATTTCTGAAAATATAGTCTTCCCTAAAAGACAATGTGATTGATTCTCTACACTATCCATAAGACTAGTAATGCTTTACCTCAACTTTAAATCTCAAATATTCTATTATTATATAGTTTTCTCTGTCATTGCAATATATAGTTTATCTGAAATTTACTGTGATATCTCACAAATTTTACATACTATTTTCTCTTAATTTATTCACCTAATTTAGAATCTGCTTCACATATCATTTTTAAAAAAAGCTTTTTACTATTATTCAAGATGCACTTATTTGCCCTTCTTGCTTTTATTCTATGCAGTATTTTTATCTAATTCTAGTGTTTTCTCATCTTTGTCATTTTTTGACATAAATTAGAGGGTTCTTGTAAATTTGGTAGTTTTTATAATAGTGTGTTCCCAGATATGTAAAATTAAGTGTAAATATAAGAGTATAAAAATTTAGATTGAGATAAATGTGCTTATAACAATTAGCATAATATATGTCACGTTACAAATTATTAATCCTTGTGAAACTTCTTGGGATAATAAGAGACAGTTTTGGTAAAGATGGCATTAGATGCCATTCTTGAAGTTTCTTCTGAAATAACTTCTATCAAAAAATATATACTCAATAAATCATAGCTCCATCACTGCTATTTGGAATTTGTACACTGTCTTGAACACCTGCATCTCCCATACCAATATACATATGCCATAGGAACTCAAAAAATGTATGAAGGATTAAAGAAGGCAAGTGACTCGCGTTTCAAAGCACAAACAGAGAAATGTGTGGAAAGTTCAGATTGTTTTACAACATGCCCTTCGCATTTCATCTAAATGTGGTAAAAGTACTGTCATTGTAGAAATCCTTTAGATAGACTTGTTTCTAAAAGAGAAGGAAGGTAACACACATAGGATTTTTTTCTTAGAATGATTTTAATCTGAAAGTGTCTGACATCTTTAATCACACAAAATGTTTCAAGAAAATTACTTCAGTTATAAATGGTTAGCTGCCAAACTTAAGAGTAAAAACAAATTCCCTTAGATAATTATTATAATATATATGGGTAGCCTTGCAGAAAACTGACACTGTTCACATCGCAAAGAGATTTATCTTACTTAAGATTGATTTATTAGGTCATTATTGAGTATTATTATAGCTCATATTGGTTTGTGGGAATAAAAGTCTAACTAAAATAAGCGTTCTATACACATATGAAGGCTTGATACGAAACCTTGTAAGTTATATAAGATTTAAATATATTTAAGACAGTGTACTGTGTTTTTGTATATTCAATAATACATTTGTTGATTCATATCATTTTATAAATTTGAAAGAAACTTACCAACAGTTAAATCATTTAACCATTTGCTGCTTCCTCCTCCGTCTTCTTCTTCTTCTTCTTCTTCTTCTTCTTCTTCTTCTTCTTCTTCTTCTTCTTCTTCTTCTTCTTCTTCTTCTTCTTCTTCACATGCTAATTACTTTTCCCACATATTTATTTATTCCTTGTGGATTACACATCATGCAACCAAATACCACTTATTTCCCAGTCCCTCTATATCCCAATATGTCTTTCACCACTGTAATTTCTTTCCAAAAGAAAATTGAAAGTAAAATTAAAAAAAAAAAAAAAGGTTGGTGTGTTATGATGTGTCACACCATATACTCTTGTGATCAAACAATTTTACATGTAAATGTTCATGACAATGCGACATTGGTTTGGTTCAAGGCCTTTGGTTTCTACTACACTATCAATATTGGATACTCACTGGGCTCTTTTCAGAGGTCGTATTATTGCCCTAGGTCATGGAGATCCTGAATCTTTGCATCTATAATAATGGCCACTTTGCTCAAGCAGTTCATAGATGGGGTAGATTTTGGGTGGGCCATCTCAAGGCCTTGGATCAGATCCTGAAAGGTAGTTGAGTTACTCAGCTCATCAGCTCTCCCATGCCCATGCCACTGGGCGCAGATCTCCTCGCCTGCCTAGATGAGGGACAGGGCCAACTCTTCAATAGCACATTCAAGGACAGGTGGTACTGCCCAGGTGTGGGGGCAGGGATATCTGTCCTGTGTCCATGTCATTTCTGGTACTCAGAGGTTGGGCCAGCCCAGTGCAATACAGAGAAGCGAATATAGTCTCAGATGGCAGACCTGACCAAGGAAATTCAGATTACTTTTGTTGGTAACACAGATCACAGCCATCAATACTGGATCCTCACAGGGCTTTTCTCAGACATTGTGTTGTTGCCCTGGGTAGTGGAGATACTAAATATTTGGATCTACAGAATCAATCCCCTTGCTCCAGCTGTTCATAAATGGAGTAGATGTTGGGGTGGGCCATCTTAAAGACCTGGATCTGAGCTTAGTGTAGTAGGCATCTACCCAGTAGGTACAACCGTTGGTTGTAGCATGCCTCAAGATATCACCAAGACCTCAGGTGGCAGTGCAGAACTTTCAAATCAGACTGTTCCTCACCTCCTTGGCTTCTCCAGATCCTCTTCTCATCATATTGCACAAACCACTGATCAGATTCTCTTTCTCTTTTGCTCCCTCCTCCCCCCCTTCATAATCATGTTTAGTGTAGTCTGCCCCAGCACAGACTGGCCTCGTAGCCTCTGGATGTTTTCTGCCTGAGCCTGCACCATGCAACAACTGACCAGCCACACATTCTATCTACTTTTAAGAATATTTTTTTTCTCTGTTGGTGACTATAATTTCTAGAAGCTTGAGTTTTTATATCTAGCATAGAAAATTAAAATAAATATATTTTAAAGAAAAAGATAACTCTGGAATGTTAGAGAGAATAGTATTTAATTGATGTCTTAGTGAGTTGCGTTCAGCAGGAAGATCCACCTACCCAAAAACTGGGCCTTTTCTTTCTTTTTTATTTATTTTTTTTTAATTTTTTTTCCTTTTTATTAATTTATTCTTGTTACATCTCAATGTTTATCCTATCCCTTGTATTATCCCAATCCTCCCTCCCCCCACCCCATTTTCCCATTATTCCCCTCCCCTACAACTGTTCCTGAGGGGGATTACCTCCCCCTGTATATTCTCATAGGGTATCAATGAGACTCTAGTATCTTACAGTTTCCTTGTAGAAAATTTGTGCATCAGTTTTAGAAGGCCCTCAACTCAGAGCCTCCATCCTGCTTGTCTAGATGCTTTGTAGTAATATATCACAGGTCAATACTTCCCAGAGCCTGATCATAGTTTGAGAGAAGTCTGTTTGCATGCAATCAATAATTGATCCATAGAGAATTTTGCTTTTCTTTGCTTTGTTTTATTGCTGTTGTAGGAGTGATGTTTATTTTGTTTTTTTCCCGAGTTCTTGAACTAAACCCAAAGCTTCTTTATGCTAGACAAACAATTTCCCACATTAAGTCTATTTGGGGCAAGACTTAATGTATTTTCTCAATGCATGCTGTTATCAAAATAGCAGATTTCCCACATATCCCTTCTGTGTGCTCTAAAACGTTTGCATTTGAAATGGATTTTAATGATGCATCACCCATCAGCCAACTAAGCAGCTGCCAGACACTCAAGTGGGCATCTACAGGCCTCAAGTGGAACAATGATCCTTGAATGCTATGGTGGTCTTTGTAAGAACTTCCCCTGTGGTGAGAAGGGACATCAGTGGAAAGTTATAAAATATGAGCCCAATCCCTCAGAAATTCAGGGAAAAGAGATAATTACAACAATAATGGAGGTAGTTTCTTCTGCATTCCATTCATACCATGATCAAAAAGTATGAATGTAATTAATCAGTACTTGAGACTAGTGAGAGGACAAGATCTCTGTAACAAACTATGAAGAGATTTCTATTTGGAAGCATAGCAGAGGCTGGAGTGAAGGAATAAACTCAACTGTTGAAAGTAGAACCTTAAGTTGGGGAGTTATGAAGTAAAATAAAAGAGAGAAAAAATATTAAACTCTAAATTTCCTTAAGTGGTATAGGCCTTAGAGATGCAGCCTGTTCCTTTCCGCAGCTATCACTCTGTCTTCTTCCAACTGATGCAGCAACTTCTTGGTTTGGGGAAATACATCCTTTCAGAATATACTGTATACTTTCAATCATTGCCGATAGATAACTATATGAAGTTGCTCTGTGACATTACTTTTCCAGATATGAAAATGAACACTTACAATCCTAATATGTGGGCAAAGACTAGGGGATTGCTGCAAATCACAAGATAGTCCGGTCTACATAGAAAGTTTCATTGCAGCTGGGGCTATATAATATAGAATCCTGTCTCAAGCAAGGAAAGAAACAAAAGTACAAATGAGAAATAATATTTCTTTTCATTGAAACTGTTATGTCTTTAAGAGAGGGGAGAAAACTAAGCTTGTAGAAGAATATAGCCTCCAGGAGCTGGAGTTATTACAGTGTGTGCAGAGTGAGATCCTAAGACTATGGAATTAAATGTGATGGAGAATAAGATTGAATGAGTTTGTGGATAGAGGGGATCAAGTGAGGATGAAAAGTAAAAGCTTATTGACATGTGAGCACTCTGGCATGGCAAGCCCTTACCACCTTTGGAGGTAGTGGTGAAGATAGGATTCCAACTGAGTGAAGCGTAACTGCCACCACTGCAAAGCAGAGTGTTACCAAGTATAAAAAGAGATGTATGGCCTTGCTAAGGTGAGCATAAGATAAGGTCCAGAATAGCAGTGCCTGACTCTGTTCTTTATAAATGTTTAGAGAATATTTCACTGACTAAAAACAGTAAGAATACACTCATAAATGAAGCATGGACATCATTGAGAATCCCATAGCCTGCAGCCCTTTCTAGACAATGTTTTTTTATTATTATTATTCTTGTTACATCTCAATGTTTATCCCATCCCTTGTATCCTCCCATTCTTCCCTCCGTCCCATTTCCCCCTTATTCCCCTCCCCTATGACTGTTCCTGAGGGGATTACTTCCCCCTGTATATGCTCATAGGGTATCAAGTCTCTTCTTGGCAACCTGCTGTCCTTCCTCTGAGTGCCACCAGGTCTCCCCCTCCAGGGGACATGGTCAAATATGAGGCACCAGAGTACGTGTGAAAGTCATACCCCACTCTCTACTCAACTGTGGAGAATGTTCTGTCCATTGGCTAGATCTGGGTAGGGGTTTAAAGTTTACTGCCTGTATTGTCCTTGGCTGTGTCTTAGTTTGAATGGGACTCCTGGGCCCAAATCTGCCTATCATAATGTTCTACTTGTAGGTTTCTAGGACCCTCTGGATCCTTCTACTTTGCTATTCTCCCATGTTTCTCTCATCTAGAGTCCCAATAGGATGTCCTCCCCTTTGTCCCAGTTTCCTGGTAAGTGAAGGCTTTTGTGGGACAGGCTCCTTGGGCTAGTGTGCAGATATAAGTGAGTACATACCATTTGAGTCTTTCTTCTTCTGGGTTAACTCACTCATTATGATCATTTCTAGCTCAATCCATTTGTCCACAAATTTCAGGAATTTCTTGTTGTGCAGACAAGGTTGATGGACAGGAGATGCTATTATCTAATTGGACTTTACATGAGGACTGGTCATGACTATTTTTCAATGTCATAGTTATCAGATGACAGTGCTTAGCTGTCACAGGCAGGGTGAATATACTCATCTGCATTAACAGCTATTTTGAATGCATTCAACACTCTTGGATTACAAAAAAAATAGAGATCCTTAAGTATATTATACCTGGGAGAAAAATAAGTAGATAGCCAATGATTACTGTACAGTATACATGGTTAAAATAAATCATATATGTATAATTAAAAGACTACATATGGACTACTAGAAAAAACCCCTATGGTTTCCGAGGAAATTTCAGAATGTGTTAATACTGACTGAATAGGCAACTGAATTGCTCTTCAGCATCACCCTAAGTATGTTTTATGATGATCCAACCACCAAATTCTTTCTATAAAGAACATACATCAATTTACTTTCAAAATACTATTCTGGGAGAAGGAAGCCTTCAAAATAGCTTTAGAGATGTCACTTGAAGTGTCCATGTTGATCTGGATTATAGCAGGGTTTTCTGGACTGTTGTTGTTGTTGTTTTCTGGAAAGAATTTCTCTGTGTTGTATTGTCTGTCCTAGACTTGCTTTGTAGACCAGCCTGGCCTCGAACTCACAGTGATCCACCTGCCTCTGCTTCCCAAGTGCTGGGATTAAAAGCGCGTGCCACCACGCCTGGCTATGCTCTTATATAAAGACATGGAGCCATTATAACTGATAAAAGTTTTGGCTCTATAGATGGGCAGATTCTCAGCTATACTAGCCTGACTACCCTATATCCCACCTCATGGCCTGTAACCCCTCTCTCACTCAGTGTCCGCACCTGTTCCTTCCTGCATCTGATTCTTCTTCTCACAGAGACCTCCTCTCACCCTGGAAGCCCTACCTACCTTCCATCTCCTGCCGAGCTATTGGTTGCTGTGTCTTATTAAGTTAATCATAAAGTGAGGGAGGAATAGTGTTTATAAAACCTGAGGCAGGTGATGAGCCATAAGAATAGCAATACTGAAGTCTGAACATTACTCAGTTCTCTGTTGGTTTCAATATCAACAATTGAATATACAGAGACCCCCCCCCCCTTTACACAGTGTACCAAAGATACACCAGATGTACAAGATTCTTCGGTGTGCATCTAGTCACAGCATGTTCCACACCACCCAGAAATGCTAGCTCTGTAGAATGATAGAATGGCCTTTTGAAATGTCAACATAGTATGTAACGATAACATCCAGTGAGGAATAGGGCTTCTCCCAGGTAACACTAAATCATTGATCATGGTTACATGATGACCTCCTTTTTTTATGCGAAGCTCATGGGTCCAGGATTCAATGAGTGACCTCACTTACTACCATCACAACCAATGGCCCACTGAAATCAGTGCTTCTCTTCCCACAATGCTAAGCTTTGGCAGTTTGGAGGACCCAGTTCCAAGAAAAAGACAAACTTTTATTAAGAGACACAGGAGGAATCCTATTAAACTCTAAGCCGTGGCCATTATGCTTCTGTGTCTTTATCGAGAAGCAGGACAAGAGAAGAGGCCCTTCCCAGGAAAGAACGGACAGCATATGCATTCCACAGAAATAAAACATAGCAAAAGTACAAAGAATGCACTGCATGCTCACTTATCCCAGTGAGGTTTTTATGTCTGTTTTTTTTTTTGTTGTTGTTGTTTGTTTGCTTGCTTGCTTTTTGGTTTTCTTTTTTCCACATTTGGTGGTAAATAAGTCAACTCTCAAGCATATCTGAAAAAAGGTATAGTGACCAAGATAACTATATTCTCTGCAAAAAGAAAAAGAGTGTTTTAATGGGCACACTAGGGAACCTGCCCATGCAATGCGACGTGTGAAGGTTCTCAAGAAATAATGGTAAAAGGACATGGTGGGTGTGATCCCACCACAGATTCTTGCACACATTTTTGCTAGAAAATGAGACTACCCAGTATCCTGGCTTAGCCTTTCTCAGCTAGAAACATCACATCTTACAAGTGGGTCTGAGTAATTATTCTAGTTCAAAGCCAGATTCCCTGCTCAAGACCACAGCTCATATTGCCCTTGCTGCTTAGGGTATTGCAGCTGATGACCATCAGCAAATCCCTCCATAAAATTTACTGCAATCCAAAAGGTGCTTGTGTTCTCAAAGGCCCTGCTTCCTGCTGGGAAACAGAGTGAACTGAACCACAATGTTGTCGTGAAATGTGTTACTCAGTACACTTGCTATGTCAGCACATCTCTTAGTTTCTTATTTCTGACATTTCACCTATAAAAAAAAGTTTATTCAGTATTCAGAAATATATATAAATTTAGGAATATATGAATAAACAGTACATATCATATATATTAAGATATATAAGTAATATTTGTATATTACTTATACTCAAATATAGGGTACTATATGTGCACACAAGATATATTTAGAATGTATAATGTATAATTACATTATTTATAATCTACTTCTACTATGATTTGCTTATAGAAGTCTCATGCAGCATTGCCTATTTTTAGCTTTAAAGAGAAAAAAAAATAATGAGTGATTCTGACAGAACTCTCTGCCAATATGATATTTAGGAAGCTGTTACTACAAGGTTGAATTGTCAGAAGGCTAGTGACCCATGATCCAAGTTTCATGCAGGCCAGTGTAAAGGATGAAAAACTGACTGCTCAGGTCTCGGTTATTTCTACTGAACCTGATCACACCACTTCCCAACATGAAGAGACCCAGGAATGCATCTAAAAAGGGAGTATTGGAAAGGATAACGTCATCATTTTGGTTTGGATATGACTGCCCTCATAGGCTCATGTGTTTGAACACTTGCTCTCAGCTGAAGTTATGATAACTTTAGGAGGTTGAAACTTCTTGGAAGCACAGCATCCCTAGGGTTAGGATTCTAGGGTTTTATAACCTCGTCTTATTTCCTGTTCTCTCTCCACTTACTATGAGAGAATGAAATATTATCAAGTTGCCTTCTACCTGCCAGAATAATCTCCCATTCCTGATGCAGTAATGGAGAGTGTCCTGTCTAGAACTATAAGCTCTTCTTCTTATGTTGCTTTTTCAAGTTTATTTCTCCAAAACAATACAAAAGAAAGTAATATCACCACTGACAATCCAGTGACTACGAAACCACCATTGTTGTGTCACCAGCTACTTGTTACTGGCTAATTCCGAGGGAAACTCTCTAATAAAAAAGAAAATAAGATGTTCACAAGCCAAATACAATTAGTCCCTAATTCAAGTGACTGAACTGAGTTCACTTCATCAGTCTGCTGTGGGATTATGTTTATGTGAAGAGCTAATCATTATGTGAATATTTCATAGGTTTGAAAATCCCCCAAATCTCATCTTATTAAGATCAGACAGCACATGTCTCTACACAGCCAGTAGAGTGAATTTGAACTGATAGTCCTTAATCTTTAGCAAAAAGCAGCAGTTGTTCTGTAAATTTACACTACTAAAATTAGAGGCCTGTGAGATAGTTGTGAAAAGATTCTAATGTTGGAAGAAATTTAAGAAAAACAACCAACTTAAATGTTGCAAAAGCAAGAAATCAAAGTAAGACTGTCCTTTAATTCACATTTTTAAAAGACTTTCAAAAGAATGGAGGAATTTGGCAGTTTTGGTTTGATTGTTTTTTTGTCTCTATCACTAGCTGTAACTTCACTTGCTGTGTTGGCTTTTTATTATTTTATACATTGAAAGATTCATATCTCAGGATCTGTGCACCTTGAAACATGTCATGTTCCATAGGCTCACAGGGTCCTTGAAACCTGCCAGAAGAACATCATGATGGGTGGATCGGGGCCCAGAGAGGTCTGCACTATTGCACTAAGCAAGGACAATACAAGTAGTAAACATGAACCCCTACTCTGATCTGCCCAATGGCAGGACATTCTCCACAGTTATGTGGAGAGCGCGGACTGACTCTGACATGAACTCTGGTGCTCCATTTTTGACCACTTCCCCTTGGTGGGGAGGCCTGGTGGCACACCCTTCCTTCTTATAGATATGTACATACTGTAGCTTTTCTCTGACCTCTCACTTAAAAGCACTTGTCATCTGGAGACTCTGATAGCCTGAACAAGTGTCCAAATGCCCCATTTGTACTTAACTTATGATGTGAGCTGAGTGCATGTATGATCATGAGAAAGACAAGAAAAAGTATGGACTCAATGGAATTTATTAAGAAGAGACCCTAATACTGACAATTTTATATTGCTACTAAAGCATAAATTGTTTTGACCATCTATGTGTGCCCACAGTTTTATGGTCTATCTCATTTACTAACCTTCCAACAGTCTAAATAATATAGTAGTACCATTTTACTGATAAGAAAGATTACAAAAGTTAATTGATTTTTCATAGATATACACCTGAAAGGACATTAAGTGGGCTGTGACGGTAATTAATAGTAAATGTTTACATCATTCCTAAGAGTCTATGCGAAGTTTATGTTTCAGAATGGGACTGACAGCTTGTTGTTGCTATTAGGCAGCTGTGTTTGTTAGGTATTTTTCTTAAGGAAAATCAACTGGACTATACTATATGAAGTGTTGACAAACAATAGTCCCTCAGCCAAATCTGATAGAAGTAGATATGTTTATTATAGTGTTCTTGCAATTTAGTAACATCATCTTTATTTACCCAATTCCTTGCCTATTGGGTAGAAAAGAGATAAAACCCCAAACTCCAAATACTTATGAGTTGACCTTTCTCCAAAGCCTGTCCCTTTCCATATATATGTATAATGCTATACATAAGCCAATACATCATTAGAGATCTTAGTACCCTTTCACAGTGCCTCCTGTTAGCACATTTCAAATTTGCAAATATACTATAACATAAAATCTAACATGAAGGAAATTTTCACACAGTTCAATGTCATATTTTGTTACTATGAAATTATAATAATTTACAAATATAATACTTGTTTTCAATAAAATTGTTATCAAATAACAGTAAATAAAGAGTAAGAGTTATCTGGGCTTTGTGATATTGAATTCTCTGGTTCACTTTAGTTTCATTGTTTTTAATTTATTTTTGGCTATTTTTGATATTGTAATTTAATTACATTTCTCCCTTCCCTTTCTTCCATTAAAACCCTCACACATATCCCTTTCCATTCTCCTTCAAATCCATGACCTCTTTCCTGTTAATTTTTACTGCATGCATTAATTTGTATACATCTGTGTGAGTTCCTAACCATAACCTATTTAGTACATATAATGTTATTTGTATGTGTGTTTTCGGGATTGACAGTTTGTATTTTGTTCACCTTTATGAAATCTTTTATAATTGGCTGGTTTTTTTTTTAAACAAAATCTCAATTGTTCAATTTTACCAGTAAAGTCTCAGGAACAGGTGATGGGTGAAAGCCTCCTAGCTCACAGAAGCAGAGACCGCATCCAGTGGACCTTCCTCCTCAGCCAGAAGGAATACCTTCTCTCCTATGCTGTCTCAAAAAACCTCCTTTCTATTGAATGTCCCCTCCCTTCTACTTCCTGTGTGTCTGTGTCCATCATCTTTCTTTTCCTTTCCATGTTTTTCTCTTAATAACCCTATGTTCACTTCCAGTCAACTAGTGTCTTGTTCTTCCTCTTAGCCTATGGTTTACTTTAACCCTGTTTACAATATTCAAGCACAAATGTCTTCTACTAAAGGTTTGTACTAGCGTGAGCAACTAAACAGGTTTTTCCAATAAATTACACAATCTCAGGGTTCATAGTGTGATCACATATCCTGCAGTGTTTCAACAAATCTGAAGACAAAACTATAAATTTTTTAGGGTAAAATATTTTTTTGTTAATTTGTTTGGTGAGCCTAATTAATCGCTCCCAGCCTCCACTGCCATTATTAGAAGCATGCATCACTTGGCCTGGGTGTAAGTTTACAAAGCTTTAGAAGTCATGCACCTTTTAACGTTTTCGCTTACCTTTTTTAAATTTCTTATAGATTTGGATGATCCAGTAGTAACTGTACATCAAAGTATAGGTGAAGCTAAAGAACAGTTTTACTATGAGAGAACAGTGTTTCTCCGGTGTGTGGCCAATTCCAATCCCCCTGTGCGCTACAGCTGGAGACGTGGCCAAGAGGTGTTGCTACAAGGATCTGACAAAGGAGTAGAGATTTATGAGCCCTTCTTCACCCAGGTAAGAGATTATGGACACTATTCTTCCTTCAGCTGATTTAGGCAACATTCAGTGTTATAGATCTTTTGTAAAACAAAATATGTTTGCTTGAAAAACCAGCAAACTTAGATATAAAAGACAACTTGCCTTGTATGTGATGGGTAAACTGGAAATGCTGATTCCTGAAATAATTTTAAAGTCAATGCACCCTGAGATGGTTCCTTATCCACACAGTTACCTGTTTTCTTTGAGAAAGCATGACTTCACATTTCAATCCTAATTTTGATTGAAAACATATTTTAAAGGAATAATAGGAATTTTCGAACTGGCAATGACAAACCAATTATTATGTTAATTCCATTCATTACTATCATTACATATATACATATATATGGATAAACACTAAAGTATATGTGTCCATGAATATGAAATGATATGTCCATTTAGTGTTGCTTGTATGTATATATCTTTAGGTTGGATGATTTGATATTGGATCAACAATTAGGAACTTCACTTCCACTGTGGAAGATTAATAAGTTCTCTAAGATCTTGTTCTTAGAGAATAAGTTCTCTAAGATTTCACAATCATCGTAGTTGGCTATATTTCAGGGACCACGCACAGGTTCATCCCTGACAAGTAGTCCTAAAGCTTAATTAGACAACTGTTGGTTACCCCGCCCCAAGTTATAAATGCCACTATTGTACCTTTATGGATATCTTGCTGTGCTGGATATGTTTTGGTTCATAGGCATCACAGCTGCATAGTACTACTGGTTGCTTTTCTCCCTTGAAAAATTGCATAGCATTTTCATATACTATGAAACCCAATCCTGAAGGTGTAAGTTTTTCAATTTGATCCAGCTGCATTCCTTGTAACCCTGTGTCCAAAGAACATTGTGTCTTTAGTAATAGGGACTTATATTCAATTTCTGGATGGAATTGTTTAGGGTACCTCTTGGTCTTCCCAGATCAAAACTAGAAAGGATGTTTTTCTTGTCTAGTACTGAAATTTTTCTTAATCTATAGGTTGTGGAGAGAGGGGACAAAATTACCTCTATGTATTATAACTTCATTTAAACATTTACCTTTGTGTACTCATACACTTGTATGTACACACAATTCTATCATAACACATTCTACAAAATTTCTTAGAAAGGAACTCTCCATCATTACTTGACTTTTTTTTTTTCATTTTTTTTTATTAATTTATTCTTGTTACATCTCAATGTTTATCCCATCCCTTGTATCCTCCCATTCCTCCCCCCCCCCCCCATTTACCCATTATTCCCCTCCCCTATGACTGTTCCTGAGGGGGATTACGTCCCCCTATATATTCTCATAGGGTATCAAGTCTCTTCTTGGCTACGCTGTCCTTCCTCTGAGTGCCACCAGGTCTCCCCCTCCAGGGGACATGGTCAAATGTGAGGCACCAGAGTACGTGAGAAAGTCGTATCACACTCTCCACTCAACTGTGGAGAATATTCTGACCATTGGCTAGATCTGGGAAGGGGTTTAAAGTTTACCTCCTGTATTGTCCTTGGCTGGTGCCTTAGTTTGAGCAGGACCCCTGGGCCCAAATCTTCCTATCATATTGTTCTACTTATAGATTTCTAGGACCCTCTGTATCCTTTTAATACTATTCAGCTATTAAAAACAAGGAATTCCCGAAATTTGTGGATAAATGGATTGAGCTAGAAATGATCATAATGAGTGAGTTAACCCAGAAGCAGAAAGAATCAAATGGTATATACTCACTTATATCTGCATACTAGCCCAAGGGGCATGTCCCACAAAAGCCTTCACTTACCAGGAAACTGGGACAGAGGGCAAGGCATCCTATTGGGACTCTAAATGAGAGACGCATGGGAGAACAGCAAAATAAAAGGATACAGAGGGTCCTAGAAATCATTACCTGACTTAAGCCATATATTTTAATGGAAGCCCATGGATTTCTGTCTTTACTGCATCATATTTGTTATGCTTTATTACAGACATTACAAATGCCAATGACTGCTGAATCTTATAGGGCAAAAAGGATGTTTGACTCTACCTAGGAGAACGAATTAG
Source organism: Acomys russatus (assembly GCF_903995435.1). Taxonomy (NCBI): domain Eukaryota; kingdom Metazoa; phylum Chordata; class Mammalia; order Rodentia; family Muridae; genus Acomys; species Acomys russatus. The sequence continues at coordinate 76,834,857 of NC_067137.1, read as the reverse complement.
GAACTGATAAGTCCTACAGTGAATGGAATGTGCACATCTACCCTTTAGAAAGCAGGACCTGCTGTTGCCAGGTGTCTTTAGTTGGACACTGTGCTACCATTTTGAAAATGCTTGAATCCAAAGCTTATGCAAGATTGACCCAGTGACACATAAAGTTTAAATAATTTTACAAATGAGGAATTACAGACTATTCTGTTTCCTCAAAATTGTGATAATTGATGAAAATTAGAATAGATTGAGGCTTTCATGTCTAATTCTAACCTTCTTGTACATGTTCATAGCACAGAAAAAAGTGATAAGGAGAATATTTTTACTTACAAGTCTACTTAGCAGCCACCAATGGCCTGATTTATAGCTGGTAATTGCCTACAGAAGCTGCAAGTACTGTGATTTGGGGTAGTAGAAAGCAGTGCTCTTGATTAAGATTATTTATTTTAAAATGATAACATTAGTCATATAATAGTTTACAAATTTATCAAGTTATTTTCTCTACATTAGAAGATTATAAAAAGCATATACTCTAAACTAATTATACTTATTTTTGTGCTTGAGTTAAGAACACCAATTATTTATAGACCTACAAGTGCTATTTTATATTTAAATGTATTTATGTTATAGTCTGAAAATATTACCTAAGGCCATATTTCTTTTGTGTAATAACTTTGCTCTTTCATGTTATGAACATATATATATAGTATTTATTTCTTGGCACAATTCCCATTGACTACTAAAAATACTTTATGATGAACAATCTTTAAATACTAACAATGTTTATATTAGAGCATGTCTAAATATAAACTCTGTTTCTATAATGATAATCTGAGTATTTTATTTAAAAAGTATTTTCTACACTTCTAGGTATTAGAAAGTTCAGTATTAAGGTATTAACACCCAACAAGGGCATTATAATTCATTGTAATAGTCAGGGACCACCAAAAAAAAAGCACACTTTCATAACACAGTGACTTCTATGATTGATGCACCTACTCCTAAAATAAAGGAATTCATTTATTAGTGAGGGCACACACATTGATGTAAGGACTTGTAAAGGTCCCATTCCTAATACTGTCACAGGGACAGTTAAATTCAGCATATATTATGGAGGAGGCATAGAAACCACTGTAGTGTTCTGTAGTTTAGGACTATTGTAGTTTATAATGCACAGAGGTAAACTTCATCCACAATGTATAGGCGATAGAAGAGCTTTACCAAAAATTTAGGGATGTGGAGGAAAGGCTCTGTTCATTCTTACATTATTGATACATAAGCAAGTGGTTAAGGAAATGATGATTATGGTGCCAAAAAAACAGTTGAAATAAAAGCTAACAAAATGGTATGCAAGCATGTAAAATATAGACAATAGCATCTAAAACAATGAAGCGAAGTGATTTTCTGCTGATTTTCCATGCCTGAGATACACTAGACAGCAATTTTCCTATGTGGAGAAGAGTTTACTGTGAAGATGAAAGAGTGTACTGGACAGTGCTGGATAGATTCAGATGAAAGGTTATATACTTCTTATGCTTTTAATGTTAGGAAATTAAACTTATGTGATCTATATTAGATTTTCAATATTAATGTTATTAAGTGCTGTCTCATTTTTTGATAGAAATCATTTCAAAGATGATGAGATTATCTTGTGTGCCTGTGTGTACAGGCTAATAACAGCATCAATTTGAACTGAATATTTATTTCACAATCCTCTTGAGTTTCTTGCACTTATTATTTTCATAATGAAATCAGCATGTGTTTTTTGAGGCGGATATGAAATCTCTGCTACATAATAAGTTTAAGAGGAATAATTTTCATTTTCAAATCTCCACTCACTTAATGTTGAAAGAGAAGGCAAATATGTATTCGTATGTATCTGTATGTGTATAATAAAGTGAGGTACAAATTAATATAAATTAGAAACTTCATGCTTTTCCCAGTAGCTCAGAATTATATATATATATGAGAGACAGAGACAAAGACAAATATGGACAGAGACTGACAGAGACAGAATAAGTAGTTTAAAGGTCTAGTCTTCTTTTTTTTTTTTTTTTTTTTTTTTAGGGAATGTCAACACTGGAACAGCCACAGGCTGACATATAATTATCTCCTTATGTATTTCATAACATAATACAATTTTAATGGATTATATTTATTGATGAGCATAAGATATTTTTAAAATTAAATTATAAACTTTCTATGTGATTGCCAATAACTATGAATTTGACCTTCAGAGGTTGCATATCTACTTGCCATTTTCCTAAAATGTTTATAAAAATATTTATGACATTATCTTGTATATTGTAATTACATCAACTAGTTATAAGACTGAACATATTCATATCATTTACATAATTAGCTACAATAAGACTAGTTAAAATAAGTATAACTAGACAGTAATCTAATCAAAATTCATTTTTAAAAATTGTGGAATATCACATGCCAAAATAATTTTAATATCACAGAATATTATATGAATAACAAAATAAATCTAATGTTTTATGATAAAGTAATTATTAAATGATAAGATGTAAATTATATGTTAACATATGCACACACAAGCCATTTGAAACTGTGCATATATAATATCTAAACACGAATTCATATGCTTGTTGGTATTGTATGAATTACATGTAGTTTAAAGTTTTTCCTCAGATGGCTAGATGAACCATGAGTTAAGAAGACACTTGCCACTAAGTGTGATGGCATTTTTTGATCTCCAAAACCTATTTGCAAGTGGAAGGACATCCTCTCACCATCACATGCTTGCCGAACAGGTGCACACTCATTCGTGTGCACACATTCACTCTCTCACACACAATCACAATACACAATCATACACTGAGGCGCATAAAATTACTTTATAAATCATAAAATTATTCTGTATCACTTAATAAATGTAATATGTTAAATGGGTAAAGTACAATTTCATAGTTCAGCCTGTAGTTACTCTTAGTCAACCAACAAATTAACAAAATTGTCTATTAGCACCTCTTCTCTTCATAAGTGCATAGGTTAGCGTTACATATTGCCTTAAGGAATTATTTTTCTGTGATCTCCATAGATCTCCCAGATTCTTGGAATCTTGAATTGCAACCCTAGGCTCCTCTAAAATCACTGGGAAGCTAAAACATGGAAAATGATTAAAATGTTTTCCCATTTGCCTCCATGCATCTTTCTATATACCTTTAGTAGTTTGTCAGCTGAATGTATGGTTACAGCTTTACAATGAAAAAGTATATTTAAGACGGAACAGGATTAAATACAATGAAAGAGCCAGTTAGAGGAGATTCTGAATGTGTGCATATGGTGCATATTTCATTGGTTCTCTGCTTTCCTAATGCTTCCACTCTTTAATACAGCTCCCCAAGTGTGGTGATCTGCAGCCACAAAATTATTCTCCTTGCTACTGTAATTTTGTAATTGCTGTAAAACAACTGTAATTTTGCCACTTTTATGAATTGTGACACATATCAGTGTTTTCCAATGGTCTTTTGGGGGGCCGGTCACGACCCACAAGTTGAGAACTGCTGGTTTAGAGGAACACATATCAAGTTCATTTTAGGATATGTTAAGTTTCTATGTCTTTGAAGTATCAAAAGCACATGTTAAAGCAAAAATTTGGGCAATGGGTCACGGGGGTCTCTGAGACAGAAAAACAGAGCTGGCAATAAAACCTCAGAAGCCCAACATGCTAGCTAAGGAACCCAATGTAAGCAGTGGAGCCAAAGCCCAAGCTGAGAGCAAAGTTTACCTCTTTCCAGGAGTAAGACTAATAAGGTCATATGAGCAGTGAACATGTAAGGGAAGAGACTGAGGGCTGCTGGGATAGCTGACCAGGGAAATTTGTTTGCTGCCAAGCCTGATGGTCTGAGTTTGAGCCCCAGGCTTTACATGGTAGTATGAGAGAATCCGATTACTGCAAGTTGTCCTGTGATCTGCATATGCCCACAGCCACACATGTAACCACTCCCCACACGCCCCCCCAACACACACAGAGAGAGAGAACGAAAGAGAGAGAGAGAGAGAGAGAGAGAGAGAGAGAGAGAGAGAGAGAGAGAGAGAAATAAATAATAAATACAATTTATTAAAAAATAACCTGGGTTGATACATGATAAATTTCATAAGTGAAGATGGCTAATATTTATAACACCATGTTAATTTCTCTGAATGTTGGTGAATGATCTTTGCTTTATAAATTACACTGCAAAGTCTTTCCTAAAACAAGGCAAATAATTCATTTGACATAGCTGGGACACTGGTCAAGTTTCATCTTTTTAGAAAAGTGAAAAGTGTAGTATTCATGGGAAGTGATGGGAGTATTCATTATCTAAATTTTAGTGATTATTTCACAGTATGAATTATAAATAGAATTTTGCTTATGTAGCTGAGGAAAATACTATATGTTTGAATGATTTAAAATGGAAATTTGACACGAATGGAAGGACTGTAGCGTGATGCCATGTGCACTGCTGTAGATCTCCATGTCTATGGTAAAAGCCAGGCAGTACAGCTGTGTCTGTATAAAAAGCCATGCTTTGGCTTTCTGTGTCAAGATGCTGAATACTTCAGTTCACACTGGCATGTTGGATACATACTAATTTTACAAATTAAATGATGTTATTTAAGCTAAGAAAAGGGAAAAAGAAATGCACTGCCCTCCACAATTCAATGTGTGAAATAAGAAAATGAGCACTGTGAAAGTTCTCCCATAAAGGATGTCATTGAGATGTTATTTTGCCATGAATAACACATTCCTTATCAGAGGAACTATCTTGAGAAGGGGCAGGGAAGGTTTTACAAGATTAGGGAATTCTGAGGACTCCAGCTTGGGGTGAGCAGGAGGATCTTTTCCACTGTGTGTGTTTGTTCTAGTCCTGCCTGCAACACTTTCATCCGATGCTTCTCCAGTCCTGCTCGGGAAGAATTCCTAAGGTATTCAGAACTGTCTGCACTGCTTCACATTTACATGAAGGAGCAAACCTTGAGCTTCTGTGTTCAAACAGCAAGGGCAATAACAATCCAGAAACATCTCGCAGCTTCTTCCCATCAGCCCGCTCAGTCTATTATCTGACCTTGCTCCATCTACACCAAATATTTATGTAGATCAGCATAATGTCCTATCATTAGGTTTTCTTCTCTAATTTGCTGCAAAACCAGTGTTTCGTGTGTTGGCTCTTCTTCAGAATACAATAGTGTTTCCTGTTGAAGCCTGCATTAGACTGTGGTGTTTGTTGACTAAACTCTATTATTAAGTGTACTATTCAGAGCTTTGCACAATAATTTGCATAACTACCGCCAGAAGTAGGCTTTCCTCCCCTAGGAAGCAAGTTTGCAAAGACAACATTATGAATTTTCATTGTTGTCTGTTAGTTTTTTTACCTCTAGGCATATTCCAATATTATGCTTAAATGCAGTGTTTCTGTTTTACATTATGACACATTCTTCTAATAATAACCTGACTGAATGTATTACAATACTATGTGTCCGTTCATTCCTTCTAGTTACTACTGACCTTTGCTAATGACCTCTTCTCCTATTTCAGGGTGAAACAAAGATCTTAAAACTAAAGAATCTTCGACCTCAGGACTATGCTAACTACAGCTGCATAGCTTCGGTGAGGAATGTGTGTAATATTCCTGACAAGATGGTGTCCTTTAGACTTTCCAATAAAACAGGTACGGAACTGCACATGTAATTAATACGTGTGCTTCCCACAACTAGCTTTTAGAAAACTATTTAACCTACTTACAGGCCACTTGATGGCTACAGAGGATGGAACTCATCTTTTCCTGCCCTGATATGTTTGGCTCTAAAGCTTTTAGTAAAGTAATAAGGAAAAAAAAAACCTGAAAGAGGCTGTGTATTATTAGGTGTATAATGTAGAATTACTAGTGTTTTAAAATACTGTAGTCATACAGTTTACAAATTAGTCTATATATCACTTAAAGAGATTTTGAGGAGTATTGGATTCATCATATAAAAATTTATCATCTAATTTGCTGAAAATGTCTTATGGTTACAAAGCTAAGTAAGACTCTTTTACAATGTTATTTTTCAAATAAAAAAAAATGCAGTGGGTAAATTCAAATAGTTTTTACCAAGAGAGTGTTTTTGTACAAGAAAAAATTAATGTGTCACTATGTCTGAAACATTTAGAACACACATTATTTCTTCTCCCAGCAAAGAACTGCTCAGCAAATGCCAACCAGCTTACTTGGTGAACATACGAGAGTTAAGATTTTATAGAAATATTTTCCAAACTGTACTTCTACCTCTGCATATGTTCCATCAAGTTGCTAAGTTGCTAAAATGTCTGTTCTTTTATTCATTCATTCATTCATTTATTCTGTAGTAATTTCTTGAGCTCGGCTGTGAGTCAGAATTCATATGTGTAGGCACATTGGCTAATGGTTGTACAGTAGGAAGTGCTGTATTAAGCACCTGCTGAAAGCCCATAGAAACAAATATAAAAATAATGTATAAAGGAAACATCAACTTTATAAATATGTTTCATTAAAAAACAGAAATACAAAATCAGAATGTTTTAAAACATTAAGTTAATGATTTCATGCCATTTTAAATTATTCTTTTTTTGTATTATTCTTTTTTATATCCTTTCCCATATTTTAAATTTAATTAATTCACTTTATATCCCAATTGTATATGCCTCCCTCGTCTTCTCCTGGTCTCACCTTTTCATGCCACTAAAAAATGAAAACAGCATATTGTAAAAGTAGAATAACATATAAACACTAACTATAATCATATATTGTTCATTCTTGACATGAAATAAATTTGAATTATTCTAACTTTCTATATATATTTAATTTTTACTTTTTAAAACTAGCATACAAGGTGTTGCTGTTATTGTGGTATTTTTGAACAATGGGTGGTATGGTGATTCTCCTTCCTCTTAATCTAATTTTTAAAAATATATATATCTTAGAAATATTTACTTTATTGTGTCCGTGTATGAGAGTGTGTGACTATGTGAGTGCATATGTGCATTGTGCATATAGAGGTCAGAGGACAGCATATGAGGGTCTATTCTCCCCTCCACCTTGTTTAGGACAGAGTCTCTCTTGTTCATTTTTGTAACACTGCAAATACTAGTTTCTGGCCAATTCTTCTATCTCTGCTTTCTACCTCATTTTAAGAGTGCTAGGATTACAGGAGGCTCAAGGGCTGTACCCTGGGTTTCAGGCTTGTGTAGCAAGTGTGTTCATTAGATAAGCCATATCCCCAAACCGTAGACCTTTGTGTGTGTGCGTGTGTGTGTGTGCATGTGTGTGTGTGTGTGTGTGTGTGTGTGTGTGTGTGTGTGTGCGTTAGAAGTCAGTTGACCCATGGAGGAAAAAACAAAATAAAAGAGAACTACTTCCTATTGATGGGTAAATATAGTTAGGTTTCTGAAAGGGAACAATGTAGTAACCAGAGTGTAGATATAAATAAAGACATGTAAGCCCATTAGCAATATTAAAATGAAAAGTGGCAGAATTCTTAAGGTGGATTTTGTTGCTAGCTCCCTGTTTTGGTTTGTTTGTTTGTTTGTTTTTTTGTTTTTAACAGAGGGCATGGTTGTGCTGTATTACAAATGTTCTGTTGAATATGTAAACATTATGTTCTATTCTATTGGTCTCCACAATACATATGGTTAATCCAAAAATAAATGCTATTGTTCCTTATAAATTGTGTACTGATGAATAATCTTGTATTGTTATTTATAACAATTATTATATTAAGCTGTGGAAATTATTTGAGATTTTGTTACTTGTTTAAGTCTTCCAACAACTAGAATCATACACATCATTTACCTAACGTCTTACACATTCAAATCAGGTGTGATTGCATCTTTCCTATCTGGTTTTGCTCAGTGTTGGGAGGGTTTGTGCATTTCATACAGATGGAATCATCCAAGCTCCCAAAGTGCATATGAAAGATTTCTCAGCTCTGACCATCTTTATGCAAGCAGGTCTGTAAAACAGTAAGTGACTCTAAGCCCAGTTTATTGTTCTTCTGGCATAAAATAGAAGCATAAATGTCAGGGACATAATGTGATATTGTAGGTTATGTTAAAAAGTGTTGTGATACACACAAAATATTAAACCTCTGTCCTGCAACACATTATGGAAAATATGTACACTACAAAAGATAAAAAATATATTGTAAAGGCTGCAATATGTTGGGTTAACATCTCCTGTAACAAATATGTTTGTTCAAAATTCCAAAATGAAACATTGGAGATTATAGTCCTGGTACAGGACAAAGAACAGAGAAGTATAATTTTTACTGTGAACAAACTTGCAGAGAAAATCTCTGTAGTCAATTAAACTTGTTAAGGGGGATCAATCTGAAGGCCTGTTTACAAAATGACCAAACCACACAACAAGCTAACATAGAAACAGCTTCATTGATAACTGTTCTTCAGAGTTCTTAGAACAAAGCAGATTCACCTTCAGTAGATGGCTGGGTCCATTCTACTCTCTGCGGAGGCAAGATTTTGATGTGAGAAGTAGGAGTACGGACACTGAAGACAGTTAAATATTTGATTTGGATAACAAGATAATTTCTTTGTCAGAATAATTTAATGAGCTCATTCCATTCAGTGCAAATGAGTTTTGTTAAGGAAAAAATGTTCTAGATTTTGTTAACATTTTGAATGCAGAGCACACGTGTCCCTTTAAACTTCAGAGTCATCTACAGATTAACCAACAATGGGCTGTCTTGGCTTTCACGGAATGAATTAACATTGCATTTCAATTATATATCAAACTAAGCAAAATGTTTAATAGTTTTTGAACTTCAACGATGACACTATTAAATGTTTTGTCACAGTAACATCACTATATATTACATCATATTATATTACATTATATACTACATTACATTAGCCAGATTGTGTTAACCCTAGTATGTCCCTTCATAGCATTTTATATAAAAGTGATAAAGTAATGTATTTACCTATTTCCTGTCACTCACACTGAACAAGTAACAAAGTGCTTGTTCCATTTCCAGGGTTTGATGGTAATTATCACATTAGTTTCCTTATGAAAAACCACTGATGCAGTTGTATTTTCCACAGTTGATTAAAATAAATCCACTTAGATTTGTAAATTTATAATCTTAATAAATAAGTATGTGTATTTTGAAATGATCATAATTATGGTAGAGAAGTATAAGTTATTTAAAATATGTATCCACAACACAGGCAACATAGAAAATATGATAATTTTTCATTTATTTTAATATATTTCAAGCACTTACATGTTGATGTGTCATGATTTCAATGGCAAATAAGAATTAAGTAGGTTCCCTATATTAGGATGAAAAACATGTTTTGTACCTGCCTGAGAGGTGATGATGAAGACTATAAAGAAATAAGACAGTTGGGTCTAATTTCACATAATTATATAGATCCTTTGATTTAGTCTACACAGCCTTACCATTTACAAAATTATCCAATTAAGATGCCTTCCTTAAATGTGGGTTGCACCCAGAGCAATGCATTACAAAAGTGGCACCGTGTGAACAAGCAGTGCAGTCCCATGCCTCCCCTGCTGTTTCTCCTTCCTCCTTGCCCTTCCTCTGCATCACCTTACCTCCCTCTTTCCATCCCTCCCTCTTAGCCCCTCTCTTCTCTTCTCTTCATACTCTCTGATCTGTCTTCATCCCTTTTCACAGGTTCAACAGATGAAAGTAAGATAAGCCTTCTTGAGTTTGGGATCAGCTATTATTTTATTTATCATAACTCAGCCAACAGTCAAAATCAGCACTGGCTGTGAACTGCATTATAAGTCTGTGTATGCTCTGTTCTTTTAATGGTGGTCTCCTATGTCTGGGGAAATGCAGCTACGTGTTATAAGGAATAAAGCATTATTTTAGTTATAGCAATTTGATAGCCAAAGTTTTGAAAGAACATATATAAATAATTCTTTGTATAATATATACATTATCAGAGGTTCCAATTTAAGATTAAGAGAAAGGAGTATTAGGAATTTTGCTCTTAAACATAAACACTGGTTCTTTCCACTCTATTGTGATTTTTTTAATTTTTTATTATTAATTTATTCTTGTTACATCTCAATGGTTATCCCATCCCTTGTGTCCTCCCATTCTTCCCTCCCTCCCCTTTTCCCCTTATTCCCCTCCCCTATGACTGTTCCTGAGGGGGATTACCTCCCCCTGTATATGCTCATAGGGTATCAAGTCTCTTCTTGGTAACCTGCTGTCCTTCCTCTGATTGCCACCAGGTTGTGATTCTTTATAGCTTTATATACTTTGTTCTGAGAAAATAGAAAGAAAGAAGCTCTAAAAGAGGGAGAGGAAGTTTGAAGCTTAAGAGAGATAACCACTATTTTGTCCTCTTATCAATATTATTTTTTAAAGGCAGGGACAAGATGCTAACGGCTTTATTATATGACAGTGAAATACCCACATTTCTGCCTATACTTTTTAATTTAGTATCTGAAATACTAGGGAAACTCTTTACTTTTGTTTTTTGAACCCTTGAACACTTTAAGATATTAGAAACAGGTAATTTAAATTACCTAAAACAATAGGGTTTACCAGTATAGATGTCAATGTTTAACAGTAAATGCCATTAAACTGTTGTTGACCATAGATGTTTTCCTGATCAGGCATGATGTTTCACACCTACAATCTCAGTGTTCAATGGGCTGAGGCAGGAGAATTATGAATAGTTTGAATCCAATTTGAAACGTTGAATGAATACCAGGCCATTAAAGGCTAAAAGATAAGGCCTTTCTCTCTCAACAAAGCCCCGATTGGGGTGGGTTATTATTGGGAGAGCTTTTTCGTAAATGATTTGATTCAGGAAATTAGGGTTAAAATTCAAGTATATGAACTTAGAGACATTAATTGAAATCTGTTTTTTAAATTACATTAAAAATTTTAATTTATTCACTTTACATCCAGATTGTAGCCCCCTCCCTCATCTCCTCCTGGTCCCACCCACCCTCCCTCTTTCCAGCTCTACCCCTTCACATACTCCTCAGGAATGGGGAGCCCTCCTCCCCTACCATCTCACCCTAGCCTTTCAAGTCTCATCAGGACTTCCCTCATCTTCCTCCTATGGGCTGACATGGCCACCCCGCCATGGAGAAGTGATCAATGAATGGTTAACAGGGTCCCTGTCAGAGGCAGGTCCTACCTCTCCTATTATGGGCCTCACATAGAGACTGTGTCGCCTTTCGAACACATATGAACAAGAGCACTAGATCTTCTCCACGCACAGTCCTTGGTTGGTGTATCAGTCTCTGTAGGCACCCCTGGGTCTAGATTTGCGGCCTGTGTTGTTCTTGTGAACTCCTGTCCTCTTCAGGTCCTTCTGTCCTCCAATGCTTCCCCAAGTCACCCTGAGCTGTGCCCCAACGTTTGGAGTCTCTCCATTTGCTTCGATCCCATTGGGTGGAGTCTTTCAGAGGACCTCCTGTCCTCTTCCTTCTCTTCAAGCAATTCCAGTGTCTATTCTAGTTTCTTGTCTGAATGAGCATTAAACAATCTCCCTAGGGTCCTTCTTGATATTTGGTTTCTTTAGGTCTGTGGTGAAATGTGGTTACCCTGTATTATACGGATTATATCTGCTTATAAGTGAGTACATACCATGTTTGTCTTTCTGGGCCTGGGTTACCTCACTCAGGAGGATCATTTCTAGTTCCATCCACTTTCCTGCAAATTTCAATATTTCCTTGTTTTTAATAGCTGAGTAGTATTCCATTGTGTAAATGTACCACATTCTTCAGTTGAGTGACATCTAGGTTGTTTCCAGATTCTGCTATTATGAATAAAGCTGCTATGAACATAAGTTGAGCAAATGTCCTTGTTATATGGTGAAGCACCTTTTCCTGTATATTCGCAGGATTGGGTATATCTAGGTCTTGAGGTAGAACTAGTCCCAATTTTCTGAGAAAGTGCCAGATTATTTTCCAAAGTGGTTGTACAAGTTTTCACTCCTACCAACAGTGGAGGAGTGTTCCCCTTTCTCCACATTCTCACCAGCAGGTGCTGTCACTTTAGTTTTTGATCTTAGCCATTCAGAAGACCTCTTATTGTACAGGATTGTCTTAGCTATTCAGAGTGTTTTGTTTTTCCATATGAAGTTGAGAATTGTTCTTTCAATGTCTGTAAAGAATTGTGTCAGAATTTTTATGGGAATTGCATTGAATCTATATGTAGCTTTTGGTAGATGGTCATTTTTACTATGTTAATCCTACTGATTCATGAGCAGGAGAGATCTTTCCATATTATGATATCTTCTTCAATTTCTTTCTTCAGAGACTTGAAGTTTTTCACACAAGTCTTTCACTTGCTTGATTAGAGTTACAGAAAGATGCTTTATGTTGTGGAGGGGGCTATTGTGAATAGTATTGTTTCCCTAATTTCATTCTCAACCCATTTGTCTTTTGTACACAGGAGGACTACTGATTTTTTGAGTTGATTTTGTATCCAGCTCTTTTGTTCAAGGTATTTATCAGTTGTAGGCTTTTCTTAGGAGACTTTTGGGGGTCACATATGTGTACTATCATGTCATTCAAAAATTGTGATACTTTGACTTCTTCCTTTCCAATTTGTATCCCCTTTCTCTCCTTTAGTTGTCTTATTTATCTGTCTAGGACTCCAACTACAATATTGAAGATACAGGGAGAGAGTGGACAGCCTGATCTTGTCCCTTATTTAAGTGGAATTGATTTCAGTTTCTCTCGATTTAGTTTGATGTTAGCTATAGGCTTACTGTATATTACCTTTACTATGTTTAGGTATGTGCCTTGAATCCCTGATATCTCAAAGAATTTTAACATGAATGGGTGTTGGATTTTGTCAAATACTTTTTCCGTATCTAAAGAGAGGATCATGTGTTTTTTTCTTTCAGTTTGTTTATATGGTTGATTACATTGATTGATTTATGTATATTGAACCACTCCTGCATGTCTCGGATGAGTGAAGGTTACTTGGTCATGATGGATGATAATTTTATGTGTTCTTACATCTGTATCTTTTTATTGGAGAGTCAAGACCATTGATGCTGAGCGATAGTAATGACCAGTGACAGTTAGAACCTTTTATTTGGGTTGGATGTGGAACTGTGTTTGTGTGCTTCTCTGCTTTTAGTTTTCTTCTAGTGAAGTTATTATATCCTGTGGGGTTTCGAGGGGTGGGAAGTTAACATCATCTGGTGGGGGTTCTCATTATACTATCTTCTGTAGTGCTATGTTTGAGCAGATATTTTTTTAAACATGGTTGTTTCGTGGAACATCTTGTTTTCTCCATGTTGAAAGTTTTGCTGGATATAGAGTAGTCTAGACTGGCATCGGTTTTCCATGGTACTTTCCCTTTTCCCTGGCAGGTTTTAGTATATTTTCTTTGTTCTGTACAGTTAGTGTTTTGATTATTATGTGGCAGGATGACTTTCTTTTTTGGTCTAATCTATTTTGTGTTCTGTAGGCCTCATGTATGCTTACACAAGATAGGGGAAATTTTCTTCTATGATTTTGTTGAAAATATCTTCTAGGCATTGAGCCAAGCATCTTCTCTTTCTTTGATCCTATAATTCTTATATTTTCTTTTAGCATGTTTTCTTGGATATTTTGTGTCAAGAATTTTTTAGCTTTAATATTTTCTTTGACAGATGCATCAATTTCTTCCTTTGTGTCTTCTATGTCTGAGATTCTTTCTACCATCTCTTGTATTCTGTTGGTGATGCTTTCTTTAGCAGTTCCTGTTTTTTTTTCCTAAGTGCTCCTTCTCCAAGATTTCCTATATCTTTTTTCTTTTCTGTTTCCATCCATATTACGATCATGACTTGTTTTACTTATTTCATTCCTCTATTTGTATTATCTTCTATTTCTTTATATGATTTTTTTCAATTCTTTCACCTATTTGTTTGTATTTTCCTGAAATTCTAATAGTGGTTTATTCATTTCCTCTCTAAAGACCTCAATCTGTTTGCTGATACCTTCTTGTATTTCTTTAAGAATTTTCTTAGTTTCTTCCATTATAATTTCCATAAGTATAGATTTAATGTAATTTTCTTGTGTTTCAGTTGTTTTACGTGATCCAGTGCTGCTTGCCATAGGATAACTGGGTTCTGAAGATGCCATATTGCTCTGGGTTTTCTGGGTTATGTTTTCACGCTGGCCTTTATCCATCTGGATGTCTATGGTGTTGGCTGGTAGATTCTGTTGCTCAGTGGAGTTGGTGGGGGGGCAGGGGGGAGAGGTGAGCCGTGTGCAGGAAGTTCAGTGTGTCTAAAGTTGTCCTTCTCAAATTGTTGGGAATGGTTTCAGATTGGCAGATGGTTCTCAGGGACTTGCCAGGTACTCTCCTCAGCTGTTTGATCTTAGGGGTCAAGTGGGCTCCTCATGTGTCCAAGGACTGTCCTCTGTGGAAGGGGAGTCCCATAGTTTGTTGCCTTACTACTACTGGCTTTCTTGTTCCAAGGTTAATGAGGTCCTACTGCCAAGCCATTGTGTTCTAACACTATGCTCACTGTCTTGGGGAGCCCAAAGTTGGATCTGCCTGGCCAAGTATCAGAAGATATCCATTCCAACAGGGAAAGGGCTGATATTTCAGCACCCTGAATGTCTTCTCCACCTGACAGTGAGTGTGGGCACCTGAGGTAGGAGCTTCATGTTCTGTTCTAGAAGGTAACCACTTCACTGCAGGTCTCAAGGTCGGTGCCACAAGATGCAGTTCCTGGAAATTCCTATTCTGTGGGTGATAGTGAGCACCTGAGATAGTATCTATTTATCCCAGTCCCAGAAAGTAACCACTTCACAGGAGGGTCTGAGGTTGGGGCCCCCACAAGCTATGGTATATTAAAAGTCTCTGCTCCATGGCAGTGAGCACCAGAGGTTGGAGCTGAGCTGCACAGCTGCCATAATCTAAGGCAACACTGACAGGATCCTCGGTGTTTATCTGGGGTTTATCCAGGTGACCTGGGGTTGGACCCAAGAGTTTCCCACACTGTAGGGTCTTGTCTCGCTTAGAAAGATAGACATTTGGGATTTGATGGTCCACTGCAGACTTATCAGTTGCTCTGCTCTCACTGCTGTCCAGTTACAGTGTGTACTTGGCTCTGCCATCTTGGATCTTTTGAATTCTGTTTTTAAAACTCCTTAAAATGATGGACAGCTGGGTCTTCATGTGGGTCCTATAAGAAGTGAAGTGGAGATCGTAGCTGGCATGGACGCTGTTGCTTGCTATTGGATCACGTTTCCCTAGCTGGGCAGCCTTGTCTGGCCTCAGTGGAAGAGGATGCATTTAGTCCTGTTGGGACATAAAGTGGGCCTCCCTTCTCTGAGTAGAAGGAGGAAGAGGGTGAGAAGGTGGTACAAGGAGAAGAGAAGGAAGAAAGAGGCAATCAGTATGTAAATGAATAAATAAAGAGAAAAGCTAGGAACAACAAAGGCTAAAATATTCACAGTCTGCTTTTATAGGTAGTAAAATCTAGATAAAACAGAAGTATTTGGTACATAGGAAATATTCAGTAGTTGATACTTATAATAGGATTTATTATTATAGGACTGGTGACAAGACTGGAAAGTTCATCGTCATTCTTTATGTTCATTGTCAATAAACTACTGTCTTACACATGAATACTACTTTCCAGAGAAATCTATGCAAACTAATGCTCATATGTCCATATCTGTAGGTGACTGGGCACTGACTATAAAGTTTAATATAAGTATAAATATGACTTTTTGAAATAGTTAAGTATGTACGGCAAGCAGAAATCAAACTCAAATCCATTTTTAAAAGTTCTTTGTCTCATAATGTTGTCTAACATTTTCTTTTTTCTTCATTTTCTAAATTTTATTCCTTATTATTTCCTTGTTTATATATTTCTCTCTCCCCACAAGTTCTTTGCATATATATTATGGATTTCAGTTTAGTGTTTTTATGTGATCCATAAGTGTGCAAGTTAGTGGATTTCTGCATATATATATATTTCTTTTGTTTTTTCTTGACTCCTTTTCTTCTATTCATTTGTTTTGCTCTATCTCTATGTGTTATTTTTTGTTTTGTTTTATATGTCTTATTTTATTATTACCTCTTTGAAGCCTGTTTGTTTTCTAAGTGGGACGTTAAGTGGGAAGAAACTAGGAGGAGTAGCAGGAAGGAAAACTGTAATTAGGATATGGTATGTGTGAAAAATATATTTTTAATAAAACAAGATAAAAGTTTGTAAAACAAATATAGGAAACAAATAAGGTTGTTGATACACACTGGATCATCCATCTAAGTGCTTCCTCGTTTCCTAAAGTAATCAAACATAAATATACTTCAGTTTCACTAATGCAACTTCAGAGCCAGGAAAATATAGAAGATGGCTTCCCCATCAATTGGATAGAAAAAGTAATGGTCATTATCAGGTTTCAACTTTGCTCTTCCTGAGAGTTTCCACAGCAACAAGATGACCCAGATTTTCCAAAATTCTATTACCATAGCAACAGAAAGTTTTCAAGTTGCTGGGCTCTCCTGCTACCTTGTATTTATTGTCCTCCCAATAAAATTTTGACATTCCTGATATCCAAGTTTATTTTGAGACTATAAATTCTTATCTATAAAGCATTCCACATCAACTAGCAACTTTCTGAGAAGGTACAATAATTTTTAAAACTGGATGGCAAAAAAATACAAGGTCAAAGAGACTATTAGTCAATGAAAGACAGTACTATATGTACTGAGATGGAAACAGATGATCAGAATGTTCTTTCAAAATAATATTAATATTTTGGGGCATCATCAAATAATGTTTTCCAAAGCCATCTAAAATTGTCACCTAATATGTTTTCAGTGAAATTGTTTTTAATTTAATAGGCTACTTATATTTAATTATAACAAATCATCATTTCTTTATCTATTTCTTTACTTGAATGTGTGTTGAGGAGGTTCGTCTGTTCCACAGTGTACTTGTAGGGGTCAGAGGAAAACTTGCAGGAATTGGTTCTCTTCTTCCATGATTTGGGACCCTAGGAATAGATCTGTTTGCTACCCTTGGTAGCAAGTGCCTTTAAATGCTATCCACCCACCCACCCAGCCCACAAAGCATTATTCATAAGAAAACTTTAAAGGAGCTTATACCACTTGCTTAATAATTACTTCACTGAGTTAGAAGGTAAATTAAGTACTTTTTTTCAATCCTAAGAATATTAATTTTATATTTTTAAACTGAAATTTGTAGAACAGAGTATGGTTCTTTCCAATATTTCTATTTCTAACAAAAGCCTTAGGAGTGCGGTTATGCTTCTGCCCTGCCTTCTGCTCAGCTGCCAACCACAGCTGAGGCTTCTGCTTCTGAGACACATAGACTACTAACTCTGTCCTCATGCCAGTCACAGGAGTCCACTCCTTTCAGCCTAGCATTTCTCAGTCCACAGAAACTGTTCATGATCTGGGGGGAGGGGGGGTTGGGATGGAAAGAGGAAAACGAAATAGAGGAGATTAGAAAAGGGAAGTAAAAAGTCTAGAGAGAGAAGAGATAGACAGACAGAGAGAGGGGGTGGGAAGGGAGGTTAACCAATGACATTGTCATTTTGTGTAATAGTTATTCAAAAAATGCTCTGATGAGTACTCTGAGACCACATGGGCTGTGTACAATAAATGCACACTGCACATGCAAACCTTTAAGCCATTTGTAAACCTTCTTCCTTGCATTATAGCAAAGTTATCAATATGCAATTTTTACTCAGGTTGATAGATTCAAACTAAAGACATCAGGAAACTTCAATTTAAATTATATAAAATAAAAACAGTGCATTTATGCTCTTCCTAATACCATTTTTTCCACCAAATGGTGCTTTTGTAAGAAAAGTGGTATTTTTAAACTCACTTGTTAAAGTTATAAAATACAAACATAGACAAAAATATGTTCTTTACCATTCATTTTTAATTTTCAAGACTCAATAAAGAGTATGAACACAACTTGTCAAGTTCTTTGATACCCCCTCCAGTTTGGATAATCAGTTACAGTATACAAAAAGAATATTTTGCATGTTAACACAAATGTCAAGTGTACCGAAGTTTCAGTGATCTTTTTCATCTCAGGAAAAGTCCATAGCTGCCGTCCCAGTGACTGTAGTGTACTATCTGACTTCTCTCACTGGGGACCATCAGAAAACCAAAAGTTGCCACAGATCATCGATTTTTTAAAAGAAAGAAACTCCCAGTTTTGTTTTTTGTTTGTTTGTTTGTTTTGTTTTGTTTTACTTATTTTATTTTGTTTTGTTTTCCTTTTTTTTGTGATTGATTTCCCTGACTATTGGAAACCTGAATGCTCCGAGGCCAAATGGGATAATTTCTAAAATGCAAGATTATCTATTTTTAAGCAAACAAATGATTTCAAACTTCTATTGAAACTTCTATTTTCCTGAGGGGTTTGGCATTTTACAAATTACTGACTCAGATGAGAATGAAAAACTTGCCATAGCTGTTACATATAGCTAGTCCTATTGCCTGGTCTTTTTATTTGTTGGACTCTGAAAGTCCCAGATTTTAAATATCTTCTAGTTCTGAGCAAATCAGAACAATATATTCTTCCAGTGACTTAATCTATCACCCAGATATATCATATCCTATGTTTTGTTGTTTTCTTTCTTTCTTTTGGGGTTTGTGTAGTTTGTTTTCATTTGTCTTTGGGTTTTTTGTTTGTTTGTTTGTTTTGTTTTGTTTTTTGGAGACATTGTCTTGCTGTGTATTCCTGACTAGTATGAAACCTGCAATTCACTGTTTGGACATTCATAATAGTCCCCCTACTTCTGTCTCTTGAGAGTTGAGATTTCAGGTGCACACAACACCCATTATCAATGCTGATTATGTAAAGGCTTTGTCAACTGAACTTGAAAACAAAACAGAACATCTATTTGAAAGAGCTGTTGTGGATCCTATTCATTCTTTTTTTTTTTTTTTAATTAATTTATTCTTGTTACATCTCAATGTTTATCCCATCCCTTGTATCCTCCCATTCCTCCCCCCCCCCCATTTTCTCATTATTCCCCTCCCCTATGACTGTTCCTGAGGGGGATTATGTCCCCCTATATATTCTCATAGGGTATCAAGTCTCTTCTTGGCTACTTGCTGTCCTTCCTCTGAGTGCCACCAGGTCTCCCCCTCCAGGGGACATGGTCAAATGTGAGGCACCAGAGTACGTGAGAAAGTCGTATCACACTCTCCACTCAACTGTGGAGAATATTCTGATCTTATGGAGATTTTTATCAAGTCATTCAACTTTTTGTATTTGTTTTCCTACTAAGTAATACTGATTATGCGGTTGGTGAAATAAAATTTTATGTAAAAAACATTCACTATAATATTTGACTTCTATTTATCAAGTTAACAGTAGCATCAGCAAAATTAGAGGAAATGAGCTATCAAGAAATAGGTGCTGAACTGCCAAGTGACCCTTGAGTCTTAAGATCCTTGCATGCAAAGTCAAAGCTTACATTTTTTAAGACCATTAATGCCTGATTGTTTGTCTCATTATGCAAGGGTTTTTTAATACTATTCAAGAGGAAAATAGCCATCAAATAACTTTTGAACTAAATGCAGTTTTCAAGGAATCTTTGCAAATAGTTTTCTCAGTGACTTTCATTCTGAACTCTCTATCAGGGAAGGGTTAACCATACAAAGAGGATATATGGCTGCCCACTGCTCTTTCCCACCCATAAGGATTTTAATTTTCCTGAGGAATTATATGCTGTTACAGACATTGTGATGATAATTGAGATTACATGTAAACTTTGCAGGCAAATGGAGGGTCACAGTGGATGGGTAGGAAAGCCATCTGGCCAAAGGACTTCCTTCTATTTATTAAATTGTTTTGGGTTTGTGAAAAGTACAAATGATTCAACCTAACAATCTGCAATTCAGCAGAAATATTAAATCTCAACTATTTTGTTGCAACTACTTTGTTCATAATTGGATAAATAAGAAAAATGTTAAATCTTATATTCATTAAATGTAAACTCACTAATACATTACCAAGTTTGCTTAGTACCTTCTTTCGACTGTGTTGACTTCTGTAATAAAGGAAGCCAAACATGTTCTCCAAGTTTCTTGTAATCCATCATCCAAGTCAGCGAGTTACATGTAAACTTGTCAAATTTATTTCTTAGGGATAAATATTTCACCAAGCACTTACAAAACATATTTTTCCAGCAAAGATGAGACAAAATTCAAATAGCTTTCTTTTAGTGGGCCATGAATATATTTACTTGCTTAATACACTGTAGTGATAAAATACATATATACTTTTGTCTTTATACTAAATATTTGTGTTTTCCAGGAGTTGTCTGCCTCGTCTTAAACATAAAATTTATGACTAACATGGCTTTATGTGGTTATGGAATCTCTATTAAACACACAAATGTACCTAACAAAATTTGTTTATTTATCTGTGTGTCTTTTTATTGGCTTCTGTGAATATTTTAATTAAGTTGAAAAGACCACATATTGAATTCATCATATATCCAATATACAGACAATGTAAGGAAATAGGTTGGTAGGCTGGGAGATAATAGGCAGACAGAGCAACAGTTACATAAACATCACTTCATGAATTGTAAGTCAAGGTATTCTTTTTTATTTCATAATGTGGCACCTATTTCTCAAAGCACTACATTTTTTCAGTTATTAGTTCCTGTTTTGGGCAAAGTCTTAATGATGACATTTTCATTTATTGGGGGGGGGGTGATAAACTCATGTTCTTTCTGTTGCTACTCTGTTCCTATAAAAAATAGACTTGTCCAATTATTCAGTAAAATGCTTCAGTTTGTGTATTGGATCACAGTGCTTTCTGCCTGTTCTTTTCTGTTTTCTGCTTGTGTTGCTGTATTGTGCTACTTGAGCATGATATTGACTGGTGAATCGGTGATATGCTGCCTCCTGAATCCCCAATAAAGTCATCGATATTGATTAGTGATAGACATGCAGTGTAATGGGAATTTCTTGATTGGTACCTTGCCTTCTTGCTATTTTAATAGGACTTGTATGAAATCAGAAAAATTATCAAGAAAATTAGGTATAGCATGTTTAACATACACAGATGTTACATTTTGCTTGAAATTACTTCTTGGGTTTATCCTTTAAAAATATGGGGATATTGTTACTTTAATTGGATAAAAGAAGATATTAACTATTGATGCAGGCCAAATACAATATATATGTGTATATTAATGCAAAGTTGATTTATAATGTGTTAGCATGGTACCTATGTAATTATGTGTGTGTGTGTGTGTGTGTGTGTGTGTGTGTGTGTGTGTATTAAAACTTGAAACACTTCTGTATTTAAAAAACAATGGTAAGCCGCGGGGTAGCGGCACATGCCTTTAATCCCAGTGCTTAGGAGGTAGAGGCAGGTGGATCACTGTGAGTTCAAGGCCAGCCTGGTCTACAAAGTGAGCCCAGGACAGCCAAGGCTACACAGAGAAACCCTGTCTTGAAAAACAAAACAAAACAAAAAAATTTGGTAAATATTTTCTTTACAAATATATTTCTGTAGATCATCAATCTGATAAATATGGCAAATGTAGTTTGAGTAAAATTAATATTAACTGTGTTGGAACTAGAATGTGAAAGCTTTATTTCTAGTAACATTGGGAAATGAAATGTTGACAGAATATTGTGTCCATGCATTTCTGTGTAAAGGGGAAGTGAATTAAGAAGTGAGTTTGTTTTATCTCTCATTGACTAGTCGTACTGAGATGGTTTTATTGCTCTTTACTTTTTCCTAAGGAACATTCCATTTTGTGAAGCTTATATTTTTTTGTGTCTAAGGATACTGCTATTTAAAATCTAGGCACCTTCACTATCACATAATAGCATTGTCTGAAAACACAGAACAATATTTGGAAATATTCGGTCTGAAGCCTCAAGATAAGAAATCGAGCTATTTAAGTGTTGGGCTTGATTGCCATTTGACCCAGATCAATAAGAACACAAGTAGGCAGCATTTAGTAGTCACTGCAAGTCAAGCCAACACAACCCTGTAGTGACATGGACTACAGAGTTCATAGTTTAAAACTGCTACAGTTTCCAGTGAAAAACACAACCTTGTGGCTTTGAAATCCAATCCACCTACATGTAACACTTGTAACAGCCTTCTCTTTGGTAGCTTAATTTTTTAAAGTACTACTTGTAAATCTATTTCACTTTCATGTGGGGTCAAAAACTAAAGATGATATATGTACTCTTACATTTTATGCATATATTATTGCTGACTATAAGTACAGTCATGCACTGCATATTTGCAGAGGTGATTTGTTTTGCTTGCCTAATGCTTTATGCCCATGTTTTGTAATGCCTCACTTCATTCTCCCTCAAGCCCTGGCAACCACGGTTCCACACCATGAGTCTGTGAATTTGATTGACTATGTTAGATACTATTTATAAGGAAAATTAGATAGTATGTGTCTGTTAACTGCTTATTTTTCTTATCAAAATCTTCTCAGAGTTCATCCATGTCTTCACATATTACAGAATCATTCATTTTGAAAAACATAACTTATTATGTCATATGCAGAGATTATATTTACTATATCAAATCCCCCCTACATAATTTGTGATTTTTTTGTCTGATTTTTGGTCATCATACTGTAGTGATTATAAAACTCCTAATATCTCTGAGCTCTTGATTTAATTTTCCTGAGTACTATTCAGGATCCTAAAAAGCATTTCAAGGTAATCTGAAAGTTATATTTTTAATTGATGATGAACCTCCATGCTGATGCTTGCTGCACTGTTTTGTTCCATTCTCAGTGTGAAACCTTCTGAGTTTTCCAAAATGTCATCATGCTATTATGTATTGAAAAATACCAACTATTCTGAAATTTATGAGTAATGTCATATTGTTGTTTTTATTTTTCCTTCTATAGTTATTGATAATAATGACACTGTTTTGCCTATATCTATTTGCTTTTGTGTGTCCTCTTTGGGGACGTTTCTATTCAAGTTGTTAGCTATTTTCAGAATTGGTTTATTAGGAAATAGGAATATATAATGAGATTGTTATCTGCTTTATAGATTCTCAATTGCATATGGAGTACAAATATCTTCTTCCTTTCTGTGAGTTGCATTTTTCTCCTGGTGAATTTTGTTTGTTTGTTCGTTTGTTTTTGTTATGCAGAAATATTTCCATTTGATAAAATTCCTAGTGCTTACTTTTTCCTGTCTTTTTATAAAAGTAATATGTTTACACATGTAAAGCGTGTTGGACATTGCCTCAGATACAGGCACAGCTCTAATCAGTTTCGTCTATCAACACACTCTAGGAGGACAGGATTTCTATTTGATTTCTTATGGTATTTTTCAAAGCCCAGGACAAATCCTGGTATACTGTTGATAGTAATATCAAAGTTGCATTTTTCTTAAAATAACTCATAAATAGATAACTAAATCAAATTTAATAGTTTCTGGACAGGATAAAAATTTTAAAAAGGGTCAAGAGAAAGCTTGTAAAATTGGGAAAAACTTTGTGAAATACCTAACAGAGAATTAATATCTAGAATATACATAAAGAATAGTAACTGCATGAGATAATTAAAACCTGTTCACAGTGCATTTTGTAACCAATTAGAGGTTGTATAAGCAAACTGCTTAATTTATCTAATTAATAATCACTGATACAAAAGAAGACATAGGTATACTTCCCCCATGACAGTCAGTATATTCTGCTGCTATCACTGACAGGCATGCTTAGGCTCCAAATATGACATTTAATACTTGCTACATCCTGAGCCAATTTAGACATTTGAGTACTAAAAGTATAACTCTGTCAAAAGATGTGGTTTTGTGCCCCCGGGTTTTCCTTATCATGGTAGAATTTGCTCTAGGCAGACCTCCTCAGAAACTAACTTATTTCCTCTTTGATTAAAGAAAAAGCTGGGACTCCAGAGAATTTTCAAAAGCCCACAATCAGCATTCTATGAGTTGAAGTTATGTAATTATATACGGTTTAAAATATAACACTGAAATAAATTGGTCCCATGATAGGTAATGAATACTAAATCAAACAAATATTTTAAGTAATATGGAAGTACTTTCTAATATAGCACACAATTAAAAAATAAAATAGCTAGCAGTAAGATCAACACCAGATGGTCTTCGTTTGTTCTATCCTTTCATTGATCTTTTTTTACACTTGGAGGAGTTTTAAATCTTGAATGATATTGACTGAAAACTTGGCATCTCCTCTCAGGGCGGGGAGGCCCTACATGTGCCATTCGTTTTGGTTTCAGAGGCACAACTTAGCTTAATTGTTTTGTCTATCAATAGTAATCTTCAGTACTATAGTTGAACAAAGAGCTAACTGCAAAGAAGAATAAAACATATTCACTTGTAGAGCAAGATCTAATAAATTATGCTATATCAATTCTTTCCCATAACTGTTAGTAGTAATATAATATATAAATGATTACAGTACGTTTAAGAATAAAAGAACTAATAAGTCGATAATTGCTGTGCTTTATAAAAGTAAATATCTCATACTGTTTGTTGGTGGGTTTGTTTGCAAACAATTGGCCCCACTTGCTTCAAAACAGTAATCCTCCTCTGGCCTTAGCTTCAACAAGTATGGTGAGCACCAGTGTGTGCCTCCACACCTGGCACATTTTTCTAATTCTTTTCTTCATAAGAACTTTGTTAGTCACCCATATCCTCCTTATGTCCTCTACTGTGTGCTGGTGATACAAAAATAAATAAACAAAAATATATTACTCTTGTCACCTTGATATACTATTCCTAAAGATCTCACAGTAAAAGGATAACAGTAAGTGTTTTCATGGTAGACTATTACAATCATCCTTGCTTCTGAAAAGGAGGAATCAAACCAATCACCTGGGTGAAAGCTGCAGATCTTGATGAAGAATTGACATTGATATTTAAGCATAATAACTTAGTTAATGGCTTGCTTGCCAAATAGAAATATTTAACTTTGGTTTTCTTTCTATGAGTGATGGCTGTCTAAGTTTTTAGCTTTATTTTGAACTTGAAGGTGACCAATTTTACAAAGACTTTGCCTGTTCAAAAGAATAGGAACAGATTGTGGGCCAATAGAGGAAGTTATATGCACCAGGGAATCTTGTCTTCATAATGCTTTTCTGTATTTATAAAGATCTTTCAGACCATTAGGTGTTTATATTGTCATAGTTGATTGACGGTGGACATTTGAATACATTGATTTCTTTTACATGTTGAACACAAATTCCTCTTATTTTGCTCAAGGGTAAGATTCAAATGAGTCATTTGTAAGATATTACAATGTCTTTATTCAGTGTAGAATATACCAAATGGCATTTTCTATAATTTCTTTGTTTTAATGACAGCATCTTGGTCAAGGGTCAAAAGCACACATGGGTTCAGAGAATTTTGAGATGATGTAATAGTGTAAGGTCACATGAGACAAAAGGCACTTATATCTAGAGGTCTCATTATTTTTGTTAGCATGTGTATTTCTGAATGTTGGGAAGTTTTGGTTGTTTTATTCACTGATACATTGTAATACGTATTGCATAGTCTGATACATACCCTATAAATATCTACTCAATAAATAAATAAATAGGTAGAGTGTTTCACTGGGAAGAATCAATGTTTAAGGACTTTCAATCACTGATGATGATAACAGAATAACACTGAAAGATAGTGTGACATCATCCCTCAATTAAAATAATCTAGAGACTCTATTACTTGAAATTTGTGGTGTTAGGAAATTTGTTGCTTTCTGAATCCTTTAATGCAGTTTTTAATGAAGAAACATTATGCTTTCTTGATCATTTCCAGAAATCTCTGCCATGTGGATATTATGATAATGAAAAATGTATGCTGGTTTCAATATTTCTAGCAAAGGTTCACTCTGCATTGATTATTATTTATGGATACTATTTCAAATACTGCAAATCCTTGAACATCATTTCAAATACACTTTCTCAGTATGATATCATCCTTAGTATTCCTGAGCTTCAGCCAATAAGTGAGTGTTAATACTGAAACAAACTCACATAAGTGGGTAGATGGTCATTCAGATTTCAAATCTTCAAAAATATCCCTCTTTTTATTTTGTGAACTATTCATTTGCCCACATTTGGCATAAAATACACATGGGAAGTGAAATCATCATGAATTATCTGCAAAGATAGCCATGGCTTATTTCAATGAAATGGTTGGGGGATTTTTGAAGAAAATCATAGTTTCTAAGCATGTCTCTCCATATACAAACTCATATCAGATGTCAGCATCTTACATGATTTCCTGCCACATTATAAACATCAGGTTACAGAATGGAAAGAGGAAATTAATTTCTTGTTTTTATTAGTGTTTACTACTTCAAACTGTACTCTTATTTATGTTATCTGACACCTATACCTTGAGTGACAGCAGGGTCTCCCTTCATGATCTTCCTTTGCCATTTACACTGCATCTTCCTCTAGCTAGTAATTTATATTAAGTATGCATGGAAAAAAATAACCCACAGACACCAAGTTTGCTGTCTTTTCTTTGGAGACTCTTGTAGGCTTACATTTTCACAATCTACTTTATTTAGGGTTCTTAAATGCTTCTACCACCCTTCTAACCCATTGACAAGGGGTATAGGAGAAAGAAGGTTAATAGAAAAATAGGGTTGTGGACCAGTTTAGAAGCAGTTCCTTGGGGTAATTCCACTTTTCGTTGTCAGGATACCAGAAGTTCAGTCCAATAGCAAGCACCAAACACCAACAGGAAGCAGCACAATCAAGCAGAAACAGCAAGGCTCTGATGAGCCTGAATTGGCATAAGTCAGATGAAGTGGCCAAAATTAAGAATACCACAAGAAGTTCTCTTGTGTGTTTCTTCTTATGAAGTGAAGACCAGTGAAGCATTGCTCTGCTGCATGGTGTAACAATGCAAAAGCATTGTCTCACTATCTGTAGGGCTCTATTTACATTCTTTCTGAACACCGTGCTACGTCTTACGTATCTTTTTTTCAGCAAACCATCACAAGCTTTCTCATAAGACAGATTACAGAAAAACATCACGTGCACTTTCATGGGCCTGTTTTCAACTTTGAATGAACTAAAAACATTTCTACATCCCGTATTTGGGACCAAAAGAAAAATCAGTTAAAATAAACCAAAAAGTCACTACATGTCCCTCTTTTTGTTTAAAAATTTGTCTTTTCCTCTAACATTAACAATCTACATACAATCGAAATAATTATGAGAATCATAAAACTAGAACTTTATGTCACATTTTGAATGAGCTGCTTATGTACAATATATCAAATAATAGTCAAACAAAACAACCTTAAATTTCTAAGCATCACTGAACAATAGTCAAGCAAAAGATCTTAAATTTATATCACTTAATAACAGTCAAACATAACAACCTTAAATTTCTATCATTAAACAATAGTTAAAGATAACCTTAAATTTCTATCAGTATATTACATCATATCAAAATAAAATGTTTAACAGTAGTAGATTCTATACTTTTTATTAATTTTTACTTTATTATTTATTCATTATTTTTGTTATTGCAATTCACTTTCCCTTCTTTTTCCACATCATTAGATAGAAAGATAAGAGCAATAGCGAGATCACTGACTTGATGTTTATTTTGTTTTATCCCTGACCATAACCAAGAACATCCAACCACCCTAAACAGTAACAAAAGAACCAGAACATATTAAACAACCATAACCATCTACCCCACATTTTGGAATTTTGGAGTGATGTTCTTAAAATTACTTGTCTGCATACAAAGATATCTTTTGGGTATGCTATGAAAATTGGGATAGTTGTCAAATCCTGGGAAAGCTTGCTGTATCTTTTTTCTGTACTGTGTGTGTGTTGTCTATCCAGTCTC
This sequence comes from Acomys russatus, assembly GCF_903995435.1. Taxonomy (NCBI): domain Eukaryota; kingdom Metazoa; phylum Chordata; class Mammalia; order Rodentia; family Muridae; genus Acomys; species Acomys russatus. The sequence continues at coordinate 76,807,011 of NC_067137.1, read as the reverse complement.
TGCATTCTCATTCAAGTCTCTGTATCATTTGTCCAGTCTCTTCGTTTTCCAGTCTCTGTATGATTGATGATTTGGGCTTGCCCTTTTGTAGTTGATTTGCATGCATGTTTTGGAGAAATTGGTAACTGAAACAGTCAGTGAGAGTGAATTACCTGGGCTATTTCCTTTGTGAATACATTCATGTCTCAGCTGACAAGTTTTCCCTAGTCAGATATAATCTTTATACGTTTTGTTGGCTATATTTTTTCATTCCCTGTAGATACATAGCATAACCATGTCCCCATCTTAAAAATATTACAGTTTCCATTCTCATTTCAGCATAGCCTTATACTATATTGCTTGGCCTAGTTCCTCAGTTTTGTTTTGTTTTTTAATAATCCAGTGTCTCTCAGTCGCTGTTGTTCCCTTTTCACCAACATTAAGAAAAATTTGAGTTAACAAAACATTATTTAGTCTGTCTCTGAGAGTTTTACTCTTCCCTTTTCTTTAATAAGCAGCTCTTTTAATTTACAATTGACTCTTTCTACAACTGCTTGTCCTGTGGTATTGTGTGGTATACAAGGAATGTGCTTTATAATTTAATATGTAAAGAATTGTTTCATCTTATTGGATAAATATGTGGGAGAGTTATCAATCTTAAATTATGCAGGCATTCCCAAAATTGACATTATTTTCAATAAGGGTATAATTACACATCAGCCTTTTTGGAACTTAAAGCAGTTGCTCACTGAAATCCTGAGTATGTGTCAATGTTATGGTGTATCTATTTCCAAATGTGCAGGTATTTTGATAGGGATTGCATTAAATCTGTAAATTGCTTTAGATAAAATGGCTATTTCTACTATGTGATTTTCCCAATCCATGAACATGGGAGATCTTTCCATCTTCTGATATCTTCTTCAATTTCTTTCTTCAAAGACAAAGTTTTTCTCATACAAATCTTCCAGTTGGTTGGCTAGAATTACACAAATACTTTATATAATTTGAGGTTATTATGAAGAGTGTAGTTTCCCTAATTTTTTTCTCAGCCCATTTGTCATTTGTATACAGGAGGGATATTGACATTTTTAGTTGATTTTGTATCCAGCTATTTGTTGAAAGTGTTCATCCACTCTGGGTGTAAATTTGACAATCACATATGTACACTATCCTATCATCTGCAAAAGCAATACTATGACTTTCTCCTTTCCAATGTGGATCGTATTGATCTCCTTTTGTTGTCTTAGTGTTCTAGCTAGGCCTTCAAGTACTATATTGAAGAGATATGGAAAGAGTGGGCAGCCTTATCTCATCACTGACTTCAGTAGAATTTCATTGAGTTTCTCTCCATTTAATTTGATGATGGTTATTGGTTTGCTGTATATAGCCTTTATTATGTTTAAATACATGCCCTGTATCCTTGATCTCTCAAAAACTTTAAATATGAATGGGTTTAAGATTTTGTTAAATGTATTTTTGGTATCTAAGGAGATGATCATGGCTTTTTTTTTCAGATTGCTTATATGGTGGATATCATTGATAGATTTTTTGTATATTGAACCTTCCCTGCATGCCTGGGAAGAAAACTAGTTGGTCATGGTGAGTGATAGCTTTGATGTGTTCTTGGATTTGATTTGCAAGTATTATTGAGTATTTTTGCATCAATGTTCATAAGAGAAATTGGTCTGAAATTCTCTTTATTTGTTGAGTCTTTGTGAAGTGTAGGTATCAGGGTGAGTGGCCTCATAGAATGAGTTCGGTAATGTTCCACCCATATCTGTTTTGTGGAGTAGTTGGAAGAGTATCAGTATTAGTTTTTTGAAGGCCTGGTAGAATTCTGCACGGAAACCATTTGGCCCTGGGTTTTGTTGTTGGTGGTTTTGTTTGTTTGCTTGTTTGGAGAATTTTGATGACTGCTTCTATTTTTGTAGGAAAATGGAACTATTTAATTTATTTACTTGACCTTGATTGAACTTTGGCAAGTTGAATCTCTCAAGAAAATTGTTCATTGCCTTTAGATTTTCAAATTTTGTGACATTTAGGCTTTTGAAATAAGACTTACTGATTCCGTGGATTTCATCGGTGTCTGTTGTTATGTCTTCCTTTTCATTTCTGATTTTGTTAATTTGGATAGTGCCTCTCTGCCTTTTAATTCATTTGGCTAAGGGTTAATTATTTTGTTGATTTTCTCAAAGAACACGCTCAAAGTTTTGTTGAATCTTTGAATTATTCTCTTCATTTCTAATTTATTGATTTCAGCACTGAGTTTGATGATTTCCAGCCATCTACTCCTCTTCAGTGTTTCTGCTTCTTTTTTTTCAGGGCTTCCAAATGTGTCATTAAGTTGCTTACATGAGATGTTTCCAATCTCTTTATGGAGGGACTTAATGCTATGAACTTTCCTCTTAACACTTTCAGTGTGTCCCATAAAATTGGGTATGTTGTACCTTCATTTTCTTTTAATTTTAAGAAGTCCCTAATTTCTTTCTTTATTCCTTCTCTGACCCAACTATATTTGAGTAGAGAGTTGCTCAGTTTCCAAGTGTGTGGTGGATTTTTGTTATTTCTGTTGTTGTTGAGGTCTAGCTTAATCTATGTTGATTGGATAGGATACAAGGTATTATTTCAATCTTCTTGTATCGTTTGAGGCTTGCTTTGTGACTACTATATGATCAATTTTGGAAAATGTTTCCTGAGGTGCTGAGAATAAGGTAAAATCTTTTGTCATTAGTTAAAAATTCTGTAGATATCTGTCAGGTCCATTTGATTCATGGCATCAATTAATGACATTTCTTCATTTAGCTTCTGTTTTGTTGACCTATCCTTTGGTAAAGGGGAGATGTTGAAGTCTCTCACTATTAATGTGTGGTGGTCTATGTGTAGTGTAGTTTAAGCTTTCTTAATGTTTCTTTTACAAATGTGGGTGCTCTTGTATTTGAAGCATAGATGCTTAGAACTGTGATGTCATCTTTGCTGAATTTTCCTTTGATGAATATGTAGTGTCACTCTTCATCTCTTTTGATTAATTTTGGTTAAAAGTCGGTTTTATTAGATAACAGGATGACTACTCTAGCTTGCATCTTCTGTATATTTGCATGAAAGACCTTTTACCCTGAGATAATATCTATCTTGTGGTGGCTATGTGTTTCTTCAATGCAGCAGAATGTTCGGACTTGTTTATGCACCCATTCTGTTAGTCGGTGTCTTTTTATTCAAGACTTGAAACCATTGATGTTGAGAAAGGTTAATGACCAGTAACTGTTGAATCCTTTGGTTTTTATATTGGTTGTGGTAGTATGTTTGTACACTTGTCTGGTTTTTGTTTGGCTAAAGTAAAGTTATCTATTTCCTGTGTTATCCTGGAGGTAGTTAGCTTCTTTGGGTTGGCCTTTTTCCTTCTATTCTCTTCTGTAGGGCTGGATTTATGGATAACCAATCTGTGGTTATATAATGTTTTGGTGTGTATAGTAGTCTGGACTGGAATCTCTGGTCTCTTCGGGTTTGAAAGACCTCTGACCAAGCCATTCTGGCTTTTATGGTATCTGCTAAAAAGCGGGGTGTGATTCTCATAGGTTTACCATTATATGTTACTTGGTATTTTTCCCTGGTTGCTTTTAACATTTTTTGTTGTTGTTGTTCTGTACATTTTGTGTTTTGATTCTTATGTAATAAGAGAATGTTCTGGTCTACTCTATTTGGTGTTCCATACGTCTCTTGTATGTTTATATACATATCTTTCTTTAAGTTTTGAAATTTTTCTTCTATGACTTTGAAAATATTTTCTGGGCCTATTTCTGGGTCTATTATCCTTATATTTTGCCTTTTTATGGTATCCTTGATTTCTTGGATGTTTTGTGTCAGGAAATTTTTAGATTTAACATTTTCTTTGATGGTTGAATCAAATTCTTCCATGGTATCTTCTACACCTGAGATTATTTCCTCTTTCTTTTGTGTACTGTTGGTGATGCTTCTGCAGTTCTTGTTTTCTTCTCTAAGTCCTATCTTTGTAGGCTCTCCTCAATTTGTGATTTTATCATTGTTTCCATTTTCATCTCCAGATCTATAACTGTTGTATTGATTTCCTTCACCTGATTGTTTGCATTTTCCTAAATTTCTTCCAGTGATTTCTTCATTTCCTCTTTTTAGGCCTCTGTAATGGCATCTCTATTGTCCTCAGTCTGTTTGGCTGTATCTTCCTGTATTTGTTTATGGATTTTATTTGTTTCCTTCATTATCATCTTCATCATGAAGGATTTCAGGTCTTTTTTTTTCTTTTGTGCTTCAGTTGTGTTTAGTTTCCAGGGCTGATTGCTTTGGAATAACTGGGTTCTAAAGATCCCATATAATGTTGGCTTTTGTTGTTTGTGTTTATATGCTGATCTTTAGTAATTTTGCTCTTTCCGTCATTGGGTTGTAGTTTCTGGTGTCCTAAATTGGCACTTGAGAGCAGCTCATAGGTGAGTGGCTATAGGTTGAGATACCCTACCTGTGGGGATCAGGGAACCCTTCCATGGATTAGGTGAGGGACATGGGTTCACGTCCAGGGGGCTCAACATGGATTAACCTTATGGCCTGAGGTCAGATCCACTTCTGCTCTATACCATAGATTCTTCCCCTGGGATCTAAAACCCAGACACTGTCACTTTGTGGCCCACAATTTTGTCTCAAACACAGGGCACGGGTACTTCTGGCTGCCCAATATGTCCTAGCTGTGTTTTGAAGCTTGTGTCTGTGCTTGTGCCTGTTTGGATTGGGGAAGTCTCCCTGGATTGCCCAGGTGACATGAGGTCAGATCCACCTGTGCAGCCCCAGACCATGGTATGCTGTAGCATACAGTTCAGCCTGAGACCAAGTGTCAGTGCAGAACTCTGGCCAGAATGTGGGACTATGCCTGTGCCTGCGTTGGCCCTGGAGCCTTCTATGGATTGGCTCAGTGATCAGGGGTCAGATCTACCTGTGTTCCATACTCTAGGTTTTATTCTGGGTTAACAGTCCCAGACATTGGTGCTCTGCAGCCCACAGTTTAGTCCAAGACACAGAGTATAAGATGGAGAGAGCAGATGCAACTTGCAGGCAGGTGTGCATGTTGATTCTGGGGACTAGGCACAAGCCTGCAGGGACCAAGGATATCCTCAGTAAACAAGCTCAATGGCCTGATGCCAGACCCACCTGTGCTCCACACAGAGTCTATCTGCTCACCTAAGGCACCTCAGCTCTTGTAGTCTGTTGCTCCCAGGCCAATCCCTTGGCTCACTCCTGTTGATCAGACACAGCCCCACCATCTTGGATCTTTCTTATTCTACCACTTATAAGTAATTCAGAAATAGTATACACACTCTTACACACACACACACACACACACACACACACACACACACATACACACACAAACATATGAATATATTTTCAATTTTTAACTTGTTGATGAGCTAAGAAAACCCATTCCTTAATACTATTTTACCTTTGCATAATGAGTGCAGTAGGAGAGTGAGTTGAAGCCAAAACGACCGAAATACATTCAAATTTAATATTGGTTTTATCCACATAGGCACCTCACAGTCTTTGTTCTACAAAAGTATCTCTTCCTACATCAGCTGTTAGACATCTTGGGCTTGATGTCTTGAATCTCTTTGTAATGGTTGAAACAAATTACTTAACTTATAAGTATTAATGCAATTGTTAATATCTAGCTTAATTTTTGAAAGTCATTGAGTTTGCAATTGGTCTTTATGGATCTGTACCTTTTGTGGTAAAATTTTTGGCTGACTGATTTTGTTGCAGACATAATTAAGTGAATCTCCTCTCTATATTATTTTCTGGAGAAATCTGTAACCCCCAGCATGGCAGAATTCTTTGTTTTCTTAAACATTTTCTCTAAAGTATCTTCATCAGAATCAGTCAACCAAATATCATCCATGTAATAATAAATAATAGATAGAGGAACTTACCTTCAAATTATTTCCAACAGTTGTCACACAAAACATTGACATTAACTTGGACTATTGAACATTCCTTGTGGAAGTACCTTCCAATGGTATCTTTTTATTGGGCCACTCTTGTTCAGAGTAGATATTGTGAAAGCAAACTTTTCAGTATCTTGCTCATGCATGGGTATTGTGAATAAGCAATCTTTCAAATCATTTATTTTTATAGGCCATGACGTATAGTTAAAGGAAATTATAGAAGTTAAAGGAAGTCTATAAAGGATCCATTGGTTGAATTACTCTATTCACTGCTCTAAACTCCTTATTATCCTCTATGTTCTTCTTTCTTTCTTTCTTTCTTTCTTTCTTTCTTTCTTTCTTTCTTTCTTTCTTTCTTTTTACAACAAACATAGCAGAATTTCATGGGCTGGTAGACTCTTCTATATTTTGACCTTCCAACTGTTCTTGTACCAGTTGTTCAAGTGCCTGCAAGTTTTCATTTGTTAATGGCTCGTTCCTTTTGCCACACATGTATTTTGATAACCTTTTTAGGTAGCAAGGCTGTTGATATGTCAGCAGTGGCCTTTTTTATAAATTTGGAAATTCAATCCCTGCGCTGTCCTATATTTGGAAAATGGGCATAGCTTGTGATTGTTCTTGATAACTCATATCAATAACTTCCCCAAGAGCGTCTAACATGTCAGGTCTAATTTCCTTATTTGCTGTCTCTGGGATTGCAGTAATATTAATTTGAACACACCATTTTCTGTAAATGATGATACCTTCCCCATAAATGTATGGGTATGCCAGCCACACAGGGTCTCAACTTTCCTGTTTGCCCCTCTGGTCCCACACAATTAATCCATTGCCTACTTTGTCTTATTCTTGATACTTTACCACTTTCTGTAAGCTGTGTATAAACCTTCTGAAGTAGCCTTTATGGGTTCCAAGACTTTTGGGAAAGTATACTAACATCAGTTTTTGTATCCACCATAACCTCTATTTCAACATCATTCGTTTGTACTATTAATTTGGGACTCTGATCATTAACCATTTCCCCCCAGTACTCCCAAAGCCCCTGTTCTTTCAACTAGCCAGCCCTGCGCTTGATATAAGGAAATAGTAACAGCTGATCAATTATAGCCCTACTGCATTAATTTGCATCTCCTTTTTCACACATGCCATGCTTTTAATTTCTTCTTTGCAATCCCCAACTATAATACCTGGATGTACAATAAATCTTGAGAAGTTAATCCACCTCTACCTAAGATTTTTTTCCTACTGTCTCTGAAGGTAAAAGACCATAAACACCTGTGGTTAACTTGTAATGTTGAACTTTTGGGGATAGTGTTAGAGGTGTGTCTGTGGCTAGATCCAAAGCTGTACCTCCTTCTGTAGGATGTAGAAGATCAGAATTACTTAATTTTGATTTTCCTACCTGATTGGTACATTCTGGGTGACCAAAGGAAGACAGCTCATATTGTTTGATGTGGGGCCTCAAATTGACAGGCCCTTCAGTTCATTTCCCAATGGCCAGAGGTTACCTCCCATGTCTCTCTTGGACCTACAATTCTTAGATTAATATCTGCTCTTTCCACAGTGGATACAACATTCTAGAAGTGATTGTGTTCCATTGCTCAGAAATTACTCGTTCTCTTCTATGAACACTATTTTCTGCATGGCCAATGCACTACAACTAAAGCACTGGGTGTTTTGATTCCTGAGACTTCTAGCTACAGCATGCCCTATGGTACTGGCATGATGCTCCTGAGAGCCAATGCCAGTTGTCTCTTTTATCCATACACCTGTCAGGGCTCCCTATGCATTCAATGGTCTAAGTGCTCTCTTACATCAAGTAGTTCATTTACAAATGCTAAGATCTCTGTCAACAACTATCTAGTTTTAGGATCTGATATGGCTCTATTTATAGCCAAACCCTGTCTCTGTAAGAAGTCAGTAAAGGCTTCTGCAGTACCCTGTATTATCTTAGAAAATGAAGTGGTTTTTTTTTTTCCCTAGCTTCTCAACCATATCAAGCTCTTAAAGCTGCAGCACAATGTTGTTCAGTTACAGTTTCATCAGATTAGATCTTTTCTTGTAGGTCAGCATAATGCTCTTCACCAAATAGTTGGTCTTTAGCAACATTTATACCCCTTGCTATGTTATATTGTTCTATTTTTGTGCCTCTACCATTACAACCATAGTAATTGTTGACCACATTCTAGTGCTGTTGACACCAGTACATTTCGACCTTGGGGATTAACTCTTTGCTTTGTGGCCCAGTTACCTAACACCTCTTTAAGGAATGGGGAATGCAAGCCATACAACACAATAGCTTCTTCAAACTGTGTTAAATCTGCATTTCTATTAGACACCAAGTCAACTCATTATAAGCCTGACCACCTTCATTAGCAGGCATATACTACACAAAGACCAGTAAGGCTGAAGGTGCCTATGTAGCTCCAGGCAAATTCTCTGATGGTGCATTTGGCTGAACACTAAGCTGTTATCCCTGTACAACCTCCTGCTCTTCCTGGCCCCTTGTTTCATGGAAATATTCTAGATACCTGGCACAGAAAGTGCTTGGAGCAAGGTGGGGTAGCAGTATGCCTTTTAGCCTAGTTTGCTTCCTCTCTCATCATGCAATACTTTGCCAGTCTCTGACACCAAGCCTGAATCCTGTTGTTCTCATCCCACTATTTTTTGTTTTTTTTTTTTTGTTTGTTTGTTTGTTTGTTCATTTTTGGTTTTGTTTTCTTTTTTGCTTTCCAAGCACTTCAACCTCTATCCACAAATTCTGTAAGTGCATAGCCAACTCTGCAATACTTTCTAACACAAAAGAATTGAATGAACCTTTAGGTTTGCAGATTTTTCCCCCAAGCTTTTTAAAAATGGAATATATAAAGACTACAAAGCCAAAACCAAAAAACCTATTCTGGGAGCAAGGCAAGAGAACACCCAATGACAGTATCTGCTATTTTGCTGACCTCCTTAAACAATATACCAAGCCATCAAAATCTGTCAATTCCTCTACTACATTAGAAGCAAAGTTACCCATTATGCCTAAGCCCCATGGCTGGGCACCACCTGTAGGCTTAGATTTTTTACAATCTACATTTTAGGGTTCTTAAATGCTTCTACTTCCCTTCTAACACACTGGCAATAGGTGGGGAAGAAAGAGGGTAAATAGAAAAAGAGGGTTGTGGACCTGTTTATTAGTAGTTCCTTGGGGTGGCTCCACTCTTCTTTTCAGGATACCACAGTCCAGTCCAATAGTAAACATCAAACAGCAACACAAATCAGTAGCCACATGGCATTATCCAGCAGGAGCAACAAGGCTCTGTTCAATAGCTGAACAGTCAGCTGAAACAGCCAAATCAGCTGGAATATTATGTGTTCTTGTGCATTTCTTTCTGCAAAGTGAAAACAAAGGAAGCATTGCACTGCTGCATGGTATAGCAGTGCAAAAGTGTTTTCCCACCATCTGTGGGGTTCTATTTATATTATTTCTAAACATCATGTGCCTTCTCATGTATCAGTTATCGCCAAAACATCATTGCCCTCTCATGATAAGCTTCCAGAAAAACATCATGTGCTCCTTCATGGGTTGGTTTTCATGAGTGGATGAACAAAAACATTTCCACATTTCCACATTTGGGACTTAAAAAAAACACATAAAAGAAACCAAAACTTTCACTATAGACTGTTCTGAGGATTGCTCTACTTTCTATGGACAGATATCTGTCTTATTTTTAATTTTGATTATTCTAAAAATTATAATAATAATTTCTTTTTTTAAATTTTTTTTATTAATTTATTCTTGTTACATCTCAATGGTTATCCCATCCCTTGTATCCTCCCATTCTTCCCTCCCTCCCATTTTCCCATTATTTTTCTCCCCTATGACTGTTCCTGAGGGTATCAAATCTCTTCTTGGTAACCTGCTGTCCTTCCTCTGAGTGCCACCAGGTCTCCCCCTCCAGGGGACATGGTCAAATGTGAGGCACCAGAGTACCTGAGAAAGTCATGTCCCACTCTCTACTCAACTGTGGAGAATGTTCTGTCCATTGGCTTGATCTGGGTAGGGGTTTAAAGTTTACCTCCTGCCTTGTCCTTGGCTGGTGCCTTAGTTTGAGTGGGACCCCTGGGCCCAAATCTGCCTATCATAATGTTCTACTTGTAGGTTTCTAGGACCCTCTGGGTCCTTCTACTTTGCTATTCTCCCATGCTTTTCTCATTTAGAGTCCCAATAGGATGTCCTCCCCTCTGTCCCAGTTTCCTGGTAAGTGAAGTCTTTCGTGGGACATGCCCCTTGGGCTAGTATGCAGATATAAGTGAGTATATACCATTTGAGTCTTTCTGCTTCTAGGTTAACTCACTCATTATGATCATTATGTGGACATTTTGAAGTATAATCATATCCATTCAGATTTTGTATATGTTAATATGCTGGTTAGTTTTTACTCTTATTTCCACATAACCTAGAATTGAAGAGGGGTATCAAGGAGGAGTCATTTACATCAGGTTGGCCTGTTGGAATGTCTGTAGGAAATTTCCTTGATTGTTGTTTTCTGAACCAGCCTACTCTTATTGGCAACATTCCTTAGGCAGGAGATGTTGAAAAATCATGAAAGCAGAAAAGGAGAGCAAGAGCAAGAAAGATAGGATCCATGCCTATATTTTCTCTTTCCCTTGACCATGAACGCCATACTTTAATTCTTGCCTTAATTTCTACACAATAAAGCACTGTAACTTAGAATTGCAAGACAGATAACCATATTCTTGCCTGAATTTCTTTAGGGTGGAATAGTCAGAGTGTTTGTCACAGCAACAGACACAAAACTGAAATAAATATCCTTCTGTACAAAGGTTTTCTCTGGCTGTAGCCATCACATGAGCCTGTAAAATTAAGTTCCAGTGAGTCTTAGATGCTGTTAAACTCCTCCCATATCTTGATCATCTAGAGAGTTCTAAGGTGCATTTTTCTTTGAGTGTACTGACAACAGCCAGGTTCCTGACTCCAAAGCCTGGCAATAACAGTGACTTGCCTGGCATTTCCCTATTTCTAGCCTCCTCCTCCTCCTCTTTACTGATGCTCCCTGAAAGAATGGCAGTCAACTCACAGTTGGAAGAATTCAAATTAAGCAGATGCTACTGGGGATAGCCATTCTATCAACTAATTCTTATTTTTTTCTTCATGATTCTTTTTCTTATAATTATTCAACTTTCTAATTCTTAAATTACTTCTGTCCTAGGATACAAACAGCTCATATTTGAAACATATATAAGTAACTGCTTGTGCTTTTTGAATGACAGTCCAGGTCACAAACTAGCTCCTATTTTTAGAATTAAACATGCCAGACCCATGGAAGGCCAAAGTCTATGAGAAAATAGATATGGTTAGTTTCTAGTTTCAGATTTTAAAAGAATGTTTATGTGTATGCTTTACTCTACTAATAGGTTGAAATACAAAAAAAAAAAAAAAAAAAAAAAACCCAAAAAAGTATTTATTGAATCTGTTCTACTTCAACTAAAACTGAAAATGTTAAGAGTTTACTCAAAAACAAAAACAAAAAAGAATAAGATAATCTTACTAGTGACAGGGTTGTTAAAATTTGGAGTGGGCATGATTCCCACTATAAACTTAGACTGGAAATAAACATTTTTTATTTAAATAATAACAATTCAACTTTATTTTTTAATTTAAGTATGTACATTACTAAGATTTTAGTAATTTATCTCAGCCCATTTAAAATAACTGGTAGTGTTAGAGTATTCTAATGATATTTTTATTGTTTTGTCTTTTTACATTATTGGGATAGAACTCAATTCTTGAGAAATACTGGGAAAACCTGTTTCTGGTAGGCCACAACTTCATCCTGACCTGAGACTTCTGATAGATACATCAACCTTGAGAGTGTTCTCATTTCTATTATCTTGGAGAATTCAGTTTTACCTGGTCTCTCTGTTCTTTTCACTCTGTCACTTTTACAGCTTTGAGTTCTTCCCCAGGGCCACAAGGGTACTGTGGCCTTGACTTCCAGTCAGCCACACTCAGTACTGTCAAGTGTAAGGAAGGGCTCAAAGTCCCATTTGCTGTGCCATATCTAGTCTTAGGAGATATGTATATGGCAATTCCTTCCTCTGTGGGCCTCTCTAGCAAATCTAGATCAGCTCAAGAGGGAAAACGATTAGTTTTCTTTACTAGGGAAAAAGTGCTGAAAGGGCTACAGGAAGAATCTCTTTCCTCAGATTGGCTAAACTGAAGTTTGATTATGATGTTGGGTGGGCGCAGTGGTATGCATCCGTAACCCCTGCACTTGGTGATGGAAGCAGGAAGATCAAAGTTTAAAGCCGGCCCTGAGCAACATCACAAGTGACTGAGGTAGAAACAGACTGGAGTATATAAGACACTGTCAAACAAGACAGAACAAAACAGTTTAGAATCCTGGAAAACAGAAACATAGCTTTTGCACCCTCGTCTCTCTTCTCATCCCTTCTCTTTAACTCTTCTCTCTTTACCTATCTTTCTTTCTTGACAGTCTAATCTCCTCCTGTCTCTCCCAGGATTGAACTATCTATTATATATCCCCTATGTGCCTTTCATCTATTATCTGTCTGTCAGACTTTTTCAGTCAGGCTTTCATTATTTTAACAAACACCTGAAGCAAACAACTTAAGGGAGGGACGATTTATCTTAACTCACAGTTTCCAAGGTTTCAATCCATCATTGTAGGAGGTGCCTAGCAGAGGGGTCTATGACAAGATAAGAACAGATATAAACCTCAAGATAGCCCCCACCACAGTGACAACTTACTCCAGTCACCTGCTGCTCTCAGCTTGACACCAGCTATTGAAATGTCCAAAACCTCTACGTATAGCAGCTGCAGCTGAAGATCAAGGCTTACCCCATGAATCTGTGAGATTCACTTCATATACACCATATTATTTTCCCCCTTTACTTCCTTTTTATCTTCCTCATTTGCTACATTCTTTCTTATCCCCTTTTTGCTCTTTCTCCCTTTTCTCCCACACTTATTCCTATCATTCCCCAGTTCTCTTGGTCTTTGTCTCTCCTCGGTCGTTTCTCTGTGATGATCATGTATCTATAATCTATTATCTGTATGCCTATCATTTGTCTATTGGTACCCTATCATTTATATCATGTATCTATGTAACATTTATCTTCTACTTTCATTTTTAATCTATCCTTCATCTACATACCTATCTATACATCTATCTATCCTATCTGTCTGTCTATCCATCTATTTATCTATCTACCTATCTATCTATTATCTATCTATCTTTATCTATCACTTATCTATCTTTTTATCATATATATAGGTAGAGAGAAATCAGATATATGTATGTATACATACAGACACACAGACACACAGAATATATATATTCTGTATATCCTCTGTACTATCCTCATCACAGAACACATAATACATACTACAATGCTGTTGTACTCATTGTAAGTGATGGCTCAAGTCTTCATAACTGTGATAACTAACTTTGATTGTTAAAGTATTTGCACATTATTAGCCTAACATCCTGACTGGCACCGTAGTTAGATGTAAGCATTGACTATAGAAAGACTATCTGTAACTGACGGTGCAATTGCAATTATTTTTGTGTGCTTAGAGCACTCTTTTGGCAAATTATAAAGCACGATTATTAAATTTGTTTGTTTCAGACAGTGATGCTCAGGACTCTGAAATGTCAGTTGTCAGCATAAGAGGCTGCGAACCGAAAGAGTACCTGGGAAGCTCTAAGGATCCAGAGTACTTAGCAGTAGCTACATGGAACTATACAGTAAAATCACTAAGCAGTGTTTATTAGGAATAGAAGGTTTTGCTCTACAGATCACCAGGGAGAACAAGAAAGTGTGCATAAAAAAAAAAACATATGGGAACAAAATGAGCCTTTATGTTATAAGAAATAGCACATTCCCGATCTTGAAGTGGAGAGACTCTTGACAGGCCATTTTCCTCTGTCTTTACTATAACAAGGTCAGTGTGCCCTTAGACAGAGTGTTTTTCTTTCTCAGGCATGGCTATTGGCAACATTTAATAATATAATTGTTTAACTTTATTTAACATGTTTCCTTTGTTGAAGTGTTTCATGTTGTTATTTTTTTATTTGAAGCATACAATTAATGCATAGTTATGAGCATAGACTTAATTCCATGTACATTACAATGTATGATGATTCAATGTATGAAATTATTACTTATCTCTCTAATATTTATTACATGTTTGTGCTTTGTGTTTCTTTCTCTAGGTCTTTTCAATGTGTATAATAAAGCCCTATCGATTTGCTATAGGTGCTGTCATCTCACTGTGCTGTAAGACCCTAGAATTTGTCCCTCATCTGGTTGTATTTGGCCATAGACTCTTCCACCTGCATCATTATTTCTAGCCTCTATTAGTCACTAATCACTTTTTTGTTCTTTACATCAATTCTTCACTTCCATACCAGTAAGAAGATACCTTACTCCTGTATGTGGAACTTTCCACATTCCACTTTGATCGGCATCTCAAATAATAATTCCATACTTTTCTTGCCCTGTTTCAGCCTTTGCGTTTTTTGTTGGTTTTAAATGAGCCAACGTAATTTGTGTCACATGTTAAGAAGTCAAAATGAAAATATGTGTCTTTTGGTTTACAAATAAGAGCATGTTTTAGTTTGCTTGATAGTTAGTTAGTTAGTTTTTTTTGTTCTTTGAATAAGTACTCTTGTAGCCCAGGCTATCCTCCAACTCTCTGTGGAGTTGAAAATGATCTTGAACTCCTGATTCTCCTTGTTTCACTGCCGAAGTGCTTGAATTACATGTCTCTGCTTCTTTGCTTAGCTATGGATGTGTATTCTCATGGCTTACTCAGCAAATAATTTTGGTAACATTCAGTTAAGTTTATGATTCAGTACAGTGGGCTTTATCTGCCTTCAATTCTTGGATACTCACATGAGTAGAAAAGACAGCTTTCATGATGTGTGGCCTCAAGGTACTAGGAAAGTTGGAGCAACATGCTGAAGAACAGCGGATGTCAGTCTTTTAAAATAAGTGTTGATATACGGTGAGCTTAATTTACTAATAACAGTATTATAAATCGAGATTAATATAGGTTCCTGTTTCTTCAAAATTACTGACTTTAAATATGATGTGCTGCAGGACCTTCAAAACTTAAAATGATCTTAAAATATGTCTGCCACATTTGATCAGAACAATCATATTGTATAGTCATTTTTGTGTCATAGCACCTGTGACTTTTTATTTATATTCTTCACAAAAAATAAGTGTGTTCTCTGTTTTAACAATGCCAAAAAGAGGTATCCAGAGTGAAAGAATTTGCCCAAGTTCACACAGTCAGTTCTCTATGTGATTATCATGTTATATTACAGAGGAGCAAATGCTAGGACTGAATTATGATTGAAGTACTTCATTTGAAACATGGGAAATATTATACAACTAAACAGGATAATGAAGCTTTGAATGAATGTCTATTGATGAGATGAACACAGCTGTGTCAAGGATCCCAATGTCAGACCCATTAGAATGGAAAGGCCTTCCTCCGGTCCAGCTCAGAGGAATGGCAAAGCTTTCTCTTGATCTAAGTATGGGTATTAATTAAGAACATTGACCCTTAGCTAAAAGCCATTGTATGCAGAAACTATCAATCACAACTTTTTGCTCCTGGATGATATCCTTACCTTCTCTTCTTTCATGCTGGATATAATAATCATGCTGAGTTTCTGGGCTGCCATTGGTGTGTCTCCATTAGAGAACACAGCTCATCCTGTGCAGCTCGTCTGGAGGTTTCTCTGTTGGTTCTTCATCCCTATTGCCACAGTTAGATCATTCCTAAACTCATGCAGGCCACAGTCACAAAATGACATGAAAGGGATGAAGAATGAGCAACTCAGGCTGGAGGCATTGTTCGGCAAGGAAAGAACTTGGCATGAATCTGACAAGGAGAAATAAATCCTCATGATCCACTGGGTGAAAAGGGAGAACTAACTCCCTCAAATGGACCTCTGGGCTTCTGATTGGTGCCATTGTACATATATAACATACACGGATTCACACAAATACATACATACATACATACATACATACATACATACATAAATACATACACACACACATACATACATACATACATACATACATACATACTAATGTGTGATTTTTAAAAATAAATGAGAAACTAAAGCCTTCAGGAGAGTAAGGAAGAAAGATGAAGAATTTAATGCCCAGCTGTATGCACAGTGAGTGAGTAAATTCCTAAGTTAGTCAGATTCTATCTAACTAAAATAAAATAATATAAGCAGAACCTTACTCAGGATGTTTGCATTCAACCCTGAATTAACATATGAGCCATTCCATCTGAAAGTCTTTAAAACTGATGCTAATAAATTGATTTGCTTATAGTAAGCCTTGTTATGCTATAGTTTCACTTTCTTGGACATGATTCCAATTACCCTCTAAGCACATGCAACTTTAAATGAAGCTTTATAGATGTAAAAAAAAAATAGTTCACTGAATGTTACATGTTAATGCACACATATCAAAGTTTCACCCTGTGAGCTTTATAGTTAGAAAATTTAGTACAATAAACACATTTGAACATTATTAAGGCTTCAGGATTGTTAACCATATTATCAATAGTCTTATTGGGCTATCATTTTTTTTTAATTTCAAAGACAATCTGAGAAAATAAAAATCACCATTAATAACTCTAACATGCACAAGACTGTTTTTATCTCAGATTTGGATGGGAGAACATTAATTGATAGCATTGTAAATGTCATCCTGTACAGCATTGGAGTTCTTGCTATATATGAGTTAAGTTTTAAATTTTGATTTTTCTTCTACTTTTTGTTTTGCATAATTTCTTATAGAAAACATCCCCTTCTCCTATAAGCCTCTGATATAAGCAAATACTCTTCTACTTAATGTAAATTCAGTGTTTCTGTAGCCCTAATATACATTAGTGAACGTTGACTTGGTTTTTTTAATTTAATTTAATTGTGGTTTAAAATACATTAAACACTTTTAGAATGATATAAATGTTCAGATTTCTATAATGTTGCTTTAACTAAAATTCTAGATTTATGACATTTACCTCAGTAGTATTCCATTTGTCTCTTTGTCGTGATATATTAGTAAGTACATTCAATACATATTTTAAAAGATTTAATTAGTGACATCTTCCACTCATTAATGTAATATTTAGTAATTCTTTGATGCCCTTTTTCCTCCCCAACTGTGATGACTTTCACATATCACCTTTACTATTCATATTACCCAGCACCTTTTTAATAATAACTATAATTTAATGCCAGCACATCAGAGGAGCTGATGTTGTGACATTTTGAAAACTCCCATGTTTTTAATGATGCTAGCAGAGCCAGAAATAAGAATGTTTGAAGATGCCGTAGAGACTCCCTGACTCTATCATGAATCCTTAGCACGGAGTCATCACCCTGTTTTCTATTTGCTTTCTTTTTTTCCTTTGGTCTTTTGAGACAGGGTTTTTCTATGTAGCCTTGGCTGTCCTGGACTCATTTTGTAGACCAGGCTGGCTCCTAAATCACAGATATCTCCCAGACTGTTCTTCTGTAAGTGCTGAGATTACAGACTAGTACCAACGCACCCGGGCCTTTGCTTTCTTTTTTAAAGAAAAACTAATTTTGTTAAAGCACACAAGCTGATATATATGTGTAATCATGTACATATGTATGTATATTGCATATATTACAGCATTCACTTTGTCATCAAATATTCCTGAACAAATGAACTTGAACATCAATATAATACCTGTCCCCTGCTTATATTTATGAAAGTGTTATATATGCTTACACAGTACTATAAGTATGATGTGCTTCTAAGAAATTAATATTTTATATTTTCTATGTATATTCGATTTTAAGTGTTTGTTGAAAAGGTGATTGTTTTTAGTGGAATAAATGTTTATGTTTCTACTTTTTAACATGGGGATTTAAAAAGACTTAGTTTTCAATATGGTAATTTTATGATTAAACCTAAAATAATTGGTATGCTCGGTATTTTGGGAGGGGCATTTGTGATTGTTTGTTTCTGAATGTTAAAGCTGTATTCATGAGAACTCACAACCTAAACTTTCCTGACACATAATGTGAATCCACACCTGAAGAACAGCAGTCAGGGCTCACTGTGTGGTAAGACTAAGGATTTGCACTGTTATTTGGCTAAATTCAGGTTGAAAGAATCAATCATTTCATCCTCTGTTAAGCCAAAAGTAAAAGAATCAGCCACCTATTCCATAAAAACAGAAGGACTAAACAAGGAGAAAGGGATGCTGTGTTTGATAACTCTAGTTCCTTTGTGATTCTAGTGTCAGAACAAATTCACCGAAATGAATAGTCGTATTTTCCTCTTTTGTGACTCTTGCTAAGGTGCCACAAACAAGTGGCTACTCCTCCCCCTAAGAATACTAACAGCAGCCCATAGGAGGGATTCAAGTCTAGCTAAGGAGCTGTGAGTTTGCTGGGTAACTTACAAACACAGCTTCACTACCGAGAACCTTAGCTAGCGTGGGTGGCTACTGGCAAAAACTGAACCCGTGGAAGTTTCTGCACAGATTCCAGGTAGGAGAAATGAAGAGAGTCTCCTCTCCGACCAGAGATGGAGAAGGCATCTTGTGGAGCTTCCAGAGGAGCCTCAAGATGCTTGTGAGTGTCATGACTGTTCTGGCTCTGATAGGTTTGGTTTATTTCCCAAGTTTGGAGACATTCCCATGGGGGAATGTTTATTTTTGGGAAATAGCCTCAAAAGTACCACATCAGGTATAAAACACTTAATCATATTCTATAAATTTATATTCTTTAATTGATGTACAGAGTATTACTTCTGTCTAAAGATTGAATAGGACACTCTGATTTTGATTTAACAACAAAAAAAAAGAACAATTTTAACTGCTTGAATTAATGACCATAAAACCTGATGTGATTCCCAGTTGCACTGTACCTCAGTAAATCCATGTCTTCTGTTTGTGTCTTTTTAGCATCTCCGTCAATTAAGCTCTTGGTGGATGATCCTATAGTTGTCAATCCTGGAGAGGCCATAACATTAGTGTGTGTTACGACAGGAGGAGAGCCTATGCCCTCTCTCACTTGGGTAAGGTCCTTTGGGACTCTGCCTGAAAAGATTGTTTTAAATGGAGGGACGTTGACCATACCTGCCATCACCTCAGATGATGCTGGTACCTACAGCTGCATTGCCAATAATAATGTGGGAAACCCTGCAAAAAAGTCCACCAACATCATTGTGAGAGGTAAGTTCATATGCAAAAAAAACCCCAATACTGTCATATTGAATTTTAAAATATTTCTTCAGATATTGAGTTTATATGCCAGTTTTTAAGAAAATATTTATGAATAATCAGATAATATCTAATCATAACTAGAATCTAAAAATCTTAAATCCTAATGACATTTTACTTGCATGAAAGAAATTCTATGACACACTTACAATGATGTAGTGACTTGCTTTTATAATATACTACCAGTAAAACATAATTACTAAAGTGTTACTTAAAACTCAATATTCATTGAGCTTATGTTAGTTTAGATATTTAATCTACTTATGAACTTTTGTCAATATTGGTAGAATCCCATTTATAAGAAGGCTTTACATTTTGATGTGTAGTGATTTATATATATCCTCATATTCAAGATAATTTACATGTATATTAAATATAAAATATGTTGATCATTATATAATGTAGTTTGGAAAGCAAAAAAGAAATATAAAAATCTTAAAATATTCTCAATTTCTTTTTCACTGAAGTAATTACTAAATATGTAATTCATACTGAGATCTCCTACTCAGTTGAGTAAGATTTTAGGAGACTTCATTGAAGGAAAGTCTTGGAGAAGTCAGAAAAAGAAAAAGAAAAATCAAATTTGAGGGTCTGGAGCAAAATATGATCTTCTAAATTGGCAGCAACAGAGATACAGAATAATGACTGCAAGCTAGTATATTGATGCTATACATAACCCCACTATTGTTGGAGCCAAAGGAAATTTAAGAAAGACCTCAAAGGTAACTTATGCTCTTATCTAATAGTAACCAGATATGGTATTGAGTGTGGGTAGAGATAGACAGTGATGTTTTTGAGGTTATCAAAGACATCCACAGGACCAAGATAACCTTTTGCATTTGACAGACTGTTACATGAGTAAAACATAATTGGGCCCATTTACTTTAATGTGTTTTGTTTTTGGAGTATTATTGTAATGATTTTACTGACCCCATTGCTCTGCCAATGAACAAATCATCAGAGATATAGTCCTTGAAAAATTATACTTTAGAAAAAATAATATAGATTGTCATAGTGAGGGCCATGGCTCGTGCCCTCAGCTACAGAATTGTTGGCCTTCGTATAGTAAATAACTGTGACATAGGTTAAAAACATCACTCTTTGCATCATGACACAATAAAGTAGTACCAATAAAATTACCATAGTGCTTTTTCATGGCCTAAAGAGGTTAGAGCTAAACTCCTGCTTTGAGTGTCAGTATAGGTAAAGTGAGATTCTCTAAGGCTTGTAATGCTGAACATCAGAGTCTATTGCCCATTACACATCAGCTGTTTAAAAATTAAAGAAACAAGGAAAAAGGTATACAATCAACAGTATTTGTTTTCTCTTTGTTTATTTTTAAAATGCTTTTATCATGAAGGACATGTGAAATAGTTTCTCAGATCTTGATGTACAATTGACATGGAAGCATCGCAACACTTAGCCTGAAGTGCTATAGATCCAATAGTGGATAACTTATTATTTTATTTCATCAAAGAAACAAGCTCGCTTGAGGAAAAGTGATGAGTTCAATCTGGTTTAGAGAGTAGAGTCATTTGTAAAATTGACTCCAAGGGGAGCCAAAAATATCTGTGTTTCTCAGGCATCCTGCAGAAAAGAGCTTAATAAACAGGAATACACACATATGTGCAAAATATGCACATATTTTCTTGGTTATGAGTGTACTCCCATGTCCACTTCTCCCTTTCAGTACTGGGATCTCATCTGGCTTAAACCTGTGCAGCTCCTATGCATGATGCCACAGTCTCTGAGAATTCATATGAACAATACCCCCTGTTTCATTTTCAACATGCTGTTTCCTTGGCTCTTACAAACTTCTTCCTCATTTTCCACATAGGTACATCCCAAATCTTGAGCAAAGTGGTTTGATGAAAACATTTCATATAGAATTGAATGTTTCTATTTACTACAAGAAGAAGCCTTGATGCTAAGGACTGAACAAAGCCTAGGCCCTTAGGAATCATTTTATTGCGATAGTCCTTAGGCCAAAAAGCTGAAGATGAGGCTCCAACGTTATAAAGTGTATTGGGTCAGGCAGTAAACTGTCTTAAGTCAATTTGTACATTTTGGAAGCTGCTAACTCACACTGCTGGTTCACTCAGGAATTTAAGTTTGTTTCCTTCTCAAGTCTCTGAGGGGACATTGAAGACAAGATAGTATAGTTTTACAACCAAGTTTAGTTGGTTAGGGGACAGGATCATTTTAGATGAAGATAAAGAAGTTAAGCTACTAGAGTCGAGATAGGATAGATATTGAATCTCATTCGGAAATTTAGACCCAACAAGACAGGAAAGACACTTACTTCAAAAGGGTCAAATACAGATGGCAAATTCACTATGAATGTAACATGTATAGAACTCATTATTCTCATGATTGTCACATGGTTCTCCCTACTGTATGTAGTTTGTTTTATACGTGTGTAATAAAATAAAAGTATTAAAAATATTTAAGCTATGCTCTCTTATTTTCCCAGAACACCCTACGGTTTCTAATAATGGCTAGATGTTCAATGACATTTTATTATGTTTTAGAAACATATATTTTGTACCATGCAATGATAAAATAAATAGTATCTTTTGTAGGTTGCATTTTCCATTGTACTGTATTTTGCATATGGGTTTGGAGCCAAGGTATGGAATAGTGAATTAAAATGTGTATTCTGCTCTTCATAAAAAAATAGAAGAATAACAGTATGAAATTTTCCACTATGCTTACACATTTGTACAGTTTTCTTGTACATTTTTGGCTACTTTATCAATGTCCATGTGAGGTATAGATTCTATCTCATGAAATGGACCTTATATCCACTCAGTAAGTGATTGGCTACCCCCATAACATTTTTCCCACTATTGCTCTATCATTTCAACTAAAATTATGAACAAGACCTTTTTCCTTGGCTTTATTTCTTTTTTTCTTACTTTTCTTTTGGTTTGTTTTTCAAGACAGGGTTTCTCTGTGTAGCCTTGGCTGTTCTGGACTCACTTTGTAAACCAGGCTGACCTCGAACTCACAACAATCCACCTGCCTCTGCCTCCTGAGTGCTGGGATTAAAGGCGTGCGTCAGCACACCCAGTTTATTTCTTTTTTATTCAAGACAGGGTTTCTCTGCATAGCCATGGCTGTCCTGGGACTTGCTTTGTATCTGAGGCTAGTCTCAAAAGCAGAGATCCTCCTGCCTCTGTCTCTTGAGTTCTGGGATTAAAGGCATGCGCCACCATGCCTGGCTGGTAACACCTTTTCTTAAAAAAAAAAAAAAAAAGATGAAAGTAAAATATATGTGTTTTACATCATTTTCTCTATGTAATATCTCATTCCACAAATATAGCAAGCTCAAAATGAATATGAATTTTATGGTTTACAATCTAAGTAGAAAAGTTATGACTAAAACAGAAATTATTCTCATGTGATGCTTAAGAAATTTACAGTGATTGAAACACAATTTACTAAGTCAAGCAAGAAGCAGTTGCCAGATATATGTGAAAAGAAAATTACGTTGATTCCTAACCTCATCCTGGGTTGCTGAGCTCAGTAAATTTGACACTCAGTACCAGATAATAGATTATTCCCATCTGAAGTTTTCTGTTGTGATTTACTAGGCTTAGACATGCCCACATTAAGACACTATTGAACAAGCATGGATAATAATATTGCCAAAAATTCTCAGCATATTTTAGTGCATTATGGGTTTTTTCATTGTGCTATGGTGCATGTAGATCACAAATGAATATGTGATCCAAAATACCATGAAGTTCTAATGTGTTTCCTTAGAGCCACACAGTTCAGTTCTGTCTGGGGCTGGAAAATGCAGTGAGAAAAGAAGATGAAGTAAGGTTAACAGTTCGTCTTTCTATTTGTTAGTTCTCTGCTTCCTTCTCTTCTAGCCCTTTCTCTTACCTTCCCAATAGAGTTCAACATTTCTTTTGTTCTCATGCAGTATTAGTGATCTCGAGAGGTATTTCTTTTAAATAATATATACATCTGTTTACATCAAGATCTGTCCAATCTGTTGGGGATGTGGAAGGAGAAAAGAGGAAGGAGAAAGGAGGGATGAAAACCATAAAATAAAAGGTGTAAATATGACCAAACTATTATAAGCATGTGCTATATGCCATAATTTGCTCATTTAATATATGTCAATAAAAATCCAAAGAAAAATGTTTCTTCTGATAAGAGTCTTTAAAGAATACATTAATGTGCAGCATTCTTGGACATTCCACCACTCTTTCTTTCTCCTTCCTAGAGTCAGCCAAATAAACAGAGCCAGAGACGAGCTCACTTTATAGGTCATTCACATCGATCTAGTGGAAACATTTAATATTGATTCTGTAAGAACTTACAAGCCTCACTGTGCTACCCCTCTTCTTTGAATATTAGTAGTATGAGAATGGGATGTCCTCTAAGGTTTGTTTCTTTAAGCAACCAGAATCTATCAGAATCCTTCACTAAAACATAGTTTTAAAGTAACAAACAAGTAAAGCAAAGTGCAGAACAATTATTTCAAAGCTCTGATGCGTCTCATAGAGAATAGAAAAATCTTCCAGATAACTGAGATGAGATAGATATGTGTCTTTTTATGTTCCATTTTGACTTTTAAAAAAGCTTTCTCACATACTCTGGTGCCTCGCATTTGACCATGTCCCCTGGAGGGGGAGACCTGGTGGCACTCAGAGGAAGGACAGCAGGTAGCCAAGAAGAGACTTGATACCCTATGAGAATATACAGGGGGAGGTAATCCCCCTCAGGAACAGTCATAGGGGAGGGGAATAATGGGAAAATGGGGGGGGGGAGAAATGGGAGGATACAAGGGATGGGATAAACATTGAGATGTAACAAGAATAAATTAATTAAAAAAAAAAAAAAAAGAAAAAGCTTGCATCTCAGTAGTCCCAGTTGCTATATCTATAACTAAATCCATTCTCTGACCTCCTGGTTTCAATCATATATTAAATTTAAGAACTATAAAAAGAGATGTCTTCTACATCTTTTGATAAACCAATGGAGCCTTTTTTATGAAATTTTCTAGATTCTATTCTTAGGTAAAATGAATCAGAAACATTTTATTATTTAGACTCATAAAAATATAAAAAAAAGAGTAGGAAACTTAAAAATGAGCTTTTACTTTTTAATGTTACCCATAATGTCTCCCCCTGCCTCTAATTTTCAAACATTATTTGACCTTTTCCTCCTATATTTGATAATACTGCCATTGTCTTTGTTTGGTTGAACTAATTATCACAATGACATTTCTTCAACTCTAGCTCTTCTTGTATACACTTTCCCTACAAATCTAATAAGGTAGACTGTGGTGAGAATAAAAGAAAACTAATAACGTAAGGCTAGGAGCTTGAGTAGGACTTTTAGTCCCAAAAGCTCCACTGTCACTAAAGCATCAGCCACTGGTT
The DNA here is from genome assembly GCF_903995435.1 of Acomys russatus. NCBI lineage: Eukaryota > Metazoa > Chordata > Mammalia > Rodentia > Muridae > Acomys > Acomys russatus. Next base: position 76,782,339 of record NC_067137.1, on the reverse strand, counting down.
TGGCACTTTTAAAAGTTGGTGAAACTTTTAAGATGGGGCAGGTTGGGAAGTCCTTAGGTAATTGTTAGTTCTCATGACTTAGTTCTAAGATAACTCCTATGATAGTACTGACTAGATTGTTCTTGTAAAAGGAGCATGTTAATCCACTTTGTCACTCATAAAATGCCTGAGCAAAAAGAACTTAGAGGTGAAAAATGTTTACTCTGACTGTCTGTTTCAGAGATTCAATGGAGACATTGGCTCTACTGCAGATGCCCCTCTGTTTAGACAGAGCACCAGGTCAGGAAGCATGTGTGAAGGCATATCAGCTTACTTTATGTTGGATGGAAGAAGAGAGTGACAGGACAGAACTAGAGATAAAGGACAGCTTTGAAGGACATAACACCAAAGACTCGCTCTTATTAGCTCGTTCTCATCTAGGCTTACATCTCTTCCTAATAGCTCCTCAAAGTATGCGCCTATTAACAGACTAACTCATTGACAGGCTCAGAGTCCTCACTACCTAATCACTTCTGCAAAGAACTAACCCTCCATAAAGCACATGACAGTCAGATAAATTTGCCTGTATGAATCCAGACTAAGAAGGCAGCATTTGCTGCAGATGCCCGTTGATGGGCAGGGTGTCTTAATGTCACTGCTGTATTTGTGGTCTTCTGTAAATGCATAAAGCATCATGCTCCTTGTATGACTTAATACTCACTTTATGTTTCTATCTTTCCTTTTACTTTTCTAATCTTTTATCAACACTTTTCCTGGGCCTTTCTAAAATGGTAATGTAAGCACTTTCCCTTTTCAGTTTTAAAATTGTTTTAACATTTTGTTGGCCATGATCTAGTATGGTGCCATAATTAAATAATTTCAATATTGAGTTACAGATCCCCTTTTTGGAAAAAGTCAATATGTACTCAGTGGAGACTGAATTTACACTTTCCGAGTTACAGAGAAATATAGTGTAACCTCATGGACCATCATCACCTCTGTTCTGAAAAGTCGTAACATACTAATTCGAGTTGACACACATGGGAGAACTGTGCTCCAAGACTTTGAATTTTAATTTTAAGCATTTATTATGAAATTATTTCACTGAAAGATCTATTAGCATAGCAAACATTTCCAAATGTTCTTAATTATACTTATCGTGAATGGAGTGAGGCTTATCACTGTAGACTTTCATGGCTAAAACTATGAGCTTTAGAATTTACCAGTTCAAAGTGACAATAACTATCAGTATCAGTTAAATACCTGCTTTGTACCAGATGACACACAAACACAAAAGACATTAATATGTACGGGATAAGGACTAGAGAGTCGACTTTTAATGTTCTTGCAGAGGACATGAGCTCGAGTTCTACCATACAGATCAAATGTTTCAAGACCAACTATATTTCCATCCCCAAAGAATCTGATATTCTCCTCTGACATCCATAGATACACACACACACACACACACACACACACACACACACACACGCACTCACACACACACACACGCACTCACACACACACGCACATACGCACACGCACGCACACACGCACACGCACGCACACACACACGCACTCATACATGCACGCACGCACATGCTTGCACACACATGCTTACAAACACAGTTATTAAAAAATGTATGAGGTAGATTTACGGCTATTTTTAAGGAAATAAAATTTTGTAAAGATCTATTAAACAATTTCTCAAATCAAGCTTCATTGCAGCAATAAAGCCAGAACTCAGACACCAGGCTTCATGACCACTGGCATAACTTTTAAAAAAAATTTACTTTTTCTAAAATATTTGAACTGAGTAAAGTTGATATCTCTCTCTCTCTCTCTCTCTCTCTCTCTCTCTCTCTCTCTCCTTCTCCCTCTCCTTCCTACTCTCTCTTCCCACCCCTATTGAGTTACATTCCACTGTCTCAAGGTCTTCTCTTGTCATCACTACCTTTAATAGCAACATGAGTTTTGGAGCATGCTCTCTTTCTGCTTGCTAAAAATCTTTCTAGTCTAACAACACCTCCCTTAAGAATATAGAACATCTTTAAATTAGGACAAGCTTTGTATTTTGCTTTTGTTTGCTTGGTTGCTGTTGTTTGGGGGGGTTCATCTTTGTCCCTGTTCTTTCTTCAGTAATCATAGACATATGTTTGTTGATTTTCCAGCACTAACTAACATGAAATGCACAGCTTATTATTTTCTAAACAAGAATGCAATTTGAAAGACTTGGCATTGCAAAGTTTTTTCTGGATATCTTGAAAGTTATTGTACAAAAATTTAAAGGATTTCTAGTAATTGGATCACTTAGAGAAAGATCCAAAATATTTTTTTGCAATTTAAACATTAAGTATAAGCATGAACGAATTAATGTTCATTAATTGTAAAAGGGCTATGTATTCAAACTCTTGAGCAAAAGTTAGCTCTTCTTAGCTGGAATTCTCCATATAGAATTGATCAGACTTTATGCCTAATATATTTTAATTGAAATTATAAGTTTTCAATTATTGTTCGTCCTATACAAATCTCAATGGCTATCAAATTCAGTTTTCTTCTACAAATATTTTGAATTTTTATTAATAAAATCATATGAAATGATACAAATCAACCTTTCCTGTCCCCAGTTCACACAGTCTGTTGGGTTCAGGGCTTTTCTGAAGGCCATTTAATATTATTTAGTGCTTATAATCATCAAACTCACCACCACCACCACAAAAAAAAAAAAAAAAAAAAAAAAAAGAAAGAAAAGAAAAAAGAAAAAAAAACAGTAAAAGAATTACATCATATTGCTCTCTGGCTCTAAATTAATTTTATTATTCTGTTTTAGATAATTTGCTCAAGCATAACAATTCTTAAAATGATTAGTATTATTTTCTGCTATCTGACAATAGATAGCTCAAACAGAAATCTCAACATAGTAGTCTCTAATGGACAAGAAGCACTTATAGAAATGTTCAGAGTCCTTACTCATCAGAGAAATGTAAATAAGAATGCCACTGAGATTCCATTTTACACCTGCCAGAATAGTTAAGATAAAAAACCCAAGTGACACATCCTTAAACATGCTGGCAAGGATGTGGAGCAAGGGGGACACTCCTCCATTGCTGGTGGAAGTACAAACTTGTACAACCACTGAGGAAGTCAATCTGGAAGTGTCTCAGAAAATTGAGAATAGATCTACAAGCTAGCTAGTAACTGTCTAAATTGACATGTAGACCAGGATGGCCACCAGCTCACAAAAATCTCCGTTTTTGTAGCCAGATGTGAAGGCCAATACTTCCAAGCTTATAGTGGTATCTCTTGAAACCTATTGTCCTTTCTTCTAGGACATTATTTTTCAGAACTTCTAAAGTATTCTGAATTATTTTGAGAAGGCTTTTCTGGGCACTCAAGTAGCTTGTGAAATTATTCAAAACAAGAAAATAGACTGTAAGAAAAATAGCTGTAATAAGTGCTCTTCTAAAGTGACTTTCTAAAAGTTTAAAGAAAAGTATTCTCAGCTAAAAGTGAGAAAGTAAAAACAAAGAAACATGATTTAATATTATAAACAATAATATATTTACACTATCTTTTTTACTTTAAACTTAGTTATTTGAAATATGATAATTCAATATGGAAAATCATGTTATAAGCAAAGAAAATAGAAAATAAGTGAATATTGTCGATTGGTTCATTTTTTCTTCTACTATAAATTTGTTATGCTAAGTTTTCATAGGTAAAGGACTTTTTGATATTAATGTTTTGAGAATTTGAAAATGTACCTTCATCATATATATGACCCAACTCCTCCCAGATCTATGCTCTCCTCTCCATGTACTCAACTAGCTGTTCTCTCTTTTTTGTTGTTGAATTTTAGAACACACTGTATACAGTTGGTGCTTCTGTGTTCTCTTGGGTGTGTGTATGCCCACCTGCTAGATCATAGTTAGCCCATGTGTGTCTGCATCATAAAAGAAAGCTGACTCTCCCAATCCCAGCAGTTATCAAGTACCAGTAGGTCCTCCACTAGATGTGATATTCCATGGCCACCTCCAGTCTGCATGCTGGGATTCTGTCTAGCTTGAGCCTGAATGCTTTGTTGTGTCTGGAAATCACTGTTTCCTTGTAATCATCAATTGCCTCTGGCTCACAGTCTTTGCTCCTCACTTCTACTATGATGCTCGAGCCTTGGGGGGAGGGAGTGTAATACACATGTTCCATTTAGAGCTGAGCACTCTGCAGTCACTCATTCTCTGTCTTGTGACTAGTTGTGTTAATTTATCTACTGCATAAAGGAACTTCTCTAAAGAGGGTTTAGAGATAAACTTATCAATACGTATAGTGGTAAGTCATTAGTAGTTATTCTAATACTGAGCTGATTTAGCAGAATATGTTTTTTTCAACATTGAAAATGTGATAGAATAGGAAAATCCAAAATATCCAAATGCATTTCCATGTTAAAGGTGCTAACAGTAGCAAATTTTTATTACATAGTTAGTAGTCAACAATAATTGGCAAATGGCTTAATCAGCAAACAATGAAAACTGATGGATAAACGTATACTCCTTTCTTCTATAATTCAACCTGTCTTAATTTCAGGTATTGTGTACACTGAAAAGAACATGCTAGTTGATGTGTATTTCCCCAGTTATAGTTTAAGAACAATACATAACTAATGTGTGTTGATATAATTTGTGTATAATTCATTTAAGAAACATGCCAATTCCAAAAATAGATTCAGAATATATCTCTTCTCTGAATAAACTATATTAAGATTTGTTCTTTTTGTTCTTTATTACTATTTTCTTTTAAAGTGCATTGTTACCAAAGTCTCCTCCTATTCTTCTGACACGGGCACAAAGACACAAATGATGCATGAGTTCGGGGATTGCATGAATGTAAAAATATCTGCCATTTGGTGAAAGTTTTTCTATGAAAATATTCAAAATATTAGTTGAATGGATCAATTTGATTTCTATGACTCTGATTTTAATCAACCATCCTATGCCTGTGCTGCATCACTTAAAGACTAAGGCAATATTGTGTGAACAAAGTGGAAATGTGTATGTCTGCATTTTAAGGCTAAAATGATTTTTAATGGAGAAAGGCTGCTTGTGAGCCTTAAAAGAGGACCAAAAATTAATCTTGCATCAGATAATCTTAAAAACACTTTTCAAGATGAAGACATGGGGAACCAGGTAATATGTCAAAAAGACTTCAGAAGAATAAGTTTCTGAATCCGGAAGGCAGGACCAGAATGTATTTCTGATACTGGTGAATCTGAAGGCGAACTTCAGCAGACCCTGTGAGAGACTGGCACTTAAGAAACACTGAACTTTTTAGAAAATTTAAATAAAAATACAAGAAAAATGCAATAAAGAAGAAAAGATTTATATTAATATAATAGGGACTTGAGAACTGGTAAAAACTTGAGTAGAAACTTGAGAAGAAAAATTAATATTATTAATAATTCTTTGAGGATTCTACATATTTTGATATTCACCTCACCCTCCTAACTTTTTCCATATCTACCCTACTTCTATATACACAATTTAACGTTATTTTCTTGTTTTTTAACTTTATAATCATAAATATTATTATTATTAACACATCAAGTCCAATTTCTATTGCCCAACTATTCATGCGTGTGTCATTCCCTAGAATATGGTCCACCTACCTAAGGTCACGCCATTAAAGAAAACTAGATGCTCACTCTCCATCTCCCAGCAGCTGTCGAATGCCAACAGCTCATCAGCTAGGGGTGGGAACTTGCTCCCTACTTCCTTCCACTTTGCTGAAGTTTTATCTGGCTTGAAATTGCACAGGCAGGTCTTGCACATGCTGTCGCAATCACTATGAGTTCATACATAAAATTTCCCTGTGGTGTCTAGAAAGCAGTTTCCTTGGAATCATACACCACTTCTTGTTTTAAAATATTTCTGTCCCCTCTTCCAGGAAGATTTCTGAGCCTTGGGTAGAGAAGTGCAATATGTATGTCCCATTTAGGCACCAACACTTGGCCCTCTATCATTTGTGCAAGTTGACAACTTAAGGATCTTTATTTTATTTCTCATCTACTGTAAGAAAAAAAAATTCTCTTATGGTTGGAAGGCACATTAAACATAGCAATAACTCATTAGGAATATTTTAATACGATCTCCAATTAGAAGAATAGTGGGCTTTAAATCCAACCAGAAGGTGATTGATCACCCCCATAATCTGTGCTTCTGTGATAACAAAGGCACTAGGTTGTCAGACCAGCCATTATTGTAGTTCTCAGGTTTCGCGTCCTGGTGAGGTTTCTTCACAATCCAACCTGGCTGTGACTTGATCTAGCTAGGGGCACTGTGGTAGTGAGGAAAGGACAGTGCCACTAAATAAATGATGGATACAAATATATAGAGAATCTAGTGTCAGTTGAGTTATACATGCTCTGATAGATCTATACCTAGTCTGCAACAACCAAGAGCCTCATCTAGTACAACACATGAGGAAGAGTTAGCTAGTCTCAATAGGAGGTTCTCTCTCTCTCTCTCTCTCTCTCTCTCTCTCTCTCTCTCTCTCTCTCTCTCTCTCTCTTTAGTTTATTTATTCACTTTATATCTCGATCACAGCCCCCTCCTTCCTCTTCTCCTGGTCCCACCCACAGGTCCTCTTTCCCCTTGTCCCATTCCCTTCTCATAAAAGGGGACCCCCACCCCTTTATCAGCACATCAAGTCTCATCAGAACTGAGTGCATTGACTTACACTGAGGCCTGGAAAAGCCATTACCCTAGAAGAGAAGTGATCCAAAAGCAGGCAACAGAGTCCATGTCAGAAGTAGACGCCTTCTCCACTTGCTAGGGGACTCCCATGAAGACCAAGTCCCCTAGCAGTTACAGGTATGTAGGGGCACTAGATCAGACTACCCATACTCTTTCATTTGTGTTTGTGTCTCTGTAAGTCCCCATGGCCTAGGCTAGTTGACTCTGTTGGTATTGTGGAATTCTTGTTCCATCTGGTTCCTTCTATAACACACACACACACACACACACTCACACACATACACACACACACACACACACACACACACACACACACACACACACACACACACACTTCCACAAGGCTCCCCGAGCTCCATGGCATGTTCGGCTGAGAGTCTCAGCATCTGTTTTGATCTGCTGCTGGGTGGATCCTCTCAGAGAACAGTTATGCTAACCTCCTATCTGCAACCAGAGCAGAGCATCACTAATAGTGTCAAGGGTTGGTTCTCTACCATGGGCTGGACCTCAGGTGGGGACAGTCATTCCTTCATTCCTTGGACATTCCTTCAATCTCTACTCCCTCTTTATCCCTGCACTTCTTGTAGGCAAGGTAAATGTTGGATTGAAGTTTTTGTGCATGTGTTGGTGTTCCCCTCCCTCCACTCAGAGTCCTGCCTGGATAGAAGGTGGTCACTCAGTCTCCATGACACCCCCACCCTCACTGCTAGAAGTCTCAGCTATCTAGAACCTTCAAGTTCTAGATAGCACCAATAGCATTGGGAATAGATTCTCATGTTTGGAGGTCTATGGGACTGTATATGTAAAACTCAAGAGAAATAGTGAGAGAGAGGGTGTCAGTACAAGATTGATCCAGCCCTAGATCATAGCAATTGGACATAGACTGAAGAGAGGAAGGAGGAGAAGGAAATGGGTATTAATCAGCTTCACTCAGTAATGAATTCTCTTTGGTATTTTATACATGGAGCGTTTCCCTCAGTGAAATAGAAAAACAGTATTGACGTGACTGGCAGTGAGATATAGCTTTGAGGAGCCCCAAATCAGATTCTGAGTGCTAAGGACATTGAAAAGGGATGACATCTGTAGTCTCTTAGAGTCTGCGTGACATCTGCCCAGGCCCTACATAGCACCCTGCAGAGATATGGCTGATGGGCAGCTCAGGCTTCTTGTGGGTGCCTAGTAGGGCTGTCTCTGACATGGACTCTGTTGCCTGCTTTTTGATCATCTCTCTCTGGTGTGGCTGTCTTACCAGGCCACAGGGGAAGAGGACATACTCAGTCATGATGCGACTTGATGATCTGGGGTGGGGTGGGTGGGTTGTGCTCCCCTCCTCTGAGCAAAGAGCAGGGAGAGGAGAAGAAGGAGGAAGGATGAGACCTTGAGAAGAGGAAGGAGGGGGCAAGATATGGCTGTAAAGTGAATAAATAAATTATGTTTTAAAGCCAGGCAGTGGTGGAACATGCCTTTAATCCCAGCACTTGGGGAACAGAGGCATGCAGATCACTGTGAGTTCAAGGCTAGCCTAGTCTTCAAAGCGAGCCCAGGATAGTCAAGACTACACAGAGAAGCTGTCTCGAAAAACAAAACAAAACAAAACAAAACAAAAAACCCAAAGAAACCCCATAAACTATTTTTTTAAATAAAGGAAACATAACAAATTGAAGAACAAATGATACTATAGAATTTTAAACAGGTGTGTTTTCATTATGCCTTCATAGCAAACACAAGATAATTTAAAACTGATCTTTCCTTAACATTTCATGACAGTGCATAGAATCTGTTTTTACTTTAAAAAATCTAGACATCTCTATTGATAATATTTAACTATAATTCATGATTAATTACTGCATATTTGAATAAACCAATGACTGTACTGTCTACCTGTTGCATTTGCATCCTATCTAAAACCAAAAAGTGAATAACAGCAACTTGCAACAATTTATAGCAAAATTCACTATACCTTGGGCAAAAATAAATGATAAACAATATGAAGAAGAAGTAGTATCTCAAGATTTCCTTCAGAAAAATATTTTTTAAATTGACCATCAGACTATGAACAGTCCCCCTTCATTTATACTCTTCTAAATGCCTGTTGGAGAGGAGTTAACCTGGCCCGTGCTCTCCTGTAACTAGAAGAGACACCATTTTTAAACAGCTGTTATTGAATTAAACATGAATACAATTTAGGTTTATTTTTGTCTCTCTAGGTGTCTAAGATATTCAAGCTTTGGCTTAGAATTAATTCTTCCTTTTCTTTCTGAAATGACAAAGACTCTGTCCTGCTAATGCTTCCCTTATATGAGTGATACTCACCAAGTGTCAGTTTCATTGAACTAAAAACTTTCCACACTTTCACTTTCCTATTGTTCCCTCACTGTGTTTGATTGAATTCTAGGTGAACTGCAAATAGAAATCAGTGAACACCAACAGCTGCCACAATTAATACAGAACATTTGACAATTAATCTTTTGGCAATATGGCCTAAAACCACTTATTATTGGCATTGTTACAGATTTTTAATGATTATTTTATATCATGAAACTACATTCAAAGAGATATTTTATCTATCATTGTCACTAAGATTTATTATCAAATTTTAAATATGTATATATATAATATTTCCTCACCTGTATTTCATTATTCTACATTATATAGAAAGAAGAAATATTATCAGCACTTGAGTAATCATTTTATTAGACACATTGGTGGAATGGGCTCATTTTTTTTTTCTTTTTTGAGCATTAATATCTACATTTCTCAATCTGGTAAGACATTTCAGTCCACAATTTTCATCATTAAATGTTTTAAATTACTCCTTAATATAGCACACAAATTACCTAAACCTTTTAGAGGTAAACCAGGCACTTTAATAAGAAAGTATTTTAAATAAAGTTCTAGTAATTGTTGAACTTCAGATGCTTCCAGATTTTTCCCCTTCTCTCCATTCTTTGCTCTTGTTTCTAAATTAATGTGAAGGAGGTGAGCTGGTACATGTAAGTTACGGATTGGTGTTTACCAGGGGGATGGTAAAGGGTCATCATTGCAGTTATTTAAGTGACACAAAATGTATATTGGCTTCCTTAATGTCAACAATTAATAAATGGGACCTCATGAGGCTGAGAAGCTTCTGTAAGGCAGGAGACACTGTCAAGAGAACAAAACGGCAGACTACAGACTTGGAAAAGATCTTCACCAACCCTACATCTGACAAAGGTTTAATATCCAAAATATATAAAGAACTCAAGAAATTAAACACCACAAAACCCAACAACCCAATTGCGAAATGGGGCTTGGAACTTAACAGAGAATTCTCAACAGAGGAATATCAAATGGCCGAGAAACACTTAAAGAAATGCTTGTCCTCGTTAGTCATCAGAGAAATGCAAATCAAAACGACACTGAGATTCCATCTTACACCCATCAGAATGGCTAAGATCAAAAACTCAAATGACACCACATGTTGGCGAGGATGTGGAGAGAGAGGAACACTCCTTCATTGCTGGTGGGAATGCAAACTAGTACAACCACTTTGGAAAGCTATCTGGTGCTTTCTCAGAAAAATGGGAATAGGGCTTCCTCAAGACCCAGCCATCCCACTCCTTGGAATATACCCAGAAAATGCCCTACCACATAACAGGGACATATGCTCAACCATGTTCATAGCTGCTCTATACATAATAGCCAGAACGTGGAAACAGCCTAAGTGTCCCTCAGTAGAAGAATGGACTAAGAAACTGTGGTATATTTACACGATGGAATACTACTCAGCTATTAAAAATGAGGAATTCCCGAAATTTGTGGACAAATGGATTGATCTAGAAATTATCATAATGAGTGAGTTCACCCAGAAGCAAAAAGAGACAAACGGTATATACTCACTTATATCAAAACACTAGTCCAAGGGACATGTACCATGAAAATCTTTACTTACCAAGAAAGTGGGTCAGAGGAGAGGATATCCGATTGAGACTTTAGGCAGAGTAGCATGGAAGAAAGAGGAAATAGTAGGACCCACAGGGTCCTAGAAACCTACAAGAAGAACTTTATGGGGTCCTCCTCAAACTAAAGCACCAGCCAAGGAGAATATAGGCAGTAAGCTTCGAACCCCTACCAAGACCTAGCCGACGAACATGATATTCTCCACTGTTGAGTGGAGAGTGAGATCTGACTCTCACACGAACTCTGGCGCCCCGTTTCTGACCATGTCCCCCGGATGGGGAGACCTGGTGGCACTCAGAGGAAGGATAGCTAGTTACCAAGAAGAGACTTGATATTCTGAGAGCATATATAGGGGGAGAAGGTCTCCCTCAGTCACAGACATAGGGGAGGGGAGAAGGGGAGAAATGGAAGGGAGGGAAGAATGGGAGGAAACAGGGGGGAAAATGAACCATTCAGTATATACTGTTGGGCACATCTTTCAGTGAGAACATATGCATATTTATGATATTATTTTTAATATGGGTATAGTTGTTCTTTATGAGTGTGTGGGATAATTATTTACCAATAACTGCCTTTGGACAATCTATTTCCAATGGTTTTATAATAAAATTGAATATAGTTTGCAAAAAAATGTATATTGGCTTCCTTTGGACATCAACACCTGTTGCACTCAGTTAGTCATGATTATCTTAGAAGAAGATGTATTGGACTGTAAGAAAATGGCCCACATAGGCTTATAGGTAGCAGTGCTATTAGGAGGTGTGGTCTTTTTGGGGTAGTTGTAGAGTTGGTGAAAGAATGTATCTCAGTCGCTTCCTACTGCATTAAGATACAGATGTAGAACCCTCAGCTGCCTCTCCAGGGCCATGTCCACCTGTGTGCCACCATTTCTCCTCACAGCAATAAAATCCTGACAATGACTGAAGAGCTTGGGTTTTTCAAAGACTGAAATATAAAATTATACATATGAGAGGAATTGGTTCAGAGCACTCTCTTCATGCATGCCATATGCTTATCAAATGTTGATGACTGCAAAGAGAACTTTGCCTAGTTTTTTATTATTTTCATATTTTATTGTTGTTATTTGATTTTTTGAGGGGGTTACAGGGTCTTGACTATGTTAGTCAAAATTTCTTGGGGTTGCTAAACCTAAGTACTAAGGGCTGCTTAGATTCATTCATGGCAAAGGCTAAAGAATAGAAAAGTCACATTTACCATAACAAGTAGATTCTAATTTAAAAACTCAAAAAAAAAAAAAAAAAAAAAAAAAACATTTAACCACAAGAAATGGAATAAAATAGAACTGATGTTAGGTCACATTTTATCTTAATAATATACAAAATAACTTCAAAAATAAAATGGTTGTTTCTAAAAACAAAATTAGACATGCACACACACACACACACACACACACACACACACACACACACACACATTTTTGCTATTCATTTAGTACTGGCTGTCCTAGAACTCATTATGGAGATCAGGCTGACCTTGAAGTCATAGAGATGCACCCGTCTTTGTCTACTGAAAGCTGGGATTAACACTGTGTGCTACCTTATCCAGCAGCATGGATTTATATGTTAAAATGTTGGTATATATACTCTTTAATGTGTTCCCATTCAGAGGAATGGCTATTTAGTCACAACTCTGAACCAATATATTGCATCTTGGACTTAGTAAGATTACACCTGCATTGCTTTGAGGGAAGCTGTCTGGTTTGTATTGCACAACTATAGTGACTTTCATAACCAAACGTTCCACTTAGTTTGCAAAAATGTTTTGTGTGAAATATTCAGCTTATCTTTCTTATAAATGAATGCATATGAGTTTATTTTATTTACTTTATCCATCAATTTCATTTCTCATTTATTTTCTTATTTTAATATGATCATTGCTTCTTGGATGATTTTTTTTTATTGTTTGAGAATTCTGTACATGTATAGGAAGTGTTTCGATCAGGTCAATTTTCCATTTCATCTTCTCTGATTCTTTTCCTATATCCTTCACCTCTATTCTATAATAATCCCTGAGCCTTGATATATGGTATGATATAGATATGTCATTAGAGTGGCTCACCTCACGGTCTGTCATTCTCTGTGTGTTGAATTATTCTGGGTGTCTGAGTTCCATCTTGTGGATCAGGCCTAAAATCCCATCAGAAAGTGGTTGTCACTCTTATAGCAACAGAAGTGTATCTGTACTGTATCTGGCTAGTTCACTTCTGTAGGTCGTATGTCCACAGATGAGGGAAATTTCTTCTTATTTTCTCCCACAGGAGTGTGTATAAAGCCTTTTGGCTCTATGAAAGCTAGCAGGTACGGTGGAACTACCAGGTCATTACTGGACATATTTCTCCATGTTCTGTGTTTCAAGAATGTTGCATCTTCCACAATGAGATGTCATACAAAGCTCTAGAGGATGACCAAGAACATCAACAGTAGCCTATGAGATTTCACAGTCATAGGGGAGGGAAGTAAGGGGGAAGTGGGAGGGAGGGAGGAATGGGAGGATACAAGGGATGGGATAACCATTGAGATGTAATAAGAATAAATTAATAAAATTAAATGTAAAGAAACAGTTCAAAAATAGGTAACCCATACCTGTCACTGGGATTTTTATTTGAGAGACTATTTCTTCAGGAGAAAGTGTTTCCCCAGTATAGGATAGCTACATTTGTACTTTTTATAAATGTTTTGTATGTATTTAAGAAGATTTTGACCACAGGGTGTTCAAAATGGCCTTTTCAAGTTTCTTTAGTTTTAGTCACCACTTAACACTCAAAATTACCTTCCCACCTTGTTACTCATTCCCCACACCAGCTGGTCATTGTAGTTCTATGTTCTCCAGTTCCCTTCTTATCACTTCAATCCTATCTCTCCTTCTGTGAAATCCCCCTCTCCCGTAATCTCTTACTGTTATTGCTGAATCCACCTGTTTGGATTTCAACAATTTAAATGTATCTAAAGATTCAAACCCAGCATACAGTATGAGAGAGAAACCCTAACCCACGACAGTTGTTTTCCGGGTGAGGGTTACTTCACTCACTGCAATGTTGCCATGTGCCATTCATTTACTAGAGCATTTTATAATTTTATTTTTTTTAATGACAGGATAATGTTACATTCTCTAAATATACCACATTTTCTTTATTCAGTCATCACTTGATGTGCTTGTAGGTCATTTCTATTTCCTCGCTATAGGAATAGAGCAGCGATAAGTATGGATTATAAACTCTCCTTATGTTAAGGTGGGGAATCCTTTTGTAATGTGCCCAAGAGTGTTAGGAATATATCATACAATAGATCTATTTCTATGACTTTAGGGAACCTCTGAACTAATTTATATATAGCTTTATTAGTTTCATCCCAAGCAACAATGAATGAATGCGACTTTTCACATTCATGTAATCATTTGTTATTACTGCTATTTTTAAATTTTAGACATATTGAGTGTGATTAAAATAAATTTCAAAGCATATTTAATCTGCATTTTCCTGATGACTAAGGATGTTAAATGTTTTAAAATTTATTTATCAGGCAGGCATGGTGGAATGCACCTTTAATCCTAGTAACCTGGAGGCAGAGACAGACATATCAGTCTGAATTCAGGTTAGCCTGGTCTACAAAGCAAGTTCAGAACAGGCAAGGCTAGATAGAGAAACCCTGTCTCAAAAAACCAAAAATGAAAAAATAAAAAATAAAAAATTCCCAAGCATTTACATTCAATATTTTGAGAACTCTTGATTTAGTTTCATGTCATATTTTAATCAGTATATCTGTTTTTTAATGTCTAGAATTTTTGTTTCTTTAGTTTTCTAAGCTTTTTATGTATTTTAGACACTTATATTCTGTCCAAAGTATAGCTGCTAATGATTTTTCCCTATTCTGTAGTCTACCTCTTCACTCAAATATTCCATCTTTTGATGTACAGAATATTTTACTTTCAAGAGGTTTCATGTATCAGTTGTTGGTCTTAAAGGTTGAGCTACTTTGGATCCTGTTCAGGGAGTCTTTTCCTGTGTAAGTAAGTTTAATCCATTTTCTATAAGATTCAGAGTATCTGGTCTTATGTTGAAGTCTTTATCTTTTTGACCTTGAGTTTTCCGGGTGATAGACAGTGTTCTATTTCTTTCTTCTATATGCAACTATTCACTTTGATGAGTAAAATTTATTCATGGTATTGTCTTTCTCCCATGTTAGCCTCTTGTTAAAAATCAGATACTTCATTGCTCAGGATTTTTGTTTTTATTTTATTTTGGTTTTGTTTTGGTTTTGGTTTTTTGAGACTGGGCTTCTCTGTGTAGCCTTGGCTGTCCTGGACTCTTTTTGTAGACCAGGCTGTGTTCAGACTCACAGCAATCCACCTGCCCCTGCCTCCCGAATGCTGGGATTAAAGGCGTGTGCCACCACACCTGGATCATGATTTTTTTCAATTTTTATATAAAATGTTAGATTATTATTTTAGTATCTGTGTTAAATTTGTAGATTCACTTTGGTAGAATGATCATTTTCAGAATATTAATCCTCCATTCCGTGCTCATGAGAATGCTTTGCATTTCCCGTCTTTTCCTGCTTCCTCCCTCTCTCTCCCTCCCTCCCTTCCTGCATTACTCCCTCCCTGCCTCCTTCCCTTCCTCCTCCTCCAAAGTCTCCTCCTCCTACTCCCAGTCCTCCTCTTCCTCCTCCTTCTCTTCGTTCTCTTCCTCCTTCTCCCTCTCTCCCTCCCTTTCTTTCTTTCTTTCTTTCTTTCTTTCTTTCTCTTCAGTGTCTGAAAATTTCCATTATGTAAATCTTTAACAACTTTGGTTAGAATTATTCTGAGACATATTTTTAAATTTTGTGAATCAGAGTATTTTCCTGATTTCATTCTAGTTTTGCTTGTGTTTGGCATATAACAAAGCTACTGATTTTTGTGTTTTAGTTCTGTATTCTATTACAACACTAAATGTGTTTATCAGCAGTTATCTAAGTGTCCAATGTAGTGTTAGTTTATTTTAGGCATAGAATCATCATATCATCTGCAAATATAGATACTTTGATTTCTTCCTTTACTATTGGTATTTCTTACACTAGTCTTTCCTATAAATAAGACTTCAAGCAATGAATTGAACAGGTGTGAGAAAGTGGTCATTTGTCATGTTCCTGATATTAGTACAAATGCTTTTAGTTTTATCTTTGTTTAGCATGGTGTTGGCTGTGAATTTGTTGTATATTGCCATTATTTGCTGAGGTATTGCCCTGTATCCCTAGATTCTGTCTAAGACTTGTATCATGAACTGATGGATTTTTTTGAAAGCCTTTTCTGAATCTAATGAGATAATCCTATGGTTTCAGTCTTTGAGGCTACTCAAAGGTTCATTATACTTATTATTTACATATTTACATCATCCTTGCCTCTCTGTTATGATGTTGACTCAATTACGTGGATCATTTTTTGATGTGTTCTTGAATTTGTTTTGCAGGTATTTTTCCAGAGCTTTTGCATAGATATTCATCAGATAATTTGGCTTATAATCTTCTTTTCTGTTGGCTTTTTGTCTGGTTATCAGGGTAAAAATAACTATAAAAAAACTCAAAATCTTCATTTTTCTGTTTTATAAAATAACTTTGGGGTTATTGATGTTATATATTTTTTTAAAGAGCTCAACTGAATCCATATGTACTTGTGATTTTTTTTCAAATTCAAATACTTTTAATTGGAGTTCTGTCTCACTGATGAGCGTTGGTTGTTTAAACTGTTTACTTCATCTTGATCAATAAATTCTTTTAATTTCCTTCTTGATTTTTTTCCTTAGCCCAAAATCATTCAGTTTTTTTTTCTTTTCCATTTTCTTTTGTGTTTCCATGAATTTGTGAACTTTCTGTCATTTTTTTTTTCTTTCTGTCATTTTTATTGTTGTGGATATTCAGCTTTATTCCATTGTTGTCAGCTAGAATGCAGAATGTTATCTCAATTTCTTGATATTCCTGAGACTTGCTTTGTGTCCTAGCATTTGGTTAATTTTGGGGAAAGTTCCACAACTTACTAAAAAGACTTGCTATTCTCTAGTTTAGGGTAAAATGTTCTATGAACACCAGATACATTTGATTTATCATGTTATTTACCTCTAATGAATTCCTGTCTAATTTTGCTCCAAATGACATAACTATGGCCGAAAGTAAGATGTTAAGACAACCACTATCTCTCAGTTTGTGTTAGTCTTTCACTTTATATCTAATAATATTTCTTTTATGAAATTGGGTGCGCCTTTATTTGGTGTATCTATATTTAGAAATGTAATATCATGTAGGCAGATTTTTCCTTAATAAATATGAAGTGCCCTTTCTTATCCATTTTGATACATTGTGGGTGGAAATTTACTTTCCAAGGATTAGTGTAGCTATACCTAATTGTTTTCAGTTCCACTAGCTTAGAATACTTTTTCCACATTTTTCTTCTATGGTCTATCATTGTCTGTCTATCATTGATGGTGATATATGTTTCATTGGGGATGCAAAAAGTTTAACCTGCTTTCAAATCCTCTCAATCTGTATTTTTATTGTTGTTGCTAGGAAAGTGGCACCATTAATGTTTTATTTTAAAATTTTGAATGATATTTCATGTGTTAAATATTTTATTTACATAAATTTATTCCTCTCTTCCTCCTCCTGTTATGCCCCTAAAATTTATCAAATTAATGTCACATGCATGAGTGTGTGTGTGTGTGTGTGTGTGTGTGTGTGTGTGTGTGTTGTGTGTGTGTGTGGTGACCTATTGAATTCATTTAGTATTGTTCATATTTGGATGTGTTTTGGACTGTGAATTTTGTTTGGTTAACCTATCTGGGAACTTGTTAAAGAAAACTTATCATCTTTTTCCAGCAGCCATTGGTTACTTGTAGCAGTTCATCAAAGGCTGGAGTTTTGCCAAAAATTTGCCATGTCAAGTAATGCAATCACTCTATAGGCCTTGTGTAGGCAACCATATTGCTGAAATCTCATGGGCCGAGCTTCCTTTTCATGTCTAGAACATGTACTGACAGGATGCCACAGGAGTCCTGCTCCTCTGGCTCTTAAAATATTTTCATTCCCTTTTCTGCTATGTTGTTTGGTCACCCATGACAACTGTAATATCAAGCATAATAATTATTGAAGAACATATATTGACTGCTGACATTTTATTTTGTGTTTTTTAAGTTATTTTTTGATTAACTGACTGAAGTTACTTTTTACCTGTGCCTTCATACATACATTTTTCTTTATCTTCAGATTGAAGCACTCCTTCCAGAATCCTCTGTAGAACTGTCTTGGTGTTCATAATTCCTTTAACTTTTAAAAACCATGTAGTTTCCTTTCTCTTTCAACTTAACTAATAGTTTTGCTGGGTACAGTAGTCTGTCCTAGCATTTGTGGCCTTTTCAGATACTGAAGAACATCTGTCCAAACACTTCGACCTTTTAAGAGCTATTTTGATGGTCTTCACTTTATGTGAGACTTAGTCTTTCAGCCTTGGGTATTCATTATCTTTTCTTTGTTCTGTACACTTAGTGTTCTAGCTATTATATTTTCTGGTAATTTTTTCCCTGGTCCTGTGTATTTGCTGTTCCTTTCTTATGCATCTTCTTGCTTAGATTTTCTTCTATGAATTCATTAAAAATAGTATCTATGCTTTTGATGTGAGTTTCTTATTCCTCTATATCTATGATTTGCAGGTTTGGTCTTTCTAAAGCGCTCCAACGTTCCTGCATGCTCCGTGTTTGTGTCTTTTAAAATATATTCATTCACTGAATCAAGTCTAGTCCCTTCACACTGTCTTTACATACTGATATACTTTTCCCACTTGATCTACTCTGTTGGTCACCCTTTCCATACAGCTTTTTATTCATCTGACTGAATTCTTCACTTCAAATTTTATTTCACCTTGACTTTTATTCAGAAATTGTTTTATTATATTCTGTTTTCATGTCTTGAATTGTTTATTTTATTCAATTGTTAGCATTGTTTTGGTCTTCATTCTGGCCTTCGTTCTTATTGTCTTTGAGTTCTTATAATTGCTATATTAAAGTCGCTGTTTTCTGAATAATTTAAGCTGTTTTTCCCCAGGAAGCATTACTATGGGAAAACTTATTTTGAAGGAGCTAGACATATTGTCTTTGATCTTCATGTTCTTTATAATTTTGTTATGAGAGTAGCCATATCACCATTTTTTTTTTTTTTTTTTTTTTTGAGACAGGGATTCTCTATGTTATCTCGGCTGTTCTGGACTCTTTTTGTAAACCAGGCTGGCCTCGAACTCACAGCGCTGTGCCTGCCTCTGCCTGCCCAGTGCCGGGCTTAAAGGTGTGTGCCACCACACCCGACTCACCTTTGTTTAATGAATATTTGAGTCACTGCTTACTGTTACCACAAGTTGTTTTGCTATGGGGCTACTAAATAATGCTTGGAGTTTAGTCTTGGGGAAACTCAATGTTGATACACAAGTAGGACATCAGATTGGTCCCAGCTTACCTGGGTCTGGGTCTAGCTTGAGACAGCAAGAATAAAACTTCTGTAGAGTTTGAAGGGTCTCCCAGCAGTCCTCAGAACTCAGCAAGGCTCACATGGTACCAAGGTGTTCCTTAGATGGCAGCAGCGGGGGTCATAGTAGAGTGGAGAAACACTACCTGAGGGAGTTGAGTAATATGTGAAAACCAGGATATCAGGATGGAGTTACAATGAGGTGTGAATCCCAACCTACGGGTGGCATACAGGACACACAGTCCTCAAGTGGCAGGACTAAGAATCTCTACCTGAGGTGGTCTATAGGCCATCCTATTCTCAGGCATTAGGAGTCACAGAAGGATAGGAGTCAGACTTCTTTGAACATTTTTACTGTAAAATATGCTAACATTAATAAGGCCAGTCTATTAAATACTTATTAGGATATAGGAAGACACAAACACATGGGCTCCTGCTTTTCACACAGGCTAAGTCCTATTATAGAACCTTCAAGGTAGCATCATTAAAAATGCAAATGGAAACTGACTATGATATGCATTTAAAAATCTAGCTGTATTACTATGAGAAGGTGTGTGGGTGCATATCATGAAATGTGTGTATTTTTCTCATAAAACAAAAGTAACATATTTAGAAAGAATGAATTAGTCCCAGTCTTACCATGATGGTGAGACATAATAGTTAACGAATGATCAACAAATGATAGAAAGCAAAAAACAACTGCTACAAACAAAAAGTCACTTATTGAAGAAAAAAACTTTCAGTTCCAATGAAAGGGAGTCTAGTGATTAGCTGTGCCCTTCAGTACATGTTACTCTATCTAAATGTTTAACCATTTAAATTGTGTTTTTAAAGTTATATGCAATGCTTGTCAACTATATATTTTTAAATTTGGCCGCAAAGTCCTATAAATGGATGATATTGACTTGTAAAAATGTGTGTATAGAAGTGTGCAAAATACTACTTTAACAAGTAGTTAAAAGTAGTCTCTGAATGATAGAGAGTTAACTCACAGGTTAAGAGTTCTTGCTGTTTCTACAGATGACTTAGATTTGGTTTCTTATATCCTCATGTTGACTTTCAACTGTCTACAGCTCCAGTTTCAACAAATATGGAATGTTTTTGTTGCATCTAAAATCACCGGGCATGCACATGGTATGCTTACATATACAGGCAAAGTGTTCATATATATAAAATAAGAAAAAAGTCTAGAAAGAAAAAAATAGTCTGTAGGTATATGAGTTACCTTGCTGTTGCTGTGTTAAAATACCATGACCAAAGTCAACTTCTAAAGGAAGGTTTTCTTGGGCTTATGGTTCCAATGGACCATTCAGTAATAACAGAGGCAGACATAGCATTAGGTGGGTAGAGCTTCAAGTACACTGATAACATCTCACCAGAACACGAAGGAAATGGAGTGGCAGTGTGGTGAGGCTCTAAACTCTCTCATGTGGCTCCTGGTGTGACATTTTCTCCAGCTGGGCTTAATCTTCCCAAACACCATCAACAATGAGGGACTAACATCCAAATATCCATCCCTATGCAGGACATTTTTCATTCAACTCTCTATGCCGAGTACACTAAATTCCAATAATATTCTGTACTATTACCATGAGTAATAAAATTGAAATAGAACATAAGAAGCTAATACATTAACATACTATTTACAACCCAAATCAAGGGAGGGAAATCAGAGAATTTATTCTGAGACACTCTTTGAAATGGTAGCTTTATAAATTCTAATTGTTATGGCCTCAAGTTTCATATAGATCACCGAATAAAGATATCTTTCCACATAGTATGACCATTGATACATATTTCTCATATTATATTATATTTATAGACTACATTGTTAGTAAAAGGGGGAGTTTAGTTTGAAAATATCTAGAAGATGAGTTCACACTGGGGCACTCATAGGCAAACACGTGTGTCCACACACACATACAGCGTGTGTTGAAGTTTGTGATAGCTTACTTAAACATCCCATTGTATTTCCAGTACCTCATGTGGTCTGAGATTTTGCAGGTTTATATGTCACCACATTTCTTAGTAAAATAAATAGTTTTTTTTTTAAAGTATCACATTTTATTTCACAGAAAGTTACAGATGTCAACGGAAAATTACAGATGGTATATACTAGATGGCCCCATATTTGTGGTTCTTCCTTTGAAATGCATACAGAATTATTGATTCAAACATTGCAAGGTTTTGTTTCTTTTAAAGTATTTTTCAAAATGACTGATCATGTGTTTTAATTTGACTAAGAAAAATATTCTACAATAAGATTCTACAAGGCTCTGAATTAGTTCACAAAAGGCACCTAACATTTATCATGTTCCCTCACTAATTGGCTTCCACTGTGCGTGGAGGATTAATCTATTTACTTGACAAATATTTTATTGAGAAAGTCAGTTTCCCAGCCTAATTTTTATTTGCAATTTTGTGGAGCTTATGTCAGTATTTGATAATGATTTTTTCCTCTTGATAATTTTCAAAAGGTCATAAAACGTCTTTTTAGCTTAATAAGAGAACAGTCTTCTGGAGATGTAAAACATAAGTGTTTAGGCTTTCACCAAGAGAATTCAAGTATGTGTGTAAAAACTAAGTCAACCTGATGCTGTTTTTATTTTTATTAACTCATGAAATACCTTCTTTACAAAATAAGACAAGGATAAGGAATTTATTATTGATTCATATTCTATCTGCTAAATAAATGTCCATATATATATATATATATATATATATATATATATGTACACATATGTTTGATATATTTAATGAGCCATTTGAGTGTAGATTGATTATGCTGTGTCTTTATACAAAATCTTTCAATAACATTTCACATATACTCACCATACTGTTTTAAATGTAGGAATTTTACTTCAGCACAATAGTGTTTCACCTGTAATCCTCATTCGACTTTTGCCAGTTGCCTTGTGATTGAAAGAATTGACCGAATTTGTAGTTTTTTATATTTGTGTCATGGCCATTGGTGCCACAGCTACTTGACAAGGCTTCCACTGTCTACCTGGTGAACACTGTCTTCTGTTCTGTCCTGCCTTGAGCCTATATGCTGTTATAGCCCATTTTCTGGAATTGGGTGTACTCTGAGCAAGACAGTAATACAGACTTTTTTTTTTTATAAGCTTGAGAGTTAAGAGAATACAAAGCTTTTGGAAAATTTGTTCTGTGCGAATCTGTTTTCTGACCAACTCACTCATCCCCTGGATCATCCTTGTTTGTCTGGCATTGTAAGCTGCTGACAGGAAGAAGCGATTGATAATTAGCCCTGAGGTTTTCAGTCTTGATCAAGGATATGACAAAAAAAATTATAAATTGTTAACCTAAGGTGCCCACCCAGTCTTATTATTATTTGGTGAAAATAACTACAAATAAAAATTTTGCCTTAACCTCAAATTCTGGCAATAAAGAAGAAAATATTAGACATTAATATTTCTATCAGTATGTAGCCGTGGTTTGCTGAACTTATTTTGTATACTGTGCTTGCTTCCAAATCATGGGGATAAATAATGAAAATATTTGATTTATCATGCTACAATTGTAAAAACATTTTTCTGCATCTCAAGTGTTGGGATTAAAGGTGAGCACCACTGTGTTCTCAGTACTTTTTTTAGCATACCCCTTAACACCCTGATAATCTTTTTTTGAGTGTGTTAATGTCCTGCCTCTTGGCCCTGCAGTTTGAAAGTATGGCAGGTTTCGTAAGACAGAGGTCCTCAAATGATAAAATATCAAAATCATGGAAAACTTGCCAAAGGATCTATTTTAGATAACAATCTAAACCCCTCTGACAAGATTCCTAATGTTGCTGTTGCTGTTGCTGCTGCTGCTATTGCTGGTGGTGGTGGTGGTGGTGCTGGTGGTGCTGGTGGTGGTGGTAGTGGTGGTGGTGATGGTGGTGGAGCTGGGCTATATTTGAGAACCACTGCTTTGAAATGTAGAGATCATCATTTTGA
The DNA here is from genome assembly GCF_903995435.1 of Acomys russatus. Lineage (NCBI taxonomy): Eukaryota > Metazoa > Chordata > Mammalia > Rodentia > Muridae > Acomys > Acomys russatus. The sequence continues at coordinate 76,759,221 of NC_067137.1, read as the reverse complement.
GTTCTTATAGCAGGAATAATTTAATAAATTTTTGACAATACAATCCAGTCACTATGAGAATGCACTCAAATCAACTCCTATAGCATAAAAGTCATTGATTCTAGTATTTACAACTTACTATAAAATAACATATTCAACCACACTGTGAATAATGCAAATATTTAATTTATCATGGAGCATTTCTAAAAAACATTTTCTTGAAGTTCTCACAGTTTTCAAACTGTAAAGCTTATATCTAGAAAAGCAAAAATACTTTAATTAGTATATATTAATTGCACATAGTAGTGAATTTTATAAGGTTTACTTTTGGTATACTATAATTACACTAGTCCCGTCTGTTGCCCATTTTTCCCCTTCTGACATATTCCTACTCTGCGAGTCCTCCCCTTTGCTTTGAAGTCTCTCCTTAGATGGCATATATGAGAGAAAACGTAGCTACTTCTTTTTGTGAAACTGGATTTTCCAGACATGAAATTTTATTATAAAGATTAGATGCTATAGGGACCTCTTTTTTTCCCCCAATTTTAAACATATTATTCTATCCAACTCTTTAGAGTTTGAGTTCTGATCTATTAATTTGTTTTCCTGGTAAGAGCATATGAATCTTATGTCAAATCAGCTACTTCTTCTTTGTGTAATTTTACTTTATTCATTTGTTGAGAAATTCACTCAGTTCATTCCAGATTCAACTTTTCCTTGCCCACTCATGTGTTCTTTATTAAATAAACTTTCAGTGAAAAAAATCTTTATACAGCATATTTTGATCTTTTTGTTCTATCCCAAATTTCTTCCAGAACCTCTCCGTCTACTTACCACAAAAACTTATCTTTTTTCCTCTTTACTCTCTAAAGAAAGGAGAAAACAAAACAAAAGGCATGATATACACAGAAAACCACAAAAAAAAAAAAAAATCAAAATTAACAAACAAAATACAGATAAGACCAAAAAATGCCCAAACAAGACAAATTGAGACAAAATATTTAAAAATACCATTGAGTTCATGTTGTATTGGCCAACTACTCATATATACTCCTAAAGGACTGTTAATATGATCAGTGAAGATCCATTGAAGGAAACAGATTTTCTTCTTTATCAATGGGTATCAATTGCAGATAACTTCTTAGTTATGGGTGGGAGACTTATCAACTTCCTCAACTCGTTGTCATGATCTCATGTGGATTGAATTGCACATGCCTTCTGCATGCTGCCACAGTCACTGTGAGTTCATATGTGCATCAGTCTTCAGCAGTAGTAAAAGCTTCTATAGTAGCAGCTTTCAATATGGCTTTTCAAGTGGCCTTTGACTCAGTTGTCCTTCCCTGTATTCTCTCCTTTACCCTTCGTTTTTCATCCCTCTCTTTAGTTCAACGTCCTATTCACTTCTTAAAGCACATATCTGACACAATCCATAACAAATAATATCACCAATATTCTTAAACCTACATTGATACTATCAACAACCTACTTTCTAGGCCAGTTTCATAAAACATAAATTTATATTTACTTCTGCATCACTTAAGAAAGCAGTACTTTTGGATTTATGCTTAAGCCTGAGCCACTCTGTGCTTAAACTACACACATTGGTTTCAAAGGTAAAATTGGTGCTGTTAGCTCGCCTTGAAGAACAGATTCACTGCTAGTGCTGATTCAAGGAAGGGTGGGCTGCCTTTTGTGTTTGATGGAGGCTTTTGTTACATCAGGTGGATTTTAATTCAGTTGTTAGTTGCCAGACCCTCACAGACACACAACACTTCCACTTAATCAGTGGACTCAGAGGTGTTGGGGAATTTAAACAATGAACTTTGTGGACCACAGAAATGTGTGATTTGAAAGGAATTTTATTACAGAGTCAAAGGTAAAAGTCAAGAGAGCAAGTGAAGCTCCTATGGAGGAGTAGTGGGTCCCCTGAAATCAGTAGCACCAGACAGCTAGTCCAAGAGTCCAGGGCTTTTCCCTTTTTCATTTATAGGATCATGGCAGAGATTGAGGTAAGGTATGGGGAAGAGCTGATCAGTTCAGTTGACCCAACTTTAAGGTGTCTCAGGGTATCTCTCAGTTTTATTCATGTCTTCCCAATATTGGTTCCATAGAAAACAACAGAAAGAAATCAGACTTACTTCTAGCATCCCTGAGTGAAAGACACTTGCCTTAAATACTTCGTATACACCTGACTTCAGACAAGGACAAAATTGCTCACGTACCTGGTGACAATTTTGGAGTTCAGCTAAAGAAAACCTTAGTGTGAGAGCCCCTGTCCTTAAATTATTTGGCCAGTTTCTATTTTTCTTTTCTCACCAACACTATGAATTATCTTATTTGGTATACTTTTCTTATTAAAAATAAAAACAATACCACAATTACACCCCTGTAACCTTCTTTAAAGGCTTCAGAATAAGCAGTATGTCCTCTATAAAAAGAAAATATTGTACATGTTTAGTACTATATATGCTAAGCATTATATTTAGTTTATTCCAGAGTGTCTTTATCCCTCATTTTGACAATCCTTCTAAATATCATTAATCAGCAAATTTAGGCATCTATTCTGTGGTTCTATTAATTAACTAATTAATAGAACATTAAACAAGGTTTATCATTTTGGACAAGCATGACCTAAAGAAATTTGACATTTTAAACTCTCATATATTATTGATATTTCATCACTGAGCATGCTAGGACAGCATGTGTGTGTATTATGGCTGGGTTGCATGTTAGCATGTGTGCCTTATGGCCATAAGAATTTTCTTTGGCACTTGACAGTTTCTTGTAACAAAATTCCTAACTTCTTTCTAATTCTTCTACTTTGATGGTCCAAATGACTTAATTTAGTATTATAGAAAAATGTTACACTCAATATTTGCAAAAGTTTTATTAAATGCTAATATGATGAGGGACAGAAGTGGAACTCAATAATAATGGAGCAAAAATGGAGAAAATTTTAAGGACCAGTATAGGGAATGAAAAATTAGAGAGATTAATATGTTATTAAATCATCATTTATTATCTATTTTCTATGTCAAAATTATGGATCTAGAGTACACGGATACTGGAAAATAATGCTAGGGACCAATAGTCAGAAAGAAAACCATAAAACACTAGCCACCCTGAGGGAGGGTTATGTGGTATTGACTAAGTGGTACTATTGTTCATCTGTTCACCAAGTAGAAAATAACATAATTTCTACCATTCCTAAAGAACAAAGGTATTTTATGTTTACTTACTTAATACACCTAGATTATTTTTTGTTCTACAATTCTAAATGAAAAAAAATGATTTAAGTTATTTAATCCTATTTTCTCTTGCACTGAAATAAATAAATAAAAGGTTACACATTATTTTCATCTTAGAAAATGAAACAAAGTATACAGTAATTTCGTGTTCCTAACTCTTAGGCAGCAAAATACAAGATAGAATATTAAGAAAAATCTGTGTGTTTTGCAATTGTGTCAAAATAATATCGAAATAATTCCAGCCTCAAAAGGACTTGGTTTTTATTTGCTGTTGGAGAATTTGAATGAATGAGGGAACAGGGGATGGGAATTGTGATGCAAATGAGCAAAATAGACTTGTTTATCTTCTTAAGTGTTACCTAACAATGAAGAAGTGTAAAATGAAAATGTAAATAATATGAAAATGTGAAAGAACTAGAAAAACTTACTGTGTTAATCAGTTTAAAAACCAGTGCTAGCCTTGGAGCTATGAAGGGCAAAATAGTTCAAATAATACCTGTGTGTAACCTGTCCAAGAGAATGAAAACGTGAGAAAACAGGGGTGAGGAAACAGGGGAGACAACTCATGTCTTACTATTGTATCATGAAATGGGCCACAGACAATTTGAGGAATGGGAATGATAAAGAAAAATACTTAGGTGTGAGATACTCAAGGTCTTTGTCTGAAGAAACAGCTTAGGGAAGAAAAATACTGAAGCCACAGAAGTGGTAACTGGGGGAGCATTGGGTATATGGTACAGTGAGAGAGGTTAGCAGATGGAATCAATCATTCGAGAAAGAAATACTATAACTCCAAAGACAAAAAAGTCAAAACCTCAAAGTAAAGAAGACATCTAATTCAATGAAAAGTTTTTAGGTAGAATTCTTTTCATCCTTTCTGTTTATTCCTCTATTTCTTCTGCTCCATGCCTCTCAGAAATAGTTTATTAAGTATGCTGCAAGATGCACTTAGGTGACAGGGACTCCATACTTTCTCTCAGCCCTACTACTCAGCTGGCTTTCCAGTGTATCAAAATCACTTCCGTAAGTATTAAGGATATACTGTTTTAAAAAGAATTTCAGATGGATTATTCTAGCCCAGGAATTTCTACCTCAAGATCACTGTATAGTTGTTTCTAATCCTAATTTTTAAAAACAATTTTGTAAAATATATATGTTCCCTTTTTTTGCTTCTATGGGTGAAGACACATTTTAAAAATTGAAAATGTGAACTCAACAATATTAATTTTGAACATTAAAGGGCCAGAAAATGGTGCTAATTACTATACCCTATTTAAATAAGTAGTGATAGCCATCAGTCTATGTCAAAAACCATTTATATGGTAGCCACACTAAGAAAATATTCTCAGATATGTTACTTATGAGGCTATTTTGGTAATTTCTAAGCATTGTATATTTTCTCTTAAGATCAGATGGAAATGGAAAGAATGACAAGATGATGGTGACAGTAGCAAATCTACTTTTCTGCTCTTTAAGGGAAGAAGAGCTTGTTCCAAAAAGGAGGAAGTATAATGTGTGCCTACCTGAACTACCTTTTCTCTTCTTTAGGTTCTATTACATATAGTTGTTCTATTGAGTAGAACATTCAAAGAACCATTACAACTTAGCCACACTTTGGTGTAACAGTTTGAATGATTACTGTGGTGATTAATTTTGAGTAAACTGACAAAATAAGTAGCGCATAGAAACTTTACAATGAAACAGAACCCATACCACCTTTCAGTGTCTAATTCTGCATTCAAATTATTGTGCTTCCCCTATGAATCTTGCTCCAGGAAATGCTGTATTTTGTCGTTGTTACCCTTTGCTAATGAACATCCACTCAGGTGGTCATTGATTAGCAATTTGAATGTCAAAAGGAAATTGATATATAACTGCCAGTGCATAAGTTAAAAAGAAAGAAAAAAATAAATTCTTCTGATTTCTAACTATTCCTCAATAACTCTATTCTTTTAGAATCTTAAGTCATAGATTCTATAACATATGATATGAACTTAAATTGTTCTTTCCTCAAGAAAATAAATAGATCCACAACTCCATATCAACCCTTGTGACTTTATAACTAATATAATTTAGTGATTTTTTAATGATGCTCATGTATTTCACAGCTACCATTTCAAAGAAAGAAATCTGAAAAATTCATATTTGTTAAATGTACTGCCAGTACTTTGATTCATTAAAACAGTATGTTTGCCTTAGTTAAGCAAGTTTCTTAGATATCTCAACTACATTTGAAAACTTCAGTGTGTCATTTGATACTTGACATAAAGAGTTGAGATCTTTCCTTTGTGTTATACCTTCTTATCATACATTTCATTTTCCCCAAAGAGGTTTATCTTGTTGGTTATTTGTGATGCTTTCAATGGAAATGCTTGAGACATCAGGAATGCAATACATTTTCAAATGCCTTCATGATTCATCCCATAGCTGCCAATTTCCTCACTTGGTTTTCTGGGGCATGTGACTTAGAAAAAATTTCCACACAGAACATAAGCAGAAATTTGATAGGTACAGCCCACCTCCAGGTATGTGGCAACATGCATGAAAGCACATCAAAGCTTTGAGCAGTTACCCACAAAAGAAGACTCCTCTTCTACACCCAACTATCATACCTAACTTACTGTTTTGTTTTTAAATACCCTTATTAACTTTCTGAAGTTAAGTTTCTAAGTAGCCATAGATTTCTCTTTTCCTTCATCCTCCATTGATCATTGGAACTGATTATCTGCTTAGCTCTGATACACAGAAAGAACACTCTAGCCTAAAGTTAATTATCCTTTAGAGAATGCCATGTTCAACACCTGATATCTCATGATCATGATGTATACATATGGCCCTGACATGCACATAGTCAGAAGCTACACTGGAATTACGATTTTGGTGTTACTCTTTTTTTCTCTCCAATAGTAGTAGGCTCTTAGTAGACTTTGGCCATCATATATTGTTTGATCTCTGCTGTGCATATTGGTCAATCGCTTCTTCCATCTCATCCTCCCTCCACTCCTACCCGCTATGAATCTCAAGAGTGCAAGGCAGTAACAAAAAATCAAAGTGAACGCAGGCATGTCACACCAAATGAAACAGTATCTCCAAAGCAAATGTTTGAAATGCCCATTTACATTAAGTTTAATGAAAATTGCTGAATATATATGTAAACGCAATCACGGATGGATGTGGGGACAATACAGAAGAATGAGAACTGGTTTGCTCCTAAGCTGCTCATCATTCCCTAAGGCAGTGGCTGCCTAATTATAAAGGAAATATAAAATATACCATTGTTAATTCTATTTCATACCTTTGCTGATGTAATCTATTTCCAACTGCGTATTCAATTGGCATCTGATGGGATTGGAAAATACTTCGTCTTTCAAACAAATATTGAATTCTCTTTAACAGAGAATAGAAAAATCAGTGCCTTATTCATTTGATTATACTGTTAATGATTTCTATGTCTATTTCTCTCTGTACCAGTTTTAAACTTTTCATCTAGAATTCTACAGAGATCATAAGATGAGGTGTATCTGGGAAATATGTCACTGTTTTCTATTCATTATACAAACAGTATGACTTAATTTTTTTTTTTTTTTTTTGGTGCTTTGCTCTCCTGTATGTCTGCATACCACATGCACAGCTTGTGCCCACAGAGGCCAGAGGAGGCGTCAGATCCTCTGGAACTGACACTGCAGCTGATTGTGAGCTGCTACATGGGTGCTGGGAATCAACCTTGGGGCCTCTTGGAAAGCAGTCAGTTCTCTTAACAATGGAGCTATCTCTGCATTCTCATCTTTTCACTAATTTAGCAACTTGGATTGGTGATTGGAGGCCACTCTGTCTCATTATTTTTGTGAAACAGATTCTAAGCAGAAGTCCAAAAGGTTACGCCTGATAGTTTTCATCTCCAAAGAGATACTTGCTCAATTGCTAGTTATTGTATTAACTCCATCAATTGTTTCGATTATCTTGAAAATATGTATTATCTATCTCATGGAATATTTTACCACAAATGTATTTTTCATTATTTTATTAGTTTGTCTAGACTTTCATACAATGTGTTTTGATTATAAACACCCACCATCCTTAAACTTTCTCCCAGATCCCTCTGATTGCCCCTTCTTCCTTACACATTCAACTTTGTTTTGTGTTCTTCTTCTTCTTTTTGTTTTTTGTTTTTTGTTTGTTTGTTTGTTTGTTTGTTTGTTTGTTTTGGCACACATGGAAGTGTGACCTGCTGTTGCAGAGTGGCAGATTTACCCAAATCTACAGTCATACAGAAAAATGATTCTCCCTCTGCCAGAAGTTGACAAATTTCCAATAGCTCATAGGCTAGGTGTAGGACTTACTGTTCCTGTTCCCTCTTTGTGCTAGGATTGGCCTGGCTTGGGCTTGCAAAGGCCTTGTATATGCTGTCACAACCACTGAGTCCATATGTGCAGTTGCCCTGCTGTGTCCAGATGCCATGGTTTCTTGGTAATCATCCACTGCCTCTGCCTCATACAAACTTTTTGCTTCTCTTCCACAATGATTCCAGGGGCTAGGAGGGCAGGATGTGGCATATACATTCCATTTGGGGCTGAGTTTCTTCAGTCTAAAAGAAATAGAGTTTGCAACTTTAAGCTGGTAGCTACAGTCAAGATAAAATCCCCCAGCCTCCTTCTGGGGAATCCATAGTCTAGATGTCTTTCAAGATGGTGTTCTGTCTCAAGGCTAAGCCAAAGAAGCAATCTACTTTACTTATGTTACAGCACTTCCAAGCTGGCTATTCAGAACGGAGGTTAGCTTCATGTCAAACCTTTACAAGCACTGCCAAACTGAACAAGTACCTTTCGAGGTCCGTTAATTACAATCAATGGCACATTAAACCAAATATAATATTATCTTATGCTGGCGGTAGGGGATTTTCAATAATCAGCCACAAATTACATTGCTGGAAAGATATTTGTCTTCTCTTTTACAAAGAGTGTTTTAGTCTTCTACAGAACCTTGAGCCGACCGGACACCTCTCATATGTACCACTTATCTCAGAATGATTTGAAGAGGTTGAAATATTAACTGATAGGAATAAATGACTTTAAATTATCGTTGTATGAACTGCTAGAAATTGTTCACTTAAAAGGGAAACATTTAATTATAAATGAAGGGACCTGCCTTTCAGCTTGTTAACTATTTAAACACTCTATATTTTCAAAGTTCAAACACAATCACTAATAAGCTATTTCTTATAGTGGGTCTCTGAGGAGCCTAGTACTGTCACCTCTTATTTCTATGAAAGACACACTTGACACATAAAAATTAGATAGTCCATCTAGGATCTCATAGAAATGAAAAGCTAGTTACAAGTTGCTCTTTCCATGTGTGAGTTTAACAGAGCTGGTCTCTTAGATTTCTGAACAAATTAAATGAGAAAAATCTAATAAATTTCACTCTTCTGTTAGTGCAGAAAAACATACCTCATGTATATACAATTATCTTTTATTTTCTTTAGAATGTTTTTGAAACCAGTTGTTTAGATATAGGGAAAACATAAACAAACATAAAAAGATCGCTGTGTATCCCAGTGTCTCAAACTGCTTCTTATTTTCTTTACTTCGAGTTGAATAATCAGACTGGCTTCTCTTTTTGTCTTTGGATTTTGTATCCCTTGGAAGTCTAGTATGATTGGCTTAGGCCAGCTTACTGAGTGGTTTTAGACTGAGATTAAATATCCTTGGCATTAAATTTTTTTGTAGCCAATTCATTAAAATACATTTGATTGTATTGCTATAAAATTCTGCAATTATGTATGATATTTAATCTTATTGATTGTAGCTGTATAATCATTAATCTTTTTACTTAGGAATTTATAAATCACTTTTCCATGGGTGAAATAGCCTGTGACATATAATGTGAATATTGATTTCACATGTTTTGTCAGGCTGTTTTTAGAGTTTGGCAGTTTCAATCCAATTTGGACGATTAATGTGCAAGGCTTTTGGTGTCAATAATACTTTATTATGTCTCCATACAAAGCATGAGCTGCACTATAGTACTGTGTGCTAAGTGGATCTCAGCCACACAAGTGTCTGAGTGTTGTTATATTAGTTTCTATATGTCAATCAACAAACCACTTTGTACAGAATTTTTTTTTTAGCTTTTCCGAGAGAGGGTCTCTGTGTATCCTTGGCTGTCCTGGACTCACTTTGTAGACCAGGCTGGCCTCAAACTCACAGTGATCCGCCTGTCTCTGCCTCCTGAATGCTGGGATTAAAGGCGTGAGCCACCGCTGCCATCTCAGAAAATTATTCTTAACAGTATCCAAATGTATTCTCCTATTAGTATGAAATTATTTAATAAGTTAATACACATAATTTAATGTTTCACAACTATGGCTATTAGTCATCATTATATTACATTTATGTATTTGCTTTAAAAGTGATAGAAGGATATGTTTAGAAATGAAATTGATTATGTGTTATTTACTAAAAGTCAAAATGTTCTTGGTATTTTAATGTTTTTTTTTTTAAAAGAACTATTCTCTGATTTCCTAAACTGCTTTGCACAGTAGAAGCCTTATTGCATTTGAATTATATGGACACAGTATCTTGTACCAAATACATCAAATGTATGGTTCAACATAAATAAGACTCATGGATTTAATATTATTATTAAATATTTATGATACAATAGTATTAAATGTGCTATAAATATGCATCTTCTCATTCTCTGTTATCGAAACAGTATATTTTCTGAACCCTAATTTGTGAAGTCCTTTTGTGTCATTCAGATTTCCTGAATCTTGTAAAATAGTTCATATATGTGTTTCCCTAGAATTTAATAAATAGATTATGGTTATTTCTATGTTCTCCATGTCAAATAATTGGGGCTGTCCTGAGTGTCTAGTCTTGGAAAGGGACTCTGCAACAAAGTCCTGAATACAGGGAGATGAACACCTTGTTTTTCATGGTCACTTTGCACAAGGCCTTACACTTTAATACCCTATGACTTTAGGTAAACTGTTGCCTTGATTAATTTAAATTCCATGGTGATACTAATTATCCTATGGCATAATTAAATACAATTGTCATAGTTAGCTGCTATTGTCACTGTAACTCACCTGGAAAGACAGAACTTCAGTTGTAGTACTGCCTACACTGTAGGGATGTCTTTGGGATGTTTTCTTAAATGCTCTTTGATATGAGAGAGGCCAGTCCCAGGGAGTGATGGCATCCTTGGGTAGGGGGGCTTCGACTGCATAAAGAGAGCTGCCCAGCAAGCCTGAGAGAGCAGGCCAGTAAGCAACTGTGTTCCCCAAGATCTCTGCTTCAGTTCTTGCCTCTGGGTTCCTGCTTCCCTCAGTAACGGAAAGTAAGTGTAAGAATGAAGTAAAACCATTCCTTCCCCACCAGTGCTTTGGCTACTATTTTATCACAACAACAGAGACCTAACTAGAGCAACAATTGTGAGTAGAATTAAAGTACTATTTTTCTATCACTGCCAAGTATTACCTAATGTATAAAAATATCAGTGTGGAGAGTTTTAAAATGGTTCTTGTTTGTTTTTTTCCTGGAGCACCTCTTAAGATTTATAGTGCACATGACTTCAGATCAACAAAGAAACATGTTCATTCTATTTTGCTTTGCTTTATTACTTCAGCCCAGAGATGATTACCTATAGTGACCAAATCTCCACAATTGTAAAAGTAACACTAACTCCTTGTGGAATTTTTATGTTTTAGCATTAAAAAAAGGACGATTTTGGATCACTCCTGATCCATATCACAAAGATGACAACATCCAGATTGGGCGTGAGGTGAAAATATCTTGCCAAGTAGAAGCTGTTCCATCTGAGGAGTTAACATTTAGTTGGTTTAAAAATGGTCGTCCATTGAGAAGTTCTGAGCGAATGGTTATTACACAGACTGACCCAGATGTGTCCCCTGGAACAACAAACTTGGATATCATTGACTTAAAATTTACGGACTTCGGGACTTATACATGTGTGGCCTCTCTGAAGGGAGGAGGAATATCTGACATCAGTATCGATGTTAACATTTCCAGCAGTACAGGTAAGAGGTTTGTTCATGGTGCAACCCACCTTGAAAGTAATTTGAGTTTGCTGAAGTCAGTGAAGCTAAGAAATTGCTATTTTTAAAAATTTGCTAAAGCTAAAATCTTGTGATTCTAAACACCTAGTAAATATATTTGAGAAATTGTTGCTTTTACTTTTGTTTAGATTTACATGAAATTTTATAAAAAATGTGTGAAAAATCGGTAGCAATGACAAAGTTATGATTTAATGTAAAACTGTACCCACTTTTTTCATTAACCACAGTCCTTGCAGAGCTAAAAATTATATTAATAAAGTTAAACCAGTGACTAAGGCTAAAACATTTTTTTAATTCAAAATTCAAAGAAACTATTTAGGTCTAAGATATAAACCTTGAGACCTAATTTAAATTAAAAAATACATAAATATTTCTTTTACTAATGGACACCTCTTGTTAAAGTTGGTGTCAGATGCAATTTTTTGGAGAACCCCATGGTTCTACATCCTCACAATGAAAACAGCCAAACACAAAAATAGATTGGAGCAGAATTCTTTTAACAGCTAAAAATGAAAATGTGGTATCCTTTTCTCTAGTGTAAAGCATATCTGTAGATGAGGAAAAGTCCCGTGTTTGTAGGAGAGGATGTGGTAGGTTAACTCTCAGGATGTTTTAAGGACTAGGTGTATTTTGCCAATGTGTTGCTTCTTCAATCTGTTAGCAGACTTTCTAATTGAAGATCCTCACGCAGTGCTGGCTGAGTAGGGTAAATTGAACTCCTAGGGCTCAGTAGGAGAGTCCTGCTTTTGCCAGTTGTGTATTCCTTTTCAGTCTGGCAGCATTTTGACTCATGACACTGTTTGATTTACATGTTACTTTGTGTCTTCTCATCGTCCCCAACTGCAGTTCCTGCTGGGTTGATTTTACTACTTAGAGCCCATATGAAAGGCTGACAAAATGTGGTTACTTTGTGTTATTCTTTGTTCTAAAGTGTGTTCAGTTCTTATCTTGTATATAATCTGTGTGAAAGGCAGTTAGAGTATTAAAAGTAATTGTATTTAGATATGACTTCTATCCTAGGTTATACAAAGCCTCCACCTGATTTCTAGCTATTTGAACTAGCAGGGTCAGATGGCATTGAAGAGAAACTGTTGCTATGTATTTATTCAAGCAACAGCTATTCATGTACTGCCTACATTAGTATGCTAAGCAACATTGTAGTGAGTTAACTCAATTAACACCAGTTAATTTTCTTTCCAAGAGTAAGATAAATTCCAGGCCAATTTGCCTTTATTTTTTATCGTTAATTTTCCAGAATTTTCTATCTACATCCCTTCTGTGTTTGTTTGCTTCTCTTGTTTTGCTCACTCATTTCTTATTTGATTACTAATCTACATATACATGCATTCACACACACACACACACACACACACACACACACACACACACACACACACACCTGATCTCTAACTATTTGAGCTAGCAGGGTCAAAATGGCATTGAAAAAAAACTGTTGATAAATATTGATTCAAGCAACAGCTATCCATGTACTGCCTAGATTACTATGCTAAGCAACATTGCAGTGAGTTAACTGAATTAACACCAGTTAATTTTCCTTCTAAGAGTAAGATAAATTCCAGTCCAATTTGCCTTTTTTTTTATGGGTAATTTCCTAGGATTTTCTATCCATGTACATCATCTTTCTTTGTTTGCTTCTTTTGTTTTCTTCACCAGTTTCTTATTTGATAACTAATCTGCACACACATGCATTCACACACACACACACACACACGCACACACACACAAAATCACCACTCTTGATTCATTTGAAGGGAACATGCGTCATTGGCTGTTCAAGTTTGACAGAAACGATGACAGAATAAAATGGAGGATTATAAAATTATTACAAGAATGCATTCTGATATTCATTTACATACAGTACTTATAATCACTGTTTAAAAACAGATGTATGAATGACAAAGAGAAAATGTCTAAAATCAATTCATGAAATCTTCAGAGACTCTCAAAGGAAAATTTACTGTATTCAGATTACAGATTTTGTTCCAGAAGATTCAGATAGATATTAAAATAATCAGAATAAATCATCTTATCTATTTGTTTGGTTACTAAAGATATCAACATTAGAATTAAAAAGTTGTCCTAAGCTTTTAGAAACCTGCGACATACTCTCTCCATTCTGCCACACACAGACCCGATGGTGCCCAAGTTGAAATTGTAGAGATTGAGTTGTGTAGTACTGTTCAACGTAGTCTCAGAATTACGGCCAATATATGTCACATAGTGAGAACTCAACAAATAGCTGTTTAAAATAATGGTTCCTAAATGTTCTAATTTATGAGCCTGGCAGGACACTTAGATTGCCTTTTCTTATTCCACCTCTGCAGTACAAAGATTGTTAGCCCTTCTTACTTTTTCTTAATTTTCTACCGACATGACAAAAAGTTCTTCGGTACATTCATGTATGATTTGATTTAATGTTTCAGTCTCAGACAAGATAGGACACATGGATGTTGCAGTGTGTCTCATAAACTAAAAATGTAGGACTCATCCAAAACTGTTGAGGTATTCAAGTGTCAAAATCAGATGATTAAGTCATGTTTAGAACCAATAGGCTTATTCGAGTAGACAAATGCCATGTTCTTAAGTCTGGACATACAGGAAACTGTAATTTGAGAGAAAGACTTAAACTAATGAGTATGCCTCCCTTCACACCGAATCTGGCTTGTTTTCCAAGTTGCCTACAGTGCAGTGGGTTCGTGAGTGATCTATACAACTCTCAAGCCTGGGGTTTGGGGATTCTACTAATAAAATTAAAATTAGCATGTCTATGTCATAGAAGTCTACACTCCAAATGGCACTTCAATATGACAATAGATGTAACCAGAGATTGACTAGGGAGGTTTCATGAGCTATACCATATACGAAAGTCTCAGACTATACCAATATAATAAAACCAGCAAGAATATAGAGGGAACTGATTGACTGAGTGATACAAAGAAAATGGAGCAATTTTTAATAAAAAAGTATAAATAACTGGTCATGTGGCTCTATGGCAGAAAGCCAGTACTATAAAAATGACACTCAAAATGTCTATATATGGATATCTTTTCAATTTTGGGTTTGGTTACTTTTGATCATTTCAGAGAATTTAGCACTGGCTAAATAGCAGGTTTATTAAATTAAAAATTTTATACTAAATTACACCGGTTAGGGTGATAAGTTTTCTGGGCCAGTTATTACGTAGATTTCTTACATTGCCTCTCAATTGTTACCCAGTTTTAAGAGATGAGTACATGACATTAAATAAGATGAGGCTTTGTTGCCAGGATACATTTCTGCACAGTACAGAAATCTTCCTTAAATCACAGATACGTAGTCACTATGTGTTAGATGACACCTAAGACTGAAATGCAAAATATCCCTCAAGGTAACTTGTCATTTGCAGAACTACTAATGGTTTTAAAAGACAATGATTTAAGAAAATGGCAGGTTACCTTTAGGAAGGCTTTGGAAAGGCTATGTCTATTTGAAGATTTATTCATGCATATAGAATACTGAAAACTAAGATGTACATGACAAATTATTTTTATATTATTTTCCAATTAGTTCAATATTAACACACACACAGGGATCTCTAAGTTTAGAAATTGTCCTCGTTGTAATCATTTGTTGTTTTGAAGGTTTAAATTGGTGTTCATTTCCATTTCCATTTCCTTTACTAAATTTTTTACACAGTAGCCTCTGCACCATATGGAGATGGTTCAGATAGACATTGCCCTTAGGCAGTTCATGGCAGAGTACTCGGGAGCCAGGATAGTTTTTAGTAGGCAGATACTTTAATGTGTGTGTGTGTGTGTGTGTGTGTGTGTGTGTGTGTGTGTTTTAATTTTATTTATTTTATCAAACTACACCTGATTCCAGCCCTCTCCATCCTCTCCTCTGCCCCTGCTCTATTCTATCCTCTCCTCTCAGAGAAGAGGAGGTCCCCAAGTGGTGCCAACCCACCTTGGCACATCAGGTCACTGCAGGAGTAAGTGCATCTTCTCCCACTAAGGCCAGACAAGGCAGCCTAGCTCGGGGAAAGGGACCCAAATGCAGGCAACAGAATCAGAGACAGCCTCTACTACTGTTGTTAGGGACCCCACATGAGGACCAAGCTGCACATCTGCTACATATGTGTAGGAGTTCTATATCTGGCCCATGCAAACTCTTCTCTGGTGGTTCTGTCAGCCTCCCTGTGTCCAGGTTACTTTACTCTGTAGGTCTTCTTGTGGTGTCCTTGACCTTCCGGCTCCCTCAGTCCTTCCTCCCACTCTTCCACAAAACTCTCCTAGCTTGGTCTACTGTTTTGCTGTGAGTCTCTGCATCTGTTTCCATCAGATGCTAGATGAAGCTGCTCAGAAGAGAGCTAAGCTAGACTACTGTCTGCAGTCATAGCAGCCTATCCTTAATAGTGTCAGTGTTTGTCTCTCTCCATTGGGGTTGGCTTCAAATTGGGCCAGTCATTGGCTTTCCATGCCCTCAACGTCTGCTTCATTTTTTATGCTCACACATCTTGTAGGAAGGACAGATTTTGAGTGGAAGGTTTTATAGGTTGGTTGGTGTAGCCTTCCCTCTGCTGGAAGTCCCACCTCCCTACAGGAGGTGGTGAGTAGCTGAGAGCCCTAACAGAGGTCACAGGGAGCCTTAATTTTCCTTGAACTTTGATCAGAATTCTGTTTGCTATGAGCATTTCTGCAATGAAGCCACAGACAGTCTCATGGAGAACAGACTGGGAATTTTTTTCCTGTTCGTGTAGTTTTTCATTCATTCTTTCTTTCTTTTTTAATAATTAAAATTTAATTATAATGTATCCACATTAAATCCCTACTGTTATCCCATTTCTCTTATCTTCCTGTTCCCTCTCCTGCCCAATTCCACTCCCCTATACCTCTCACGTGGGGGAGGTCTTCTCCCCCTTCCACTGCTGCTGTGTGCCCCCAGGGCCTCCCTGCAAAGGGGATGTGATCAAATCAAATCATAGGCACCAGTTCATGTCAGAAGCAGTCCCCGTTCCTCCACCCCCATCGTGAGAGTGAGTTGTCCACTGGCTATATCTGAACAAGGAAGGGGGAATCTAGGTTCATTGCATGCATTGTCCTTGGTTGGTGCTTCAGTTTATGTAGGCCCCCATGTGTCCAGATCTGATGGCATTGATGGTCTCCTTGTGTGGCTCCTGAGCCCCTAGGTCCTTCCATTCCCTCACTCTTCCATAACACTCTCAGTGCTCTGCCCCGATCTGGCTGTGAGCTCTGACATCTGTCCTCATCCCTCCTGGGTAGATTCTCTCAGAAGACATCTATGTTGGGCTAATATCCACTTATAAGTGAGTCTATACTATGTGTGTCTTTCTTGAAAGAAACAGAAGAAGCAAAGGATGAGGAAAGTCTCAGAAATGATCAAACTGCTACTTAGGTCAAGTTTTAGCTTTTGCATCGATATTAATCTGAAAAAATTACATCATTTTATTCTGGGGTTAATATTTCATTGCTGGAACAGTACTTTAGGCTAGACTTCGGGCAACTTAAAGTATTTTTTATGCATTGCTGTAAATGTCTCAGTTACAAATTTAAATGTATCAAAATCTAAATGTCACAATTCAGTTTTGTGAAATAGGTTCTTCTTAGCCTACTAAAGAAAATGCATGCAAACTGAAGCCTAAACTATCAGCAGCTAAAACCACATTCCTAGAATACCATCACCAGGTTGCCATTCTTTTTTATGAGCCTAATAGGTAGAGTAAAATTTTAGTTTTTAGTGTTTTGGTTTTTTTTTTTTTTTTTTTTTTTTTTTTTTTAACATTCTACTGCTTCCTTCCCTCACCTCATAGTGAAGTCCCTGGTGCTCATCAGCTTGCATGTATTCCTTCACATGACTCAAGAAACTTGTGTTTATAGGAAACTCAGAAATATGTACATCAAGCCTCAAAATCAAAAGCAAGACCAGTTGTTTTTGGAATTCATGGAGAACCATTTGGCTGGTAAATACAGCAGGAGACTCAGATTGTGTTGAAGGGTTGTTTCTCTCGAGTTAGAGTACAAGGGCATTTTATATAACAGTGAGAGGAACAGGATTTTGTGGATTAAGAGAGATACCTGGATATGAGTGCACAAGCACAGTGATGACCACCTGGAAATGATGTCACAGTTTTGGGTTGCTGATGGATGTCTACCTACTGTGGAAGCCAGCTAGTGTCTGCACTGGTGTGCAATGAAAGTTTGTTAACATGGGACTGTGGGGGTACAGGGAATGAGAATTGGAAATGAGCACGAGAGCAAAGAAAAAACCGATTAAGTCCATTTAATTGGATCTGCTTCTTTGCTCTTTTCTATTTCAAAAGAAAAGTAAGAGCTCTTGGAAATTTTGCTGAATAAGAGTACATTTCTAAAGAATTCCTGCAGTGAGGGATGGGCTGATTAACTAAGAAATTTGAACTATTACATAAATGTGAAATGATGCTTTCGCCAGAAGAAAACACCATTTAGTCAAGACTCATGAATTATTACCCAAGTTATTAGACAGAAAAAATTCACTTATTAATCCCCAAAACATAAAATATATTTTGAATTAATGACAGAGCCAAGGGTTGTTGAAGATCTGTGTAGTGTTTCTCAGCTTCTCTTTGTTGCTTCTAATTCCCTATTTAAGTCTTGAATAGTTTTATTTATTTCTGTCTCCCGTTTGATCCTATAATTCTTTATAGGATTTTTTTCAATTCCTTTATCTGTTTGAATGTATTTTTCTGAATTTCTTTGAGCGGTTTATTTTCCTCTTTCAAGGCTTCTATCATTTTCATTATCTCAGATCTAAAGTCGTCTTCTTGGCTGTTCATATCTCCAGGGCTTGCTGTGGCAGGATCATTGGCGTCCGGTGGTGTTATATCACTCTGAGTTTTGTTGCTAGTCTTCTTGTGCTGGCCTCTAGGCATCTGGTTGTCTCAGGTGTTAGCAAGCCTAGAGGTTCCTCCAATGGGGTCACTGTCTGTGTCCAACGTGGGCCAAGCAGGTTGGAGAACAAGCAACGGGAACTCTACGCTAAAGGTTGTTGGCTAGGGATCCCCAGAGGTCTCCTCAGGATGGTGAATAGTGGGTGTTGGAGCCTGCACCCAGTTTAGCTCAGCTGGGTTCCCTGTCTCTATCCCAGTTGGTTCCGGTAAGAGAGGAGCAGGCTGATCGAGTTCCAAGCCCAAAGCTGCTCAGGTGCCCTACCGTCCTTTTCGAGGTGGCAGGGCTCTGCCCATTTGCTCTGTGACCCAGATGGGCTAGGCCAGTAAGCAGCTGGCAGGGAGAGAGAAATCAAAGTCCAAAGCTGCTTGGGTGCCACGTACTCTTTCTCCTCTTTCTTGGTATGGGTAATATGGACTATGGCCATTACCCAGACTCAGCCCTGCCTGTCTGCTCTGTGTCCCAGATCTGGTAAGCAGCAGACAGG
The DNA here is from genome assembly GCF_903995435.1 of Acomys russatus. Classification (NCBI taxonomy): domain Eukaryota; kingdom Metazoa; phylum Chordata; class Mammalia; order Rodentia; family Muridae; genus Acomys; species Acomys russatus. Next base: position 76,740,483 of record NC_067137.1, on the reverse strand, counting down.
CAGAGAGAATCCAAAAGCTGCATGGGTGTCTCACAGTCTTTCTCAAGATGGCGGTTAATTTGGGCTGTCCCCCAGGATTTTTCTGTGGGATAGCTGTGTAGCCAGGGGTCGGACCCATCCGGGTTCCAAACAATGTAGATCCCTCTCACCTATGAATCAGTACCACTGTTGTTCCGTAGGTCTCAGTTTGGTCTTTAAGTCTCTGCACAGGCATGGTTGTCCTGCTGATCAGAAGCAGTGTGTGAGAGGTGCCGCCATCTTGGATCTCCTGATTCTCAGTTTCTCAAGCTGTGCATATGGTTCAGCTACAACTGTTCTACTTTATCATAATATATACTTTATTGATTATAACTTTTAAGATACCTAGATGAATGAGTGGGACTCACAGTGTTAAAATTTTATTTGCCAAAAGAGTGAACAGGGATTTTTGTCCAGCAGGCATAATATGCTGACCTCTGAGCTAAAATTTTGAAGCCTTATTTATTAAAAGAAAAAGTAAAATATGGACAATTTGGACTTGCTAGAAAATTTAATTGCTCTAGGACGTAACTGTTACTTACCTATAAAATCATGATTATATCCTTTATAAAGATTGGTGGAAAATCTCAGAATTTGATTGTATCTCATACACATGCACAGTTTACTAAAGGTCATGCTAAGGTGACTGCTGTCTGCTGAAGTGATCTAAACTGTAAAACTATGCTGCAAATTTTCTTGATATTATTTTTGACTGCTCAACTCCTCAAGTCCTACAACTGTTTTTCTGCCACTATGTTATGCTCTTATATAACTCTTCCATCTCTGCATTCATGTAAGTGTATATGAACAGAGAAATATAATATATATATATATATATTTCTGTATGCATATTTCAGTGGCTTAAAAGATTTAATGGAAAAACACAGTCACTACAACATTAGTAAAGATGAAATAAAAAAATTTGGAGTCTCCTGGTTAGAAGACCATTTTTCTTTTCAGCCTGGCTGACTGAAAACTTCCACACCAGCCTCAAGCAGGACTGTTTTCAGAATTAAACTTAGCCTTTAAGTCATGGCATAGAGGCTGACTCTTATATTTATTTACCATTGGTGTTGCCACACTTAGGGGTCACCACTTGTGCCCCAGCAAGCAAGGTTTAGCCAGCAGTTCATAAGACACCAATGAAAAAGGCCAAAGTAAAAGTGAAAATAAAAAAAGGGATGTTTATTTAATATTTCCATAATGGAAAAAAGGACAATGACATCTAGTACAGCCCTGACATGAGTGTGGGGTCTACAGGAAAAGCAGTAGATACATGCATAAAAAAAGCAGCCATGCACGTGGTCTCAGCCCTATGTCTCTCTTGCAAGTTCAGCTGACAAGTCAGAAATCTTTGTCCAGTAGTCAGTCCCTTCCTCTGGATGTACCAAAGGCTGCAGCTGTTTTGTTTCCCAGTAGGAGATTCCCGAGAAAATATTAATTTCTTGAGTTCATTCTTTCAGTAGTGTGATAATTAAGGAAGTGAGCACCAAGTGTCTCTTTGGAGCATTTTAATACCTATTGACAAGGCTAGTGACAGCTTGTTGTTCCTGTCCTTGATATAGGCCAAGGTGAAGCACAGAGTTTGAACATGGTCAGAGTAGGATCATTTCCCCTTACAACGAGTATTGCTTTTTCTGAAGCCTTTTCCATGTTTCTCCTTACAGGCTGTTCTGTCCTCTAGGGTGGACATAGGCAGAGCTGCAGAGGGTGAGACATGAACAGCAGCTGACCTGGACTCTAACATGTTAGTGTTCAAGTTTTAAGAGGCCATTTTGTTCAGTGAATTTCCCTAGACATCTGACTACAATACCTCCCTTTCAGAGCATGTGCAGTCCTTTAAATGTGTGCATAGATTAAGGGAATTCTGGACTAACGTATATAGAACTACATCATTTTCACCTATCCTCTGTAAAGGATAGCATACATGTCAACCAGCGTTACAGAGGTACCATTCTATAATCCATATCAAGGTATATAAAGCTGACCATAAAAAATGTCTCACTGTTAGGATTGTTCATTTGAGGAAAAGGTTTTGTTCCATATCTGTGTTTTATTAGAAATCTGAAACCTCTTTATTAAAATTTAAGGTTGCCTTCAGAAATTATTAAACAGTCTTCAGCCTTCTGCTGACTCACATTAGTGCTATTGTTTAGTGTGTGGTGCTGAAACAAATCAACAGCAAGAAACATCTAAGTGGCTTAACTGCATTTGTGTTTAAATAGATAGTACAGATGGCTAAAGTTGGATATTAGACAAAAGCAGCAAACTTTTCTTAGGTTTTACTCTCTTGTCTGTTTTCCCCATAAAATATTTTATGTAAGCACTCTTATTGTAACTCTGATGGAGAATGGGGCATCTGGAGCTGTTGTTGCCTTTTGATTCTTTTAACATCCACCTTGCAAATGGTCAAGAAAGCTTTGAATATTTTAAGATGAAAATGTATTCTTAAGACTTACTAAGTGCCATCTCAAAATGTGCTGAATGATTTAAGAGACTTTGTTAAACAACACAAAATAAATGCAGCATGTGACAGGTGAAAACACTTCAATTGAAAATGTACTGAAAGTTTTAGAAGTGTCTGATTCAAGATAGAAAACCTGCCACAACATTGAACATAGTGTATGTGCCTTGGAAATTCAAATTCAAGGAGCAAGGCTAACTGAAAATGAAAAGTAACAGCGGTCATATGTACTTTACAGAGGATATGTGAGTATCAGAATTGTAGAAATAACTAATGAATACAGTGTACATTTCAATTAATATTTGCTGAATAATTTACAGGAAGGTGGCTCTAGAAAAAATAGCAATGTATGGATGTTAATTCTTAGTATTCCAGTATAATTTATATTGAAAATTACTTTAATAACTGATGATACATGACATTTGGTTTAATGTGTTACCAAAGTAGAATGAAAACACACAGGAAGGTGTCACTGGCCAAGGTCAGCAAGAATCCTGAAGGAAAGGTGACACCTGAGATGGATCAGGAATGACACTGGACTTAAGGGATAAATGTATTATTAGACTCATCAGCACATATTTACATAATTTTCCAAAAAAGGAAGAAAGGAAGGAAGGAAGGAAGGAAGGGAAAGAAGGGAGAGAGGGAGGAAGTAAGAGTGGCAGGTGCTTTAGGGACCTATGAATTGGAAGTATATTTAGAGGTTTAAAAAGAAACTATTGATGAAGGGAAAATCAAAGTCCCGTTAGGGTTCTTAGTCCCATTGAAAAAAATAATTTCAGTATAGATTATAATAGAAGTTCAAGGACAATTTTATTAGATTAAAAGGAAAAAAATTCCCCAAAACAGGCAAGATGTAAATCTTAACAGCTACATAGAGGAGGAAGAAAGAGAAAATAAGAGCTATACCTTTTAAGCTCTCAGAGATTAGACACATGGTTGACCAGTTTTCACATGTTTGGGATGGAGGTCCAGTAAGCTACTGTACTAGGGGTGGAGATTCTGGGAAGAAAATGCAGAATTGTAGCATTTTATTAAAAAAAAATTAGCTATTTCACCTATCATTGTGTGGCCTGGAGCTTACCTTCCTAGGACTGATCATTGGGTCAGGTGACTGAACCAGCCCAACTGGACTGTTAGGTCTTCACCCAAGCCAGAGACCTTGTATTTTTTACCAGAGATATTTAATTAAACACAATTATAAGAAAATTTGTGAGAAAAATAAGAGTGACTTTTCAGTGATTAAATTGGGCTATTACAATGTTTCTTCTATTTCCCCAAGAGTGAAAATTACTTTGCTATTATGAGGAAGTGTTACTAGAGGGGTTCTGATACAAATACTGTGGGTGAGCAACAGCAGTCAGCTCTGCAAAGGGGATGGCCCATTATTGCCCTTCCAAAAATCAGATTTCTTAGAGTAAAGGAAGGCATTGATCAGACCTTGAAATGGGTGAGCATAGAAAAAAAAAAAAAAAAAGAAAAGGTACAACTGCATTAACAACAAGCATATAAGATTCCCCAAGGTCCACTTACTGTTTAGTCGTGGGTCTCTGTATCAGTTTTTGTCAGGGTTGAAGGGTGGAGCCTCTCTGATAACAGTTATGTTAGATTCCTGTCTGAAAATATAGGAGAATATCATTAATAGTATTGGAGTGTGCCCTTTCATGGTATGGGTCCCAAGCTGGGCCAATCAGTGCTTCAGTGCTTGGCCCTTCTCTCAAATTCTGCTCCATCTTTTACCCATGTACATCTTGTAGCCAAGACAAGTTGTAGGCCTAAGGTTTTGTGGCTGAGCTGATGCCCCAACCTCTCCATTGGAAGTCTTGCCTACTTATAGGAGATGGCCAGTTCAGGCTCTATATCCCACATTCATAGGAGTGTTATGTAGGCTTACTCTCATAGATTCCTGGGAGGTTCCGATGTCCTAGGTTTCTAGCTCATCCCAGAGGTGACCCTTCCCCCATCCACTTGTCTCTCTCAGTACTCTCTCCCTTTGTCGTCCACTCCATTTCCTCTCTCCTGTTCCCATACCCATCTCTGAAACCAATCCCTTCCCTCTTTCCACTGTACAATGTCTAATCTATTTTCCCTTGTTAGCACTTGTCAGCAAGATTTATCCCTCCTTGTGCACTCCTTGTTACTTAGCTTCTTTGGGTCTGTGATTTGTAGCAAGCATGGTTATCATGTAGAAGGGGTGGGCGGGGGAGGATTGACAGAGTCAGAAGGGTCAAGGGTGCCACAAAAAAAAACCTCCAGAATCAACTAACATGGGTTCCCATAAGGGCTCATAGAGCCTGAACTGCCAACCAGAAAGCATCCATGAGATAGACCTAGACCCTCTGCACAGATGTAACAAATGTGCAGCTTGGTCTTCACATGGAACTCCTAAAGTGGGAGCAGCAGCCTTTAGATCCCTTTCCCTTAACTGGCCTGCCTTGTCTAGCCTAAGCAGACGTACCTAGTCTTACTGCAACTTGATATGCCAAGGCTTCTTGTTACCCATGGGAGGCTTCTCCTTTTCTGAGAAGAAAGGGTAGAGGAGTGGCTAGAGGATGGGGAGGTGAAAAGGAAGGGACTGGGAGGAGAGGAGGCAGGGGAAGCAACCATTAGGATATAAAGTAAATAAATAACTTTATCAATTAAAAAGGAAAACGAAGCAAACAAACAAAACCCAACATACAGGGCCTTACAGGAAAAAAGCTTCCCTTACAGGGAAGATTCTAAAGTTGCCTTTAAAACCTAGAAAGGATCTTCATTAGAAATGATAGCTAAAAACACAATTAAGAGACGCTATCAGTGAGAAGGCTGGGGACAGGATCCAAGAAAAGATCCTCCAGCAATATCCCAAGTATAGAGGGGATTTCCTGACTTTTATAGTCTTTGACAGGGTTATAGAAAGGTTTATGCTTCATGGTTTAGCTCAACACAGCTATTGACTAAAACAACAAAACAACAAGAGCAACAATAGCTAAACATGGAGGAACACAGTAAGATTAGGCCCCTAAGTCAGCAGCTGCTATTCTGCCCCAACAGAATGTTCTTAGGGGTCCTAGAGAGAACCACAGGACAGTGTGGCCTAGTTTTTTCAAGCTGTGAAATCTGCACCATAAGAGAGACAGGCCACGGTCTAAAGAGTCCTGTGAAAAAAAATAAAAAATTACTGTTTTGTTGTGTTTTTCAAGACAAGGTTTCTATGTGTACCTCTGACTATCCTGGAACTCTCTTTGTAGACCAGGCTGACCTTGAACTCATAGTGATCTGCCTGCCTCCACCTCTAGAGTACTGGGATTACAGACATGCACCGCCACACATGGCTAAGAATGAAAAACTATTAAGAGGAGAATTAAGACAACAGGGAAGAACAGCTACTTGCAGAAAGTGGCTGAGTGAAAGAGACCCTTAGGAACACTCAGAAATTACATGTGAGAAGTCAGTTAACTTCTTTTCATCATAGATACCTTCTTTCTTTGCAAAATTATTGGAATATTTTCCTTCCAGGTAGAGTCTGGGTAAGGAGAATGAAAAAGAATACAAGCAAAAAAACCAAAAACTATTAAAAATGGATTTTTATGCACTATGGTAGGCTTTACTCAGATGGAGAGACTGATAGGAATCTGAGAGGTGCTGAAGAATTTTTAGAATCTCAGAAAACAGCAATGGAGCCAATGACAATGCTTTCAAGTCAATCCAAGAATGACTCTGATTGACTTCCACCCAGGTATAGCATTGTAGATCCGACACTTGGCTCCAGGGCTAACTTTACTACAGATAGCTTTAAGACCTTGAGCTTTGAGCTACTAATCCATAGAGTAAAAGAGTTGAGTGAATATCTCAACTGTAATCAGTGCTTTTATGGCAGCTACACATCATTTGCAACCATCTTAAGAGCCACTGAACATCAGGGAGAAGGTAACTAATGAGCTAAGAAAGTAATCCCCTCTTTCTTCTTTCAAAACAATTATCCTTTACATATAGAATTTGTGTGCAAGATTGTATTTACACATGTAATCTTGTTACTGTTTTTACACACAGACAAACATGTATGAAAAAACAGTATCTTTGGTGAGCTCTTTTTCACTTCTTCCTATAGTGATGTATTTCTGTGGTTCTAAGACGCTATGCTTTGCTTCTTCAGAATATGGGAATGGGAGGTCTAAGGCCAAGTTATACAACAAACCAATTCAGAAGTAGCTGTGGCACATGAGGTGTAAAATGTATTAATGTTTCTATCAACCAATTAGAAAATAAGGTCTGATATCAGGAAAAGGTCAGAATTAAGGCAGAAGTTTCATAGGTCACTGCATTTATGGAGACATAATTGGGTTCATGCAAGAGAAGAGCAAAAGTCAAACATAAAAAATGTGCAAGGATGTAGTTGGAAGACTAGGAACCTTGAACAATATGAAAGCAAATGAGCAATGGAAATAAAGGTAACAGCTCTCCTCTAGTCTTCCTGTTGTACAGAAAGAAGAAGCACTCAGTGCAAAAGTTTCTGAACGTGTGACGTAAGACACTTTAGCACCTCCATCCTAGGGACTAGGTGTTAGTACACATGCAAACATTTGGAAGTAGAAACAAATCCTTATTTTCTGTTAACAAAATATAATTTGAAGGAGTGAAAAAAAAAACATTAAGTGAAAGTAGGAGAGAAGAGAGCCTCCAGAGGAGATTATTCAAGTTTAAAAATGGTATTTAGTAATATTATAAAAATCACATGAAAGAGTTGTTGCAATAACCTTCTTTTCAATGACACTTATAGGAGTGACAGGGAATTTTAAACACATTATTGTTGTAAATTGTTCTGAGAGGCATAAATGATATTGATATGAACTACCAAATTTTGAAATAATATATATGAATGTAAGAATATGATATATGAAATTAAGTATCTATATTATAATAGATCAATAAACATTGATCATTTTTATTATGCGGTTTTTGTCCGTAAAACCCCTGTATCATCTTAAAATACTAAATTCCTCTATAAAAAGAGTTTCTACATCAAAAATTATAGTTTATCCCATATTTTATTTTTAAAAGTAATGGGATAAAAATAATTATACCTATGTTATGTTTTCTCTAGCCTTTTTCCTTTAGAAATATTTTTTTTTCTCTATGTGTGGGCATATGTGTGTTTAAATACGTGTGGCTGCACACGTGTGTTAAGGCCCAATGTTGCTGCCAGGTGTCTTTCTAGATTACACTTTACTGGGTTTTTGTTTTGTTTTGTTTTGTTTTGTTTTGAGGCAATATCTCACTTTAAACCTAGAAATTGCCAATTACAGAAAACATAGCTAGCTAGTTTGCATCAGGGATTCCTTGCTATGACTTCCTAGTGCTGGTATTTCAGGCTGCTGCCTCTGGCAGGATTTTATGTAGGTGCCAGGGATGGGAATGCCAGTCCTTATGTTTGCACAGAAAACACCTTCATTCTTCCTTTTCTAATGCAAACATTGAGGCATAGGGGCTGCTTGAAGTATAAATAGAAAAATGCAGTTAATCTATTGAGGACTGAAAAATTATTGGTTAGTCCCATGGTTCTCATAAAAAAGTTATAGTAGCCATCAATTGCATTGGTTAAAAAATTATGACAGTTATCTTTATTAAAAGGCAAGGAATAAATTTACCTGAGTTTATTATGAAGAACAGATTATAAATTAGTGTTCATTAGTCTAAAGTTATAGTACCAGGACAACCCCTTGCTTTTTGCAAGAGAATATATGATTTGGAGAAGTGATATTATTTTACTAATTAGACAATTACAAATGTGTTTCAGCTTTATCTTAACAACAAATGAGAGTGCTGTTTAACATTAGGCAGCTGTGAGAGAAATAAGTAGGAGCCATAGGGAATGTCTCCGCAGTGTAAAGTTTGATTCTGCTTTTTCTCTGTTTAATAGCAAAATCTGTTAACATTCAGGCATCAGGTAAAACAGTTATTACCAATACTTTTTTGCTATTTTGAGATGAAATTTCATGCTGTTGCCTATTCTAGAATGACACTCACTATATTGTTTTAATTATCCTTGAACTCCTGGCATTCCTCCTGCCTCAGCCTGCCAGGTGCTGAGTTCACAGGATGAGCCACCTGGCTTCAAAAATACAAAAACAAAAATAACAAAAAAACCTTACTTTTTTATGTTAATGTATGTGTTTGTTTGCTTTTGTTTATTGTGGAGCTGGGGTTGAACCAAGGGCCCTAGGCATTCTATGTAAGCATTCCACTGACCCTGTCCCCTGAGAGTTTTTTTTTTTTCAATTTGTATTACTTTTATTGTATGAGTGTACAGAGAGACCAAAAGATGACTTCAGATCTCCTGGAACTGGAAATCAAAATGGTTGTGAGCCATAGTGTGGATTCTGGCTATTGATCCTGGGTCTTCTAGAATAGCTCTTAACCCCTGAGCCATCTCTCCCTTGGAGTGTTAGTGGGCAAAGTCAGAAGTCACAGCTACTTATATTATGAGCTCCAAGACAGAAAGTTGAACTAATATTAGCTCCAAGATCCCCTGTTACATTTTCTTATAAATACACACACACACACACACACACACACACACACATACACACAGACACACACACTTGTGCTATCTGAAGTGATCCATCAGCCTCCATAATTTTATTAAATATCATTAATAAGTAGAAACTGGAATTGAAAAATACAGAAAATCCTTAAACAGTATTTGTGTAGTATAACCAGCGATACTTATTCTGAATATTTTTAAACAAAATTTAAACATATGACTTGTACAAGTCTCCATAAAATCTTTAAATTATTTCTTTATAATTTGTTTCTGTTTTAACATTTGTTTGTTGGTGGCTTGGGTTTTTGTTTTTTGTTGTTGTTTGTTTTGTCTTGAGACAAAACTCACTATATAACTTTGTCTAGCCTGTAAGTCATATAGAATAAACTGGCCTTAAAGTCAGGGGATTAGCCTACTTCTTCCTCCTACATGTTGGAATTAAAAGGCCCATCTCACCATGTCCTGCAAATCATTTATTTTAATTAGTTGAAAAGAAACATGGAATGCTACACAAATTTACACAGCAGCCTCGGACAGGGAGAAAGCTGCTGGCCTCTGTTGCTTTCATTTCAGTGTTTGGATCCTCAAACAGAATAACTACAGTGATTTCTGAATGTCTCAATTACTATCGTAGTTTTGAACATCAGGGACACGCCTAAATTCCTAAATATCTGGAGAATAAAAAAGGGTTTGAACATTAGAGAATTTGTTCAATCTAAACCTATATCTTGGCTTGATCTGTAAATCTCATATATTGAAGACACTACTGAGCTTGCAACACACATTAACATCCTCTACTACATAGAAATTATCCTTTTCTGCCTCTGGTGATTCTGATTCACATCGCTTTGAAAAAGGCCTCGTGTTAGTGGCTTTCTCTGGATAGGTGTTAAGACAGTCTAGAAAGGATTGGGGTAACAGTTTAGTTGAATCACATGACCAAATAATCTGCTAGGGATAGAACATAATCTGATGATAGCATTAGGAAGGTAGCACCTGTAAGCCAGTCGTATGTCTCACTCAGCATCATACCAAGGTTTTTTTTAATGCGTATATGCTAAATTTGCAGCATAAATGGCGAATATGGTGTCCCATACTTCTTCAGAAATATGCTGATTGTTTTGAAAACTGGAGATCATTTAACATAGATTAGAGATTTAGACACTTAAATAAAAAGGTGATCTTTGGGGAATTTATTACCATTGAAATTCTGAGCTAACCACTATAGTTGGATAGCAGGACACCACTGAAATGGGTATTATGGTCACACTTATATTTGTTACTGAATAAATTACTTTGTTGAGAATCTGATGCATGTACATGGTGCCTTCCGGTTACCACTCACTTCAGTCCCTGGTGCATCCCCCACCTTCGACATCCTTGAAATCCTTCCTCTTCCTTGTAGGTCTTTTCTATATTCATGCCATGTTGTTTTGATTAATGCCCCTCTAATTTTAAGCCCGGCAATCTGAGTGGCTACAGGTTTGAAACTATCTGTAGGGATCCAGAAAGCTCTCCATTTGTTGCCCACACCATGGTATCTAGAAGGTCAGTGCATGAGCTCCTGCCTATCTGTGAATGCCTAGAGGCAGCCCAATCTTGTGCAGTCCCAATGCAAGCCCCTAAGGTGCTATGGGATTGTGTTTGCAACGCTGTAGATAGTATTTCTCATCTAGAAACCACAGCTTTGGAAGTCTGAGTACCTTTCTTCAAGGCTCTCTAGTATTGCCAAAAAAGGTTGATCCGTTCAGTATACAGAACTGAATGCATTCTTCACACACATACCAAAGGATTGAGTTTACATAGTAAGCTTTGGAGCTACAGATATTTACTGTCAGACATGTGATTCTGATTGGTATATAGCTTTGAAAAGCTGTCTAATGTGGCTGCCTATGAAGACTCATTGGAGTACATTTACTCTAATAGGCAGTTCAGGATTTCCCAGAGTTTTGTCAATCTCTTGGTACCAATGACTAGATTAAACTTTGTGAAAGAAAAAGAGAGGAATATCCTGATACTTTGTAAAATGATTGTTTTCATATTATGAAATTGATGGGCAATTGAAAAATGTACAGTAGAAATAATAAAATGGCAAACAGTTCAACATCTTTTTCTGAATTGCACTTAACAGGAATTACAGACCACTGTAAAGGACATATAAGTTGTCATCTTTCACCAAGTCTATTTAAATAACATTTGTAAAAAATATATATATTTAGTTGACATTTATAACAGAAATGTTCTTGTTTGAAAATAAACCACAACACAAAACCATACATCACACATATTAAATCGGAATGAGTTATGAGTCATTCCAGTGAATGACATTATATGGGTGTCAATGTGGTTTAAGGTTGGATCCACAGTTTTAATGTAGCATTCCGTACACCTCAGAAAGGCAAAAGTGCATTATAATTTTGCAGTCTCTATGCAGTACAATATTTGTTATTGGGCACTCCATGTGTTACAAGAAAACTCCACTCCTATTTTCTTTTAATTGACCAGTTATCAGCCAGCAGATCTGTTAATTAAACCCCATTTGCTATAAGGAACATGTGCCCTGATCTGATGAGGGAACATTGTGTTCACTGGTCTTGATAAGGCATAAACAAACCAGCTTCATCTCATGTCAAAATATTTATTAAGATGGTGATAGTGTCTATTTCCAGAGAATAAGGCATCTCCAGTGAGGCACAATCAGTGATGTAATTAGGGAATTTCTAAACTACAGGCATTGTCCATAGAGATCACTTATAAAAGCCCTAACAATGTCACATGGGTTCTATAAGGAGACAAATGCCCTTTTCATTGTAGAAATAAATTGATTTTTCTAGCCATTCTGTGTTGAAATGTTTACTAGTGTGAGCAACACTAGCTGCAGAAAATAAATTTTGGATTGTTTTGAAGCATCTCTCTTACTATGTTTTTATAAGACACATTTCGTATATAGTTTATTGCCTGTCTTCCCTCTTAATTCAGAATTCTTTCACCATTGGCAATCAGTACCATAATTAACATGATCAGTCAGCTAGCTCCCATCACTTTCTGGTCCATGGCTTTCAAGGTTACACCTTGACCTTTCTGAAAATGGACAGCACTGACATTTCCTCAGCCTCATAAGGGTGAAATGGATCTATTTAGGGATGTCCAGACCTTATTACTTCAGAGAAATAGAAAGAAGGCTAGATATCTGTGTTACCTGCCATTTATTATACTATCAAAACATAGAAATCAAATTATAACCTTTAATGGCAGACAAATGTAGCTTCTTCCTTTAGGACAGCTTTGGACGAGCCTCTGGCTATGTATGTTGGGTTCATTCTTGTCTTTCCCAAGATGTTCTTCACCTTCAAGGTACCCTTATGTAGAATGCATTGTATCTCCTCAATCCCTGGAAACGGCAAATGTGTGCATGTGTGTGTGTGTGTGTGTGTGTGTGTGTGTGTGTTTATTTTATTTCTATAAGCAGTTGTTTGATTGGATATGGACCTATGCTCAATATTTGAGACACCTGGTTTCAATAAAATATGATCTATGCCCCTAATATAGAAATATGTGTATAACAATAAGACATAATATATACTATTACAGTAACTATGGCAGTAATATGAAGATGACTAATATGTACTGTGCAGCTGCTGCATCCTATACCTTGTGCTTCATACAACATACACAGGAAGAAAACATACATCGCAGGTGTAGGAAAGTGTACAGTAGCTTTATGTAAACTGAGAGACAGACTAGATAATGTTACTGAATCATCAGCTTTTTCGAATCTAGGCATTCAAACTAAACCTCATTCTCTGCAAATATGTTTTGGGGACACCTTGATCCCATTGTACAAAATTATTTTTAAATTTGTGTTAACTATCCCTTTCATCAGCCAAATTTGAAGATAAGGAAAGAAATCAATTCTTCCCTTTGCTGAGATTATGCTTCTCATATCTGACTAAACTCCCTGTCTAAGTCGAACTTTTAATCTTTGTAAATTTTTTTCAAGTATGTGTTTTTATTCATGCTTATTTGTATGCAGTATGTATGTTATCCCACATATATGCAGGTGCCTTACAAGCCAAAAATGGGTCTTGGATTCTGAAGAGCTAGATTTACAGGTGTTTTTGAGCCACATAATGTGGGTTCTGGGAACAGTACTTAGGGCCTCCTCAGGAAGACCGGTTAGTGCTGTTAACCACTAAACCATCTTTCCAAGCCATCCAGATTATTAACCCAATATAATCAAAATTCCTCCAAGTCTTACATGCACATTTTGTTATGGACAAGTGCAACTGCTAAGTGTCCATTTTTATCAGTTTCTATAATCATTCTTGAAGGTGGATAGTGGCCTACTGAATGTCTCCTCTCTACACCCTTAAGTGTATTCACATATTGAAGAAGCTACACATGCTTTTTAGAGAAATAGATACTAAGTCTATATGGTGTCCTGCACTTCATAGTCACATCAACTTGCTGTCAATTTATGGGATAATGCTGGTGGAAGACACATACTTGACTAAATTGTGACATAAGTGTTAAGAAAAAGTAAGCAAGGATACAAAAGTACTATGGGATATAATAGTTATAGGAACTTGGAACACACACACACACACACACACACATACACACACAAGCACACACAAACAAAAAACAACAACAACAACAACAAAAAACAAACAAAAAACTCTGCCCCAAACCCTCAAAAAGCAGACAAAAAAAAAAAAAACCCATAAACTCCTTTTTTTCATTATATAGTCCTGATTGAACTGAGTGCTCTGTGTAGAGCAAACTGGCCTTGAACCCACAGAGATCCACCTGCCTCTACCTCCTCAGTTCTGGAATTAGAGGCCTATACCATGATGCCCAGCTGGAACATGGAACACATAGCTAACATATTATCTGTAAGATTGTCTTCTCTACTCTCTCTAATTTGTACTATATCTTATTTAAAGTTCAGTATTTTACAGTCAAAATCATTTGACTTTTTTCATATAAGTATCATTTCATATATTATCTCTCATTATTTATTGTATAAAATCCCAAATATACCAAACATGGAATGAAACTTGCGTATGAACAGTAGGTTGAGGAACCAGTTTCTAGTTCCAAAACATGTGTATAGGTTGACAGTTCTATACAAAATAACCTTTTACTACCCGATAAGTAAATATTTTAGGAGTCTTCTGTTGTGTTGCTCCTATGAAAACTTGTCTGTTATTATATAAATCATGTGCTTCTGTTCAATTTTTTAACTTTTTCTTTTAAAAAATAATTGTTGGTTGCTAAATTTTCATACAATTCAAATTTCTAGCAAGCTTAAACATTGTTCTTATTTATTTAGTTGTTGAAGAAAAACAAAATTTGTCTTGTGAGTGTTGCCATCTATTGTCAGGAACCACGAATAAGTCGTGGATGGATTTCAGTGCATATAAAGCACAAAATAGAGAAGGAATTTGAGTACAGAAAAAAGGGGTTATTAGGAAAATTTCATAATAGAGATTTATTTTAATAACTCTACAGATATTCTATGAGAAACTCAAATTAGATAATTAAATTAATTGTGGAAAGACCATAACAGCTTAAGACACTGGAAAAGCTAGCAAGCAGCGCCAAAATTGACCTTAGTCATCTATGAGGCAGTAACCACAGGGCCTGTGTTTATTTGCCACTAGTATTTTGGCTCATATAGTTGAGAAAGTATGAATGCCATGCAGAGAATGATTTTTCTGTTTTGTTCTTACACTTTGTGTTCTATGGAATCCCTCTGAGACTATTCTTGTGCCATAGCAACACCTGCTGGGAGAGGGAAGTTGGAACAGCCATCTCTGATGCCTGCCAAACCTGTTTCCCCAATGAATGGCACTGCTTGTCCTCCATCTTTAATACCAAACCTTCACAATTGCTAACCCCAGGGCACTGCTGTTCCCCATATGCTCCAAATTCCTAACAATGTTGTAGAAATAAGATTTCCAAAATCTTCAAAAATAAAGCATTGTGTGTTTGTGTATGTAATAATGTCCTTTAACCTTCTCTTTATAATTTTAGATGTAGGTCTTGGGGTATTTCCACCTTCCCTGTTCTTGAAACAAGACCTTTCTTCCTACTCTGCTGTGATATTTGTAAAACGTCATCACTACTGTCCTATTAGCATCTCTTAATTTATTATGGATGAGATACTGAAAAGTATGTATCAGTGCAAAAAGAAAAGAAGGCTCTTATTTACAGAAGAGGGCAAGAGATGGATTTATGCTAATTCGTATCACATATAGGAACAGTAGGCATGCCATCTGGTGTTATAAATAAGTGCATGTTCATATGTGAACAAGACTATAGCCTATGCAAGTCTTGGCAGAGGGACATATGAGCATTCTTGTGTAGATCAGACTAGCTACTTATTGACTGCTAGATAAGAAATGACATTGAATAGGTAAATTATTCAATACAACTAAAGGCACCCTTCCATATTTTAATGTATTATTTCTGAGTCAATTGTATCACTCCTGTGCACAAATTGAAATGTAGTACTATTATTAATAATATAAAAATCTACTGCTTTGTAGTTATTAAAAAGTACAAGTGCTCATATGGAAACATGATCTTCATTCTATTGTTTTATCTTCAAGTTTCTGATAATCATGAGGTAATAATTATTCATCAGTAGTTTTCCTTAGTTGGTTGCTTAGTAACTTTGATTTATGATTGTCAATCAGGACTTTACCAAACACTTCTAAAGTACCTTAAAATGTCACATGGCATGAAGGCTACTGACAAGACAGAAAACTTCGGTACTGATCTTAGCATTTCTTAGCTACATAAGATAAGATGTACACATTTTGTGCCATATATAAAACAAGTTAGGCATAATATAATTCAGAGACACTTAAGACAAATAGGAACTGGGAAATTTAGAACAGAACAAAAGTTTAAGTGATGGTGAACCATTGCATGGTATGCTAGGCTTGAACTCACCCATGAATAGAGGTAAAAGTTTACAAATGAGCAAACTTGTTAGGCAGATCTGCATATCAGTCTTGTCCTAACCAAATAGGAAGTTTTTCAATGTACTTGTTAAAATGTGTATATCTGCATATTAGGTTAGTATGTAAGATGGATTAGAATGAGTACGAGGTAGACATTCTATCTCAGAAAATGGACTGTAGATATGCAGATGCTAACATTTTAAGATTATTTGAGAAATCAAAAGAGATTTTTAAGGGAATGCTATTTGTCAATTAATGTTTCAATGTGTTTATAAAGTTAAAGGTGATGAAGAGGGTAGTACAGAAGTGAAATATGCTGTGTTTACCCTCATCTCAGGGAAGTTCTGAATATTTTTAAATAACAATGATACTATGAGCAGTGTTGTTGGCTTGTGATTCCAGTCTGTAGAAAATAAAAACAGAGGAACAGTGAGCCCAAGGGTAGGCTCAACTGCCTAGTTGACTCAAGACTACTTAAGACTACAGAGACATATTGCCTAAGCAATGCATGAATGGATGAATACATGAATGAATGAATGAATGAATGAATGAATGAATGAATGAACAAATAGATAAATAAAGCAGTTATAGGTACTGCATATCATATAATTCCCCTATTCTTCTCTTGGGTTTGTATAAATGAAGAATTCTTCACAGCAATCTTCTGGTAGAACTCTTTGTTTTTTTAGTAATGAACAGCCAGCAATTTTCCTGGCTTACATCAAAAATTGCTTGAACCAACCAGAGGTGATATTTAACAGGAAGCACAATCAGCAAGTCTACATGTAAGTGAGGAAAATTTATCATATCTGAATATTTTTCACCCCAAATAGCTTTCAAGTAGTCTTTACTATATTCCAACACGTAAGTAGTCACCATGCTGAAATTGAGTCAAATTTATTGTTGTAAAAAATATTATCAGAGGCAGGTGGATCGCTGTGAGTTCGAGGCCAGCCTGGTCTACAAAGTGAGTCCAGGATGGCCAAGGCTACACAGAGAAACCCTGTCTCGAAAAACATATATATATATATATATATATATATATATATATATATATATATATATATATATATATATATACACACACATATATATTATCAGGACTTAGACTGGAATTATTTTGAATTTGAAGGATATTCTCTGATTTGTGTTGTGACACATGATTATCTAATACACACACACACACACACAGAGAGAGAGATGAGATCGTAAACACTCATAATGCAATTAATTATGTGCCCTTTAATGTCTTTACTGCAGTAAGGCAATTTTCAAAATCTAGGTGATTTTTAAGATATGCTGTGGAACTAGTGGCAATCAGAATAGTCCAATATTGTGTTATAGTTGTTTTCAAGAATAGATTATGAAAATACCCTTTTATATTTTTTTGAAGAGAAGAGAAAAAGTGGTTTGTAGTATGTATGCAAATAACGGCCCTTAACCAGCAATTTCTTTTAATTACCCCATAGCCCAGCATAAAATGTCATTACTAATTCCCTAATGCCTGATTACAATTATTGCAAAGGCAAAAAACTATCAAATGTCTGTGACTCGTCAAAACCTCAATATTTGGGTATACATTTCTCTACCCCATATATATATATGTGTGTGTGTGTGTGTGTGTGTGTGTGTGTGTGTGTACATTTACATGTACATGTCAAATATATATATTCCTTATCAAATTATTCTATAATATAGTACAAGAAAAATATTGGGACCTAAATAGCATGATCATAGAGAATCACTGCTGTCTTCAAAAAATATGGGGTCTGAACTTTGAGTTTGATTCACATCAATGCAAAATTAAGTCCTCCAACCCCAGCTGCCTGAAATAGGATGCTGTTTTCCTCAAAGTATACGTCAGCCATAAAATTCATATCAAGTGCAGCATAAAATTTAAACTCAGACAGGAGACCAGAGCACACACTGTTCTTAGAGACCAAAACTCACTTCCCACCAGTACCCTTTCTGGCAGCTCATAAGTGCTTGTAATTCCTCCCCAGAAAAGGTTCCAACACACTCTTCTGATCTACTAGACAGCTGCATAAACATAACATACACATACATGTAATTAGAGTTGAATAAAAATAGACATTGAAAGAAACCAATATTGTAATTGTATTTAAACTTCTCACTGTTTTTGAAAGGAAAATTTACATGGACACACTCTTGTGATTTCATTAATTTACATCATTATTGCCTTTGTATGAGTGGTACTGGAAGCCTAGTGTAGAGCTTTGTGCATGTTGGACAAGGGCTCTGACGAGGAACATCTCTACCTCTCATTTGGATTGTTTACACCTGAAAATTTACTTTACATTGGTCTTTCTATTTTCTTTTTTCAGTTTCTCTAGTGTGAGAGTTCTTAAATTCTTACCTCTAGAAGTCACTTCAACAAACCCATTATTCCTTTGAAATCTTATTTATTTTTCATTTATTTATATATTGTAGCATCAATTAAACATGGATCTAGTCACTCCACTGTAGAAAATTCTATTTGTTGGATTTTAAAATTAACTTATACCTTTCAGAGATCTCCCTATTCCTCTTAAAGCTCAGCCCCAGCCCTAAGTGGATGAGCATATCCTGATTGCCTGTTCATGGTATGGTTATTTCTGAGACTTAATATGGACTTGTGTGCTTTGAATAATGAAAAATCCCAAATAAAGTCTAAAGAGAAGATGCTCTCTATTTGCTCTCAAATATGACACTAAAAGATTTTCCTTTCTATCCAGTTTTTATTTAGAGTCTGTGATATCATAAAAAAGTTTTTTTTTAAAAAAACAATTTGCTCAAATTGTTTTATTTATTTATTTTCTTATGTTTGGGAGTAGAAACAAGTATTTTATCCGGACATTCTTAGGTCCTCTGTCCGTAGAAACTCCTACTGAAGCACTTCAGCACACTATGTCAGAAAATATGCCAATGTTTTTATTTTCAGAGACTTGTTTTTTAACACAAGATGTGGGAACATCAGATTGTTGTATTTTATTTTTTATACTTTTATTAAGAAACAATAAATACTATAATTCATTTAAATGATCACAAACACTCATAATGCAATTAATTATATGCCCTTAAATTGCCTCTTTCTTGTTTGTTATGAAATCAATTGTGAGTTTTTATCGGCATTTTTAAATGAGAGGTGATGGAAAAGAATATGGAGGATCAGTTTTTCAACTCTCCTGCTTCTAAGAAAGCTCAACATGGCGAGACTGCATCAGAAATCTACCTAAACCTTATTCATTTTTCCACAAAAATTTACTCATTTGACTTACTAATTGCAGATTTGGTTCATGTTACTATCTGTTGCATTTTAAAATGCTCGTGACTTTTATCAGTTTATTTCTGGTATCTGTTTTAGTCCAGCTTTGTAATTCTCTGCTGTCCTGCTCTCCACCACATTTCTTTTCTCAGTTATTTCATGTGCAGTCAGTCTACCCCAGTCACACGTTTTGCCAATAACAAGCTCAAATACTATGCCTACAAAAGACTGCGCCTGCAAAGACTGACTGTCCTCTCCCCCAACATAGGAAAAATACTTAGCAGAATCCCAAGAACAGGGATAGGGACAAACGACCATAGCAACGGGCAAAGTCTCAACAAAAGAGACAGGGAAGATGGCTCTGTGATAAAAGTGCCGATGTGGGCATGTGGGCAACATTTTAGATCTGCACTAACCATAAAAACACAGGTGTGTGTGTGTGTGTGTGTGTGTGTGTGTGTGTTTATTCACACACGCATGCAGCTCTGGGTTCAACTGAAAGAATCTGTATTTATATAAAAGGTAGGGAAAGTTTGGGGAAGACGCCTCAGGCCGACCTACACATACTAACACATACACACTTGCACATGCACACATGCACATGCACACACACATATACACACATGTGCACATATACTTTTACTCTTTCAGAAATGTAAACTTATGCACATGCAAACATACATGCACATTGGTCACACATAATAACATTTGAACTGAGTTTAAACATGTAGGTTGCACAGTAGTGCTAGAATATCCAAAGAACCCCATACTTTTAGACATTGATAAATCACTGATGAATAAATGCTTGTTGTAGAGCATCAAGATGTAACAACTGGTCCATGAATCCTGTAGAACATACATGTTACTATGTCGCTCAGAACATGGTTTCTAGAGTGATTCACTCATACCACAAATACTTTTCATGGAATGAGTTTGGAATATAGACTGTTTTTTAAAGTTTACAATTCTATGGGCTTCTTGGAACCTGATATACTAATACATTCACAAATATCGGAGCAAAATCCAATTAGAAGCAAAATATATAAAGAAAAATGAAAATACTAGTGTATTGAAAGAGAACCTTCAATGCTCTTGTGATGTTGTAGCCCTTTAAGAGTGTGTTTTCCTCCTGGGCTTCCTCCACATATGTCTGTTTCCTCCTCAAATCACTGCCCAACTCTCTCACTGTCACAATTTATTTGTTATATATAAAATATTTTCCTGACTTCCTATTATGTATAAGAATGCCTTCTGGATGATGACAATACAACAGTGAAGTCTCTGTTTATTTAGGAAGCTCTTATTTTTATTTTGACATGTAAAATATGTTCTTTTAAGATACATATGGATAACAAAACAGTTACTGTTGTGAAACAAACCGTGAGCTGTCATCACATGTAGTAACTTGGGAGGTGGAGAAACTAAAACCTGTGTGGATGAAATAGAGTTTAACTGCACAGCAACATGCTCCTCTCTACAATAGCCGTTATAGATATTCACCCTGCTCACGAGATTGCTGCTCCTCTTCAATATTTACATTTTACTGATATCTATAGAGAAATGACATCACCATTTAAAAGTCACTGTCATATTTTACCATGGCTGTTCCATGACAGAACAAATCTATTATGCTGGTTTTTTTTTCAGTCTTTCTTACAACAGTGTGCGGATGAGCAATCTCATTAAGGTTCTTGGATTCCATAGTAACCTGAACAAAACTGTGTGTATGATGAAAAAGCTAGTGACAAGGCAGCAGGGAAATAGGAAGAGCGAGGCACTAGTGGCATAGGGACTACTACACAGGGCACTATCACAAGCGAGTAAAATCATGGCTTTTCTGAGCTATTACTAGTGGCTCTAAAATATAGGCAGGTGTGGCAATCATTTTAATATATAATATATTTTTATACATACACACAAACATAAACACACACATAAAATTAGATAGTACTTGACAGTAGCAGGCAAGAAGACATGAGAAAACTAGGAAAACTATCATTTTAATTACCAGATGGTATAGGTTGGTAATTATTAATTCAAGAAGTGATGGGTTTTGGGATTTGAAAAACTTGGAATATAAAATTGGATGGCAGATGAAGCTAGAGGAAGTTGGAAAGGATCTGCTGTCGTCATCACATAGGGCAGAGGAAGTTGGAAAGGATCTGCTGTCGTCATCACATAGGGCAGAGGAAGTTGGAAAGGATCTGCTGTCGTCACATAGGGCAGAGGAAGCCAGGAGAAGCAATCATAGTCTCCCTGGAAAACACTTATTCTTTAGTGTCCAAGTTTAGGGTATAGAAACTTCAGTCTAAGCAGAATAAGAGAAGCTCCTAGAACTTTGGGAAAATGTAAGATTTTAATTTTGGTCAAGAGAGCTGCTAACAAAGGCTCTCTCTGATTCAAGGCTTAATGTCTTTAAGCCTGTGTAGTGTGAGCTCCTGTAAGCCCAGCACTTGGGAGGCTAAGGCATAAAGATCATGAGTTCAAGGGCAGCCTAGGCATTGGCGCAAGTTTCAGGACAGCACATTACAGGGCGGTATGGCCTAAAGTCAGGGGAACATTTCTCCCAAACAAAAGCAAGCAAGATATCTTACAGAAGAAAGGAACAATAATGTGTTATTTATACATATTTGTTGCTTAGTAGAAACTTTAAGTCATACATAAGATGATCTATTTTTATGCTGTCAAGGTAAAATCTGAATTCTATTTTACTAACTATAATTAATTAGGCAAGTATAAAGATTTCAAATGAATAAATAACAAATGTACAGAGAAAATCTTGTACTATTCATTATAGTAAAGTTTTAGGAAATTTTCAGGTAGTCAAGTATTTACTTATAATGGCATAATGTTTTGAAATCTTTAAATATTCATCATATTAAATTAAGATATAAATACCTGCTTTTGGCTCTGCTCTATTTCACTGTGTACTCCATTCCTCTCAAAAGATGAGCAACCTCAATGCTCATACCAAAAAATGCAAATATTTAGTTTCAAAACTTCAGAAATTAATGCCCAGATTGGCTATACTTATCCACAGTGGGGCTTTTGGAAGTTCTATGGAGTGAACATTTAAATAAAAAGAACCCCATTAAGTACTCTTTTAAATTATATTCTCTTTTCATTTAAGTCACACAGATTAATGGAAGTTTGGAGACATACTTGAATTGATATGCCATGCATTGTTTTGACATATATTCAAAATATTCTAATAGAAGAAGATTTGATTAAGAAATAATCTAGGATAAGACAGATAATTTTGTGAGCTATGCATCATAAACTCATTCTTATTTTTCTTGTCTCTTGTCAAAGACCAAAGCATTGAATGTGGCTCTATACATTATCCTGTGAAGCCAATGGGTATGGTTGGTAAGATGGAGTCCACTGCTCTCTTGTAGACATCACAACTTCAAGGACTCCCTTTTGGTGTCTTGTCAAGTTGTCAGTGTCTCCATCTCTGATCAAATCAAAATATTTGGCATCCTGGGTCTCAACGATCTCACTGGATAAAAACTAATATTAAATATTTACCTCTTAGGATTATTAAGAGAGTTGAATAAAATGTAAACTTTCTTGGCACATAGCGTGGAGGCCATCATGCGTGTTAAATGTCAAGATCACTTTTGCTATTTTATCTCATTTGCCCTCACAAATATTATGAAATATTTTAGTTATTTTTCTTGAAATATACTTCATAAAATTGCATGATTTTGTGGTTTGCTTTGAAAAACGAATTCTTTAGCTAAAGTATTGAGATCTCCAAAATCAATTAGTTGTGTAAATCATGTAATATTTGGATTTTTAAGGTGTATGAAGTTTTCACCATAAATTTTGTTGATGTCAATACCTATGATGTATATATTTACAACAAGAGGAGGGGTAATTACTGTTTTTATTTCTAGCTGTTAAGATGCTATAATGTGTATTGTGTAACTAATTTCTCTTAATCAAATCAAGAATATTTTTGTTTTTATTTTCTTAATCAAAATAATAATGTATATGTGAAACATTTGAATGCTAAAGTAATTTAGGTATCACTTTGAATTAATGTCTCTAAGTGTCGTAGAATCTACATGACAACATTTGTTGAAAAATAATTTGAGTCTGTTTATTTGCTGCCCTAGACCTGGACTACAGTAGGCTAGCAATATCTAATGAAAAAATAAACCTTCCATGTTAACCTGAAAACTGTAGTAACTTCAATGATTGCAGCATTAATCAGAAACTTAGAATTAGTTTCCATTTATTTCTATTTCTAACATTCTATTTAGCTCATGCTTGGGGACAATATTTTTCTGCATACAACATTTTATATAATTAAAATACAATTGCTCAATTAATGCAAATATTTTCATGGGATACTGTTTGTAGGAAAAATCACTGTATGCTATTTCCCTCAACACTTCATGTGTTGTATTAAAACTCAAATAAGTATATTTAAAGCCATTAAACTAAGCCCCCGAAAGCCTCTCAAACATCATCCTAAGTATACTCAGTAAAAATTTTTAAAAAGGAATTGATAGTGCTTATATTCGTTGAAAAATGTTTTCAATATTTTCTTATAATGATTTTGAGAAATCATAAAAATATCTTGTTAAATATCCATGTTGCTTCAAAATATGATAATTTGAAATCTCATGAAATTTAAATACCAAAAAGGGGGAGAATAAAATAAACTATCTGAGTATGGTATTGGTTAGCTGTTCTATTAAATTCTTACCAAAGAGAAAAGAGACAATTTTAAGACCACTTTTAAACTTCTAATTTTATATCTCAAGTAATTCTTTTTCCTACTATTTGCACATGTTGTGTTGCTGTGTTTTACTCATGTAATTAAAATACTGTTACTTTGGCAGTTGTCTGTATAACTGGTTTTGAATTAGCTATTAGAGGAGAGTTGTGCTTATATGTGAAGGCAACAGTTGCATCCATTTGTGATGTTTAAAACAAAAACTAAGGACCAGTTAATGGACCTAATGGTCATAAAACAAGGCATTGGACAGCATTTCTTATGTTGACCATTTGCCTTCAAATGTAATATTTTGCTTATTTTGAGAATGTATATGGTCTTCATCTGAGAATATACAATGAAAATTGTAGGGTTACTTTGAATGAAAGCACCTTCCCCTTATCTCTGTGGATCCTATATTTTATGTTATCTGCATTGTTGAATTCTTTCAATTAGCAGAAATTGTTTCCTTATGATGATCTGTGTCTCTATGTGTTTTACCAGTTTATACTAACCTTCAAAATTTTTCTTTTTCCCATTTCAAGTTCCACCCAATCTGACTGTTCCACAGGAAAAATCACCTTTGGTCACCAGAGAAGGAGACACAATAGAACTTCAGTGTCAAGTAACTGGGAAACCTAAACCAATCATCCTTTGGTCTAGAGCGGATAAAGAAGTCGCAATGCCTGATGGGACAATGCAAATGGAGAGTTATGATGGGACACTCAGGATTGTGAACGTGTCAAGGGAAATGTCAGGAATGTACAGATGTCAGACCAGTCAGTACAATGGATTCAATGTGAAGCCAAGAGAAGCCTTGGTGCAGCTCATCGTGCAGTGTGAGTAAATTCCCTTTCCCTTGCTTTCTCTGGGCGGGGGGGGGGGGGGGGGGGGGGGGAGGGCGCGGAGGGAATTGATGACGAGAATTCTGTATGAGTAAACTACGGGGTAGCTGGCACCGAATCGGTGTGAAATACTTCTGAAAATTGCTGTCCAAGTCAAATGACAGTTGACATTTATCTGGTTATTATTTAGCTATAAGAAAAGAGTTCTTCTCATGTACACATTACGACTCTGATGGCTGGAGAATGAACATCTGTTATGGTTAAATGCCATCTGGGTGAAAACTAAGCAAGGTGGAGATGGAAGTAACTGCTAATTCGGGTTACAAAGCTCTCTGGTTTCCATAGTTCATTTCGTCTTTAAATAAATTGATGCCTGTGGCCAAAATCATATATCTATTTAAAGTATTCTTTAGCCTAAATGTACGTATATGATCACTGAAACGCTACTTTTCCATGTATGAAGTTATTAGCTCGGTTGTATAATTATCTAGTAACAAAATTTATGAGGATCTTATGTGCTGAATTTCTGCCTAAATATATAACAAGCAAGTGTTTAATTATGAGCTAAGTAAGATAATTCTTGGGTTGTTTCTGTTGAAATTATGGCTGTCTTTCTTACAAAAACTAGTATGGGATTAATATTTGATCTTAAAGTAATTAAACCAATAACTTTAAGACTGATAAAACTGAGCAGTATTACTGGTACTTCTTACATTGAGAAAATGGAAAAATCAGCACAAGATTGTTAAATTTGATGTTATAATAGTAGATGATGAGAAGTATTGTACTGTTGTTTCTATGGTGACAGGAATGTGATTCAAAAAGATACCAATAGACATCGTTAAAATTCAGCTCTTTTGATATAAGAGTAAAGGTGTAAGATGCTATGATTCAGCAGAGTGCTGGCTGTAAGGACTTCTGCTCATAGTCCAGTATCCCCTTGGAAGCCAAGTGCCAGCATCATTTCCAGGTCCAGCCAGGGATGTCACTGTGTCTTTCAAGAGTTTTGAAAGACATACATGCATACATACATACATACATACATACATACATACATAGGCTTTTACATACATTTCTGCTCCTGCAAAACTAAGAGTTAAGAAATTCTAATAATACATTTTAAAATAACAAACATTCTAAGTTTCCATTGTTAAAGTTATAGTTTTGACTAATTTTCATAACTATGATACATGTAATATTATTGATAAAATATACTATGTTATTGTACAAATACATGTATATACATGTGGTATTCATTGCATCCTTTACAGAAGCTTTCATTACTCTATAGGACAAACTAAGTTTTATTTACTTAGATGTGTGTTTGTGGTATATACATGTGTGTGCATGTGTACACACAAGGAGAAAGACACATGTGTGAGCATGCGGAAGCCAGAAGTTGATGTTGGCTGTCTTCTTCAGTCAATCACCACCTTAGTTTTAGAAAGATTCGCTCATTCAACTAGCTAGAGAGGCTGACTAGGGGTCAGCCTGTTTTTGACAACCTTGCAATGGGATCACTGATGCACACAAGAGTTCTACATGGGTGCAGAGGATGTAATCTCAAATCCTTATTCTGCAGTAGAAGAAGTGCTGTAGCAAGAGTTACACTGATGGAGCCATGTCCCTCTTCCACAAACAGTTTTGCACATTGTGTATTCCAAGCATAATGCATCTATATTATGGCTAATTGCTAAAACTGTTAAATATGTGAGTAACAATTAGCAAGTATATAAATATATTTAAATATATAAACAAATATAAATATAGACACATTAAAATTAAAGGTTTGCAACACCATGCCTGAAATTTTAATTTAAGTTTTTCAAAACTTTTAAACTATCATATCAAGTTAGGGGTTTATTTCATTCATGGTATTTTCTTAGTCATCCTTGTCCCTTTCCTCTGTCCCTCTGTTGATGGCCACTTCCCTCACCCCAAAAAGTTTTCCTATACTCAGGTCAATATATTCTTTTAATTTTTTTTCTCTCCTCCCACTACTTACTGAAGATTGAAATACAAAAATGTACATAAAGATGGAAATAAGAAAAAAAGATATTATAACCTTAGTTACTCTTACTTGCGATGAAGGCATTGCCTCCTTTTGTTGCAGTCTTCGCATCTGCTGGGGAGACTTTTAAACTCAATAAATGAAAAATGTCACTGCGCCTTCCAGAATTCTCTCTCTCTCTCTCTCTCTCTCTCTCTCTCTCTCTCTCTCTCTCTCTCTCCTCTCTCCTCTCTCCCTCCTCTCTCTCTCTCTCCCCTCCTCTCTCCTCTCTCCTCTCTCTCCCTCTCTCTCTCTCTCTCCTCTCTCTCTCTCCTCCTCGCCTCTCCTCCCCTCTCTCCCCCTCTCTCTCTCTCTCTCTCTCTCTCTCTCTCTCTCTCTCTCTCTCTCTCTCTCTCTCTCTCTCTCTCTCTCAAGAACCCAGTCTCAATTCTCATATCCCATCTTCAATACCCTGCCTACTACTTAAGACTTTTTTGAGACTTAGGCTCTGAAGGGGTGTGAAAGCCCCACCTCCCACTTGTGTTTACTTGTATAAGTAGATCAGAGGTTCTCAACCTATGGGTCATAACCCCTTTTGGGGTTGCATATCAGATACCCTCTATATCAGCTATTTACAGTAAAATTCATAACAGCAGAAAATTTCAGTTATGAAGTAGCAACAAATATAATTATATGGTTGAGAGTCACCATAGCATGAGCTATTAGAGAGTCTCAGCATTAGAATTGTCGAGAACTTCTGAGCTAGGTGAAATTGATCAGCATACTGAGCTGTATGCATTTTTATTTCTAAGCAGAGCAGTAGAAGAGCTTGAAGAGCTTTATTCTGCTAGACATGTTTCTTACTTTCTAGAATATTCAAAGCCGTGTCTTCTCAGTCCTCTGGACATGAGAGTCTGGCATTGCCTCTCTGCCCCTGTCTCGGCTCCTGTTGCTCCTTTCCCCTGTTCACACCAATTCTTCAAATCTCCTGAGTATGCTTAAGTTCTGCCCCATCAGGAAGGACCTGAAGCCATGAACTCTGAATCAAAATAAACATTTCTCCCTTAATTTGAATGGTCAGGGTCCCTAATTGTAGTAAGATGAGGAATAGCTATGATAGCTCCCTTCCTTAGAACCCTCCTGGAATTCTGTCTGCACAGTTAATGTGATCAGTACAGAGACATGTGAGAGAACTGAACAAATTTTACAATAAATATCAGTGTTAGTTGAACTCACTTATTTCACTAATGTTACTTGATTCTTGTGACCTTTAGCTTCCTGTCATAATCTAAAATATCTTTGTAGATATTGAAAGGCTGTACTACAAGCATGAATGACGAGGTCTAACTTGGTTTTTAAATTTACAGGCAAGGATGGCATAAAAACTCTATATTGGATGCTGCTCTACCTTCCAAGAGAGTATTCATTTAGCCACAGAATTTTGATTTTACAAAACTATTTATTACAATATGTAATAATGTGTCTCTTGGAAAGTATCTTAATTTTTTATTTCCAAACAAGGGGAAATGTTTACATTTTCTCTGGTACCATCTCAAACCATACTGAGAAATAACAAGATTAGCACATTCCATGTATAACAGAACGGAGAATATGACTATTAGGATGATTCCCATTGTCTTAACTCTGTGAAGTTTTATGCTAAAAAATCCACTTTCTTACCTGCAGATCTTTCATCCTAATTCATAGTTCTTAACAAGAAAGGCTTCTCTAACAAAATATTACAAGCTAGTGTCCTGTGCATAACAGATACTTCTTATGTCTCTGAAGCTGTGAAATCCATGAACAAGTCCCTCTTCAGGCCTCATTCAAGGCACTAGCTTTTCAACTGGACTCATGTGGTATCATGGTGGAAAGCACGATTTCTTTGGTATAAGGTTTAGAAGGGCACTAATCTCATTTGTGTGATAGGATGCTCTCCAAAGCCACAATGTCTGGTGCCTCCCAGCAACAACTAGCTTTCAATCTATGATTTGGGTAGAAAGACAAGCATTCATATTATAATGCTGACAAGGCAGTGACTGTGTGTGTGGAATGGGGTTGGATATGTGTGTGTCTGGGGAGAGGGCAGAGTATGTAAATATAGGCAGTTATTCACCAACATTCAAGATTAAACTTGGATCTTCACATGGATTAACATTTTAAGCCTCATAATACTGTGTGTGTGTGTGTGTGTGTGTGTGTGTGTGTGTGTGTGTGTGTGTGTGTGTAATTTTTATTTATATATTAGTAATCAGCTTTTCTGTTCCAGAGAAAAGATTAGCAATGGTGGGTCATGGCCTCTTTGACAAACCTCTATGTCTAAAAATAATTACATTATTATTAAGAACAGTAGCAAAATAACAGTTATGAGTTAGCAATGGAAATAATTTTATGACTGAGGGTCACTACAACATGAGGAATTGTATTAAGGAGTAGCAGCACCAAGAAGTTTGAGAAACACTGGGTTAGAGACTAACTCTGTTTGATGGTAAATTCTTAATTTTCTCTTCTTACTTTAAAATACACTCTGCCTGAAAGTGGGTTGAGGAGATCTTTTAGTTTCCTATGAAGATATTAATACATTCAGTGTTCCTTTTTTATTTTTAATGTTAATGGTTATTAAGGAGATCACAGCATTTAGTATATAGTATTGCTTTGTTGGGATTAAATGGCTATATTAACTCTTTTGATGGTTCCAGCAGCTATCAGAAGTATTAAACAACTGAGCCCCAAAGTAATGTTAATCTTTGGAAATATTAATGTTTATATTTTCTCCCAGCATGCCCACTGCCTACTCTTTGTCACTAAGACCTTCTACTTACAAAAACCAGAAACAATTGTTTATAAGATACTATTCAATTTAATCTCTGTATAAATAATCAATGGAAATATTATCTCAGGTTAACATATCCTATACATAAATATATACATATCATACTTAACTCATTTGTGCATTTCCTTTACTCCTAAGTATTTGAAAATTTAACTTCCTGTGTATACAAATTACATTTTCAGGATTTTTTTTTTTTTACTGAATTTACTATAGCTAAATTGGCCCTGGATTCCAAATTACCTAAGAGATAAATGAATATCTTGGAGACTATCCAAGAAAATATTAAGGGATTCTCCTTCTCTACAGGACTTCTCAGCCCAGAGCACTGGCCCTGTGCTTTAGACTTAGCATCACTGAAAAGGATGACATCATCCAGCATATGCCTTATAGGAAGGAAATTAGTCCAGCTTTCCTGTCTGCTTAAGCCTGTGTTGTTGTCAGATTGTAGGTGCAAGCAGAACTTGCTCAGGGAAAATGTACCTATTAAAAGTGATTTTTAAATGCATGTATACAAAATTAGAACAGGAAAGAGCTGGGTTTAACAGAATGGTAAAAAGACCAGCTTACTTCAGCCAAGATTTGTGTTTAGTTAGTCCAATTAGCTAAGCACTTATGACCAACACAATTGTGCAGAAAGGAACTCACGTGTCCCTTTCCTGAGAAAGTTCTTCCATGTGAACCCTTCAGCTAAGGCATGAAACTGAGTGCGTGTGAACCCAAACACTTATCAACTCTTCCTTAGGGACATTCTGCTCCCTACTGCCGCCCTTTCTCATTTCATGGTAATGTACTCTCTTCTTAAATAAGTGAGCATAAACATGTATAACCATCACAATTCACTTTCTTTGTACTCATTCTTAATATTTACAAGACTTTTTTTCTAAAATATATAATTTAAGCATTAGTAAATGTTTTGAGAGTCTTTTATAAAAGAAAAATATAATAACAAGAAATCATTAAAATATCTCAACGAGGTGAACAATAACATGTCACAAGTACAAACCTGTCTACGACAATGAACTGGCCCCAGCACTGTTAAAAACAACAACAACAAAAACAAAAACAAGCAAATCAAAACAGTTGTCTTAGTGAGTGAGCAGTAAATCAAACAAGAAGGGAGAGCTCAAAGGATGGTATTATGAGAGATTGATGGGACAGTCTAATACTGCAGCAGACGATACTCTTACAGAAAGCTCCATCTACCTGCAGGTGCTGGTCACAGAATTTTACATGTTAGAAAGTTTATCTTCATTGACAGCCATTGTTAATGTAGACTTACATATTTTATTTTATGTGTTTGACTATTTTCATGTGTATCTGTGTGTCACCTTGTTACCTTGTGCCCATGGGGCTCAAAAGAGGGCACTGGATCTCCTCTACCTGAAACAGATGTAAGCAATCACCTGGGTGCTAGTAATTGACTCAGATCATCTACAACATGAAGTGCTCTGAACCACTGAGCCTTCTCTGTAGCCCACATTTTAATATGTAATGCCAGGTGTAGATATCTTGTTTTGTAGTACATTAGGTTATATTATATTGTACTCGTTTTTTTCAAATTGTGGTAAACATAACAAAACTATTTTTGCTGTAACTACTTTTCTTCTTTATGAGATTATTTTATCTGAATTTAACAACAGATTGTCTCACATAAATATAGGATAGAAAATACAGCTTACCATCATATCCCAGGAGTATCTTGAAAATATAAGAAATCAAGCATGTTGGCAAACACCTTTAATCTCAGTACTCAGAATACAAGGGCAAATAAGTCTGTGTGGGTTCAAGACCAACCCGGTCTACAAATAGTCCCAACCCTACCAGAACTAAATAGTAATACCCTGTCTCAAAATAAACAAGTAAACGGAAGGGATTTTTTTCAAGGTTTGGAACAGAATTCTTCTGGATTCTTGTAAGTAAGGGCCCAGGCTACCACAAATGTGGAAGATGCCTGTAGAGTTTCCCAAAATATTCTTTGCCAGGTTGCAATTGTTTCCTGGTAGAGGAGGCCCTGTATTGCTAATTGTAGTTTTTGGAGGCTTCCCTAATTTAAATTCTGAGAGTGTACCCCTCTCCATGTTGTTACAATAAAGAATATTTCCATTTATTGTCAAATATTCCTTAACTGACATAAGAACCCTAGATCAAGAGCCACTGTCCTGTTGGTAGCCCTTGTACAAGGAGAGAAAAGAACAGCAGGGGGAATAAAAACTGTTGAAAAATATCTCACCCCCACGACTTTCACACACAGGAGCCATTATGCTTTGAACCACCGGGTAGGCATCTTTTCCAGAGCCCTTGTCAGGTACAGGAGTTACCAAGTTCAAAGCTATGCAATATCATATGTCAGCAACCTCCTCAAGCAGAAGCAATTTAATCCAGAAATTATCTCAGAAGTCAATGCTGGCATTGCTCTCTTGTCACGCTATAAGGGCGCCAGTGCTAAAGCCTTCAGAAGATAGTTCCAATGAGTAGGAACAGAGTTGAACCTTTTCCACACTTCGTCCTCATTTCATCTCCAACCTCATCTGTTAAAGCGCCACAGCAGGTCTTTCTCTGTGTTGCATTGTTTGTTTGAAAAATTTGTTCACTTTTTCATTTTCTGCAAGGACAAGTATACTTCTACTAAAGCTCTTTGTTTTACAAACACTATTTTAGAATAGATATTGTCTGTAAAATGTTGTGTCTGTTTTCTTTCTTTATAAGACTTTAGGCTCCAAATTTGTGTTCAGATGAAAGTAATCTATATTTCACACCGTTCCATCAATCCATTCTCATTCTCCTTGTGAATTCTTCTATTCTGGTGATTGAGTCCTTCCTTGAAGCCTTTCACATTTTAGTAAACAATAGCAAAAGTTCTTCAGACTGAAACTTCCAGACTTAAATTGAGCAAACATGGTCAAATTTAAAGAAATTCCTCTTTGATTAGAAACTTTTAAGACTTGCTTTTAGTGTGGAAATCACTTTCTCTTTGATTCTAAACTATTTTCAAAGAGAATGTTGTCATATACCTTTCTAGAAAATGTATAAGTGAAGTTTTTGATATTTTATATTATCTTAGGATTTCTTGAAAAATATTTACAATGTAGGAACAATTTTACTTGTTTTTATTAGATTATATGTGTGTCTATAGGTCAGAAGACAAGTTGTGGGAGTCGTCTTTTTCCTATCATTGGGTCATATAGATTGAATGCAGGTCATCAGGCTAGGTGGCAAGTACCTTTGCCCACTGAGCCATCCATCTCTTAGAATCTTGAGTAAAATGTTTAAAATATGAGGATAATTATATAAAATTAATTCATAGAGAATAATAAAAAAGTAGAGAATTGAACACTATTTAAGGAAATGTGAAGAAGTTTCTTAGCATTTATTTGCTTTTGTACAATCTTCATGCATGTAGTTTCAGCTTCTTTGTATCCATCATTATCAACAATTTTTCTGAAGTTCAAAGTTCTGAGGACGTTATCTCATCTACACTTTACACTTTCCTAGTGTGTACCATGGGGTGATTGATATAGAGCGTTATAGTCCAGTTAAGGATATGAATAATTACAGTTGATATTTTTGATGCAAAGGTTCACACAAAACTCTAAGGTACAAATGTATCAGCCAATCAACCACACATGTGCATAATGAAGATACACACGCTGAATTATCACAATCATGACTGTGTGTACAGAACATCTATTCCTTGACTATCCATCCATCTCTTTGCATGGCTCCGGACATTTTGTTGACTGAACACTTGTTCTCGCTAATTCATTCTTCTTTACTTCTCTTTTATGACAGCAAAGTATACACTGGTTCTATTTTAATCCCATAGTCATGCTATTTATTCCTCCTATCTCCAAATCACATTTTTGTTCCTACTGTCTCCTGCTCCACAGTCTCTTACTTGGCAATGTAAAGGCTTATCAGCACTGTGCAGATCTTCCCCAAAATGTGTATGTGCGATATTCAGCTGGCTTCTGCAAAATGTCAAGATAGTTTCCTGATGAATTCTAAGATGTGATATAACTAAAATAAAACTTATAGTAATTTTTCTAAGGTGTTTTTTCTCTTCTAGGAACTCATGTTCCATTTACCAGGGTCCCACTCATTGATAGCCAAGTTCACACTCATCATTCAATTTTCCTTATCACCAAATATGCATGGAAACCTGGGATATCAAATTCTGGAATTATAGACTTTATTTAATACATACATTTCTACACTCCCCATCATTTCTCTAAAATACATTTTTCAGACTTGACATAATGAAAAAAAAAAAAAACCCACCAACTAACCCACCAACCAAACAAGCAAAAGTAATGTGAATTTAATATGTTGATGCTTGGAAAATATTTAGTTCCGTATTAGGCACAAAGTCAGCATATTCATTATTTTAAATTCTAAAAACCATTTCTAAATCTATTCTTACTTCTTGATTATAATTTTTTGTTTCAGCTTAAAAACATTATCCACTGCAAGAAATTCCTACTTGTTTCTCCATCTATGATTTTTTCTTTTCCTTCATACTACCAATGCCAAGTGCTCATCCATATATGAGGACAAAGACAGCAAATTGCAAGTGATAGAACTTTCTTAATGTGTTTTAGGGAAGTGATTCCTTTTGCATTAATCCCAAAACTAACTCCACCTACATGATAGGCATGGCTTGTGCAGACAAATATATGTTACAGAGGTAGAAATGCAAGCATTTATTTTTCCTCTCTGATAATTCTCCATCACTACATATTAACCAGGTCTCTTAACTGATTGACAATGTCTTCTATCCTTTGTGGAATTTAACATTCATGTTGCAGTGGAGGCTAAAAGCTCATTAGTTCATTATCCTGAGTGCTTCTAAACTTAGTGCTTTGGTCACTTTATCTTTTGACATAAGCATAGTCGAAGCCATAGCTGCGAATCCGCCTCCTCGCTACCATCAAGGCATCACTCAGATTCCATGCCTTCCATGGTGCAGTCTGAAATCCATCTGTATGTACATTTTTTTTCACCTGAAGTTTTGTTAATATAAACTACGCACATGGTTTTTGGCACACACTGAGAAATACTAAATCCAAATCAGAATGCACCAGTGGAGAAACGTGAATATATGCAGTAGCTTCTAATTTTTGCAAGTATTCTAGATTCTGTGGTGCCTATTGTAGTTATACAACTTCCCACTGCTCTCCCTTTCCCTCTATGCCTCCCGACTTTTGCCTCCCTTTGCCCTGTCCTTGAATATGTTTCCTCTGCAAATAAAGGTGAAGTAACATAATCTTCAAAGAGTCTTCAAGATTAAATGTTGCTACCCAAAAACCTGACATATGAAAATATGTATGATTGTATAATGATTACAGAAAACTCCATGATATTGCATGATTAACTCAAAAAAAAAAAAGAGGACCAATATTATTTGCAGTACGTTTTTAGTATAAAAATAACTTGGATATGTGTTACAATGGTGGAAAAGAATAAAAATCTACTTGAAAATTAACAATTGCATGCACTTGTCTTAGCAGAATGCAGCATACAGAGAAAATGCAATTCATGACTGAAAAACAAAACATTAGAATGAATAGCAGACTACCAAGAATAGACTTGATACCCTATGAGCATATACAGGGGGACGCGGTCCCCTTCAGTCACAGTCATAGGGGAGGGTTGTAAGGGAAAAATGGGAGGGAGGAATAGGAGGATACAAGGGATGGGATAACAATTGAGATGTAATATGAACAAATTAATAAAATATATTTTTTAAAAAGATTGGTTGTCAAGATTTAAGTGCCCGATGACTAATTAATCATAAAATAATATCACATAATTTCCCATTGTTTGCTTTTTGATTAACACACAGTAAATTAAGGATATAAACCTAATCCTGAAAACTCATCCCAATGTCATTCACAGAGAACTCTGCTGTTTTCCAATTAATTGTTTTTAAAGAATATGAATCTATGAACTTACTATATAGAACCTGTGATGTTCATTCTTAATGTAACCAAAAACCCACCTAAGTACAAAGAGAAAAATATGCTACAGTGCTTTGGAAATCAGCTTAATTCACTACATTTTGGCTCCACATCTGTCTCTGTGTAGATATTTTCTGTGCTTATTTGAAGAAAATAAGTCTTACAAAGAAATAGAAAGATACTGTCTGCAAATGAGCGTGACTTTCTTAAAAAGCCAGGTTATGACACAATACTTCACTTAAATTTATATTTTCTTTTTCTTTAGCATATATTCTTTTTAAAAAGTTTCTAACTTTTTTCCTGAAAAGCATTCTGTTTTTAAAGTTCTGATTCCAGTGTTTTAAATACATGATGCAAGTCGGTTTAGCCAAGATGAAGTGACATCTCTCTGATGCTGGAAAGATTTGGCTTGAAATATCCATTTAAAAATGTTGGACAGTATTCAGAGTCTGGAGTATACAGAGTCTGCAGAAAACATTATTTCCTTGGGCCAGTGTGTGTGTGTGTGTGTGTGTGTGTGTGTGTGTGTGTGTGTGTGTGTGTGTGTTTATGTGTCTGTGTGTGTGCACGTGCGTGTAAGAAAGAGAGATATAGAGACAGAGAGTGAACACACAAAGGCCAGGGAACAAATTAGGTATTGTTTATCAAATATGCCTTCTGTCTTTTTTAGATCAGCTTCATATCTTTGTTTTGGTTTGTCATTTTTGTGACAGAATGTCTCATTGGCCTGAAATTGGCTGCTTTGGTTGCCAGCAAACACTGGGGATCTGTCTCTCTTCACGCGGGTTCTCGTATCAATCTCAAATACCCTCACTTGCACGGCAAGTGAGATACCAACCAGATTTTCCCAGCTCTTAGTCAGTGTTTCTTTAAGGGGGTTTCTCTCTCACTCTTCATTTCTTTATATGTTTCCATCCCCTTCTCTTCTAAATCTGCCACTGTTTTCTTCCTCCCCTTTCCTGCTTCCTTCTGATACAGCACATACCAATACTACAGCCTTAATTTCATCTATACATAAATATAGGTGATGTGCTTAGAATTAATTAGAATTTAATTAGAATTCATTGGTAATTATTTGAAAATGGAACATACCTTGTTACTTATCTCTCGTAAACAACAAGGCTTGACTTCTGTAATATTCAGTAAGAGGTCTTCAGCTTCCCACTCTTTCATGCCTCTTAAGAAGGACATCAGGCCCACGGTTGCTCTCTGATTAGATCTTCAAAACAATTTTTTGGTTTGGTTATCAATGACTAAATAATGCAGTTTATTAAGAATTATAGTTGAGCTAACACTAATATACTTACCAACAATGTCAGGTAGAGTCTCATAATAAAAACACCAATGATGTGCACACATACAGACACACACAGACATAGTGTGTGTGTGTGTGTGTGTGTGTGTGTGTGTGTGTGTACATACATGCCTTCTTGATATTTGAATTTAAAATGCCAGTGATTTGCCATTTGTACTTTTCCACTTTTCTACTTTCGTTGTTGAGAAGGGACCTGCAAAGTTACACTTTTGATTTCCATAAAATTCAAGTATGAGCCTGAAAATAAAGCTAATAGAAATAAGATACATACTGACTCCTCTATAGCAATAGTAACTCTACCTAAGGTCTGCATAGTCATGATACTCTATAATATTTAATCATTTTAGCAAGCAGATGATTTTTAATTCAATCTTTCATGAAAGGAAATGTTTCAAATTCCTTTACAAATTTTTTAAAGCCAACAAAAAGTGAAATGGCAAGGAATTTACTTCAAGAAAATTTGCAAACTGCATCTAATGGTAATCTGTCCTTTATGCTTTCTATGATTATTTTTTTATATTTTTCTTATGTCCTCCAAATCAGTACAAAGGACTTTTCTTCCTACATTACAGAAGCTCAGGATATTGACATTGTTTTGAATCTTAAGGTGGATACATAATCTATGTTGTTAAATAATTGATTCTTTCTGTTTCAAGGTAATTACAATATTGTATTTTCGCTTAAAGCAGTATATAAATCAGACAACTGCAATAAATTATGTCAGTAAATGTTTACTTTTAATTAGTTTGTTCAATAAATATTAATTCAGTCAATACAATTTTATCAGTTTTTCTGCTAGGCTAAGGAAATCCACATGAGAATTAAAGGTTATCTGTACTTTAATTGAACGTGTAAATACACGAAAACCATAAATCTAAGTGTCATGACGGAGAGGCTGTGTGAGCACAAAGCATGGAGTGATGCAACTGGTTACACTCCTATGGTATTTCATGTTTCTGGGTGCTTTTACATCTCTGTCCATCCATATTAGCAGATATAGTTATGAACATTTAAAACATTTCCTTGCCCTCTTATTTTGCTTTTCTCTTTCATGTTAATCTGTTTGCAAAAGGACTTGAACATCTTATTTATTTAGGAGGTCTCCTGACTACCATTCATGCTTCCTATATCAAAGATTTCCTAGTGACTCCATTCTGCTTGTGTCTCATTAAGTCTCAGTGTTTTCAACAAATGGTTCCACATCATCCCTCGGCAACTACTTTCCTCTTCCATAAACTTTTATATTGGACCTAGTCCTTCCCCAAACTTCTGCAGAGCAGGTTTAGTGAGAGGATAAAAATAGGAACAGATATCTGAAAACAGTCTACCCACTTGAGGGAAGAGAAGAGGGCAAGGAGAGAAAAAAGTACTCTCTGAAAAAGAATGAGCAGTGTCCATTGATAGCTGCCATTAGTCTTTGGCTTCATGAGTAGCTTCCCTTTGGTAGACTGTTCAAAGCTCACAGAGAAACATCTGCACTTCCGATACAACAGAGGGAATGGCAGGATGGACATGTGTGCAGTGTGCATTTGTTCCTATGATCAACAATCTCCTCTTCAGGCTGCCCTGTCACACAGGTGGAATGGTTAAAAACGTTGCTATAAATAAGAAACTAATTATTATGCGCAGTGTATTACAATTCCACACTTTAAAATCACATTGTCTTGAAAGCAGAATAGATGTACTACCTTTCTCTGGATTTATTAATATCTGCAGGAGTTTTTGTGTTGTTGGTGGTGTTGTTGATGTGGAGTTGGTGGTGTGTGTGTATGTGTGTGTGTGCATATATTTGTGTGTATTTTTATGTGCAATTAGTGTGCATGTATCCGCAAGGGTATTAATCAAAATACAAGAGGAAGAATGAAAGGAGGAATAGTATAGAGCAGTAAAGGCCAGGAATATTGAGCCTAAAATTCAAGACAGTGACAAAGATGATAATATCAAAGCAAATACAGATATTTGTCACAGATTCTGTTGTGAACAACATAACACCATGCAGGTCCTATTTCATGCCATACTTTGTCAAGTTCAATAGAATCTAAAGGGGTACAATAGGAAAATGTTGATTTGAGAAAACCAATTAACCATATACCAGATGAGGAATACTAACTCCCTACCACTGGAGGACAAAGAAAAAAATTAATAGCTCTGTTTTATTTTCCCCCACTTTATATGAAAGTCAAAATCTATTCCCTAGCAAATCGGGAGAATTTGATATTATATTCCATTTCTAATATTGAAAATTGTGTATATTTTTGTAGTTTCAAACTTTGGCGTCATGAACTAGAAAAATTCCAAGCTTTGTCACAATCCTTTCTTGACTATCCTGTTTCTTTAGGTCTTTTATGGCTGGACAGACTATGGAATTAAAATGTATTTTATTGATTATTATATTCACTTTCTACTTAATTTAGTATATTCATCAGGAGAATATTCTCAGTAGAAATAATACAAGATAAAAAATCAATCTAAATTCCATTTTAAAATATGTTATCTTTATATTTTTCATGTTCTCCATTTTCTTTTTCTTTATTTAAATTTAATCATTTTTATTAAACATTTTTATTTTTTACATATACATTTATATTATTACATTTTTGTACAATAAACTACCTATAGCAAGAGAACTATGACAGAACACAATCAGGAATTATATAATTGTTACACTCTTAGTGTTTTGGCTATTTGTATTTGACAGCCTTGAAGAAAACATCTTTCCTATCTTGGTGCATCTAAAATTCTGAATGTAGATCAATCTGCAACACAGCTTGTCATTATCAACTTAAAACATCTATCTAGACCTAAAATTATTTTTATTGTGGGGTATTTTGCATAAAGTGCATATCAGCGTTCCAATACGTGACTGGTGCCTGTAAAAGCAAGGAGAGGATGTCAGATCACCTTCCCTAGAACTGGAGGTATAGATATTTGTCAGTCATCATGTAGGTCCTGAGAACAGAACATGGTCCTCTGCAGGAGCAGCAGTGCTCTTAACTGCTGAGCCTTAAACAGCCTCCTACATCCTTTATTTATTTGTTTGTCTATAAATATGACACTACGTTGATTCTTTATGAAGTTCGCTGTTGAAGCTCTTAATGAAGCTACACTCCCCTGTCTGAGTCTAAAATAAAACTTTCCTTTATGAGAAGCAAGAAGTATGAAGGAAGAAAAACGTTTCACTATGTTAAGTCTAAAAAGTCACTGCCACAGATTAAAAAAAGAGGACCTTAAATTAAAGAAGTAGAGGCTATGAATTTGAATGTAATCAGGGGAGAAAGTAACATGGAGTTTGTAGGAAAGTAAAGGAAGGCAGAAATGGTGCAATTAAAATATAGTCTTAAAAATAATAAAATTATTCTTTAGAACTGAATCAGAATAAATACAAATGGAAATAGGAGGAAGAGGCAAAAACACATGACACCTTCAATATTGCCTAAGTGAGAAGCAGGCATACAAAGTAAAGGTGGAAATATGGCTGCAACTATAGCAGAAGTTAGAATGTGGATAAAATGTAGAGAAAAATAAATATACCCATGAATATGAAAATCATTGAACAAATATCATAAAAGTGTTCTTTGTGAATTATGCAAATATATAATTATCAACCTTCAAACACTCACAAAAATATTTGTATTTTTATTCTTTATAAATTTGTTTGGTAAGATTACCTTCATCAGCAGTCAGAAACCTACCCCAAAATTTACCTTTATAGGCTCCAAATTAGTATTTGGATAGCAAGACTTTGTAGCTTTTTCTTTTCTTAAAGTACAGCTTACATAGTTTAAGGTCAGTCACTAACATTCACATAATCAGTAATTCTTCTCCACTCATCATATTTTAAAGTTGGATGTCCAGGAATTAGTTTTATATAGTGAGATGTATCCACATTCATCATATAAAGTAAAAACGAAGAAGAAATATTGGAAGAAAACACCACTAATGTCTTATTTAAAGCTTATAGATATAACATTAAAAAGATACACCATGATATTGTCCAAGTTGTCAATGTGGTTTTAATTTTAAGCTTTTTATTAGCATTTATTATCTCCATTAAATGCAGAACAAGATTTTTGACATGCTGTACAGGCACACAGTGTGCTTCAACCATATTTATAGACTCCATTACTCTTTCTTATTTATTTTCTGCCTTTCTCCCTTCATCTTCCTTTCCCAGTGCCTAGTTCCTGCCCCCAACACCTCCCTGATAAAACCTATTTAAGTACTACAGCAATATACCAGTTTTTAAACCACACAGCATAAGGACTTTCTAGAACTCTGAAGAGTTACCCCACTTAAGCATGCACATTTCTCCACCACCTTACAATAACCAATGATTTAGGAAACAGAAGAAGCAGTATTCTGATTGGACAGTGCAGTAGTTGAGAGATAGGAAAGAGATCCATGGGAGCATTTCAGAGTCAGTCACATCCTTAGTTGAATTCCCTAATTGGCCCTAGATTCAATTAAAGCTGAGTTTTGATGACATATGTTTTCTAACATCTTCCCATATGTATATATACCAAATAAAGGCACAAAAAGACCTTTCATGATTGCTTGAGCCATCCTGATCAGTTTGAAAGTCTTCCCAAAGAGTTGGTTTTTATTTCATTTCTCATCTCTGACTCTGTTTTATCTGAGTTTCCTCTGCTTTTTTAGCTTCCTAATGTTCTGTCTTCTGAGACCTCCCATTTTTACATTTTAGTCTTAGCACATCTTTCTTCACACTCTTCGTCTTTGAATCATGTCATTAATTCCTGTAATCTTACTTAACAACCTTTTTGCCTATTTCCTACTTAATTGTCGTGGCTAAAGTAAGACAATCTAACTTAGCAGTTCCATGTTTTTCATTATTTAATAAGCAATTCACAAACATGTTAACTTTGGGTAACAGTCCTTCCCTGTGGGTCCAGAATGTCTTAGCTATCACTTTTCTCTTTTTCCCACATTTACCACAGTGTTTAGTTTGCCCATCTCCGTGATATTGATGTCTCCTTCTACTTCCCTTTTAATTACTATTTGTTTTATAGACTTCTCTTTGCCATTTTCCTGACCATACTACATACCAGTCCAAACAGGATAATGATTTCGAATCTTCCATTGTAGTGTGTCCTCTTGCCCTTAGACTCAACACATCAACAAGAGCATCAATAACAACAGAGACTGCGTTAGTGGGAAAGCTTTATATCATAAATGACGACAAGTTCTTCATGTGCACCATTTTATGTTGCTCTCCAGATGCACACCACATTCTTACTCAGCTGTACGTAGATTGAAGTCCACCATGCTTCTCTTTCTATCTAGAAGCGAAGCTTATTTAATGTTTCTAAAGATGGGGCATTGATTTATTTGTCTCTGAACTTTGCAGTACAAGAAACTCAGTGCCAGACACTACACTGGTATCAGAAAACAATACTGTAAGTGATGTAATGATGTGATAAATCAATGTTGCTCACCTGAGAGTTCAGGTTTGGGGAACATTTGAACTGATTATCATCTGGATCGTGAGTGTTGACTCAATCGATCATTTTAATGTCAAGTCCAGTCTATTTTATGCAGCTCCTTTTCACAACGGTACTCAGTTTACAAAGCATTTTAGGGACAGGACGTTTGAATGGGAATCCCCATCTTTGTATTGGGTTTTGTGTTTTACTACTCTGCTCTTGCAGTTTTGTTTTTCAACTCTGCCATTATGAAACATGAAAATAGTTTTTAAAAAACAAAATGTTATCATTTAGGAAAGCAAATGCCTAATACTCTGATAATAACAGTATCAATCAGGATCTGAAAATTTTATTTATAAGCTGTGTGCCTAGGCTCTTGAATTTTAGAATTGAAAGAAAGAAAATACAGGAACAAATTTATACTTGTTTGCTATTCATCTTTTAAATTATCTGCAATGTGAATCCCATTGTTTGAACGGGCTAATTATTATAATTATTGAATGACATTACTCTTACTAGAAATAGATTACTTATTTTTTAGGTTTTAATGTTTTTCTTAATGTATATCAGTTCAGCCTCATGGTGATAATTTTTATTTTCTTGGGCTCTCCAAACATAGAGTTATTTTCTCATTGTTTTATAGCTAGAGGTAAACTTTTAAAACATAACTTTCTTCTATCACAGGCAGCTACAAACACATATTTTTCAAATCGTTTGTTGTTGACATGTCATGGACCAAAGTTTTGAAACTGTCCTAGAGTGTGAAATGCTGGTATTTGTGAAAACTTACTTTTTAAGCATGTTTTAATGAAATATTCTACAGGGTAGATCTAACTTCTCGGTACAGTTGAACCGTTCAGCTGCACTTGCTACTTTCTTTTCAGGAAAAAAAAAAACCCAGAAACATTAATCACTGTGTTAATTTGCTGTTGCTGTGATAAAATATCCTGACAAAATTTGGGCTCCAGCGTTTTCACTCCTATTTTATGCAATTCGCATGTACATCAGGTAATTTAAATGTGCTCCCTCACAATTTATTGTTGCACAAATAATGTTCATGGTTTCTCACAAATATAATAAAACAATTCACAAGTGCTAGATCCCCTGGGTCAAATTTTCTTCCAGTTCAACCTTGTGTTGATAGAAATTAAACTGTACTTGCCTAGAGAAAAGTGAATATTGATTAGATTTTAATGATTGGGAGCAAAGTGCCAGAGAGACCACTTAACATATCTGGATTTCCTGATGCCCAGAGGAGATAGAAAAGTTAAGCAAGCTGATCCTTAAGGCACAGATGAGGGAGGAGTCGTCCAACTGAAATCACTTAGATTTATGTTTATTTTTTCTAAAATTTTCATAAGAAAGCCTATAGCATATTGAAAATTTCACATTTACTATAATCACTTTAACTAAACACTTGCATTCTGTGTTACTGTCCTAGTGTTTATTCCAATGAAAAATATAAATGTAGCATGAAAATAGTTGCATTATCAACCTGACTTATGTGGAAAACTAATCTACAGGACTGCTTGCATTGTAATGTTGAGGAATTTTATATAACCAGTAAATTAATATTGCATTGAATATTAATGAAGAATATCAACTTGGTGACAGTCACTGACAGAAAATTGGCATTATTTCATTTATGATCTGCATGGTCAGAAATATTATTTGTAGTTCAACATTCAGTGAAAAGTAGAATGAAACTGGGTATACACCTTTAATCCCAACACTTGGGAGGCAGAGGCAGGTGGATCTCTATGAGTTTGAGGCCAGCCTGATTGACAGAGCAAACTCCAGGAGAGCCAAAGTTGCACAGAGAAACCCTGTCTCAAAGAGGAAAAAAAGGAGAAGGAGAAGGAGGACAAGGAGGAGGCAAATAGAGACAGAGAAAGTAGAGGAGGTGAAATAGGAGGAGGAGGAAGTAGAGGAGGAAGAGGAGAAAGCGGAAAAGGAAGAGGAAAGAGGAGTAAGAGGGGGATGATCAGATATTAACCTAGTTTCCTGAATAAAATTTCATGATTATGCGATGAAATATGTGTCTTGGAGAAAATTTTAAAACATTTCTTAATGAGAACCCTAAATATGCTTTGAAACATTACTTAAAAGAGAATGAAGAAAGTATTGAAGGGAGGGTGAGACCTGATAGAATGGCGGATAATCATGTTGTGGTGTTTTAATACTTATAAACTTCTTCAAGCGCATGGTTTCATTTTACCTGAGCTCCTAGAACAGATATACGGCAGTGACATCATTTATTAATAGGTTAAGTGACTTAAATAAATCACGTACCTGACACTGGCAGAACTGGGACCAGGATCTTTGGTCCAATGACTCTTATGCTGCCAAAGTGGGTAAAAT
Organism: Acomys russatus; assembly: GCF_903995435.1. NCBI lineage: Eukaryota > Metazoa > Chordata > Mammalia > Rodentia > Muridae > Acomys > Acomys russatus. The sequence continues at coordinate 76,695,768 of NC_067137.1, read as the reverse complement.
ATTTAAATACATAGCTCAATATAAAATGGCCGTCCAGAGTAGATATATAAATTGTACTCTGCATTATCATTATAGAATCCAAGGTATATAAATATGGCACACAGGAATAACCAAGGGAGACAAGGCCATATTGGTTGGCTGAGCAATGCTCACAAGCACATTCAGAGGAGAGCCAGCACTGTTTAGATGTTCACAGGCACCAACTGCATGAGCAGCATGGGTTCTGTTATAGGATTTTCTGTAGCACCATACAATAGGAAATTTTTAGAGTTCTTTAGCTTTGAGCTGTTTTTTACACTTTATCTTATAGTTTTTCTCATTATCCCTCTATTCTAATTGTATTAAGAGGGTGTCTGTCAGTTTTATTCCTCTAATACACACATTTCTAAACACCATTGTCCTACCTATGTAATATTTTAATAGGATAAAACTTCAGGGGATGTTTATTAATAGTGGAATGTGCAAAGGCATGGTCATTTGTCATTTGCAGTTGTTACTCAGTAAACAAAATGTTTGAATTGTAGATTTAAGTAATTGTTTCAAATAAAACACATTTAGAAATCTCATGCTTTTCAAAATAATTTTCAACCTGTTATAATCTACTCTGTGCTCCATTTATTCCTTCATATCATTATTGGAAATGAACATAATTGAAATCATTTAAAAATTCATTCACCCAAAGTTAATATAATTTTAACAAATAAAATAACCCATATCACTAAAATCAATATATTGACTGATAGGCAAAAAAAAAACTCTGCAATACTTATTAGTAAAAGACTTTATCTTGTCATATAATGGGAAGCAAAATGAATGCTCTAGAGACATTAAAGTATGTCAGAACTTCCCCAGCGTTTTAATTCCCTACATGTCTGGTTTTATTGTACAAGTATAGCAGGACTTTCCATAATTATAATAGCAGTATATTTCCCCGTGTTTCATGTGAGCTGCATTTATTTGTGAACAGCTGTTCACACATGTAGTTTCATGGTATGGGTCTATACATGTGGAGGCCAGATGTTAATGTTGGAATTTTTTTTCTAGTACTCAATTTCTACATATAGCCCTGTCCTGGAACTCTCAGATATATGCTGTCTCTGCCTCCCTAGTGCTGGAGTTAAAGTCCTGTGCCACGACCACCCAGCATGCTGTTGAAGTCTCTCTGGGCCATTCTCCATCTAATTCATTGAGACAGAATCAATCTATTAACCCCCAAACTTTCCCATGTAGCTAATCTGGGTAGGTAGTTTGCTCAATGATCTCCTGCCATGCCTTACAAGAACTAAAATTATGGACTTAGAATACTAACTATAGAAATAAATTTGACAAACCTCACAAAAGTTGATACCAGAAACCTAAGGTTGGCATCATGTGCTACAACAAAAGAAAAGATGCTATGTGAAGGAATCATCTCTGACCCCTAGTTTTGATGAAGTTTAATTTGCCATTTCTTTCTATTGCAGGCTGATTTTGATATCCTATGTAAGAAATCCACAATCTCAAGTACTCTTCTCTGCAAGTTGTATAGTTTCATACTTGGTTAACTACAGCACATAAAGCACAACCCATTAAAAAGGATAAAATGTTGAAAATGCCCACAAACTTCCAATTTTTTTAAACAAAGGAACTATTTTTAATGTCATTTCACATTTTAAATACTTTTATTTTATTACACATGTATAAAACAACAGGGATCCCCATGTGACAATCATGAAAATAATGAGTTCTATACATGTTACATTCATAGGGAATTGGCCATCTGCATTCATAAGTCCTCAATAGTTCCTGCCCTGCGAACAAGTCTGGCAGAGAAATTAGGCCAGAAAGCTGAAGATGAGGCTCCAATGGGTATAAAGTGTATTGGGTGACTGGTCAGTCAGTAAACTGTCTTAAGTCAATTTGTACATTTTGGAAGCTGCTAACCCACACTGCTGGTTCACTCAGGAATTTAAGTTTTATTCCTTCTCAAGTCTCTGAGCAGCACTGAAGACAAGATAGTATAATTTTACAACCAAGTTTAGTTGGTTAGGGGACAAGATCGTTTTAGATCAAGATAAAGAAGTTAAGCTATTAGAGTTGAGATAGGATAGATATTGAATCTCATTCAGAAATTTAGACCCAACAAGACAGGAAAGACACTTACTTCAAGGTAGCTATTTAAAACAAACTTCTGAGTGAGAGAATATTCTAAAATCAAAGCAAACAAATTATTGTCAAAATTCAGTGACAGGAAAGCAATATTCATATAAATATTTCACTAAAAACTGTGTCGATATCTGGAAAAAGCAATAAAAACTACAACCCAGCAGCAGAAGTGACACCTTAGAAAAGCTAGTGCTGAGCATGCTGGTCATGCCAAGTGCTGGAAGTTGTGAGTGGCAGAACTCACCTGCTCTGTGGCTAACAAATAACAGTTGCATTTAAAAAACATTTCATATGACTTAACTTTATAAAGTAACCATTTTACATCTTGATTTTCTTCTTAGTTAAGTGATCCTTTTAAAATTAAGTTAAAGTTATTATAGATTATGGAACAAAACAACCACACAATGGAAACATATTATTACCCCTTTGGGCATGATCTAGGGTAGAAGATAGTTTTCCAGCTTACACACACACGCGCACACGCACATGCACACGCACACACAGTATTTTATTGGCACTAGCTATAAAAGTGTATTTACCATCACAACTGCTGTGAATAGGTTCTTAAGCAAATTATTATGTGCCTTAGATAGCTGACAAACTACACATTTAGCATTGCAATTCAGTACTCTATCTAGGATAAGCAATAATGTTGAATATCCTATTATATGTCACTTTGAATAATGTATTATTTAGAGGGTAAGATGTTTTGTTTACTTTTTCCTTGTTATTTGTTCAAATGACAACTTCAGGAATACTTGGTTTCATATTGAGTAGTATTTGGCCTCCTGATTTATTATTGCCATTCTGATGCATGAAATGAGTTCTCTTCCTTTGTACAAACACACACTGAATGGGTCAAGTCTTTCAGTCCTGTTAGTAATTCAGTTTTCAGTAAAATGCAGATCATTCTCTTAGGTTTATATATATTCATTTTCATTTTGGTTGTGTTGGTGATCAAATTCTTTGTTGGATTGAATTTATCTCTTTATCCTGTTGTATGGTTTTAACTCCTCACCTATGACCACACATTTGTAAAAGTCTATTTTCTTTTAAGATATACTACTATTTAAATCTCTAATAAAACTTCCTTCCATTTCTTAAGTGTTGCTTTTTAACTCAGCTGAATTTATTATCCACAGTTGCATATTGCATACTACTCCTTCCTTGTAAAATTTTGCTCATATTTTTCCAATTTGGATACATAACTGATATGTTTTTTGGTCTTGTCCATGTCTTGGCAACCCAATGTAGGCAATTCTTTGTTGTGACACACAGCACTGACTTCTACTGTTTGAAACAAAACAATTTGAGCTCCATTTATAACATACATTGCTGGATTTCTACTTTTGTCTCACTCAAAATATCTGGAAAGGCTAACCAGTTTCCTTTAGAATTTGTAATTAAATATGTGTGCTGTTCTCAGTTGTAGTATTAACAATGGCTTCTTTAATAGCTTAAAGAGCATCTGGGCCTTAAATATTATACTCTTCCATTTGTTAGGACATGGAAGATCCATGAGAAAGCAAGCACTAAAACTGCAGCTTCTTTGAGGAAATCAGGAAAAACACAAGACCAGAAGTCAAAGAAATTGAGTCTGTGTCAAGATGTAACACTAACTCATTTGTGATCTTAAGCAGTTCACCTAAGTGCCTTGTAGCTCATTTTCAAACTTACAAATTACAGAGACCTAGGTGATCTCAAAAGCATTCTATGATTCTAATATTCTGTAAATAATAGCCTTCTTTTTCAGAAGTTATTTGGGCAACAAGGTCAGCAGCTCACTTGAAAAATTGTCATTTAAACATCATGCAAAAATAGCTGATAACAACCTTTTTAGCAACAGAACTAAAAAAGCTCCTGCCCACAATGTACTAGGTTATTAGTTATTCTCTTTTCACATCTCAGAGTCTGGACAAGGGTTGCTCTATGGAACAGTTGCATGCTTTCAAATGAGGCTTTCTACCCTTTAGCTTCTTGGTGTATTAGATATAAGGGTGTCTAAGTCATAGTGTTGTGAGAAGCAGATATACCAGGAATTAAGTATCACATAACTGGCAACTATAAAATGTTTTATAACTTTAATGATCTGATATATTAACTAATTTAATGCATGCAATTGGAATTGTTTTCAGGAAGAATAGCTGAATGTTGTAAGGAAGAGTAGCTGAGAGAAGTTTGCTGGAAGGCAGAGAGTAGGATTTTGAGTGTCCTCATTTGTGTCACATGTGTGTCCTCCTCAGCTATCTCTTCATCAATTAGACATTTGTCAGGGTGACCAAAAAAGATTTGATAAAGGCAAAATTAGAGATGGGGGAGCCTTTCTTTTTCCTATGTTGGCAGAGAAATGAAAGGCATTAATATGCTTTCTCCTTCTTCACATACACCTCAGCCAGTACCTTAAGCAGTACCTTAAGTAATGGTGGATTTGTACTTATTTAATCATTCTTATGAAGATAAATTCTTAATATAAATGTAAATTATATATTATAAGTCAAATAATAGTGAATTATTTTAGACTTCGTTTATATTGAAAAATACATATTTTATTTTTGAATCATTCAACCAAAATCTATTAATATTGTACTATAATGTATATATTATCATGATATATCTGGAGTTTTATAAAAATCTTCCTAAATGAATCCTTCCTTTAATGATTTAAAGGAAGTATAAGTATCTGCACATTCTTATATTCCATTAACGATTATTATCTCTGTGATTATAAAAATCAGGTTTCTGCTGATTTAATCTTGAAACTTGCTGTACTAGCATCTTAGTACAAAATATCTTTGAGATATTTTTTATCTTTAGCAACAGTAGAGTATTGTCCCACCAATTAAAAGCATATACATAAAATACACATATTTAATAAGTGATGGTGCAAAGTAAATGCTTTCAAATTATTATTTACAGCCCATAAGAGGAAACATATTCTCCCTTCTAGGAAGTTTAATAAATAATTTTTATTATTTTTATTTTGCAACAAAAGAGAACACTAAGAAGAATTTAGTGTATGTACCTGTTGTTTCACTGTATTTCACTTTTTAAAATTTTTTTTTATTAATTTATTCTTGTTACATCTCAATGTTTATCCCATCCCTTGTATCCTCCCATTCTTCCCTCCCTCCTATTTTCCCCTTATTCCCCTTCCCTATGACTGTTCCTGAGGGGGATTACCTCCCCCTGTATATGCTCATAGGGTATCAAGTCTCTTCTTGGCAACCTGCTGTCCTTCCTCTGAGTGCCACCAGGTCTCCCCCTCCAGGGGACATGGTCAAATGTGAGCCACTGCTCAACCATGTTCATAGCAGCCTTATTCATAATAGCCAGAACATGGAAACAGCCTAAGTGTCCATCAGTAGAAGAATGGATAAAGAAACTGTGGTACATATACACTATGGAATACTACTCAGCTGTTAAAAACAAGAAATTCCTGAAATTTGTGGATAAATGGATTGAGCTAGAAATGATCATAATGAGTGAGTTAACCCAGAAGCAGAAAGAATCAAATGGTATATACTCACTTATATCTGCATACTAGCCCAAGGGGCATGTCCCACGAAAGCCTTCACTTACCAGGAAACTGTATTTCACTTTTGTCATCCATAACCTTTTTTTTTTTTTTTTTTTTTTTTTTTTTTTTTTTTTTTTTTTTAGAGTTTCTATGACTTTGAGTACTTTCTTAATATAATACCATTCCTTTTCTGGTCTTCACTTCTGAAAAGTTCCCAATTAATTCATATATTTAACTTGATATTCAGTAAGATTTATTTAAAATAGTAAAATATCTTTAAAAACAATATTTTCTTGGTAAAGAAGAAGTATGCACAAGGTACTCACATGTTGCAGTCTAAATCTGTAGAGCTCCCATCAAGGTTGATTAATTTATGATACTGAGGTCCATCACCCCTAAAAATATTCAATCTGCTTCCATTTCATTAGAACGCAATGACAGACATAATCTTAGTGAAAAAAATAGTACAAGCATTATTTTTTTGTATCTTATAGCCACAGAACAATTTTAGTCAAGGTATGGATGCACTGGTTTTATATTGTACAATGTCTTTTTCCTTTTCCACTATATGATGTTCTCTCTAAGAATTCACATTCATATTAACATACTTTCAGCAACACCTAGAACGTGAAAATGAAGAAAAATAACTCTGAAAGTCAGGTAGCATGAGCAAAGTTGGAGTACTTTTCAGGGAACCCTGTGCCCACAGGACCTTCTCCTGACCATTCCTCTTTTGGGAAACATTGAAGGATTATACAGTTCTAAGGGCTATCTGCATAGTATTCTCCAACTATCTTTTTATGTCCCCTCTATTTCCAAATATTCTAATGTATTAACTAGGTTCTTTGTATAGTTTTCAATAAATTCTGCGTAGGTTTATAATCCTGTTGATTGTTCATTCTATTAAGAAAAAAGTGGAAGGGAAGGAGGAGAGAGAGGGAGAAAAGAAAGAAAATAAAGGAAGGAAGGAAGGAAGGAAGGAAGGAAGGAAGGAAGAAAGGAAGGGAGGAAGGAAGGAAGGGTGGAAATTAGGAAAGAGCATTGCTCTTTCTAGGATTTTTAGTTTAAGAACTGGAGAGTTAATATTGACATCCTACTATAGGGAGGTCCACTGCCGAACATGCATGGTTAAAAACACGTCCACTGCAAATATTTAACCATTTGAGTCATATAAACCCCTATTTTTAAATTTTATTTATTTTATATACATGAGTACACTGTCTTCATGCAAACCAGAAGAGGGTGTCAGATGATTGTGAGCCATCATTCAGTTGCTGGGAATTGAGCTTAGCAACTCTGGAAAAGCACCCAGTGCTTTTAACTACTGAGCCATCTCTCCAGCTCTAGCTATTAAAAACAAGGAAATCTTGAAATTTGTAAACAAATGGATGGAACTAAAAATTATTATTCTGAGTGAGTTAACTCAGACCCAGAAAGACATGTATGGTATATACACACTTATAAGTGGATATCAGGCCAATAGGGATGTCCTCTGAGTGTTTCCACTCAGTGGGGTATTGGACCAGATGCTGAGACTCCCTGCCGGACTCCAGGTGAGAATGGTATGGAAGAATGGAGGGGGGAGGGATGAAAGAATCTAGAAGCTCAGAAGCCACACAAGGACACCATCTAGCCCTCAGGATCTGGAGCCAGGGGGGCCTGCACAAACTATTGCATCAACAAAGGACAATGCATGCAATAAACTTAGACACCCTCTTCCCCCATTCAGTTCAGATATAACTACTAGACAGCTCATTCTCCTTGGTGGTCCCATACCAGGGACTGCCTCTGATATGAACTCTGTTGTTTCTGATTTGATCACTTACCCTTGATCCACTGGATGAGACCTCGTAGGCTGTGGTCATATGGTGGGGAGAAAGTCCCCTTATGTCAAAGGTCTAAGGGAGGAGAATAGGGTGAAAGAGGGAGGGGAGGTGGGAATGGGAAGATACAACCTAGGGGATAACAATCGGGATGTAATATGAATAAATTATAGTAAACTAAAATTAAAAAAAAAGAACATGTCCATATGGAAAACCAAGTCATTTTCTAGCCATGATTTTGTGTCTTAAAAAGATGGTAGTAGAAGCTAGAAAGAACCCCAGGCATTGTGTTCCCTACATAAGTGTTTTAAAATGCTCATCACTAATACTATGAAAGAGGCACTTTCTATTGCTATATTATCAATAACTTGTTTGACAAAGGCTAGAGCTTTTGAGAGCCCAGAAGTTCAATTCTGGAGTACTGGTCAAGCTTTAAAAGCATTTGTACCTGGATTTCTATCTTACCCAGGCACAGTTTTCTGGTATAAAATTCTTCTCACTGGCCTCTAATTTTCTATCATTCTGGAGGTGTTTGAAGATGCTATCTCTGTTTGGTTTGCTGGTGTTTAATTTCTTGAGTTCTTTATATACTTTGGATGTTATACCTTTGTCAGATGTAGGGTTGGTGAAGATCTTTTCCCAGTCTGTAGGCTGTCGCTTTGTTCTCTTGACAGTGTCTCCTGCCTTACAGAAGCTTCTCAGTCTCATGAGGTCCCATTTATTAATGGTTGACATTAAGGCCTGGGCCGTTGGTGTTCTGTTCAGGAAATTGTCTCCTGTGCCAATATGTTCCAGGCTCTTCACCACTTTTTCTTCTAAGTGACTTAGTGTTTCTGGTTTTATGTTGAGGTCTTTAATCCACTTGGATTTGAGATTTGTGAAAGGTGACAAATATGGGTCCAGTTGCATTTTTTTACACATAGACCTCCAGTTAGACCAGCACCATTTGTTGAAGATGCTATCCTTTTTCCATTGAATGGATTTGGCTTCTTTGTCAAAAATCAAGTGACCATATGTGTGTGGATTCATATCTGGGTCTTCGATTCAATTCCACTGATCAACCAGCCTGTTGCTGTGCCAGTACCATGCTGTTTTAATTACTATTACTATTAATTACTTACTTAATTTAATTTAATTACTATTTAATTACTATTCTGATTTACTCCAGATTCATGGGCATGAAACCAGAGGTCATGCAGGAAAATAATATATATGAGTATTGTTTTTAAAAACTATCAAGCTTGTCCTCATCTGAAATCTCACATAATGATACATTTTCACATAATTTTATGTGGGACCATAGAGTGTTCAACATGCTCTGTCAACTCACAGATGGTCATGTGTTTAGCTCTTGTGCCATTAAGTCTGACAGCAATGTTGGTTGCCAACCATTCATTCTGCATTTGAACTTCCACCCACAGAATACCCTTTCAAATCTCAACCATTTTTGGTTTTGGATACTTCTTCGAAGTGGCAGTAAGCAAGTGGAAAAATATAAAAAATGCTACCTAAGATTATTCCTGCAAGCCAGGAATGGAGAGTTTTTCAGTGTAGCTAGTGTGTAGATTTTGAAGCAGAACTACCCAGGGAGCTTGCAAAAGGCAAACACAAAGGACCGTTTTTCAACAATTTTTCAACTAGCGACTAAGAACATATCAAGTTAGAATACAACCCTTTGTCCTTGGTTCTAATGGACATTAGCTTGATAGAGTAGAAGAGGATTCAGTAAAATAAAATGTAAGCAAGCAAACAGAACTAACGTTTTCTACTTTCAGTGAGTGTCTCTTGTGTTGCCCCAAGTACTTTTCATGGACGGAGAGTCAACAGTGTCTAATAGCTTACAATTGCTACCTCTGTCTGCATGTTTTTCTCTGTACTATATATGGTAACTATTGAATTCGCAACTTCATTTCGGGAGATCTTCTATGTGTAAGATGCTTTATTTCTTAAAGCTCTTCTGCTTCACACTTGAAATTTTTACTACCATCCAGTGTAGTTCAAGAGGCAGGAAGAGGCAACCAGGTCAGCAACAGCAATTCACTGAATGGTCTGGAAACCTGCACTTTAGTCAATCTTAGTCACTTTGTATTTGCTCTGAATTTGAGTGCCTGTGAGTGAGTGAGTGAATGAGTGAGTGAGTGAGTGAGTAGGTGTGTGTGTATGTATGTGTGTGTGTGTGTTGCTGTCTAAGCAATCTGCCTAAGAATTAGCACAACATCAAAGTTGGAGGACACAGCCTTTGCTGACCTGCCTGATCTATCTCACCAGCCACAATGATGGACAGCTATACCTCCATAGACATACCACTCGTTAGTTTGTTGACTTGTTAGAAGAAAGACTTAAAGAACTCCTTGAAAACTATTTAAAGTTTAAAGAAAAAATAATCAGATTAAAGTCAGCCAAAAGAAGAGACTCATGCAGTACAATCCGCTAGACTTCCAAACTCGAGACCTCCATTGCTCTAGCTATGGAATCAGGCTCTGTCATCACCCAAGACTGACTGTAACAATACGCATAGATAGTGCCAATCAGAAAAAAAACTTTACAGTCTATATTTATGGATTTCATTGAAGTCCCATTACATAAGGCTGGCTGCTGTTCTAGCTGAAGCAGTTTTCTGATGGATTGATAGATTATCATGCAGACACTTTATCCTAAATTACTTGGTTACTCTTTCTGTTATGACCGCCTGTTACACTAACTCTCATAGTTGGTCCATGTGGCTTGCCATATTCTGACCTAAGTGTGCTCAGGTTGGTCATCTCCCACCTTGAATAGAAGTAATTCTATGTAATACCTTGAAGATTCCCACCCAGAAGCTGAGAGCAGAGGTGAAACCTCCCTCTGAGAAAATCGAGTGCGTCTTCAGACAGATTTTAAAGACTGGAAGATGAAAAGCTGTAAGGAATTGAATAAGAAAGATAGCTAAAGGGGTTCTAATATGTGACGACAGGGGAACAATCAGGAATGAAGTAAAGTTCATATAGCGATGTGTTATCAATGATTAAAATGTACAGGATTTTGAACCAAATTATTTTATATAATGTACAGAAGACCAAAGAAAATACTGAAGAAACATACAGGAATTCAAATGTTGATATAGAGGGCAGATAGCCTCCATTTCTATTTGTGTTTGGAAGTGAGCAGGGTATGACATGCTCGATAAATGATTCTGTTTTAGGAAAAATAATGTATTAATAATTACAGTGCTATTGCAAAACACCATTTTTATCTATTCCTTATAGCCAGTTAATATCTTTCTCATCACAGATTCCTAGTGTATAGAGTGGATATTTTTCTTTTGCTAATATGTGAGCTGTTTTGTTTTTGCATGAGTATTCATAGTGAATTTAAAAAATAAAAATTCTAGATTAAATAATTATAGCTATCAGGAGAAATGGCTATAAAGGCTTACAACATTGGACAGATGTTTTCACATCCTTCATTTCACCTTGTCAATATTAAATGACCTGTAAGTGATTAGGTATAGAAAGGCCTATCACTGTGTTATTAATCAGTTTCCTCTGGGTCTCTGGAACTATCACGACAGCTATGGAAGCTATTTCTGTCTCTGACTGATCTTTGAAGGCTGAGCTCAAAATTCAATGTCCATGCATATCAAAAGTGACACAATTTATATGTAACTTAATACAAGAGGTTTTAGCTAAGTGCAAATAAGTTTAATCAAAGTAGAATTCAAGCCACTATGTAACTTCTATGAAAAAAATGCACCAATGTTCCAAAAGTTATTGAAGCTTTTCTTTTTAAGAATGAAAAAGACTACACAAATAAAAGTTGCATAATGCTCTTGGTAAACAATAACCACTCCTGACAAATACAGTGCGTAAGTTGCTACCAGAATTTTCAGTAGCATTTCATTATAATAAAATGTTTTTATAGTGATTGCACCCTCTAAACTCACAAGAGTTTAAATAGTTCATCTAATTATTTTTAAAAGAAGTATACATGAACTACTTTTGGTAGACTTCTACTGATATATTTTTCTTTTTAATAAAACAAATTTAGTATATTTAAAAATATATCAAAGTAGATATTTTAATAACATCTGAGAGCTCTAAATTACAAATTCTGTGGTTGATTTGCAATGGGACATATGGCTCTCCTTCCCTTGCCTTGCTTGTGCTCACTTTCATGATTTGAACTATGAAGATTTCCAAGCATCATCGCTGGAGGCAATTTTCTCTCCATGATCAACCTCTCAACTGATGTTAGCAGATGTTCCTTTCAGTATTTTGACAAAGTGGTTATATTTAGGTCTAGCTTTTCTCACCAAATCATTAAATAATGGACAAAAGGAAAATCATTCTCCTACAGAGATTAAACTACTGCATTTTCTGAGTCCACTATGAAGACCTAACCTACACACAAGGCTCTTTCTGTTTCTTAACTTGTGGATGGATTCAAAGAAGACTTACACTGAACTCTATGATCACACATAGACTGCAACATTCCAGTGTGTTAAAGGAATATAGAACATTAGAGATCCAAGATGGCGGCGAGCAGTGTGGACCGCGTTTGGAGGCTCCAGTGAACAATTCAGGGAATTGCACAGATTTCTGAGCCAGGAACACCGTGGTCCGAACATCACGGCAGCAGGAGTGCTCCACGGTTCGGAGGGACCAGGGTGCGGAGGACCTGCGTGCCCCTGCACACGGGAGGAGCGTGGTTTTTCTCTGATCGGAGCGGCAGCGGTAGAGGCGGCAGCACCAGCGGCACCAGCAGCGGCGGCTGAGGTTTGCAGCTCATAGCCTTCCGGTGGAGGCGATTGGTGTGGTGGCTGGTGGGAATTGCTGCGGGAGAGGGGACTCGGGGCAGGATTTGGGTCGCGTGGAGCCTTTGGACCCAGATTGGACTCGGCGGACAGTTCGGCCCCAGAGTCCCGGGTATTGGCCCGGCCCAGCAAACAATTCTGCCTGAGGCACTAACTCAGAGTGGCCACAGCTCCCCTGCTGTGGCGCAGGCTTAGTTGAGCAGCTCCCCTGCGGGGACACAGTCCGGGCGGAGCACTTGTCCCACCACTGGCGCTAACTCAGAGCAGCCACAGTTCTCCTGCAGTGGCGCAGGCTTGGTGACGTGCTCGGTTCCATCCTAGGCACCACCTCAGCTCAGCGGCAGCTCCCCTGCGGGGACACAGTCCGGGCGGAGCACTTGTTCCACCACTGGCGCTAACTCAGAGAGCCACATTCTCCTGCAGTGGCGCAGGCTTGGTGACGTGCTCGGTTCCATCCTAGGCACCACCTCAGCTCAGCGGCAGCTCCCCTGCGGGGACACAGTCCGGGCGGAGCACTTGTTCCACCACTGGCGCTAACTCAGAGCAGCCGCAGTTCTCCTGCTGTGGCACAGGCTTGGTGACGTGCTCGGTTCCATCCTAGGCACCACCTCAGCTCAGCGGCAGCTCCCCTGCGGGGACACAGTGCGGGCGGAGCACTTGTTCCACCACTGGCGCTAACTCAGAGCAGCCGCAGTTCTCCTGCTGTGGCACAGGCTGGACAGAGCTCTCGGTTCCACCAGCTCTAAGACTCTGGTTGGACACAGTGTACAGTTTGAATCCAGAATTCCTGGCTGAGATTGGTGGTCAGTTCGGGCCCTGAGTCAATAACTGACCACAGCACGCACTTTGGGCCAAAAGGCCCTAGTGGAGCTTGGTGCGTAGTCCCAGCCCAAAAATTCTGGCTGGGCCCTGTGTGCATTTTGGGCCCAAAATCCCTAGCTGAGCTTGGCAGACGGTTCTGGCCCTGAGAATCTAGCTGAGTTCTGCCCGTGGTTCGGTCCCAGTGCTCCTGGCTGGACTTGGCAGGGAACACAGAAGGCTGTGGATACCTTGGCCTGACCCAACGCTCATTCAGAGACCCAGAACAATTGCAGGATCCACAGCAGAGAGGGACTGAGGATCACTGGCTGTGAGAGACCAGAACAACAGGGCTAACCTCCTAACATCCACACCAGTGAAGCTTTGAGCTCGCAGCCTAGGGAAATCGTAAGAAAACAAGTGAATCTATCGTCAGACACCCTCCATTCAACTCTGGAAGCTACCCAACAAAAACAAAGACGGCAAGATGTCTAAAGGACAACGAAAAAGCATACGCAAAAAACCCCAAAACAACATGGCGTCTCCAGTTTCCAGCTATCCCAAAGAAAACCACCCTATGAGAATATATAGGGGGACGTAATCCCCTCAGGAACAGTCATAAGGGAGGGGAATAATGGGAAAATGGGGGGGGGAGGAATGAGAGGATACAAGGGATGGGATAAACATTGAGATGTAACAAGAATAAATTAATAAAAAATGCAAAAAAAAATGCAAAAAAAAAAAAAAAAAAAAAAAAAAAAAAAAAAAAAAAAAAAAGAAAACCACCCAGAGAACTCAAATACAACGGAAATACAAGAAAATGACCTCAAATCCTTAGTAATGAGGATGATAATGGAGGAAACAAATAAAATTCGTAATCAAATGCAGGAAGACGCAGACAAACAGAGAGACATAAAAGAAGCACATAGAGTGGAACTGGAAAAATTGCAGGAAAATGCAAACAACCAGATGAAAGAAATAACTAAAACGGTTCAAGCTCTGAAGACCTATAAAGAGGCAATGGAAGAAACTCAGGAATATACAAAAAATCAGATGAAAGAAATCAAAAAATCAGTTCAAGATCTGAAAATGAAAATGGATTCAATGATAAACACACAGACAGAAGAAAAACGAGAACGTGAGACCTCAGAGAAGAAGGCGAGCAACACAGAGGTGAGCTTTTCTAACAGAATCCAAGAGATGGAAGAACGAATCTCAGGGCTAGAAGATACAATCACAGATATTGAATCAACCATTAAAGAAAATGCCAAATCTGGAAAACTCCTGACACAAAACATCCAAGAAATTAAGGACACCATGAAAAGAAGAAATTTGCGGATAATAGGCATTGAAGAAAGAGAAGACATCAGACTCCAGGGCCCAGAAACTATTCTCAACAAAATCATAGAAGAAAATTTCCCCAATCTAAAGAAAGAGATGCCTATAAACATACAAGAGGCCTACAGAACACCAAATAGAATTGACCAGAAAAGAAAACTGCCCGCCACATAATAATCAAAACACAAAACATGCAGAACAAAGAAAAAATATTAAAAGCTGCAAGGGAAAAGGGCCAAATAACATTTAATGGTAAACCTATCAGAATTACACCTGACTTCTCAGCAGAGACCATAAAAAGCCAGAAGGGCTGGACAGAGACCCTGCAACCCTAAGAGAAACAGATGCCAGGCCAGACTACTTTACCCAGCAAAATTATCAATAACCATTGATGGAGAAACACAAATATCCATGACAAAAACAAATTCAACAGTACCTATCCACAAATCCAGCTTTACAGAAGGTACTAGAAGGAAAACTCCATCCCAAAGGGTCAAGCTACAACCAAAACTACCCAGGAAATAGATAACTATCCCATGGCAAAAACACAACTACACAAACGCTCGACTGGAAACAACATCAAAATTAAGACTCTTAACAGTCACTGGTCATTAATATCTCTCAACATCAATGGCCTCAATTCTCCAATAAAAAGACACAGACTAACCGAATGGGTACAAAACAAGACCCAACATTCTTCTGCATCCAAGAAACACATCTCACCCATAATGAAAGGCATTACCTCAGGGTAAAAGGTTGGAAAAAATATTCCAAGCAAATGGTCACAAGAAGCAAGCAGGTGTAGCCATTTTAGTATCGAACAAAATAGACTTTCAACCAAAATTAATCAAAAGGGATGAGGAAGGACACTTCATACTCATCAAAGGTAAAGTCAACCAAGATGACATCACAATTCTGAACATCTATGCTCCCAATACAAGGGCACCCACATTTGTAAAAGATCTCCAAAAAGCTTAAACCACACATCGATCCCCACACAATAATAGTGGGAGACTTCAACACCCCACTCTCACTGAAGGATAAGTCATTGAAACAGAAACTAAGCCGAGAAATAACATCATTAACCAATGCCATGGGTCAAATGGATCTAACAGATATCTATAGAACCTTTCACCCAAACAAGAAAGAATACACCTTCTTCTCTGCACCCCATGGAACCTTCTCCAAAATTGATCACATCGTAGGTCACAAAGCAAGCCTCAACAGATACAAGAGGATTGAAATAATACCTTGTATCCTATCAGATCACCATGCTCTTAGGCTGCAATTCAACAACAACAGAAATAACAAAAAGCCTACACGTTTGTGGAAACTAAACAACTCTCTGCTAAATGACACCTGGGTCAGGGAAGAAATAAAGAAAGAAATCAAGGAGTTTCTGAATTCAATGAAAATGAAGAAACAACATACCCAAATTTGTGGGATACATTGAAAGCAGTGCTAAGAGGAAAATTCATAGCACTAAGTGCCTTTAAAAAGAAATTGGAAACATCGCATAAGCATCTTAACAACACAACTGGAAGCCTAGAAAAAAAAGAGCAGAACAGAAACACCCAAGAGGAGTAGACGCCTGGAAATTATCAAACTCAGGGCTGAAATTAACAAATTAGAAACTAAGAAAACAGTCCAAAGAATCAACAAAACCAAAAGCTGGTTCTTTGAGAAAATCAACAAGATAGACAGACCATTAGCCAAACTAACTAAAAGGCAGAGAGAGACAGTATTGAAATGAACAAAATCAGAAATGAAAAGGGAGACATAACAACAGACACTGAAGAAAATTCAAAGAATCATAAGATCCTACTTTGAAGGCATATACGCCACAAAAAATTGAAAATCTAAGGGAAATGGATGTTTTCTTGATCAAGTTCACTTGCCAAAGTTGAGTGAAGAACAGATAAACAAGTTAAATAGTCCCATTTCCCCTACAGAAATAGAAGCAATCATCGATGGTCTCCCAACCAAAAAAAAGCCCAGGGCCAGATGGTTTCAGTGCAGAATTCTACCAGACCTTTAAGGGCGAGCTAATACCGATACTCTTCAAGCTACTCCAAAAGATAGAAATGGATGGAAAATTACCAACTTCATTTTATGAGGCCATAGTCTCATTGATACCTAAACCTCACAAAGACTCAACAAAGAAAGAGAATTTCAGACCAATTTCTCTTATGAACATAGATGCAAAAATACTAAATAAAATACTTGCAAAACGAATACAGCAGCACATCAAAGACATCATTCATCATGACCAAGTAGGCTTCATTCCAGGCATGCAGGGATGGTTTAATATACGGAAATCCATCAATGTAATCCATCATATAAACAAACTGAAAATAAAAAACCACATGATCATCTCCTTGGATGCAGAGAAAGCATTTGATAAAATTCAACACCCATTCATGTTTAAAGTTTTAGAGAGATCGGGGATACAAGGCACTTTCCTCAACATAATAAAGGCTATATACAGCAAGCCAATAGCCAAAATCAAAGTAAATGGTGAGATACTCAAGGAAATTCCTCTCAAATCGGGAACAAGGCAAGGCTGCCCACTCTCTCCATATCTCTTCAATATAGTACTCGAAGTTCTAGCCAGAGCAATAAGACAACAAAAGGAGATCAAGGGTATCCAAATGGGAAAGGAGGAAGTCAAATTATCCCTCTTTGCAGATGATATGATAGTGTACATAAGTGACCCTCAAAACTCCACCAGAGAACTCCTAAAGCTGATAAACACCTTCAGCAAATTGGCTGGATACAAAATTAACTCAAAAAAGTCTGTAGCCTTCCTATACACAAATGACAAGCTTGCAGAGGAAGAAATTAGGAAAACCACACCCTTCACATTAGCCACAAGCAATATAAAATATCTAGGAGTTACCCTAACTAAGCAAGTGAAGGACTTGTATGAAAAAAATTTCAAAACTCTGAAGAAAGAGATTGAAGATGACCTGAGAAGATGGCGTGATCTTCCTTGCTCATGGATCGGGAGAATTAACATAGTAAAAATGGCCATCCTACCAAAAGCAATCTACAGATTCAATGCAATCCCTATCAAAATAACTACACAATTTTTTAAAGACATGGAAAGTTCAATTCTGAACTTCATATGGAAAAACAAAAAACCCAGAATAGCTAAAACAATCTTGTACAATAAAAGGTGCTCCGGAGGAATCTCCATTCCTGATCTCAAACTGTACTATAAAGCAATAGTACTTAAAACAGCATGGTACTGGCACAGCAACAGGCTGGTTGATCAGTGGAATCGAATCGAAGATCCAGATATGAATCCACACACATATGGTCACTTGATTTTTGACAAAGAAGCCAAATCCATTCAATGGAAAAAGGATAGCATCTTCAACAAATGGTGCTGGTCTAACTGGAGGTCTATGTGTAAAAAAAATGAAACTGGACCCATATTTGTCACCTTGCACAAAACTCAAATCCAAGTGGATTAAAGACCTCAACATAAAACCAGAGACACTAACTCACTTAGAAGAAAAAGTGGGAAAGAGCCTGGAACATATTGGCACAGGAGACAACTTCCTGAACAGAACACCAACGGCCCAGGCCTTAATGTCAACCATTAATAAATGGGACCTCATGAGGCTGAGAAGCTTCTGTAAGGCAGAGGACACTGTCAAGAGAACAAAGCGACAGCTACAGACTGGGAAAAAATCTTCACCAACCCTACATCTGACAAAGGTCTAATATCCAAAATATATAAAGAACTCAAGAAATTAAACACCACCAAACCGAATAACCCAATTGAGAAATGGGGCTTGGAACTAAACAGAGAATTCTCAACAGAGGAGTATCAAATGGCTGAGAAACACTTAAAGAAATGCTCAACCTCCTTAGTCATCAGGGAAATGCAAATCAAAACAACTCTGAGATTCCATCTTACACCCATCAGAATGGCTAAGATCAAAAATTCAAGTGACACCACATGCTGGCGAGAATGTGGGGAGAGAGGAACACTCCTTCATTGCTGGTGGGAATGCAAACTAGTACAGCCACTTTGGAAATCTATCTGGTGCTATCTCAGAAAAATGGGAATAGGGCTTCCTCAAGACCCAGCTATTCCACTCCTTGGAATATACCCAGAAGATGCTCCAGCACACAACAAGAAAATTTGCTCAACCATGTTCATAGCAGCCTTATTCATAATAGCCAGAACATGGAAACAGCCTAAGTGTCCCTCAGTAGAAGAGTGGATAAAGAAACTGTGGTACATATACACTATGGAATACTACTCAGCTATTAAAACAAGGAATTCCCGAAATTTGTGGATAAATGGATTGAGCTAGAAATGATCATAATGAGTGAGTTAACCCAGAAGCAGAAAGAATCAAATGGTATATACTCACTTATATCTGCATACTAGCCCAAGGGGCATGTCCCACCAAAGCCTCCACTTACCAGGAAACTGGGACAGAGGGGAAGGCATCCTATTGGGACTCTAAATGAGAGACGCATGGGAGAACAGCAAAATAAAAGGATCCAGAGGGTCATAGAAATCTACAAGTAGAACAATATGATAGGCATATTTGGGCCCAGGGGTCCCGCTCAAACTAAGACACCAGCCAAGGAAAATACAGGAGGTAAACTTTAAACCCCTTCCCAGATCTAGCCAATGGTCAGAATATTCTCCACAGTTGAGTGAGTGGAGAGTGTGATACGACTTTCTCACATACTCTGGTGCCTCACATTTGACCATGTCCCCTGGAGGGGGAGACCTGGTGGCACTCAGAGGAAGGACAGCAAGTAGCCAAGAAGAGACTTGATACCCTATGAGAATATATAGGGGGACGTAATCCCCCTCAGGAACAGTCATAGGGGAGGGGAATAATGGGAAAATGGGGGGGGGGAGGAATGGGAGGATACAAGGGATGGGATAAACATTGAGATGTAACAAGAATAAATTAATAAAAAAAAAATAAAAAAAAAAAAAAAAAAAAAATAAAAAAAAAAAAAGAGAAAAAAAAAAAAAAAAAAAAAGAACATTAACAGTTTATTTTCAAACTTATAGGTTTATAATTAAAGTTTTTCGTTATCTATTTTGATACTCAAGGAAGCTTAAGGCAAAATAACTACTTTTTAGTTTTTGTAGACAGTGATGAGATTTAGAAGTTTTTCTTCGGTAACGTTCAAATATAGGAAGGAAAAAAATGTCCATGGAAACTGAGTGATAGGAAATATTTTTATATATCATTAAGTGACAAAATATTGCTTTCATATGTATATTTACTATGTATCAGGTTAACAAATAACTTCAATATCAAGGCTAAAATATGCACATTTATTGTGTTGAGTCTTAGGGTATAAATAAAAAAAGTGAAGAAGCATGTAGAGAGATGAAAAGTGCCTGAGGTAGCTTCTTGAGTTCTGGCTAACAAGTGTTCTTTTTTTTTTTTTTAAGATATATTTATTTATTATTATGTATACAGTACTCTGCTTGCATGTACTTGCAGAAGAGGGCACCAGATCACATTACAGATGGTTGTGAGCCACCATGTGATTGCTGGGAATTGAACTCAGGACCTTTGGAAGAGCAGGCGGTGCTCTTAACCACTGAGCCATCTCTCCAGCCCCAAGTGTTCTTTTTGATAAGAAAAATGAACAAGTTACTACTTTACACAAATATTTTCTAAATACTCAAATGAGCGCAGTACTGCTTTTTTTTAAACAAAAAATCTTTTCTTTATATTTCATACAAGATTTCAATACTCTCTAAGAGATGACCTTTCTAGATAGAGGATAGTTTGCCATTTTGATGTCACATCCTGGCATTCTTATTAAAATAAGTGACATTTTCACGGGAACTTAGATAGAAATACAAAATCAATAAGCTCCTTCACAATAATAAAACATACTGGCCATGTGACCCCCCAACCACACAAGTTAAATATATTAACACTGCTTGTTTCATATTGAAGGACCAGATGGTAACTAGAAAAAAATCACAGAACATTAATCTTAATTCAAAGTGTATTCTTAACTTTGTAGGGATAATCCCATGATCCTTTGGGAGAGAGACTGATAATCTCTTCCATTCTTTGGGCTGTATGAGAATGTATCTAGATGGACACACCTGTAACTCCACAGGTTCAAAAATGTCAATAATTTAGAAGCTTATACTTCTCTTAGCAATTAGAGTGTTAATTACATTGCCACCTAGAACTATGTTTGCAACAGTATATTTTCCAAATGAAGTGTAGACTTTATTTTCACCTATGTCTTACATCCAAAATCTTCGTCTTAATTTTTTAAAATAATAATTTCAATTGAAAAAAAAATCCATCCTTTTGCAATATGATTGTGTGTATTACCAGAACCTCAAAAATAAATGAAACGGCTAGCTTCCTCTCTTCTTTCAACTGCTACACATCAATCTCTATCTACAGATTTATTTATTTTCCTGATATAAGAGCAGCTGTTATAATGGTCCTCAGTAGTTTGGTTTGTTAAAGCATTCCATTGATTTTCCAGAGAAGAGTTATGCCGCAGCATTTCACCGCAAGCTTTACCACAAATCATTTGTATCTAATAATTTAATAAAATTAAATAGAATATTTTAATTGCCATGTAAACAAGCCTTAAATGTCACTAATTTCATGGGTTTATACTCTAGCAGACAAGTCATGTGGATTATGGCTATGTTGTGCATTTATAAATTAGAGTAAGGGAATACATTGAATTCGTATGTTATAATTTATTTCAGAACAATCCTGTGAGTTAGACACTATTATCATCTTTGCTTTACAAATGTGGAAATCAGAGTGTAAAGGAATTTAACTTCATATATGTGACAAGCACAGAGATAATGAGAGGTCAGTTTAAACCTGGAAGCTCTTAATAACACCATATCACACTGAACGGCTATTTTATTGTATAGTGCCCTGCATAAGAAAGAAGCAATGGCTTTACTATGTGTATGAAATCTGGAGCTTCAATGTTTATTTTTACTAATATGAATAAAAAAATGATTGTAAAATGAGCAGCAGGGATGCCAATTCTACTACAGTGGGCTATGGGTTGGCTAACAGCTAATATTTCTTCAGATGCCAAGTACTCTACAGTATTTGTATTATCTATAATCTATTGTAGTCTCTACTTAAGTCATTTATTGTCTGTGAATATTACTCCTCGGTAGTGCTTTTAACTCAAAGTTTAACTAGACATATTTAGAGTAGCTCTCAGCAACAGATGACTGATGCCGATACATTTTTATACCATCTTAGTCCTAGTATCATACAATTCCATCCACAAGGAAAAAGATGCTTTGGTGGCAGATTATCACCTGCCAAAATTAAATATGAGATTTTCTTTATATTTACACTTTTCTTATATTCAGGAAGAAATAATTTCTCCCTGGCACATTCCCTTCACATGTGTGCATAATTTTCATTGCACTACCTTTTCCTGATAAGTTCTGAAGAGAAATCTATTTCCCTCTATATTTTTAAATATAAATTAATTTTTCTAAACAAAATTTTGTTTGTCTATGTTTGTGTGTATACATATATTTGTGGGCGAGGGATACAATAGTTTTCTTTCTTGATTGCTTTCCACCTCATTTTTGAGACAGACTCTTTCACTGAACATGGCTGTCATCCTTTAGCTAGACTGGCTGACTAACACGCTTTGGGTATCCCCGGTCGCTGCTGTGCCTGCAGATCTAGGATTACTGAGATAGCAAAGCGCGTCCAGTTTTTTTTTATTTGTTTGTTTGTTTGTTTTGTGTGTGTGTGTGTGTGTGTGTGTGTGTGTGTGTGTGTGTGCTGAGGCTTTCACACTTATATCATACATATGGACTGATCCATTTCCCTACCCCTACCATTTCACTTTTCTGTGAATGTTTTTAATTGGCACAGAGGTAGTAAGCCACTGAAAGCTTCTGGTAGAACCATGGCAAGGCATGCGGATACAGAGAAGGCTGAAAGTGTCTTTTAACTCAGAAGGTTTCATGAAGAGATGCAAAGGAAAATGAAAACTGAACAAAGAGGGAGGGAGGGCGACCAGAGATGCGGGGTAACGGACTAGGCCGGGTAAGAGGGGGGGCACGACGGAAGGTGCTAGTCCAACGGGAAAAGAAGGGTCAGTCGGCGTAAGGTCCTTGAGTGCATGCCAGTCACCACGGGCTGGGCAGTGCCAGCAACCTGTGGCCTAGGTGGAAACAGGAATATATATATATATATATATGGCAATATATATATATATGGCAATATATATATATATATTATATATATATATATATATATATATATATATATATATATATATATATATATACACAGTGCCTTAATATAACCTGGGGGCATGTTGTTTTAAAATTGTATGCTTTTGTTTGTTTGTTTGTTTTTGAAACTGATTTTGACACTCTTGCTTCTTTCTAAGGCCAGGGCAGCAAACCTTGTATCATCAGAGTGAGGAGTCTCTGCAACCAGCATTGTGCTCCTTGAGAGTCAGGAGGCAGTTGGTTCAACAGAACTCAGGAACCGATGATGATTCAAACTCCAGGAGTTTGACCCTGAGTAGTACATTTCAGACATATATAAGCACAACACAATTGGGTGAAATCTTTCCTAATGATAATTAGTTCGATCCTATGTGTACAATAAAGCATAAGACATGCCTCCACTGAAACTCCTTATAAAATCTATGCCATATCTTTCCAAAGGTGCATTCTATACATTGGCTACATGTGACACCTTTCATACAGATAGTTTCTATAGATGGACAAGCTCACAATAAGTTCTGGGGAAGATTCAGTGTGGTCTCAACCACAAGGATAGGGCATTACTCACAAAGATATTAACTGCATCTGCTTCCAGCTTTCTGGGAGGTTAACAGGTTATGCACCCCTTTATTTGAAGAGACAATTCTTGTATTCGACATTCTTAGTTCACAGTGCTTATCTGCGAGCCCGAGAACCCTTGTGCCTCCCAGCTCAGGCCAATATGTCTGATTCTGGTCCCTGTTGTATGGGATTATATTGAGTTTTTTATCCTCTATTTGGAATTTCTGGCACACGCACACTGAGATGTGGAGTCAAAATTATGCTGCCTTTGTTTTATGTTTTTCCTTCAATTCTTTTTGTATCCATGCTGTGAAGTAAATACCAATTTTCATAGCTCTGTTTCCCACTTTTTCTCTGGTTTCCCATTCACATTCTTAATAATTTATAGAATATATAGCATGATTCTATCATTTCAAGTCTGAGCACATAATAAAGCATACAGAAAGAGAAAGAATGACAGACTTTACATACATTCCTAAGGCAGCATCTTAGAAGTCATGTTCACAATGCTATTTGTGAGAATGTGTCATAAAATTTGAAATATTCTTTTAAAATTATCTTCATTATTATTTGTCATTTATTTACTCACTGTTTATTGAGTTTGAAATGCTAGGAATTGAAAAGTAGGCCTCATGCATTCTGAGGAACCTCACTACCACAGAGCTATACCTGAAAACATTTTCGCTTATTGTTTTCTTGTCCTTTTATATTTTTAAACTATATTACCTTATCTTTTGTTTTTGAGATTATAACACTTCTCCTTCCTAACACTGCTATATACCCCAGCCTAATAGCAATTATCCCTCCTCACATATAGCCCAGCCTACTAGACCTAAACACTACTCAAAGAACTCCAGGCAACTATGGCATGCCTTGAGTAGGAGAAATATTCTCTTTCAGAGAATAACATACCAACAGGTTACTAAGTATCAAATGGTCAGCTCAGAAATCATACATTTGTGTAGCATGGTATAGTAAAGACTTTATATTTAGATATATACATATATACAGATACATATATGCATGTAACATCAATTAATTAAAAAATATGTCATGGGTTTACTTATTATTTTGAGATTAGGTTTAGTTCCATCCATTTGCCTGCAAATTTCATGTTTTCCTTGTTTTAATAGCTGAGTAGTACCCCACTGTATAAATGTAACACAATTTCTATATCCATTATTCAATTGAGGGATATCTAGGTTATTTCCAGAGTCTGGCTATTATGAGTAAGGTTGCTATGGACATAGTTGAGCAAGTGTCCTTGTATGGTTGAGCAACTTTTGGGTATATGCTCAGGAGTACTATAGCTGGGTCTTGAGGTAAAGCTATTCCCAGTTTTCTGAGAGGGCATCAGATTAATTGCCACAGTGGTTGTACAAATTTTCACTCCCTCCAGCAATGGAGGAGTGTTCCCCTTTCTCCACATTCTTGCCATCATGTGCTGTCACTTGAGTTTTTGATCTTAGGCGTTCTGATGGGTGTAAGGTGGAACCGCAGAGTCATTTTAATTTGCATTTCCCTGTTGACTGGAGACATTGATCATTTCTTTAAGTGTTTCTCAGCTATTTGATATTCCTCTGTTGAGAATTCTCTGTTTAATTCTGCACCCCATTTTTAATTGGATTATTTTGTTGTTTTTTTTTTTTTTTTTTACAATGGGGCTGTGAAGTGAATAAATTTTTATT
Organism: Acomys russatus; assembly: GCF_903995435.1. NCBI lineage: Eukaryota > Metazoa > Chordata > Mammalia > Rodentia > Muridae > Acomys > Acomys russatus. Next base: position 76,670,843 of record NC_067137.1, on the reverse strand, counting down.
TTTATTTTATTTTTATTGTGAAAGCCAAAGTCAATGTGGATTTATTTTTTTTCTTTTTCTTTTCTTTTCTTTTCTTTTTTATTTTTTTATTAATTTATTCTTGTTACATCTCAATGGTTATCCCATCCCTTGTATCCTCCCATTCCTCCCTCGCCCCCCCCCCCATTTTCCCATTATTCCCCTCCCCTATGACTGTTCCTGAGGGGGATTACGTCCCCCTATATATTCTCATAGGGTATCAAGTCTCTTCTTGGCTACTTGCTGTCCTTCCTCTGAGTGCCACCAGGTCTCCCCCTCCAGGGGACATGGTCAAATGTGAGGCACCAGAGTACATGAGAAAGTCGTATCACACTCTCCACTCAACTGTGGAGAATAGTCTGACCATTGGCTAGATCTGGGAAGGGGTTTAAAGTTTACCTCCTGTATTGTCCTTGGCTGGTGCCTTAGTTTGAGCAGGACCCCTGGGCCCAAATCTGCCTATCATATTGTTCTACTTGTAATAGATAACTATCCCATGGATTATTTTGTTTCATGGTGCTTAGTTTCTTCAGTTCTTTATATATTTTTGAAATTAGCCCTCTGTTGGATGTACGGTTGGTGAAGAACTTTTCTTTCTCTATAGGCTGCCATTTTGTTATGAGTTAGGTAACCCATACCCAGAAAGACACACATGGTATATACTCTCTTATAAGTGGATAATAAACCAATATAGATGAGCCCTGAGAGACTCAACCCAGTGGAGAATCAAGACAGCTATTGGGACTCACAGCTGCAGGAATGGAAGGACCAGAGAGGTCAGGAGCTCCACAAGGAGACTATCAAGGCTGGCAGATCTGGACCCAGAGGGGCCTGCACAAACTAATGCACCAGCTAAGGACAATACAAGCAAAGAAACTAGATTGCCTGTTCAGATGTAGATAGAGAGCTCATTTTCCACATGTGTCTGGGGTGGGGGCACAGGGAGCTTCCTCTGACATGAACTCTGGTGCTCTCATTTGACCACTTCTCCTTGCTGGGACAGGTTAAAGGCATACAGAGGAAGAGAGTGCAGGCTATCCTGATGAGACCTGAAAGGCTATGGTCAGATGGTAGGGGAGGAGGATGCCCCCCCTTGTCAGAGAACAAAGGGAGGGAAATGGAGCAGAATGGGGAGGAGGGTGAATGGGAGGATATCAGTGAGGGGGTAACAATCAAGATGGAATATGAATAAATTATAAAAATAATTAGGTCTAACTCAGCTGCCCAGTTAGCCTTAATCTTACTATGAGTAGCTCATGCCGGCCTTTAGCTTCTCATGCCCCTGTCTCAGCTTTATGTGTTGGTAGAATTATTGTCACCATCTCTCCCTTTTTAAAAGATATTTATCATCAAGGAAAGTGAAGTTTGTAAGTCAGTAATTAGCATTTTATAGTGTAATAAATAATTTACTTATGACATTTTCAAGATTTATATTATAGTTTACTATTTTATACATATATATATGCACATGCACACACACATAAGCATATGCTTGTCTGTGTGTGCATGTGCATGTGTTTTTATTTTTATCTATGTGCATGTGTATATGTGTATGATTGTGATGTATAGTTGTGTGTGCATATATATGCGATGCATGTGTGTATATGTACATGTATATGTGAACGTATCTGTGTGTGTGTGTGAGTCCTGTAGTGAAAACCTCAGGGACTAACTCATTACAAAATGGTGATGAAATCCTAGCCTTTTTTTTTTAATTGGTGTTTTTCTGAAGACTAACCTTAAGTAGAAAATACTTTAATCATTTCCACAAAAGAACTGTCATTTGAAAATGAATATGAATAAATTTCTTAAGCCAAAATACATGGTGATTTTATCTCAGGTATCATAGTTTATTTCACTATTAATAGCTTAAACAGATAATTAGGCATATACATGTATTTTCACACACATACATGAATGCAAGATTGATACAGCTTTTTAGAACTATGTTAATGGTTCTCAATTGGACAAGAACCCCTCTGGACAATAGGATAAGTTGATACTAAAAAGCTTTTGGGTCCATTTCCTCAAATGTTCTAGAAATCAATATGTGCTCTTAACCAGGCTCTCTAGAAGATTTTTTAATGTATTTTTTTTTATTTTAATTTTTGATTTTTAAATACTTTATTCAGATTACATCCTAATTGTTATCCCCTCACTTGCATCTTCCCGTTCCCCCCTCCCTCCCTCCTTCACTCTATTCCTCTCCCCTAGACCTGTGGCTGTAGGGGACCTCCTTCCCCACCATATAATCACAGCCTATCAGGTCTCATCTTGGTAGCCTGCTTCCACTTCCTCTGAGTGCCACCAAACCTCCCCACCAAGTGGAAGTGGTCAAATAGGGGACACCAGAGTTCATGTCAGAGACAGTCCCTACTTTCCCCACAACCATGGAGAATTCTCTGTCCATTGCTAGATCTGATTAGTGGGTCCAGGTTTACTGCATGATTGTCTTTGGTTGGTACAACAGCTTGTGCAGATGCCCCAGGGCCCAGATCTGCTTGCCTTGATAGTCTTCTTGTAGGACAGAAAAAGCTCTCTAGGTTATCAATACAAAAATCAGACATGTTTAACATATTATGCTAAGAAGTATAGGTTGAATCATTTGCTTTTACTGATCCAAGAGTCAGATTAATCCTTTGCAATAAAGCACAGATTCTTACATATGCTTTGAGACAACTGAGCAGTGTGTTTATGGGAGATATAAGAACCACGTTGAATATCTTACTCCTACCTTTTGAGTAGACAACTTTACATCCTTTAGGAAATTAATATATTGAAAACTCATTAGCAGTTTACTGAAGATTAACTAGAATTAAGTTTGAGAATTGGATGCAAGCACTGTGCATGCTATCTATACTAGCATTTGCCACACAGCGACATGCCCAGACCTTAATCACGAACCTAATCAATCTACAGGGTGAAAATTCAAAAACGAATCTAGCAGTGTTGTCAGGGAAACTTGGGGTATTCGGGAAAGATGGGTAGGACTTTCTGGGATCTCCTGCTGGCAGTTGCAGAGGCTGTTTCCCTGCAATATTGCTTTCCAGGTTTATGTGGCCATTAGTGTTGTGAAAAGCACCCCAGTGCTTTATAATTAAGTGGAGTAGCTCCACTTCAGGTAGAATCCCTGCTGGGTTTTTGTAAGTACAAACAATAAAAACACAGATGTAAAGGTACCTACTAAAACTTCTTGTGCAAAAGGCTTCTGTAGCCATTTGTGCATAATTAAGTTCTGTATGTGACACTCTTTTTGAATGGAGAACAATTGATATCTTTGAGCCATCTGCTATTTTGTGTCAGTGCCAAGTGCCAACACTGTAAGGCGCAGACAGTGCTTAGTGAGCGGTGGAGTACAATGTTACTCACTTGGAACCTAATTCTCAAGCAAATTTCCCTTGGCTGACAAATATAACAAAGCAAGGTGACAACTTTTAGTAGACTAATAATAGTTGTCTTTTCACAAATCACATTATGAAGCAACATGTGAAAACAAAAAGCTGGTTTTAGAGTCTTGCCTCCTTTTAGAGAAATATCCCAGTTTCCCTCAGCTGGCAAATAGTATTATACTGCTGCAGCTGAGTGAGCTGTTGAAATCTCTAGTTCTTATATCAAGTATACTCTTTCCCCAGAGTGCCTGATAACTGAAATTTTATGTTATTTCCATGATCAACATATCTCACCACCACTTATAAATCACTGATGCTTGGCTCTTTCAGACCCACAGAGCACTGTTTAAGCAAAGGTTTGCTCAGCTGTCAGAAAGATGACATGTCATTGCTTACCTTTGATAGTGATATATATTTATATTTCACCATGGTCTGGCTATTTATATGAATTCAGTATTAAGGTAAGAGAAAAATGAACCATCAAGGAAATTGACATTTCTCCCAAATTTAGCCTTAATAGAGTGAAATTCATTGTAACATAATGTCTCAGTATAAAATGGAAGTAAAATATTAACTAAAGTTTAATCTCTGTAAAGAAGGTAAGTATGAAATAATGATCGTATCAGTACAAATGCATTTAAAATACTCTCCACTTAGCCCATTCTTTTAAAAATATCTTTGGGAGAAACATGTATTATAGGCTATATACTAGATTTTCTAAACAGTGAGTACATTAATAAAAGGCAATGTTGATTATGTATATATATATATATATATATATATATATTTCAGAAAATACTTTGTTTTCATCACTTTTTTCTATCTTCATTGATATTTTATTTCTTGATCTTTATAACAACTGAATGAAGCCAAGCTTAGTGACATAAGGCTGTATAATCAAGTACTTGCTGAAGAATGATGATAAAATTAAATAGCATTTATTTTGCATTATTAACCTTTATGTTTTTATAAGAACAGAAGACTTTGCATGTACAGTGAAAACATCACAATACACAGTAGACTAATTGGGGCTGAGATTGCAGGCAGCATTTGTTGGCATCATATGATGGGATGGATGTGCAATGGAGAGCACACTAGCTGTAGTGAAGTGGCACGGGCAACACAGGCAAACACTTACAAAAATGATACATACTCATTGCATGCTTGACTTGGAATTAATCTTGGTTGTAATGTATTACTGTTGTCAAACATTTCTAGACTCTATGTGTGCTTGTGACCTACAGTTCAAGAAGCTGGTTGTTAACTTATCGGCTTGAGAAACAGCTTGAATCACAGGGATTGTGACTATAGCTATGGTCTTTTCTTCTGCGTTGAGTTTTAATTCTCAAGAGACCTAAAGGAAAAAATAGAGCAAATGTGAAAATAAAGCAGACTGCTGAATGTTGAAAGAACAATCTATACTTAAAATAATAATTTATAGTAAATCCAGCAAATAGCTACTCAGAAACTTTAGGATTAGTTGTAGTTTAGAATGAGTATTCATAGTTCTAACTTAAAATTTTGTCAGCATTAGAATAGATAAAAGGTAACAAGAAAAAAATGAAAAGTAGGGCTAAGCATAACATTTGAGTTTTTGATAACAAAGTTTCATCATGAAAGTAATTTTGGGTCTTTTAGGAATTGGCGATTGCAAGTGTTTCTCATACTATCGTATGATTTCTAGAGCAGGTTTGGTTCAATAGTAAAGGAGAGTCGGTAGTAACTAAGTCAGCTGTGTTAACTGGAGAAATCTGTATACTGGGTGTGTCCTTGATAAATATGATAGAGAGAAGTGAGTAAGAAGACTCACTGAAAACTATTAACTCCTTTTCAGTAAAATGAAATTGATACTCCCCTGACAAACCTAGAATCATGGAATATTGCCTTTCTTTGTGGTATATTCTAAGTGTTTTGGTTAGGTTTACGAATCAGTAAGGTAGATAAAGAATACTTTTTCTCAGCATTCTTAAAAAGATGAAGAATTATTTAAAGGAAAGCCAAATTAATCAAAACAACATCCTGATATATTCACAGTCTTCTCTGTGGCCTTGTCTCCATGTTAGCTGAACACCTAAATCAAAGGCACTTTGGGTAGATCCGCTTTAGAAAAAGATGAAGAAACAGTGGCAAGTCAATGTATAAAAATTAATGAATAATAGAAATATATATAACCAAAACACTAAGAATGTAACATTTATATAATTTCTGATTATGTCATGGTTCTCTTGCTTTAGGTAGTTTATTCTATATATGTGTAATAATATAAATGTATATGTAAAAATTTTAAAAAATTAAATAAAACAGAAATGGAAGTAGGAAGGTTGTTTCCTAGAGATAATAATTCATGAATCTTTTTCTACACCAGATAACTATTTGGAAATTAGTGCCTAAGCAAGATACAAGATGGAGGGACCTCTGCACTGTCTTGCCCTGTCACAGTATTCTATTTATTTATTTATAGCATCTACAGAATAAGGTAGACATTTTAACAAAAATCTGATGTATAATAAGGGAATGATTTTTCATATTTAGATGGTTTTGAAAAGAATAACATACACAGATTTGATTTTCTGCATATGACTGACTGACTGACTTTGAAAACTTTGTGTTGCATGAGTGTTTATTATCTACCACTATTGCAGGCATACTTTCTAGCTTACCATATCGATGATTACATTTATAGACATGCTGCTAAGAAGCTAGTTACAGATGACCAGCCTTGGAGGCCTTTGAGGATCTACCAGCTCTCTAAGGATTGGCTGTTTACTCCTTTTCCACAATAAACATACCAGACCCTCCTTTGCATTTAAATCACTATATAAAAAAGAGAAGCTAGCAGGGCCTACTTACTCTTCCTCATCTGGAATGTCCATACCAGAGTTCTACCTTTGGCCCTGGGTAGAGACCATTACATACTATTGACTCCTCCCATAGGAGTTAATATCACTTGGCCTGATAATTTGCTGGCCTAGAAAGTTGACTCACCTTCCTGAGGTGACTTAGTAGTCCTGCCTAGGAGCTCATCTTCTGTTGAAGCTTCTTAGAGAACTTCTCCTTTGCAGCACTGATGAACCTGCTGGCTTGTCTTGTCTTTCCTTCTTCCTATCCATGAGTTCCTGACCCCTTGAGCTACCCCCACCCTTTCTCTGATCCCTTCTTCCTTTCAGACATGCTGCCTCTTGCCAAACCCGCTTGGTGGATCCCCCAAACACCTTGGGCCCATAGGCACAACTTTCACTTTCCATTCCTTCTTTAAGATGCTACCACAATTATCTCTGACTTCCCTACCAGTCCTTGTTTTTCTCTCAAATTCTAATCATAATAATAATAATAATTATTATTATTATTATTATTATTATTATTATTATTATTATTATTTGAAAAAATTTTGAGCTTCCTTTTGAGTCCATTTTAAACTTATTTTATTAGTGAAGACCAAGAAAACCAAAGGGAACCCTAATGTCCAAAATAGTGGTGTTTTCATCAGGGATGAGGCCATAAGCAAAATGTAGTCTCTGTCAGTGTAAAATACACTCTAACATGAGGTATTGTACATATACAACTCAATTCATACATGGTTTCTATTGTAGGCTGTTTAGGATAATTAAGCAATACAACTCAATTGTTGATCTATTCATAGTCATGTCAAATATAAGAATATACACACACGCTAGGTTTAACAGATATGATTCTATAGATAGATATGGTAAAATAGATAAGGTCTTCAAAAACCTCAGAGACCTACAGAATATGGCATTGTAAAATGTTTTTATTGTTTTAAGGATTCTTTCACAATAAGACAGGTTAACTCCTGGCAGTACCCAGCCTAGCACAAAGAAGATGAAGAGCATTTAAGAACCTCCTTGTGGAGATGGCTTTGAGTGTGGCAAAACAGCCATGGAACAAAAATGTCCATTTCTTCCACAGGCAAAATTCTGCCTAAGATGGGCAAGGTTAGCTGCAGGTAGAGTTGATGGCCAGACTGACAAGACAGGGTAAGCAAGTCCTCAATGGTTTCTGCTTCACAAATATGTCTGTCAGATCTACATGGGCCAGAAGGCTGAAGATGATGCTCCAATGTTATAGAGAGTTTTCGGTGTCTGTTCAGGCAATAAACTGTCCCTGTCATTTTTTCATTTTGGAAGATCCTAGCCTGCACTTTCCTTTTACTCAGGTAGTTAAATTTATTTCTTTTCAAGTCTCTGATGGGGTTGAAGACCAGATAGTTAATTTTAAAATTAAGCTTAGTTGTTTAGGAATTAAAAGATACTTTTAAGTCTAGAAAGATACTTTTAGGTTGATAGATTTGAACTTTAATAGATGTTGATTTAGGTGCAAAACGTTAGATTTACCAAGTCCACGTTGTCCACATTTTACAGGAGTCTGGATTGAATCTGTCTAGAAGCATACTTAAAGATAATTCTTAATCCAAAATATTTTTGACATTGAATTGCAATTGGAGATTTCATTAATTTTAGGTATCTAAAGTATTAAATACAACTGTGAGGAAAAACAGATTTACCAATACAAAATAAATAGTATTTTCTGCAAGGTTGCCAAATACCTTTTGAGTAGATATTATGTATGTAAGTATTACCTATTGATTTTTATAATTTATTATAATTGTACTTACTGTATATAAGAATGACCTCTTTATTTAGACAGAATAGGGGAGATATTGGGGGATGGTCTGATGTATTTTGATGTTAATTACTGCTTCCTGTCTCTGTGACCCACTTTTTGATTAATAAAAAGCCATCCCACTTGGGTAAGGCAACTGAGATAGGTGGGGCTAGGAAAGAAAGGAATCCTGGGAAAAATAAGAAAGACCCCCCCCCCACGAGGAGGAAGGAGAAGAGACCAGAGGAGAGGGCCCCAAGAGGGAAACGAGGAAAGCTGCCATGGGTTATATGGAGGAGAAGCACATGGCCGGCATGGTTGGAGAATTTGGCCCAGATGAAGGACCTGAGCAAGTATATGGGATTATAGATGGGAGGTAGCTTGATAGAAATTATTAGAAGCAGATGGCATGGGATTGGGACAGGGATCCCATGCCTGCCCACTATGGGTAGTAGTTCAGAGGATTTATGTCTGCCCTGCCCCAGGTTAACTAAGGCTATTTTAAAATATAACAAGTGTCTTGATTGATTGCTAGCAGAGTTTATAGATAATACATGTAATTTAAAAACAATACACATTATAATGCTTTTGGACATTTCTTTCCAGCTTCCATGTTGTTTTCATTCTTTAAATGACTTCTTGCCAGATACTTGATGACAGTAACAACAAAAGGTATGATTGTGGCATACCTTCTCTCTAATCACTTCAATACTTCTTTAAAAGCCTATGTTAAGTCTCAAACAGGACAAATGGCTGAGGTGCCTGTTTAGCTTAATGTATCAAAGCAAACACTGCCACCTAGTTCTCCCAGCATCCCTCAGTCCCTAACCTTTTACAGGATCAATCGGGCTGGCATACCCTGCACCCTACACTATAGCTCAGGACAGGCTGATCTTCCCTATATAATGCAACTGGTTTAATTACTTGTCCCTTTTGTACCCTTGTCCTCTTGGCTGCATCACTTCTATTCCTTCTCCCTCCCCATCTCCCTTTCAACACATGCCAGCTCAGTCTGGTCATGTCCACTATGGACTGTCCCAGATGTCACTGCCTCTGGGTATGCTCTCCCACATGTCTATAATAAACTTTCTCCTCCACCACACCTAGGAGCAGTCATATTCTTTACTTTAAACTTTTAGTATTTTTTCTTTCTTTTTTATTTAATTAATTTATTCAGATTACATCCCAATTACTATCCCGTCCCTAGTATCTTCTGGTTCCCCTCTCCTTCCCTCTTTTACCCTATTTCCATCCCTTAGGCCTATGACAGAAGGGGACCTCCTCCTCCACCATATGATCACAGCTTGTCATCTCTATTTCAACCAGAACATAAGAAACTGTGGTCACTCACCCAGCACTAATATTCTATTCTAATTAAGCCTCAGCAGGAGTATTCTACTGTGTTCATTCCCACCTCTACTTCACTTTTCTGAAATTCCACTAAACGTCTTAATTTTAGTGTTTAAATGTTACTGTAATCATGCTTTGGCCTCTAATGCTGGACCATAAACCCTGTTAGGAGGTTAGGAGGTGAACTGTATATCATTTCCTACAATGTCCGTAACACTGATTTACTTATAGTAGTGCTAAATTATGTAAGCATATATATTCTTCTATAACCAACTTTCTAATTTTAATGATGTTACTTACTAGACTTTACAGAACACACATACACACACACGCACACACACACACACACACACACACACACACACACACACACACACTTCAGAGCCTAGTATTTCCTTATTGAGTAGAAAAATGTCCACACACACAGTTCTTTATATACTCAATACATATTTATTTGTTGACATATATATGTGCTGCTTTTAAGTAAAATAAGGTTTTTTTTTAAATGAGATGTGGCCGAAGTTTTCCAACTTTGAGATGCCTGTGTTTTTATAGAGTAACAATGTTGAGCACTGACTTGTATGTTTATACACACAGTCCATACATTTTATTTATAAAAACTTTAGTAAATGACCTATATTGCAATTTTTAAAGTAAATACATCATTACCAAAACACTGAAACTGTTTGGAGATGGAAAATATTATCTTGCTTCTGAGCCTTTCTTTTTTTTTAATTTGTTCAGTTTACATCCCAATTGTAGCACACTCACTTGTCCCCTCCCAGTCCTGCCTTCCCTCCCTCATACCCTCTCCTTCCTTCCCCTAGTCCTCATAAAGGGAGCCTTCCTCCTCTAACATTTGACCCCAACATACCAAGTCTCATCTAGACTGCCTGTATCTTCTTCCTCTATGGCATGGCAAGGCTGCCCAACCAGGGGATAGTGATCAACATATGGGGGCCAAAGTCCATATCAGAAGTTGTCCCTACTCCACATATTATGGGACCCACAAGGACATTGTGCTGCCTATATATTACATCTTAGCAGAGGCTCTAGGTCCTCACCATGCATGGTCCTTGGTTGGTGCATCAGTCTCTGCAGCACCCACTCTTCAGCCTGGATTTGTTGGCTCCATTAGTCTCCTTGTGGAGCTCCTAACTCCTCCAGGTGCTTCTAGTCCCCAACTCGTCAATAAGACTTGTGCTCCACCCCAAAGTTTGGCTGTGTGTCCCAGCATCATCTTGGATCTCCTGCTGGTGGAGTCTATCAGAGGACCTATATGGTAGGCTCCCTTCTTGTTCCTTATCTTCAACTGCTTCTGGGGTCTATTCTATTTGTCCTTCTGAATAATAATTAAGCATTCTCCCTATAGTCTTCCTTGTTTATTTAGTTTCTTCAAGTCTGTGTATTATAATGTGGTTATCTTGTATTGTGTCCAATATCTGCTTATAAGTTAGTATACACCATGCATGCCTTTCTGGGTCTGGGTTACATCAATCAGGATGAGCTTTTCTAGTCCCATCCATTTACCTGCAAATATCAAGATTTCCTTGTTTTTAATAGCTGAGTAGTATTCCATAGTGTAAATCTAACATGGTTTCTTTATCCATGCCTTGGTTGAGGGACATCGAGGTTGTTTCCAGACTCTGGATATTACATATAAAGCTGCTATGAACATAGTTGAGAAAATGTCCTTGTTGTGTGGTGGAACATCTTTCTAGTATATGCCCAGGAGTGGTGTGTCTGGGTCTTGAGGTAAAACTATTCCCAGTTTTCTGAGTAAGTGCCTGATTGATTTCCACGGTAGTTGTACAAGTTTGCCTCTGAGCTATTCTTTAAGAGAGATTTTGCACTTTTAATAGGGAAGCTATGACTGTTGGCAGCATCTGCATTTTCAGACGCTGTGAAGCAGCACCTCCCTGTCACCAGGGGGAAAGCTCAAAAGTTGAACCTGCAGCATCACAGGCACTCAATAGAAAAAGGTTTATGACACACTAAAGAGTGGTTTTCTTCTCTGGTTCTTGGTATGGGGTTTAGTGAAAATGTCTACTGTCTTTTGCATACTTGTTGATGGCTTAGGGTTATTTAGAGTCCAGCATTGACACTCTGCTATGTAAATTACCACTCTTAGTTTTCCCTCTCATGCACTTTCATTCAGCATCATTCTTGGTTGAGTGTTAACACCTATGGTAGATGTTTTTTCTTAAATTATGACAAATAATCCATTTGCAGCATAATTAATCATCTCCTATATATAAGCAATTCCTGAGGAAAAAAAATTATTCAGTTTTCCTCTAGGTTAGAATAAAGGAAAGAGTATTTTAACAGTCTATGGTAACCATGTTATGACAGAATTTTACTGATGCTTAAATTAGAATCATTTGGTGTTAGATCCTTTTTTGTTTTATTTATTTTTTTCCTGTGGAATGTTTTATAAATAAGTGCAAAATGCCTTCATCTTCAAAGAAAATAAAACATGATATTGCTAAACAGGAAACACTTTAAAGAAAGCCTCAAGCTATGGGTAATGGAAAGAGAAGGAGGAAGAAGAGAAGGAACAGAAGAGGGAGAAAGAACCCTCACAGTGTCTAGTTTCTCTTGTAGTCTGGTTTTTTTGTTTGTTTGTTTGTTTGTTTTGCTGCTAATCACAAGGTGAAATAACATCTGGTATTCTTTGGCCTAAGGTTTGACATTGTAATAGCATCAGCCAGATTTTTAATAACAATTTTGGTTGTTTTTCAACATTTCCTTTTGTTTCCAAAGACTTGGCAGAGGAACCCATATTTCTTAGAACTTCTATGTCTACAAAGATAAATGTAAATGATCTGTGTTACCTACTTATCTGTTTTGTAATGGGTGAATAGATTTATACGACATTATCTAACCAAAGATCTATTTTTGAATTAAATATTGTTAATTAATTAGATATTTCAGTTTATAGGATGGTGAGTTATACTTGACTTTCAGGTATAACATGTAGTATTTCTGTTATACTTTTCTTAGCCTCACATTTTCCAAACTGGAGTGACAAATTATCACTTTATTTTGGAACATAGAAATGCAATTGATTGTCTATATTTTACTATTATGAACAAAAAAAAAATTGTTTTGCTTCCTTTTTATTTATATAGATATTCTATCTTTTAAAAATAAAGCTGCTTTTGTAACAAAGTCACAAATAAAACTTTTGCACATCTAGATAAAGTTAGATAAGCAGGTGAACCTAAGTCCTGAATCACAGTGCATTTTTCTCAGTGAACTTCAACATGGCTAAAGCAGCCATTTTGAAATCATGAAACTTTGCTTAGAGCTTTATTCTTTCATTGTCAATTACATTTTAATACACTTATACATCACACAAAAAGAAAAACTCATAGCAGAGTTGAAGAACAAATAACTTCATATACTTTACCATAACTAACATACCATTTTTGCCTACATTCTCTCTTTCCTTTTCATTTAATATTACCATTTCTTGGTTTTCTTTATAAATATTATACTACAACCACAATTACAGATATATATATATATATATATATATATATATATATATATATATATATATACACACAAATGGATTGTTGGTTATTATTTAAGAAAAAGACCGTAGGTTTTAACACTCAAGAGAGAATGATTCTGAGTGAATACACACACACACACACAGACACACACACATGGATGGATACACAGACAGATAGACAGAAAGGAAGGTAGGTAGATGATAAATAGGAGGTCGGTATTTTCAGATGATGGAGAATGTGTCTCCTTAGAATTTGCTTTTGTTATTGAAAATTCCATGAATTGAACAAAATTTTAGCAGTAAGCATCCAACAACTATGGAATCACACTGAATTTCTGTTGCCCTACAATCTCTTATGTTTCATCCATTTGCATCGGTCTTTTTACTGCCTCTATGAGTTTTATCCTTTCCAGAATGTCATGCACAGAGAGTTATTCTATATATGTATCATTTTTCTGCATGACCTCTTCCACTTTGTCATATGTGTTTAAATGTCCTTGTGTTTCTTTCTGTGTTAGCATTGAATAATATTCTATTTGTCTGCTTGATTGTTTATGCATTCACCTACTGAAAGGTCTGTTTGTTTCTTCTAAGTTTAAAGTAACAAATAGACTTCTATAATAACTGTGTGTAGGTATTTGTACAAACACGAAGGATCAGTTCCCTTGGATAAATGCTTACTGAGTTGCTGTACCATCTAATCAAGATTGTATCTATTTTGTAGAAAAAAAGTGACAAACTATGCCAATATTAATTCTACATTTGGCTTTCTTAGAAGCAATGCTCCAGAGTTACTGTGGGTCCATACCCTATCCACTACTGGACATTGCCTGTGTTCTAAATTTCAGACATTTTATAAGGCATGTACTATTACCTTTCATTTCTCTGATGACCTGCAAACTTTTTTCCTATGTTTTATTTCCATCTGTGCCTTCTCTGGTAAGGTATCAGTTCCGGAAACTGTTAGGACTTCTGACACATCTTAAAAATCAAATCACATGTTTTCTATTAGATTTTTTAAAGTTCTGTATATATTGTGACTAACAGTCCTTTATGTTACATCTCTTAGAAAACATCTTCCTTCTGGTTTGCACAAGGAAGCATAATTACTTTGAAACTAGAATCAGGGTACATGTCATTTTTCCCGAGGAGACAGGTTCTAGAGACAGGCTACATGTACAATTTTAATGGCCTAAGAGTCTGCCTTAATGTTGAGCATACAGATAGCACAGAGGTCTATTAGCCATCTCTCATCCAGGTTGTGAAATTTTGGGAAGCCCCTATCTGTAAGGGTCATTTGGATTACTAGATATCTCTGGTCTTGGTTATAGGACCTTGATATGTCCTGGACCAAGAGGTAATGCAGATAAAACAAGGCTCTTGATCAGCTTTTTGGATTGAAAAAGATATTTTCCATTTTTCCAGTTGAAAAGGCAACCTTGTGTGCTTAACATTCCTGTTGTCTCTGGAGACCTGTAGGCACAAGGACCTTCCATGTCATGCTCTCAACACATGCTTAACAGAAGTCTTTTTATTTATTTAAATTGTACATCATTAGGACATTTTTAAAAGCTGTTATTAAAACTAATTGATTATATTTATATGAAAGGTGCAAGCATATTAATGTTGAAGAAATTAATAACTGCAAAATGTTATAATTTTATTTTTCTTCTACATTAATCTAGAAAGATCCTACAAAGTTATCAATAATTATTTAAAATAGAATTTCCCTACTCCCTTTAAGCCAAGAAAAGAACAGTTAACAGATGATTTCTTGGGGAAGTCTTTTGACTTGAAGAATTGACTCTAATGTAGATCTGTTTCATAGTAAGCTTTAATGCCCAAGTCATTAGTACTGGTCTCTGTTTCTGCATTGAAGTGTTCCATGTGGTAACCATTCTCTTCCCTAAAGTGTTAAGTGACCAAAAACACATCAACACATGTTCAATCTTCATCTCAACCCCATTAAAATTTAACAATAGGCCAGACACAGAAGCACATGTCTGTAATCCCAGGATTCAGGGAGCCAAAGGCAGGTGGGTTGCTATGTGTTTGAAGCCAGCCTAGTCTACAAAGTGAGTCTAGGACAGCCAAAGATACACAGAGAAAAAAAATAAGAGATTTAAGAATAGGTTCGATTAATATTGTCAATATTATTTTAAAGTTTTTTCATGATTATTTATTGAATAATAATTAGGTTTTTTTTTTTTAGTAAAAACTACAGAATCTTACAGTGTTAAACAGAATTGCCATGTTTTGTTCCCGTACCCATTGTTATTTAAATGCTTTTATTGTAAATATATATAAATATGAAGGCTTCATGGTTTTGCGTGTTGTCCTGGCACACAAGGAGTCATGCTAACCTATGTATTATTCCAATCATAGTGTATATGTGGCCAAAGAAAGCACAAGATTTTCATGGTTCTTTAAGTAGATTGTTGTTTTTTAAAATCAAAGTATGGTTTGCTTACATCCATGGTACTCTTCTAAGTTGGCAATTGTTGTCCAGAAGTCATTGCAGGGGTTTATTATTTGTGCAAAGTAAACAGAACTTGCAAACTAGTCTGATCCCTCCTTTAAGAAATTAACTATAATAGAGATGTTCCTTGTTCTATTCTATAGCCTCAGAAATTGGATATCTTATATGCATTTTCTCATTAACACAGGCTTCCATTCTGAACAGTAGGTCAGGCATTTTGAGCCAGTAGGTATGTGAAGAAAAAATTCTAAGCTCAGAAATACTTCTTATTTAATGTGTTTATTACAATTAATATCTTAACTGTTTCCAGTTACATTTTTACCTTAAGACTTATATACTCATTCCTGTGCGTAGAATGGTATACAAAGTATGAGATTATTCTGATTTGAAATCCATTGCTAACATATTTTCATTAACCTAAAAGCTTTGCCCCAGTGATTTTATGCTTCCTTGAGGGTTTTTTGCTTCCCACTGTTGGTGTTGGTGTGATTGGGCCAACTTCTATTCATAGTCCACTTTGAGAGAAATAATAAACCATATCAAATTGTCATCTGCTTTCAAAATAATGAAAGATAAATTGTAATGGAGAGAGAACATTCTGAAACCAAATTGCTTTGGTTGACTCTTCATCCTGCCACCTTTAGATGAGTAATATTTCTAACTCTCTTGTACTTTAGGCTCTCCTAAAGATGTGTTACTTTCATAAGGACATAATTTTTATGAGTATCCTAATGCCTAGGATTGAGTGACTACTCAATGGCAGCAAGTATAGTTTAGAACATCTTTGAAATAGATATTTAATATGAGTTGATGTACTTTGTATACTTTAAGAATAACTTGCTCAACTGAAAAAAACCCCCATAATAGTTAATTTATGTACCATATGCTATCCTACTTTTGGCATTGTCTACACTTACTTGGATTTTGTATAGTATTTGTATCTAAAATATCATTAGTATTAAATATTTTAATAAATATTCAGAAGAACTATTTGCTGCATGAACAACTGGTTCTATTCAGTTAACTCGAGCATTTTTAGCACCTTCGGGTTCTTTAATGTTTGCTGACTTCTCATGGTACATTTCATCATGACTACGGAGGTTGAGCCCTCTAACTAGGTATTTAAAAAGAGTGAAATGCAGAGCTCATTACTGTCTAGTATGCTAAAGGTGAGCCTTTTATCAAGAGAGTTTCCATAGGTAGATTTCATTGGACCATAATGAGTGAACCCCAGCTTCACACCCACTACCCTTCTGAGATAAAACATCATGAAATCCAAGTGCTCTGGTAGCTTTTTAAATATCAGTAATGATTGTTGAAATTTGGTGATGCTTTCCAGCTCAGTCTATTAGAATTTATAAAATCCTACTGTATTTGAAAAAAACTAAGCCAAATATAAGATGGCCTTATAAGCCATTAAAAAACTACCTTGAGTTATTTAGTTGACAAAAATAACGCTCATGTATAGAGATAGTCCCAGTAAGTCATGATCTGGAATAATATAAAATGTCAGATAGAACTGTTCTCTCAGAGCAGCTATTCATAAAATGAGCATGTGTGTGTTTTAGGTTATATCCAAACTAGAAAAAGTTAATTACTTTATTGCTCCACAACAAAATTTTAACATGAAAAATAATCAATATTAAACACTTTAAATGTTGTTACAAATGCAACTTGAGAATGACTGTGTATTCACTCACCCCCACTTTGTCACCATTCCCCGTTCTTTAGCATTCACTTCAACAGTGACACCTTTGGTCTTATAAGTTCTTCCAACTGTTGGGTCTCTGAAATACTACAGTCTAAGAAAATCCTCCTCAGAACTATAAGTTTCTGTTTGAATTTACAGGATCCTGATAGTTCCATATGATGGCTGATTTCCTTCATAAATTTCCTACTAAATTATTTTATTTCCGAACCCTGCTTTGTTCACCACTTACCTTCCCCATGTCTTTTGTCTCTTGTACTTTCATCCCACAAAACTGAATATCCATTCTCTTGACCAAACAGTAGAGTCTTTGTTTTTTTTTTTTTTTAACTCATTATATGCTTGTTTAAGAAAAGTTCTCACTAGATAGCTCTGGCTAACCTGAAAAAAACACACCATGTAGCTCATGATGGTCTCCAACCTCAGTATTAACCATGCCTTTACCTCTAGACTGCTGGAATTGTAGGTGTACTCAC
Organism: Acomys russatus; assembly: GCF_903995435.1. NCBI lineage: Eukaryota > Metazoa > Chordata > Mammalia > Rodentia > Muridae > Acomys > Acomys russatus. The sequence continues at coordinate 76,653,283 of NC_067137.1, read as the reverse complement.
CCATGGTGGCTCAATCTATAGGAGAGAGAAAGAGAGGGACAGAGAGAGACAGAGATGACAGAGACAGAGAGACAGACAGTGACAGAGACAGAGAGAGGAGTCTGGGTGTGCATGTACACAACCTTATGCATGAACATGTGCTCCCAGAACAGGATATTGTGTGTCTTCTGTCACTCTTTGTCTTCCTTCCTTACAATACTCTCGCTGAAATGAAGTTCGCTAATTTCAGATAACTTTTTTTTTATGTGATAATGGAAGCTCCTGAATTTCTTTAATGAAAATACTATATGTATATTTTTAGTATATTAAGCTTTCACAGTTGCCCTTTTTAATGCAGAAAAAGCATTCTTTTTAATTTTTCAAAAGGAGCATATGTGTTTTGAATTTTGTTGTTTTTTTATTTTTTTATTAATTTATTCTTGTTACATCTCAATGTTTATCCCATCCCTTGTATCCTCCCATTCTTTCCCCCCCCCCGCCCCATTTTCCCATTATTCCCGTCCCCTATGACTGCTCCTGAGGGGGATTACCTCCCCCTGTATATGCTCATAGGGTATCAAGTCTCTTCTAGGCAACCTGCTGTCCTTTCTCTGAGTGCCACAAGGTCTCCCCCTCCAGGGGACATGGTCAAATATGAGGCACCAGAGTACGTGAGAAAGTCATATCCCACTCTCCACTCAACTGTGGAGAATGTTCTGACCGTTGGCTAGATCTGGGTAGGGGCCTAAAGTTTACTGCCTGTATTGTCCTTGCCTGGTGCCTTAGCTTGAGCGGGACCCCTGGGCACAAATATGCCTATCATAATGTTCTACTTGTCACAGACCTAGGGGAGGAGAGTGAGTGAGGGAGGAATGGGAAGATACAAGTGAGGGGATAACAATTGAGGTGTAATCTAAGTAAATTAATTAAAAAAAAGAAAGAAAAAACAGAGCCAATAATCTTCTTACAAAAGGGCTTGCTTACCATGGAGTATAGAAAGAAAACTAGGTTGAGAAAATGGCCAGATGTAGAAGACACAAGACATTATTGACAAAGTGACATGGTGACAATCAGGAGGAATCAATAATATACTGAGTAAACACAGTGAGAGTTGGAGGCTTATTAGGAGCAAGTATTCTTAACCTGAAAATAACAAGGCCAGAAGAGAAGGATTCTGTCCCACTTTAAGGCCGTTGCATGGACTGTGAATGTTCCATGTAACACATAATGGCAGAGCAGTAGAGATGCAGGGAAGCGTCTGTAAGCTCCTCATATATTTTTGGTAAAATCTATAGAAACAACTTTCTTTTATAACCATAGACACTGCTTCTGAGCAAAAGGTTGTCACTAGTGTTCTCTACCAACAACCCCTCATTTGCATGTCCCTTATCTGTAGCCCTCAGTATGTGGACATTGTGTGTATTTACTTTCACTAGACATCTATAGATAACTGTATCCTTATTTCTTACTGCCATCTGACAGTTTATTATTTTTGTTATTTAAAGCATGGAGCCCTTGAAATTGCAGACATAGCTCAGAAGTTAAGAGCACTTGTTGCTCTTAAAAAAAAAAGAAAATGGATTCAACATCGCATACTTACATGGTGGTCCACACCAGCTGTAACCAAGAACTCATGTGGTACACATACACCCATGTAGGAAGCCACTCACAAATACAATAAAATAAATAAATCTAACTAATTTTTAAAATGTAACCCTTTAATTTGTCTGACATATGTAATTTGCATAAATAGCTGAATCTATTTATTTCTCTTTAGTAGTTGTTTTGCTCTGACTTTATGTGTGATAATAGTTAGAGGCAAAACTAATTTTGCATTTTATGTGAGTGTTTATACACACTCCAAGCTGTTCATATAACTTGAATCCAACACCATCTTAAGATAATTTATTTAAATACAGAATTTCAAGTAGCCTAAGCTGGCCTTGGACTCGTGATCTTTCTGCCACAGCCTTCCAAGTTCTTAGATTTGGAGATGAACTCCTATTCCTAGATCTTATGGGTTTTTAAAGTTAAATGCTCCCTTGACTAACATGACATATCTGAATAGATTAAAATATAGAATATCAGGGGGCTGGAGGGATGGCTCAGAGGTTAAGAGCACTGGCTGCTCTTCCAGAGGTCCTGAGTTCAATTCCCAGCAACCACAAGGTGGCTACAACCATCTATAATGAGATCTGATGCCCTCTTCTGGCCTGCAGGCAGAATATTGTATACATAATAAATAAAGAAATCTTTTTAAAAAATAGAATATTATACAAATCCTTTCCAGTTGACACACATGAGAAATCTATCATAAATCCATTTGAAAATATGACTTTCTCACGTACTCTGGTGCCTCAAATTTGACCATGTCCCCTGGAGGGGGAGACCTGGTGCCACTCAGAGGAAGGACAGCAGGTAGCCAAGAAGAGACTTGATACCCTATGAGAATATATAGGGGGAGGAAATCCCCCTCAGGAACAGTCATAGGGGAGGGGAATAATGGGAAAATGGGGGGGGGGGGAGGAATGGGAGGATACAAGGGATGGGATAAACATTGAGATGTAACAAGAATAAATTAATAAAAAAATTTAAAAAAAAAGAAAATATTAAATGCTTGATAAAATGCACATCTGTGAATTTGTAGGAGAGTGGTCAAAGCAGCTAATCTTTCATTGCCTGCCTTTTATGACTTGGATGCATTTGAAGTCTGGTCATTGATGTTCCTGAGCAGTAGATACTTTATTTAAAATGCTTTAAATATAGAGTATTGATGGGAGAGGGTATCCACTGTAGACCCTTGTAGACCTTTCTGTAGAATACTGTGAGAGCATAGATAAAGTGAACATAGTTTGTTTACTTCCACTCTCAATAGAGGAGAAGAAAATGGAAATTTTGAAACTACAATAATGTTGATGTGTGGGCATATAAACATTCAGTTAACAACCTTACCCTCTAGTGAATTAGCCAACATCCATCTCATTGAATGGATCAGATAGGTGTGCAGCCAGAAGCACATGCATAACCACAGGTATTGCTACTAATGCTTGAGTACAGGAGTTGTCTCTGCAGAGAAAAAAGTTCCTCATAATTGTAAGCTTCAAGGATAGAAAAGGAAACAATATCTATTAAAGGACAGAAATGTCATGAATTCTGAAAGAAAAGTAGCAAGAATATGTTCTTTGTGCTCTTCCTTGTCATATAGGAGGAAATAGTGACTTTGTTTAAGGACATGATCATGGTAGCAGGTACTGTGGAAGTATACAAATTATAGTTGTGAAGAATACCATAGAATATTTATGGATTAAATCTGAATTATTGAATTTAAAAGACAATGAATATATTTAACAGATTAAGTAAAATTATAAGAATTAAAAAAAAAAACTTCTCATAATACCATGCAAGCAAATGGAAAGACATTGGAAAAGAGGTTTTTAAATGTGGAAGATATAGCAGAAAGGGCCATCAAGGTAGGAGTTAAAAGAAAATGAAAGGATTTTCTGTGAAGAGCTACTGATGAGAACTTTCCAAAATATCATAGGATACAGGCAAATGTAAATCAACACCTATAAGTACAAATCAAAACCTACAAGTGAAAGAAGCTCATACCTATAAACACTGTGTGGAACCATATACATAAAAGACAAAGAAAGTTTTGAAAGGAGCTAGGTGGAAGAAAAAGTAGCTAAATAATGTAAGGCTTTGAGATAATTTTTTCCAGGATTAATGGCCATCCAACGACAGTGAAACTGTGTGTTGATCACAAGAAAGAACTGTTAGTCTATAAAATCATGTGCCTTGGAAATAATGTAATAATGAAAATATGCCTTTGCATATCAAGACTGTAGAGGTAAGCAAAGATATGATGGAAAGCTGAGACTAACTGCAGAAATAAGGAAGGTGGTCAGAGGTAGAACAACTTAGTCCTTCACACCTTAAGGAACACAGGGCTAATACACTGGGCAGAGAACAGTTAGCTTAGCAGCTAACGTGTACTAGGATTTTAAAAGCAAGAGAGGATTAAAATTCATGAGCCAGTAATGCATGTAAGGATGAGAGTTAAAGAAGGAGAAAGTTTTCAGGTTTAGCTTCTTTCAAGTACTATGATGATGGATTCAAAATAATAGGAAAAGTAGGCAAAGCCCAACTGACAACAAGAAAGGGGCGGGGGTTAGATAATTATGTAACCCAACAATCAAAAAGAAGGCAATTGAAACTAGAAAGAAAGATAAAGTGAGAACAAACTATTTTATCCAAATGTAAATGAATGAAATGCTAATTACCTTGGGGAAAGGGTTTGCAGGGCGGGAGTGGGGACAAAATTGCCAGGCTGTGTGGAAATGACAGAAGATAGGCACAGGCTTGTCTGAAGTGATGCCTGAGAGATGGAAGGTTGCGGAATGTTTAAGAATAATGTCTTCCTCACATTTGACCATGTCCCCTGGAGGGGGAGACCTGGTGGCACTCAGAGGAAGGACAGCAGGTTACCAAGAAGAGACTTGATACCCTATGAGCATATACAGGGGGAGTTAATCCCCCTCAGGAACAGTCATAGGGGAGGGGAATAATGGGAAAATGGGAGGGAGGGAAGAATGGGAGGATACAAGAGATGGGATAAACATTGAGATGTAACAAGAATAAATTAATAATAAAAAAAGAATAAAGTCTTCCAAAAATATGAAATGCAAAACTAGGTAAATGAATTCATGAGCAGCTACAATAATAGTTTATAAAACAGACTCTTGAAAACGAAATCTTAGAGATAAAGATGAGTTTACAGTATTAAAATCTGAACTCATGTAATTTAAAATGTACATATTCTTGACAGTATGGTTGAGAAATAGGTGAAGCAAAAAAGAGATGGCGTAACAAAAGAAAAATTGAAAATCACTAAAGCCTTCTAGATGATCCTAATACTAGTCACCGTTAACCCAACTAAAATAAGTATTCAATCAATTAACTAATCTGTCCTACCAGACATGACTTGACCCATCAAATCACACTCTCACAAGATAGTGTTCCTTCTGTCTTCCTTTTCCTCTGAATGACAGAGAAAACCCCTGTTGCACAGAAACACTAACTTATTTGGAGGACTGTGTCTATGTGGATAATGTGTAACCATAAGTCGTCTGAATAAACACCAAAAGAAGAGCTAACCAGAAATAACTCGTATGTTCGAAAATACAGGAAACACTTTGCTACCAGTGGGACTCACATGTGCAGAGAATCAACATGGGGACCATACACCTGAGTCCCGTGCTCTTCTTCCCATTTGTAGAGTTGACATCATTGTCTTCTTTGTTGAATAAAGTGTCGCTTGCTGTCCCACTCATCCCATAGACACTTGTTCATTTCATTTAACCAGTTCTGGTTTTTTTTTTTTTTTTTTTTTTGAAACTTGCCTTTTCCCCTCTGGCTCATGCCCTTCATTTGACTACAGAACTTTCCTCAACATTGATAATTTATGACTAAAACTGTGATCATATAAGTCCTTTATTTTTATAATATTCATAAAACTGACACTAAAAAATCCTAACTTTGCAAGATGAGGCCCAAGTAGCCTTGGTCAGACTCTCCTTTCTTTTTACAGCCATTTTTTTTCCAAAGCCACAGTGGTAATTAATTTAAACACAGGCTCTGGTAGTTTCTTTGGATTTTTCTGAGCATTCCCTCCTCACTGTTTCCTTTGTATGTTCCTTTATCTCATATCTTGAACACCCTCCTTTTTGACATGCACACTTTAAATGCCCCGTGTGTTTCCTAAAAGGCACAACACAGGTGCCACCTTTCTTAAAAATGCTTTGTCAATGCAGGTTACATTTTTCTTGCATGTAGAAATTCTTTACTATTTCAGGGAAAGAATCCTAAAAGGGATGGGACCAAATGAATGAAGTTAGAATTAATAGATTCACTTTAAAATGTTTGCTGAAAGGGTCAAGGAACACTATTTAATTGACTTATAATGAGAATAGAGACTAAAAATGTTTAAAAGGCAAACAAAATGTGTAAAGAATTCCAGACATAGTAACCAATTCCAAAACTCTTTGGGCACTGTGAAGTAAGAGTCACTGGGTATGGCTGCTCAGTTTTTATACTGCACAATTTGCAAGGGGTCCATAAACATCTAATTAAGGGTGGACTTTCCAATCATTTCAGACCTGTATTTTGTAGAGCTTCCTTGATAAAAGGCAAAGGTCACATCAGTTTCATAACTTAACTTTTAATTGAAGATTACTAAAATTTTTAGTAAAGGTTTGTACTTTGAGTTATTAAAAATATAAGACATATATTTTGCATACCAAAATATAGCACGTTTTAATTGCATGACAATATCGTATGTACCAAATAAGTGAGCTATTACATTGGGATTAAAAACCATCTTAAACTGAGGTGTAATGTGCAAAGTGTGCTTTAGGTTTAATCACGAACACTGTGGACTTTCAATCCGAGGAAATCAAACTGAACCCACTTAAAAACTGATTTATTAATTTGTGTTACCTATGTTATGCACTAATTAGTATCAGATCCACAGACTGAGCTCAACAAATAAACAGAAGAAACTGAACTCTTTCCACTTTACATTCTTTAACTATTTGAAGCTTTGTCTCAATTCTGTTTGTGCATCCATATCCTCATTAGTGTCTGACTGTGTTAATAAATAGTCTTGACAATTTTGTTTTTCCTGGAAGCAACTAGAAGGAAATAATGAATTTTGTTATTGTTTTACCTGGAAATGTTTGTAAAGCAAGGAATCTTAATGATTGTCCATATAGGGAAAATTTTATTTCCTAGCTTTGTTTAAATATATTCTCCACCTAGTTCTTATCCTTGCTCCTTGTAATATGTATTCTTAAAAATATCCCCTTTGGGAACTGAAGAGATAGTCCAGCAGTTAAGAGCACCATTTGCTCTCCCAGAGGTCCTAAATTCAATCCCCAGCAACCACATGGTGAGTCACAACCATCAATATTGGAATCTGATGTCCTCTTCTGCCATAGAAGTGTACATGCAGATGAAGCATTCATACATTAAATACATAAAATATTTTTAAAATAACCCCCTCATTATTAAATAGCCAATGAAATTGCTGTTTTGAAAGCCTCATCTGTTTTAATCTATCTTTTCCCAGATCCCCCAGCTGTGGAACCAGCATTCTTGGAAATCCGACAAGGACAGGACAGAAGTGTGACCATGAGCTGCAGGGTCCTGAGAGCCTATCCAATAAGAGTGCTGACCTATGAGTGGCGTCTTGGCAATAAATTACTACGGACTGGTCAGTTTGACTCCCAGGAGTATACCGAGTACCCAGTAAAGAGTCTTTCCAATGAGAACTATGGTGTTTATAACTGTAGCATCATAAACGAAGCTGGAGCAGGGAGATGCAGCTTCCTTGTTACAGGTAGGGTACCAAATTACTTTGATTTTCTAAAAAAAAAAAAATGTATGATTTCAGAGGAATGGATCTTAGACTTACATGAATGTTGGAATGAAATCATTTTGTAAGTGGATGAATTTGTAAATTTGTGGTTTGGCCATTCTAGCTGCAACTTCTAGTTGATTACTCTCAGGGCAGGTCTGTGTTTCTGGTGAGAACAGTGTCTGTGCCTGTAAAACAACAAAGATGTTTGTCTGAATTCAGGTGAAGTAAAGAAGTTCTACTGATTTTGTTTGTCCACTTCAGTGATAACACACCTGACTGTGGGAAATAGTTTTACTGTGATAAGATTGCCGGTGTGAAGTGACATCAGGGCTGCAGCTTTTCCTGAGTGGCAGAAATACTTTGTGTTCTTACAATTTATTACCTCTCAGTGTCCAAGGCTTTCAGAGTGTTCTTGGCCTGTCACCTGCTCCAGGTATTTCAAGACAGTGCAATAAACCATACAGGAAGTATGATTAATAGGGTGAAGTTCTGATAAGTTTTGATGTAAACAATAGAAAGTTAGTTGCCTTTGTATAGTTTTATACTGGCTGGAATTATTTGGATAGTCTCTGTGCTGTGGTAAATGTTCTTTTGCTGTTTTTGAAGCAGATTTTTGGAACGAATTAGCAGGAAATTACCTTTTCAATGTTATTTTGTCTTAAGAAAAATTACATTTAACAGTGGGAGCATTTGTAATATTGAAGGAGGAACCTGGCTCTTGTGTCATCTCTGAAGATCTGTTGAAAAAAAAAACAGATGAAAATATTCTGGACTGAAAGCTTATTCATGAGTAAGAACAATCTCCAAAGCTGGGTTTTCTTTGAGCCATTTTTGCTTCCTGAAGCCTAATATTAGATTGATAGACTTCACTTTACTACCAAGGAGTATAGAGCCATCTTCTCCACTGTATTCTTCTTATTCTGATTTTACAGGAGTCTTTTATTACAGCCCATATCAATGAAAGCCTTTTATAATTTGATTCTTAAAGTAGACTATTAACAAAGCCAAAATTTCCTTGGAATGTCAGGGTTGGTTCCCAGTAATGAATCACGTAGAGGCAGTTACTTTTTCTCAGTTTGGTACAAATGAAAGCTCTTTCATTCATTCATTTAAAAAAGAAAGAAAGAAAGAAAGAAAGAAAGAAAGAAAGAAAGAAAGAAAGAAAGAAAAACATCATGAAATTAACTGCATGGCTTTTTCAAATATTTTGACCTTAGGCCTTCTCAGGTTTCTAAGATGATACTGCTCTCTGACTTTGGCTGTAGAGTCTGGGACCATGCTGCTTCTGTAAGATTTTCATTTGTTCCTCCTTATGTGACCCAACTTCTCTTTTAAGAGGAGAAGACAAGCTGAGACCAGAAGAAACAGTCAGCTCCACTTTTCCACCTTGCATCCATGGGGTGCAGCAAGTGGATTTTGATAACCATGGAAAGGAATAAATCTCTGTGAGTTTCCTCACAGAGTGAGGGAGTACCCACAGGCATTATTTTCTTTCTGTGCTGTGTGCTCTTCAGTCGCAGGTCAACATTGTTGTTTCAAGAATCCACAGCAAATGAAATTTTTAAAGAAAAGAAACAGATCACTTTCTAAATAAATTACAATTCAGGCAAACACGTAGAGGATCAGGTATTTTCATAGAGTATTTCAGTGGGAAAGCTTTTGAGAGAGAAGTATGTAAGAATTAGCATTCCTCCAGTGTTCAGCACAGCTTTCTTCTCAATTCACATGAGGTAAACAAGGCCTAGGGAACTGAGTGACCATTTACCACATTTTTCTTTATGGGACTTTTTATAAGGTTTCAGAAATAATATGACACATTGGTTACAAAGTAAGTCATTTTTAAACGTGAAATTTTAAGTTGATATATATATATATATATATATATATATATATATATATATATATATATGCACAAATACATATCAGTATATAGACATTATATTTGTGGGCGATAATTTTTTGTTTTGTTGTTGTTGTTGTTGTTGTTTGTTTGTTTAGAGATGGAGTTTGATTGTATAGCCCTAGCTATCTTTAGCTAACTCTGTAAATCCAGGCTGGCCTCAAACTCAAAGAAATTACCATCACCTGGCTATATTTGTATCTTAATTAGTTCTATACCATTATAGCAGAAATTTCTAATGGAATTTTCTTGTATGACATTAAATGGTTTAGCTTTTGAAATGCACTATTAAATGCTTAAGAATTATTGTTTTATGTCATGACTAAGTATTTCTCTGTACTTGATACTAGCATATAACTTAATCCAGAAAATATGATAAATGTTTACTAAGTATATAGGGACTTGATAACAGCAAGCATTGTTCAAAGAAAGAAACTAGAACAAATTCATTTTGTACGTTAAGAAAAGAGATGGGTATGAACACAGATAAACTAGTAGTTCAGTTTGGAGAATAATGTATTTCACAGCAGGCTAATGGGCGACTCCAGAGTTGTGTCTATGCACTCAGCTCTGTAGCTCATAACTTAGACCATATGCTAAAATATCGTTGAGCAAATTAAGAGTTTTCAAAGGAGATTGCTCTGGGCCTTACGGAATGCTCTAAATGTAGTTGTCTGTAATCTCATGAGGGAGAGGCAGAGTGAACACTGAGGGAGATGAGGAAGCAGTTTGATTGCCGCAAGAACAAGCCAGAGAAGCACTGAAATCACCAGGACTGAAGCAAGAGAACCTGTGCTCCTCCACAGACTCTGCTGGAGGCGGCGAAGGCACCCTGGGAACCACAGCTTCTGGTTTCTTTCTGCCCCTCCGAACCGGAACCCAGAGAGAGTAAAACCTTATGGCACCTGGTTGTAACAAATTTTGTGGCAGGCTTAGATAACTAACGTATGTATTTCATCGACCACTTTCCTGAAGTATTCTCTTTTAAAGTACAGTAAAGCTAAAAGGACCGCTGTGCTAAGCATCTTCATGACGGCGAGTGAGATTTCTCATGACTCAGCAGATCTATACATTCTGATTGTTCTCATCTGTAAAGCCAATGGAACCAGCTTATAGCTAACTCTCAGTAGAGGAAAGCAACCTAGCAGACTGATTTGACCTACTGGCTGCATTCATTTTATATACTGGTTCATGTACTCCATAGCCAAAATCAGCCCGCCGCCAGAGATCTAGCATGCCTCCATATTGAAATGTCTTCGCCATTTCACCAGATGGTGGTTGGAAGAATTTGCTTATGGAGATGGGAAAGAGCCTGTGAACAGTTTCTGTGAAGAGTAACACAAGTTAAGGAAGACATGGCTTTATTCTTTGTTTAGCATTGGTTTATGAAATCCCAAATGATTTACTTATCAAATGTTCTAGTTGTTGCTTCTGCATGCTTATCAGGATGGCAGTTCTAAGCAATTTTATTTGTTAGCACTAACCATTCTCCCTGTGTAATTCTTTCCTTTAATAGTGTCTTGTGATGATGATTTTGTTTAAATTTGTATGTGTGAGGGAACTCAGACATTAAAATCAGGTACAGAAAGGAAAAGCTTTTAATTTACCTTTTGATGAACTCTTTAAATAAAATGTAGATGATATCACATGAAAACATAAGCCTAGGTATTTGTTACTCTACTTAATATAATATAAGAATTAAAAATGACAATGTTTCCTATATAGCCTAGGAAGAGAAAATAGAGTGCCCTCTGCAGACAAAAAACTGCATTCAGTTTTAAATTTAATGAGGAAATATTTTAAATGAAAAATACTAAAAATATTCTTTCTATTTCAAACAGTTATCCAATACCAAGTAGTCAGCCTGTAACATTATACAGTCCAGGTAGATTGTGTGTGTGTATACATATGTATGTATGTGTATATATGTGTGTGTGTATATATATGTATATATGCATATACATATATATACACACACAGGTATAAAGAGGGGATGAAGGCCATGAATTTAACAGAGACAAAAGCTTAGAGGGAATACAGGAGGGGCTGAAGGAGGAAAAGGAAAAGTTATGTAATTATATATTAATTTAAATTTTATAAAGGTAACACTAGCTATGCAGTGTCTTTTTATTGGTTTGGCCACTATTATATCTGACTATAACACACGGCTATGAAGCAGTGTATTAACTGATGAAATTCTTACAATCAGGAAAATTTTTGGTAATTTCATAAATGCATAATAAATAGGAGGTGCTAGATTACATATGTGAAATATAAAAATACTCTCTATGGCATTACCAGTTTTATACCTGCATGAGCTTATTTTCTTCCTGTTTTACATGTTAAGACTATATTTTCTTTGGGATATTACTATAGGATTTTATTTGATCTTTTAATTTTTTCCTGGTTTTAATTCCTTGTCTATATTCCTGGGATTCATTTTCCTAGAAAATCCTTCTTACTGTTACATTAAAAAAATGCTTTTGCTCTTCATGTCCTGTAAAATATAGAAAAATTTCATTGCCATCGTCCTTTAAACCTTTCACTCTAACCTCACAGAAAGAATAAAGCATTAATCTGTACTTTAAAGTCACTTCGAACTGGGTAACACCCTATAACAAATCATGTATTTTTTACGGTTCTATTCCTTTGCTTTCATGACATTATATTATGAAATATTAATCCTGTGTTTTCTTCTAGACCAGTGATTCTCAAGCTTCCTGCTACTGTGACTCTTTAACACAGTTCTTCATATTGTAGTGACCCAAAACATAAAATCATTTTGTTTCTACTTCATAACTTTAAGTTTGTTAGTGTAATGGAACATAATATAAATAGCTGATAAGCATTTGATATCAATCCGCCAATGTGGTCTTAGAAGCACACTTTGAAAACCACCATTCTAGATTGATCTTTCTGTACTGTGGTGATGTCTACATATTAGTCAGCTAGCAGCATATAGGCTGTAAAAACATTATTTTGCAATTATATATTAAGATAGCAATTAGACAGAGCATCTAAAAATTGCAAAAATTTCTGAGTTATCATAACTTAAATGGAATAGAAAATTATTTCACTCTGGTTATTATGTTGGTGTGCTACTACTAAAACTAATGTAAAGACTGTCACAGAACTCCGTGGAATTAGGACCTTTTCCATCCTATTGCTCACCCATCATCTATAAATGTCACACCCCATTGCCTTCTTGCCTTACTGCACAGTAGTCATTTTTTTCTCACTTTATATGAAAGTGAAATCTAATTTTTGGCCTTTTCAATAGTTTTATATACCCCGTTATTGAAAAGAATGTAATCATTTTCTATACCTATCATAAATGCCATGGGTATAGACTTTATTATGAAATGTATAAGGCGTACTCCCTCTCTCACATGTTGAGTGGGTCTACAATTGAAAATATTGCAACAGAATTATTTGAAATTAAAACCTTGAGTCTATTGGTTTATCTTTGTAATTATTTTGAAATTGTTGTTAATCAGTTATATCTTACTGTGTAACAACAAAATATTTGGCCTTCATGTGCCATAGGAAGAGACAAATTTAATATGCCTGATGATTTTAAAGACTGGAAATTTAACCAGAGATTCTTAAGAGAGTTTCCTGATAAGCAAAATGTAGGGAAGTCACTGTGTTGCTTTTAATTTTTATATACAAATCTCACAGTTTGAGATGGTACAAACCTATTATCTCATGATATCTATAGGTCAGTGCTTTAGCCATGACTTCATTTTTCTGTTCTAAGTTCACAAGCCTGTAGTCATAATTGGCTGGAATATACTCATATCATGGGGTACAGTGTAAAGGATTCCTTTACATTTTCTTTGTATTAATGGGATAGTGTCCATGTGGTGGTTGAATAATAAAAACCTAGAGCATGATATATTGTACCACAATCACAAAAGTGTCATTCCATCACCTTTGCTACGTTATATTAATTTGGGAAAGGATGACAGTATTTTCTTACACTGAGTAGTAGGGAGTTATGCAAAGGAGTAATTGGGAGCCAGCTTGGAGTATGTCTGCTGCCCATGGTACCATTTACCACCAGAAGTACCTTCTAAATACAATATCTGTGAATAAAATTCACGTAACTACTGTAGTATTTAACTGAAGATTTCCTTTGCAGTTTAATCTCTTTCAGCATCCATGGTAAATAGGCCAACATCTAACAAGAAAATGTGCTGTGAATGTTTAATTTCTTCTCTGGTTTGAAGGTTTTTGTTCTAGGATTGTGTGTGCTTCACTTTTCTTGTACTAAATTTATGAGATAAAAAAAACTACAATTTCAGGGGCTGGAGAGATGGCTCAGAGGTTAAGAGCACTGTCTGTTCTTCCAGAGGTCCTGAGTTCAATTCCCAGCAACCACATGGTGGCTCACACCATCTATCTAATGAGATCTAATGTCTTCTTCCTGGCCTGCAGGACTACCTGCAGGCAGAGCACTGTGTACATAATAATAAACAAAAAAACTTAAAAAAAACTACAATTTCATTCATATTCAGTACCAGCCACAACTGATGTGAAGAAATTAGAATAGGGTGAGAAATTTGAAAGAAAAGAGAGTAGGTTCTCACTCTGAGTATAAGGCACTGAGGATGACAGCAGACAGTAATACCACCTAAGACAGGTGGCAGAATGAAACAGAAAATGTTTTATCTGCAAGAAGAAAGGGGAAGAAATACAGCCAATGCTAATTTAACTACAGACAAATGATAAAATTTTTAGTTTTGCATTTAATTAAAATTGACCAAAAATATATCTTGTTTTTTGGCATTCTATCTTTTAGTAGTATTCTGTAACTATGTGATTTTTACAAATAAGAAATAAGCAATTTAATATTAATGGAAAGCTAAACCACAACAATTTAAACAATTTCTAGTTATATTCATTGTGATAACTCTATGAAAAAAGAGAAAATGTTGTCAAACATTTTTAAAGAGTCAGAATTCTGACTAGCAGTAATTGTATCTAGAATGGTTAAAATAAACTAGTGGGTCCCAATGTTTCTCCCATGACCTGATTTATTTAGAGACATTAAATAGAAAATGAAAAAACATTTTTTCCCAGTTTTTCTTACAGTTCAATTAGATACACATCCTCAGGACCATCTTTTGTTGTTGTTGTTGTTGTTGTTGTGTTTTGATTGACATAAGCTCAAGAAGTCTGTGGTACAATATCCAATGTCTTTTAGGAATGGCTTAATAATGGTTTTAGAAATGCTAAAGGAATTTTTTTATAATTTTTCTAGATAAAATATGCATAGGTCTGTGAATTTTTAATGGTAGTAAAAAATTAGTAGTAAAAACTAGGTTATTACTGTTAATACTTAGAAAAATTACCAAAACAGGTACAGTAATTATAGATCCAAGTTTATACATTATTTTAAGAAATGTTTATTTTCTCTCCAGGAAACATCAGAGGTACCCATATTTCATATCATATCTGAATTAGAACTCCACCAAAATTTTAAATTTTTTTCACAGAAATAAGACAATTTCTTTAATACTCTTTAATTTTTGTCTTAATTTTCATTATAAAATACTAAATTTTCTCCAAAGAAAGATAACTTCATGTCACAGGTGTCAAAACACTGGACTTGCTAGGATTTGGTAAGGGTAAAAGTTTATTGAATTCAGTAAATTAAGGTCAGTTTGAAAGTGCTAATCACCAAGCCTAGATATTTGGGTACAAAGTCTAAGAACGACTGTGTGACAGCCATATTTGCTCAGGGAAAAACTGACAACTCTCTCCTGAAACACCTAAGACAAAGAGAGATAAGAATTCATATATCAAGAGATAGGGCAAAACCAGCATGAACTTGAGGTCCTCTACCGTGGACTGACTTGTATCTCCACTACAATGTATATATTTAAGTTCAAACTCTATGTAATGGTACTGGGAGATGGGCATTTTAGAGGGAATAGGGTTAAAAAGAATTATGCGTGGGTAGGATGGGACCGCTCTAGGCATGGGTGGGAGCAACATCGTGTTCAGAACTAATCGATATTCAGGATCACCAAAGGTCCACCTGGAACAGTGGCTCTGAAGTCACTGTTTTACACCAATAGGTGCTAATGGTGCAGACACTTATAATAGTGAATGAGGAGAAGCTACACATTATTAAGAATTTTGAAGAACTATAAAATGTTAAATTGAGGGTAACTCCCAAGACATAAAGATTTAGTAAAGAGAGAATAAAGCTCTCAGAGTCATTGAGAGAGGCCTAGCAGGTTACAGTGGCAAACTGGTCACAAGGCCTTTTATAGGCTAATTGGTGAAGACTGATGTAATGTTATTATTTGATGAATTAGAAGACCCTGTACTTTATGCACGATTTCTTGGCAAAGACAGTGGGTCATGTTGTTAGTGTTAGAAAGTCAGGGATGTTTGAAGTACTGATTTGTTAATCTGTGCCTCTGGCTATGTTAATCTTGACCTTGACTATGAGCCAGCCATTAGGCACTGCCTGGTGTTTCTATCTTTGACCATGCAGGCAGATGTCCTAAACACTGTTGATGAAATTGAAATTAAGTCCTCTTTGTTCTCACAGTTACCCAGAAGAAGTGGCAGTGTTCATGGTCAGTTTTCTGTGTACAGGATAGTTTGGGCTTGAGACAGACTTTTCAGAGGTCACCCTTTCTTACCATTTAGTCTACGGCAATCAACTGCATTGGAAGGGTTGTATTGAAATCATGAATATGTAAGATACAATAATCACTACTTTGCATTTCCCTGGGGGAAAGGTCTCCCTGGAGGTAGCCATCCTGCTCACTATTTACTAGTGCCTTGGTTCTTAAAGCCTGTCTGTCTGTCTGTCTTCTCAAGAGTCCTGTGCTCTCTCACAGCCACCTGCAAGCCTCTTTGGCTTTCATCATAGTGCTTTGCTGATGTAACCATTGCACTCCATTTTAATACCTCTTCCCACTTGTAGTTTTCACCATGGCGCCATTTCCTTTCCAGTCTAAAATGAGTGAAACCCTGACTCAAAAGTAAGTTATGACACATAATTGTAAGTACCTGAGAATAAGAAGACTTTAAAAATCACATCGAAATATGGGTACATATAAAAATAGAACTTCAAAATTCAAAAACTAAGAAATAGTACCAGGATAGACTATTGTAATTATAACTATTTTAGTTCCCATATATCAAAAGTTGGTATAATTGTAAATATAAAATTGCCAACTGTTTTAGAAGATGTGATCTATTAGAACAAACACATTCAATTGACTCACATTTATAGGTCACTATAGCACCTACATGAAATACTCATCAATGTGGACAATGCGTTAATTAGCTTACTTCTAACAAGGAAGACAAAATTAGTCTTTCTAGGTACCACGCAATGCTGGAGGTCGTTGACACTGCAGAAACATAGGAGAAGTGAATGAAAAGCATACGATGTGGAGAGGAAGAAGTATTACTACATTTTTCTTTTTTTTTTTTTTTTTTTTTTTTGGTGTTTTACTTTTTTTTTTATTATTAATTTATTCTTGTTACATCTCAATGTTTATCCCATCCCTTGTATCCTCCCATTCCTCCCCCCCCCCATTTTCCCATTATTCCCCTCCCCTATGACTGTTCCTGAGGGGGATTACGTCCCCCTATATATTCTCATAGGGTATCAAGTCTCTTCTTGGCTACTTGCTGTCCTTCCTCTGAGTGCCACCAGGTCTCCCCCTCCAGGGGACACGGTCAAATGTGAGGCACCAGAGTACATGAGAAAGTCGTATCACACTCTCCACTCAACTGTGGAGAATATTCTGACCATTGGCTAGATCTGGGAAAGAGAACAGCAAAATAAAAGGATACAGAGGGTCCTAGAATTCTACAAGTAGAACAATATGATAGGCAGATTTGGGCCCAGGGGTCCCGCTCAAACTAAGGCACCAGCCAAGGACAATACAGGAGGTAAAATTACTACATTTTTCATGTGTCAGATTTTTATAGAAAATCTAACAAATTTGTATGAAAATGAATTTAAGTTGATCTTATAATTTAAGAATGGCACCATATAAGGTTGTGTGAAATCAGTGACTATTTCTACATATGGCTGGCCCTTGGCATTTGCAGGGAATTTATTGCCCTAATCCCCACAGACACAAAAATCAGTGAGTGTTCAAATACTTCATATAGAATTTCATAGGGATTGCATAAAACTTCTAGATATTCTCTTGCATACTTATGACGCCGTAGTGCAATGTACTCGTTAGCAGTGTTTCTTAAGGAATAGTGTCCAATAAAGAATTCTGTACATGTTCAGTACAAACACCTTTTTTTTTTAAATATTTTTAGTCCATGGCTACTTAAGTCTACATTTCCAACCCATAAATACACAGAGCCAACTACAATGACTGTTTCAAATATTCAGTGTAACATCCTACTTCAAATGGCATTAAAATGGAAATAAATTTAATAAAAGGTGTGTAAGATACAGTATGAGAATTCCAAATTATTTTTAGAGTTAAATAAAAATATTACACATTATTCTTGGATGGAAAGAATAGTTATTATTTTGATGTAAATCATTTCCAAACTTCTCTATAGACTCTATGGACTTAAAAAAATCCTACAAAACTCCCAACATGTTTTTGGTAGGAAATAAACCTTATTCTAGGTTTTATATTATATATGAATATATAAAGGAAAAGAAAACATGAACAAAGTTATACTATCTCACTCTTGCCTCTCAAAGCAAATTTAATCATAGTAGTATAGTTTTGAATAGTGATGAAAAAGTACTTAAATTGGGTATAACACAGAGAACAGAAATAGACTTCAAGATATATATATAATTTGAGAGGTTAAAAACACTAACATAATATACTAGAGAAAAATGGTCTTCTTGGGCAGGAGACATGGTTGATTATGTAAATACTTGCTGAATAAATACTAGGGCCACAGTTTAGATGCTCATTACCCATTAATAAATGCCTGCATGGAGACATACATCTGTAGCCACTGTGCTAAAGGCACAGTGACAAGCAAACCCTAGGGTGTTGCTCATCAGCCAGTCTAGACCAAATAGTGAACTCCAAGCTCAATGAGAGTCACTGCTGGAAAAGAATAAGTTGGAAAACAATAGAGTAAGATATCGTGATATCCTCCTCTGGCTGTCACTTACACATGCACAAAAATAACACACACACACATGTACATGCACACACACACACACACACACACACACACAATATCTTTTTGGATAAATTGTAGTGAAACAATTGGATATCTAAAATAAAAATGCTAAAACAACAACTCATATTACACATAAGAATAAGACTGACTACAGATCTAATTACAAGGGAATAAAATGTAATATTTTATAAGAGGAAATCAAAACAAATTTGAAAAAAGTAAAAACTCTCCAAAAACAAAACCAAAGATTCAGTTATTAAAAATTTAGACCTTAATAAAAGTGCAGACTTTCTTGTTCCACACATATTAAAAATGAAAAATCAAGAAACAACCTAATATCCCAAGTATATAAATAATTCTTTCAACTCAATAAGAAAATATCTAACTTAAAATTGACAAAAACCTTGACATTTCCTACAAAAATATTATATAATTGGCCAATAACAGGAAGGAATAATCATCACCTTTACTATGTATCATAGAAATCAAATTTAAGCCACAATGAAGTTTTACTACTTACATATATCAATCATATTGACTAGTTTAAAGGCTAGCAATATCAAATGTGGAACACATAAAGTAACTGATTCTATCACAGACTGCTGGTGAGACTGCAAATTGAGATTAAGAAGTATAAAATATCTTATGCCCTTATCAAATGACTTGGCAGTCACCCTATATCATCATAGAATCCTAGTGAAAGTGTATGTCTGCTCAATATCTTAGCAGTGCCACATGTAACAGCATGAAATTTTGAGAAACTGAATATCCATTGACAGATGAAAGTAAACAACTTTATACTAATTTGTGAAATGAGCTTTACTTAGCCATACTGACTTAAACAGCTAGTGAAACATGAAACAGTATAAATGATGTTTAAAGCACGAAAAGAAAGTTTATACTTCATGAGTATATAATATAAAAACTTTAACAGATAACATTAATCTTTAATAATAGAAAATATTTCTTGTTTTTCTAACACTGAGGATATCTAAAAGTGATTTCAAATGAGGAGGGTCTATGTCTTGTTTGAAGTACAGATCATGAAGTAGTACATATTTTCTAAACTCATGAAACGTTGCATGTAAAATGTGTTCAAATGACAGACTTTAGGGTGCATCCTAGTGCCACAGAGCTAGGCTAGCTTTCACAAGGCTCTGAGTTCAGCCCCCAACACTAAGCACTCCTGAGAAGGTAGATGCAATTCACCAACTCAATTTTCATGAGCAGAGCAGATGCTTCATAGTATCCACATTATTCGTGTATACAATATAAAAAAATATAATCAAGGTTTATATATGCTTTAAAAATAGTATGTCTTTCATATTGCATATACTCACTTATAATTGGACACTGGCCCAAAAAGGATGTCTCATGAACGTCTTCACTTACCAGGAGATGGAGACAGATGCAAAGACTTCCTATTGGGACTCTAGCAGAGAAGTATGGGAGAATGGGGAAATAGAAGGGTCCAGAGGGTCCTAGAAACCTACAAGAAGAACATCATGAAAGGCAGATATGGACTCAAGAGGTCTGCTCAAACTACTGCACCAACAATGGCAATACATGCAGTAAACACTGAACCCCTAGCCAGATCTAGCCAATGGACAAGACATTCTCCACAGTTGTGTGGAGAGAGGGCACTGACTCTGGCATGAACTCTGGTACCCTATATTTGACCACTTCCCTGTGGTGGGGAGGCCTGGTGGCACTCAGAGAAAGGATAAGCAGGCTACCAAGATGAGACTTGAAAGGCAGTGACCATTTGGTGAGGGAGGAGGTTCCCTTTAGTCACAAACCTAGGGGAGGAGAATAGGGTAAAAGAAGAAGGGAAGGAGGAACGAGAAGATACAAGTGAGGGAAAAACAATTGAGTTGTAATCTGAATAAATTAATTAAATAATAGTAAAAAAGAATTTAAAAAAATAGTTTATCTCATACCGTTTGTTCATTTTCCCTCTATGTCAATATCAAAATACTTCTTTAAGGGACAGGAAGTGGGTCATTCTTTGTGGTATTTCTCTTCCTTGGGCTAACCACTATTACATTTTTTCTTGTTTATATTTCAAATAACTGAATGACTTAATAAATAGATATTAAAAGATATAAACATTTAAATTAGGAAGTTTGGCTCAAATTATGTGTGACCACCATTTTGTAGATGGGCAATGCCATTGCTTCTCAGATAAAGGGAAAACAGATGTCAGCAAAACCAATGAGGATTAGGATTTCCAAATTGTTTCCCACAGTGTTCTCCTCACAGACTCACATGTTTTTGAGTCCGCATGAGATAAACATTCTGAAACCTCAGTTTTCCTTGTGAGAAAAGTACACATATTCATTGGTGCCAAAGAAGAAGAAAAAAACCATTGGCTTTGAAAAGGCACACACAGACGTGTGTGTGTGTGTGTGTGTGTGTGTGTGTGTGTGTGTGTGTGTGTGTGGTGTGTGTGTGTGTGTGTGTGTGTGTTTTATGCTACGTCTCTTTTTTTCTTAAGAATCATTTTAAAAATTAAGTGTCTCAATATAGTACTATCAACTACATGGATTATTTCCACCAACTAATTTGGCTAAAGCATAGGAAACACTTCATAATATCAACAACATTAATCATGTATACAGGTTCATGCCACTGACTTCTGTCAATCATGGGCTATAACTGGAATATGTAAAATTAAATAAAGCCTCTTTATTTAAAGACCTTTTTTCATCCTGTTCTGAGAGTCATGTTCACAGATGTTATTATTCTTGGGAGTTGTGGTGAAATCTACTCTGTTGATTCAACTTACATGTTTTGGAGAACACAGATGTTCCTAGTGTCCATTGCTGTGATGAACATCTTGACAAGAAGCAACATTGAGAGGAAAGTTGCAAGTTACAGCCCTTGGCTGAGGGATATCAGGGTAGGAACTCAAGGCAGAAACCTGAAGTCAGAAACTGAAGCAGAGCACATAGAGAAATCCTGCTTACTGGCTTGCTGCCCCATGCTTGGTCAGCCTATTTTTTTATACAACCTGTGTTCACCTGCTGAGGAGAGCACTGTTCAGAATGAAGTGGGCCTCCACATCAATCTTTAATCAAGAAAATGCCCCAGAGACATGTCTATAAACACAATTGACGTTTCCTCTTTCCAGATAGCCCTATTTTGTGTCAATTTGAAAAAATCCAACCAGTACATAGATATTGAATGGTAACAAAAGCGATCATTGAAAGAATAAAAAGACTTTTTAGATCGGTGGACTCACAGGCATCTTCTAACCCCCGGTTATCTGCTTAATCACCTGACATCTGTCCATCATCCTGAAGGGATCATGAATGGATGAGACCAATGCAGAACATGTGTTAGGGGCATGACAGAAATTAGACATAAAGCAGTAAGAGAGAGAGGCTTAGTGCAGAGCATCATGTGTCTTCTTTTTCCAGTGGACACATTTTGTGCATGCATGCATGCGTGTGTACATATGTGTGTGCTTTGTATGAAGCTATAAATTGAACAAAATAATAATATGTTTCTGTACTATAAACTCTTTTCTTTGTTTCAAAACTGAGGCTATAATCAAAATCGTATAATCTCACCTGAGGGAGGATTTCCTGCTTGAGAAATGTTCTTACATTATTCTAATAAACTTTTGTCTTAATTTTAAGATGCCATCAAGGAAGCACTTTCTAGAAGCCCTGAAATCTAACTTTGGGCAAGAAACCATTTCAATGTCAGAGCCAAACAACAAACCCTTAGCAAAGTGGAAAGGCCTGCTCTGAGAGTCTTGGTAACAGGTGTTGTAGCTATTCCTGGGAGTAGTATTGAAATCTACTCTGTTAATTCAAGTCACATGCTTTGGGGAAAGCAAATGTTCCTAGAATAAAAGCAGCATGGCTTCAGGACTTCTCTCTAAATTCCCAGGAACACCTCTCATTCTCTGTCTGCATGGTCTTTGTTGCATTCATATTCAAGGCTGGACCACCCATGTGTGCAACAGCAGCTCTTGCCCAGAAGTTCATGTTCACACTATGGACATTCAGTTCTCTCAGTCTAGGAGTGAGTGTCTAGGACAATTCAAATGTTACCTCTAGTGCACACCCCCCAAATAATGGTCCTTCAGATGAATGCAAAGCTTTCAGATGTGTTGATACTACTCAGTTTTAAGAAACTACATAGCTTTGGGGAAGATTGAATATATTTATTGGCAGCTTATTATATATTCATTATTCCTGAGTTAAGTGTTTAATAAAACATGTATAGTTCTCACTTGAGAGATTTAGTCAGTCCACCCTTCTCTTTAAAAATTCCTGAGTTGATAACGCTTTCAGACAATGATACAATATGACAGTTACGAGGGTCCCATGGACACAATAGTAATTTACGTTCTTTACTTAAAAAGGACAGGGTAAGTAGGCACAGGGCCTTTTTCTATTAGTGACAGTCAACGTCATTTGCAAGTTATACAGCAGCTTTTATGTGTAAATTTAGTACTTTCTGGAGTTTACATTTTCTGTATAGACACAGTTCCTACTCTAGAACATATGTGGTGATAAAAGTGATGTTGTCTGGATTTTAGCCTCATATATAAGCAAACACACAATCAGGTTTAAGCAGTGACACACACACAGGTACTGGGTGCAAGAGCAGAAAGCATTTGGACAGTGGCTCAGCACAATTTTTTGATAGCTATTTATTATATTCTCTGTTGCTTAAGACAGCTCCTTTCTGTGGTTTAATACTAGTTGGGTCAATTCTAACTTCAATAGTGGTACACTCTTTATGGTAGAATACTAAGAGTTGAGCATATACATATGCTCGACAGCCTATACTGTATTATTCAGTGCTTTAGTCATTATACAGTTATGTGATGACTCTGATTCACAATCACTTTACTAGTGCTGACTGTGAAAATACTGAAAATACACATAAGTAGAGACCAATATTCCTATAATTTTAAGGTTTGTTCTTAATCAGAGTGTCATCTGCCTTAGTGCTAAGTTTGTTATGGATTTTAATAACTAGTCTTCTTCTATTAATCCATACACATTCGAGAAGTTTTAGATTCATTATTTTTGGTTTGAATTTTAAATGGTCTCATTGATTTCATTATGATAATTATATTATTTTCCATTCAGTTAATTGTTATAATGAGGTACTTTTCAAGCTGGGGGGGGCGGTGAAAATCAGAGAATATTCTACACTTTCCCCTCACTTTGTGGGAACTGGGTGAATAATCTCAGAATAGCTGAAATATAATATAAGGTAAATATAGTTCACCCATTAGCTATTCTATCTACAGCAAGCAGAGGCATTGTGTTAGCTACCATAGTGGGTACTGACAAGACAGTCTCCTTCAACGTGTATAGTTTGTTCAAGAGAAGGAGAACCATGTTACATCTGTGTTTTCATTTTTAAAAATGTTGTTCTCTTCCTACTCACTCAGCATAAAGAATAACATTGGCATCAAAACCAATACTAATTAATTAAAGACAGTTCCTGTCTTTAATTCTCCATTGTACAGTATCACCAGCTCTATAACATACTTATACATTCTATTTCATGATTATATTATCATATTTTCAATACTGCTGTAGTTCATTGGCCTTCCTGGCCACACTTAGTAAGGTACTTGCATCCATGTTTCTTTTGTTGTGTTTTGAAATCACAGTCACTGGAACAGAGGCAGGAGGATATATAGGTGAAGAGTTCTATCTTCTAGGATGAGAGCATGTGTGTCTAAGGCCTCGGCTTTCCAGCGTACTTCCTCAGAGTCAGTAGCAGAGGATTTTATATTCACACAAATAACAGTCTTGCTCCCTATTGGCGAGTATGAATCTCTTTCTAGAACCCAGTGTGACTCAGGTTCTAGCTTCCACTTATCCTCTCAAATGTGGTGACTTCTCTTACACAGTAATGTCCTCTCCCTGAGCCTAAATATGCAACTCACATGCATATCAAAACTAACACTTTCTCTTCTCACAGAAGAGTGTTATTTTTAATTCGGTGTTTCTTCATCTCTGAAGAATTTTTGTGTGTTTACAAATTTAAGTATACTTTGGCAAAGATATTATTTATAATACAATCCAACATTCTTGGGCAGAAATATGAGAGTAGTTAGTATTTTAGCTAGTTCTGTTATATCAGCAATTCATCATGGTTTATTCTGGTGGGAATTTCTCTTTTCTATATTTTGGAATCTGAAATAAAATGGAGTTGATTTCATTTGCAGGGGTTTTATTAGTATCTCCAAGGACAGAGACCTATATAAGTTGCTTAATGATTCCTTATCAAATGAAAAATTAATTAAAATCCCTCATACATAATCAAACATATTCTGTAATTCATTTCATAAGGTAGATTTACCTTCTTACAGCCTCTTTTCTGAAATATTGATTTTACAAAGCATATATTTACTCCTGACCACTATCACTCCATTTCCCCTTTGTCTTTACATACATGTGCTTTGGTGACCCTATTAGTCAGTTCATATAACCTAAAACATTTGAATACTTTAAATGTGAATAAATATTTCAATATATTTGTAGCTTTATGCTTGAAATTGCTTTTTCAAAGATCAGTGTTACCATTTAAAAAGTTTTTTTTTCAAGTATGTTCATATTATTATATAAATTCAATGCAAATTTTTGAGAACTGCAATTTTCTTCCTCAAGTTCATTTTAGAAATCTCTTAAAACCTATGATCTATATATTGACATGCATAGTGTATATAAAAGTGATCTCCAAGTTTGGATAGTGAATATAGATATAGGTCAGTTAATCTAAGAGTTTCAGCTGGAATATGCATAAAATTAAAACTAGAATACAAAAACAAGAAAATATGCTTTATATTCTCACTAGAACTAGAAGAAAAATAAATGCTATATAAACAGAAAAAAATGACAGGAATTCTTTCTCTGTTCAACCAGCAGATGTCATGTTTTGGTGTCAGAGCTCAAAGCTGTATTCCTGTCATGACTATGTGTGTCTGATAGAAGAGAAAGAACAAATATAAAGTATGTTCCATGACCTATTCAGTTAATTTAAAATGTTTCAGACCTTATATTCCAGGACAGTTATTTTCAATATAGTTTAGTCTTGGATCACTTCGTTCTTGGTTAGTTATTCACAAGCTAACAACATCAGTTTACTGACACTTGTCATAAATTGAGTTACGTTCTGCTTTCAGGGAAGGCCTACGCCCCAGAGTTTTACTATGACACCTACAACCCTGTGTGGCAGAACCGACACCGAGTGTATTCGTACAGCCTACAATGGACACAAATGAATCCTGATGCAGTGGATCGGATTGTTGCATACCGCTTGGGTATTCGGCAGGTAAGAAATTTGATGCCTATTTTCTTTTTGTTTTACTGTAATCTCTTCTTGAAGCTTTGTTGTTGCAATGGTTATTAACATTCTGAGTTTATTCCAGAATATATTATTATTTTAAAATATTAAATGTTATGACAATATTACTTTACAGAGGGTACTCAAAATTATTAGTTACCAGTCTTTTAAACTAATTGACGTATTTTCTATTATTGCAGCAAATCTATCAGAGTTATTTCCTCTCACCCTGCATAAGGGCTACATCTCTAGATGTGCTTGATAAATTATATTGTAGACTTGCACAGAAAGAATTTAAGATGTTCTTGTGCATACTGTTACAGTATCAACACATTGCTTTTGTTCTAGGAAGCTAGATGCCTTACATATTTTTACTTGAAGGTTTAAGCTATATACTAATCTTCAAAAAGTTCTGTCTGATGAATTTAAATAATTTAGCAAATTAGATAGCAATAAAGTAAATTATTTTAATTTATATAAGATTATGAATTATGTTAAATTATTTATGCATTCTTCACAGAATCACTGTGAAACTCAACCCTTGTTGATAAGAATGACAATTTTACATTTTGTATTGGTCTTCAACTTGTTTCTTGTTAGATACATGGTTTCTGAGTAGATGTTTCAATATAGCAAAATATGTCAAACAAACCTTTGAATTCTGTGTAGATTTTTAGTAAATGTTCCAATTCCTTAAGTAAATCACAGACTGATAATCTGAGTTGGAACAACAAAAGAAAACTTTCCTTGGAGATCAACTGCCTAATCCTCATAAACCCAACCTATCCAACTGTTTTGCCATAAGACTATTCCTTTTCTTGCTCACATTATTTGTAAGGAAATATCTAGTAATGCATAGTTCAAGGTACATTAAGTAGTCTCATCATTACTATATTTAATCTAAGAAAAGTAAAACCATGCAAACGCTGGGCATTTGATAGATGCATCATTATTCTGTAGGTGCTCAAAGGTCAGTGATCATCTGACCCCAGACAATTCTGTATGTGTATCTTTCAGTATCATATTATTTAGGGGTTACCTAGGTAACACCTCAGTCTGTATCAAAATAGTTTGTCCTGCTCCTTCCTATTTCATATTTTTCCTTAACGAGTTTGAGAAATATGAAATTTCTGGCTAGCACATCTTTTCCCCCCAGATGACAGAATTACCAGTTTTATAGTCTTGCTTTCTAAAGAAGTACATGTAATTATTTGTTATGTATGGGCAGAAATGCACACACATGAGAATGTTTGCAAAGGTAAGGGAACAGTTTGAAGAAGTCAGTTCTTTCATTCTGTCTTGTGGGCGCTGTAGAGTAAACTTCAGTTGTCAGACTTGTAATCCAGTACCTTTACCCATTAAATCATTCCACTGGGCCTGTTACACATTCTTAATATAATTTATATTTTAAAATATTCTATATTGGGGGCATCTTAGAGCATTTTTTATTTTTACACCTCATTTTTTATGTATTTTAAGCCCTTACACATTATTTAATCATAGTAATGTACTATTGTGCATACATATGTGCATGTGCACATTTAAACATATAGCCTTAAAAACAAATTGTTATTTGCAAGAAAAAATATTTTAGGTGTTCTTCAGTGATTTCTCCCACAATTCTACCATTTGAAATTTCCATTGTTGTTTTGTTGTATGTGGCTGTTTTGCCGGCATGTGTGTCTCACTATCAGCCCTATGCCTGGTGTCCACAGAGGCCAAAAGAGAGTATAAGGTCCTCTGTAACTGGAATTATAAGAGATAATTAGGTACCTTGTAGGTACTAAGCATATAACTCAGGTCCTCTGAAAGAGTAGCCCTGTGCTCCTAGCTACCCACTCATCTCTTCAGCCCACAGATCTATTTCCAATGTTAAAGTAAAAAGCCTATCTTTAGTTTCTGGCTTCTTCATTTGTATTTTCTTAAATCCCCACTACAATTGGGACCTGCTTTCTTAAGTCAGTGGGATTTACACAATTCTCTTTATCTTTTCCTCTTGTCTCAAAACTCCCATTCCAAGCCAAAGTTACTGTTTTTATGCAAGGCAGAATCCTTTCCTGTAAATAAAAGTTAAAAAGGAAAGTAGTTATAAACAAACATTTTCCTATCTTCAGACTAAAGGAGAAATATTTGGAAGAGGAGTTTAGGGCCATTTTCCTCGTACTCATTGTGTCAGCCTCTCATGCAGTAGTTTTTGCTCTAACTGCTATGTAATTTGCCCAGTGACACCATCTCCCTTTAAAAATTGCTTTTCTACAGTAAATGTATCCACAGAATCTTGCTGATACACTTCTTAATCACAATTGTGTTATGTAACTACCCAAAGTGCAGGAACAGCATGCTGATTTTTCAGCAAGTTCATTAGACAGTGTTCTTCTCTTCTGGCTTTTTCCAAGATCATTCATATGATATATGTGTACATAAATTTCCCCCTAGTACTTATGTGAGAATAATGAACTCTAGACACCCCTAGCTTCCACGTCTAGACAGCCTAGGCTCAACATTTTTAGCTATATAACCCTGAGCATGTTTCTGGACTTGTCCCCATCTGAGTTCCTGTTCAGTAAATTGAACACAACAATCTACCAGATGGACCATGCCTCCACTTATCCACAGTTCGAGTGCTTTTGCACAGAGCACTCCTGGAAAGTCTTTGTGGGAGTTCTTCTACTAATTGGCTAGATGGTAGAAGGCTTTTTTCCCCAAAGCATACTCTAATTCATCTTTTCGTCTTCTATTTTACTAGGCATGCCACATATCTTATGCCTCAGTGTGAATCCTAGCTACACTTTCTAAATAAACTGACATGCAGACGTTTTTTCACTATCCTTTCTTATTTTCACTTCCACCCTATTATTCCCCGATGAGATCCATTTTGCTGGCTCACATTTTTCTCATCCACTTTTACTTCTGTTAAAGCCTTTTTTTTTTTTTTTTTTTTGTGCTTCTCAAATTTTATTCTTTTTTTGTTTATTTTTTTATTAATTTATTCTTGTTACGTTTAGTGGAGAGTGGGGTATGACTTGCACACGAACTCTGGTGCCTCATATTTGACCATGTCCCCTGGAGGGGGAGACCTGGTGGCACTCAGAGGAAGGATAGCAGGTAACCAAGAAGAGACTTGATA
The DNA here is from genome assembly GCF_903995435.1 of Acomys russatus. Classification (NCBI taxonomy): domain Eukaryota; kingdom Metazoa; phylum Chordata; class Mammalia; order Rodentia; family Muridae; genus Acomys; species Acomys russatus. Next base: position 76,624,378 of record NC_067137.1, on the reverse strand, counting down.
CCCTATGAGAATATATAGGGGGAGGAAATCCCCCTCAGGAACTGTTAAAGCCTTCTTGATCAGCGCAGTCTGTGCTGTCAATACACAGCGCAGTACTGCTGCAGAGAGTCATATTTCTATCAAGTGTCATTCAAACCGCAAAGCACTTTCTCTGCACTGCTCTGAATTGGATCTCTTGCCATACCATTATTTTCCTTTCTTTATTTTTAACTAGAATCTTCTTTATAAATAAACATTCTTTTCCTGCGTTGATTGTGATGATACTCTGTCTTAACTGATAATTGCACCCAGATATTACATCTTGCCAAGGAGGAGACACAGTATGTTTTGAGGTTTCTCAACACAGGATGATAATCCTGTGATGTCAGCCAGCATGCACAGGTGGGTGATATTTGCTGGTATAAGAACATGCACATCTGCTTCTTTTCTCACTGCCCTGGGCATTACATCCGGTACTCAGGAACGGCCTACGTGCAGAACAGTCTCACCAAGCAACACTGCTCCTGAAGTTTCATTTATGGACAGAATTCTAACATAGTCACGAAGCATTTCAGTCAATGAAATCCATGCAGTGCTTTCTCTAAAACTTTTCGCCTCAATTATAGAGAAAAATGTCTTACTGTAAATAAGTTTTCCCCATGTCATTTCAGAAATGTAAGCTTATTTTCTGGTTTATGTGAAATATCACACTGACATTTGATTAGGACAAAATCTCAGCCTTTTGAAATTTTTACACTTGAAATATGAACTGATTGCTATTGTCATGAAGAATGCATGACTTTTCTAGTTAACTCACTTGGTGCCAAGACTGGCCTTCCACTTAGAATAATCTGACTGACACATCTTCCCAAACTGTAAAATTGAGTGTAAAACTGTAAAACATGAGTGATTTTTTCATGCCTATACATAGTAAATGTAGCTTGTATAATTTAAAATAAACATATTAGAAGGGTGGCTTAAGCAGGTGGACCTGGAACCAGCAGGGACGGGGCTTCAGAAACTGTTGCACCAACCAAGGACAATATATGCAGAAAACATAGAACCCCAGTTCTAGCCAATGGACAGCTCATTCTCCACAGTTGTGGGGAGAAGGGGGGCTGACTCTGACATGAACTCTGGTGCCCCCATTTGATCACTTCCTATAAGTAGGGAACCTGGAAGGACACATAGTTAGAGGAAGGAGGCTATTTGACAAGACAGTGGTCATATGGTGGGGGAGGAGGACTCCTTCTGTCAGAGATCTAGGGGAGGAAAATTGTACAGAAGAGAGAAGGAGGTGGGAATGGGAAGATACAAGCCAGAGGATAATAATCTGGATGTAATCTGAAAATTATAACACATTTTTAAAAAGTAGATTGTTAAGATTTAATAAGCAGCTTCTGTACTTAGAAAAGTGATTTGAAATACAAATGGATTTCCACTAAAATAAATGCAATGATTTTTAAATCATACCATGAAAGCATTTTAAAAAGAATAGTTCTACCTTCAAAATAATTTTAAATTTCTTTTTGAATTGTCTACTCTATAATTTTGGTGATATCTTGTCTTCAGATTACAAGTTATCTTGAGTTTCTTTTCACATAATACAAAATGTCCCTTACAATATCAGTTATGGTTAGTGAGAGCTTGTAGAGACATACACCGATTCATAAGTCCTCCTATATACTCATTATTTTATATTTTATAACAATATTGAAAGGAAAAAAGGAATCTTTTTTGCATTCATAAATTAGGGCTAAAAGTAGTCTGTACTTTTACCATGTTTCTTTGCTTTTTCCTTCTTAGAATTAATCTGAGTTAAAATAAAGGACTTAAAATTCAGTGGCTCCACACATAATTCTAAATTCAGTCTAAGTGTAAGAAAAAAATCTCAGAAATTAAAAGCTGATTAGGTTATCATATTATCTATATTGGGGATATGGCATTATGTAAAAGCCTATTCATAATTTACAAATAACTTTTACAGGAAAAAATTGCCAACTAATAGGAATTTGTGAGGTTCTAAGTAGCATTAATGTGACTACACAATCCATAGTGTTAAAGTGAAGACTCTGAAATTCTTCAGCCATATCTTTTAAATGGGAAAGAAAGATCATGAGAAAGAGACAGGTGGAGGAGGAAGAAGGAAGCAAAGCCTCCATGGGTTAGTGTGGAAAGAAGCACATGGCCAAATTGGCGTGGGTGGAGGAAGCTGCCCAGATGAGAGAAAAGTATTTGGGGACTATGGATGGGAAGTAGCCCAGATAGAAATTATTAAAGCAAATGGCATGGGATGGTAGATAAAGAGATAGCTTAGGTGAAAAGATCTGCTCAGCCCCAGGTAAAATAAGACTATTCTAAAATACACCAGGTGTCTGTGTCTTTATTGACTGTACTAGCGGGTTAGGTAATAGTGCTGCAATAATGATGGACTTTAATAATAAACATTATTAACTATTATTCATATTTTCTACAAGAGTCCTCATTAGGATTATCTTCCTACCTTCCATGGAATTTACACTGCATTGTTTCCACTTCCCCCCTCAAACACACCCCAGCTCCAGATAACTCTCTCATACATTCCACCCCCTTCCCCACCTCACATCTGACACCCCCAAACTGGCCCCCACCCACTCCAGTCTATCTAAAAAAATCTATTCTATTTCCCCATTCCAGAAAGATCAGTGAATTACCTCCTCACAACTTTCCTTTTTACCTAACCTTTCTGTCTCTACAGATTGTAATGTAGTCATTTACTTGATGCTAGGATCCACTTGTGAGTGAGTACACACCATGAAGATCTTTCTGTAACTGGGCTACCTGACTTGAGATGATTTTTTTCTCACTCCATCTATTTCCTGGAGATTTCATGATGGGATTACTTTCTACAGATGATTAATATTCTTGCATGTTTTCTTTATTCATTCTTAGGTTGAGGGACATCTAGGTTATTTTTAGATTTTAGATAATATTAAGAAAGCCACAATGAACGTGGTTAAGCAAGTGTCTTTGTGGTAGGATGGAGCTCCTACCTCCCAACATTGGTACCCCTAGATCTTGAGGGTAGATCGATTCCCACTTTTCTGGGGAAATTTCTTGATATGTCCATAAGCACAGCAAATTTGTGATTAAATGTCACATTCCATATTCTTGTGTTGCAGAAATCATTTTATGGCTTAAACCTATGCTCTTAATGAAGCTGTGTTGTTGGTGGGGCAGGTCTTTTGTTTTTCATAGATTTTAGGAATTTAAGGGACTAGAGCTTTACATAGCCTGGAACATTTTGTGTTTTAAGATGTTACAACTCATTTATAAGCTATTACTTACTGATTTTTACTTTGTGCTGTTATAAAAAAAATGCTAGCAGTATGTGAACTACTTTACAGTTTCAAAAGCCTTTTTTTTTTTTTTTTTTTTTTTTAGTGTGGCTGCTAGTGAATGACCCCACATGCATGTGCACATCCATAGCCATAACTGGACTTGGTAGGCAAAGAAAGATATAATAAGTAAATAATAAATAAATAAATAAATAAGGAGATATTACAGGGAGTCCTGTGAGGATTTGGGGAGAAGTAGAGAGGGATGTGAACAAGATACATTGCATTCATAATAGAATGCATACAAGAATTTTTGAAGAATACATACAAATTAAAATGAAAAACAATGACATTCATATCAAAAGAGAAGGACATGGGGAAAAGCGTATTTCTCGTACCTGCAAGTATGTAGAAATTTTCACATGGAGTCTTATTACAGTACTGTTAAAGGCACTACGTGCCAAGCAATAATGATGAAAATATTCACATGCCCAAACTTTTGATTAATCTTTCAGTGCCTATTCTCAACTTATATATTTGTATTTAAGGCTAATATATTGGTTTAGTGTTCTTAAATATATGTATTCATTTGTGTTGGTAAGGTTCATTTGTAAGGCACTTTACAGTATGTTATTAGTGTAGATGAACAATACCATATACATCTTGGTCTAGAAATGCCTGGTGGATAAAGCAGTTAGAAAGTTCATTTCAGTAAATTAATGATGATCTAAGATAAGTTAAATTCCACTACGTGTGTCTTACTTAAACATTAGCAAGTTAAAAATATACAGTTCAAAGTGGAAGTCATAGTCATTATTGGAAAAAATGAATTAAATTAATTTTTAAAGAAATGTTCATGAATATGAGTAATTTATACTTGCCCTACACTAGTATTGGGCTTTCAGAAAACCTTTTCTTGTAAGCAAGCAGAAAGGGTAGGTGAACATTATACTTTAATAATCTGTGATGATTGTGAGGATGATCAAGAAACCACTAGCTGTAAATAGGTTTAGTGGCATCTGTCCATGCTATATGATATTATTACTTATCAGGCTACATCTGCCACAGGCCTTGTGTTTCCCAATTAGGAGTAATGAGGTCATATATGAGCCACAGTTTGCCATTTGAAGGTTTGCTGCAAGGTTTGGTAATATTTCTTGAATCAAGTTCAGTATACCAAGAGGGTCTTGAGAAAGCTGTCACCTGAGGTAATCAACTCAACTCCAGTCATGATTGTATGTTATTAATGCAAAGAGAAAGATGTGAATAGGGTGACCAAATGATGAGCAAGGGTGACCAAAAATCATAAAAGACATTACAAATTATGGAAATATATTTACAATAGCATAGAAAATCAGAATCCAGGATTTCACATTTCACTTCACTAATACACTGTGCTATTATTTCTCATGTCAAGAGCTTTCACCTTATCTTGGTGAATAATTCTAAGCTAGACACTTACTTTAGGTTTCTTATTATTATTATTATTATTATTATTATTATTATTATTATTATTATTATTCTTTTTTTCCTTTCTCCTCTTCTTCTCCCTCTTCTTCCTTCTCTTCCTCTTCCTATTTTTCTTCCTCTTCTTCTTCCTCCTCTTCTTTCCCAATAGTATTAGCACACTGGTGGCTACACTGGGTGTTTGGAACACAATGTATCCCTCAGCCTTTCACAGGGTTAGCTTTTAAACACACACACAAAAAAAATGCATCGGCAGGATCTAGATCCCTTACACATATGTAGCAGATATGCAGCTTGATCTTTATGTGGGTTCCCTAAACAATTAGTCAGATACTGTCTCTGACGCTCTTGCCTGCTTTTGTATCCCTTTCATATAGCTGGGCTGCCTGGTCTGGCATCATTGGGAGAGGATGTGCCTAGTCCAGCTGAGACATGATGTACCAGGGTGGATTGGTACCCATATGGAACCTCCCCATCTCTGAGGATAAGGGGATGGGGAAATGAGGAAAGGTCTTAGAGGGTGGGACTGGGAAAAAGGAGGGAGGAGACTGTAATCAGGCTGTAAAGTAAAATTTTAAAAAATAAATATGGTAATTGGTTAGAGAATCTGTGTAGGCTGAGTCATGAGGAATGGAAAGATGAATAAAACTGCAAAGTTTGATAGTAATAAAAAAAAAAACTGAAGTTTCCAGAAAAAAACCTTCAAGAAGGAATTACTTCATAATGTAGCCAGCGTCTGATACTGCAGACAGGATGGACCCCTGCCCATGCCCCTTCCTGCCCCATAAGAAAACCTTGGTTTTATCTTTGAGAATGTTTATTACACCTAAATATTTAGAGGAGAGAAAGGAGAGAGAGAAGATACTCTGTGATTGTCAATTTACCTGTAAGTGTTGTTATTGATGTGTGACCTTTTACCTGATGTGATCATTTGTTCGTTTGTTTCTTAGAAGGAAAACCCTGAATAATGACTGGTTTATACAATGATGAGAAAAACAAAACACTCTTTAATCATGTGTCCCCTGCTTGTAACATGACCTTTTTCCATTAGGAGTTGCAATTCTCCATTAACAACTTTCAGTCTTGTTTTATGATAACTCTGTGGTTGGCTCTGAAAAGAATAAAGAATCTTGTTATATTTCCTCCTTTTTCTTGAAAAATGCATCATGAACAAATAAAGCTTAGTATTGCTTATACTGAGCAAAAATTTCTACACTGTTCTGATGATATATTCATTGATTCCATCTGTCTAATTAGAATGAGTAACACCCTTTGTTCTAGTTATCTGACCTTGATATAACAAGTTTTCTTCAAGTGCTTTCTCCCTTCCAATCTCACGGTCTTTTAATCTCCTGTTCTTTCTCCATCTTACTTTGTCTGTATTCTTTAAATGATAATATATATATATATATATATATATATATGATCATGAGTACTTTGCATAATTTATTAGACCCTTAAAATATATAAATGAAAGAACTGTTAAAGCTGAGTATTATCTACTCATTTGAAAAACCTTTATCTTGGAAGGCTTCTCAAATTGGAAAATTCTATGTTCCAAGTTACTGTGTCTGAAGCTTGATCCTCCTACAGTGTAAACCCACCAAAATGAAAGGGCATTGTGTATCCCATTGCATGTACCAGAAAGAGCCTCCCTATAATTCATTACTTGTATCTAATTCATCAATGATATGGGAAATTTTATCTCCCTTAAATGGTTCAATGTTTATCAATCTCTATAAACATTAGCATGTTATATTTTTACCAAAGAAGTTATCAGTCTCTTTCTGAATAAACACATGCTTTCCTCCAAATTGTTTACTGTAAATTAGGACAACTTTTTAAACTTGATAGTTTTTCTTGCTCATTATACAAATTGCATGTTAATAATTTTGCCATATGTCTTAGAAATTACCATAATAAATTTATCTCAGCCTTTCTAATTTTAACTGCACATGTTTTAAAAACTATGCAATTGAAATTTTGCTTTATATAGCCTCTAAATGTCAGGTTGTATTAGGAAACCTAGATTATTTAAAGGCATTAAAAATTCTCAAATGTCTCCTTTTAATACTTTAACAGTTTTTCTTAAGAAAACTGAAGATAGAACATGTGTCTATAAATCTATAGTAATTAGGGTAAATAAAAGAGTATTGTATTAAATTAAAACACCACTTAAAAACTATGTTGTCATTTAGTAGTAAATTGCTTGTCTATCATGCATATGGTCTAAGGTAAACTCTCAGCACAGCAAATCCTTAAAGAACAACAAAAACATTTGAATGTAGGCAGATTTAACTATAGAGTAATATTAGATTATATATTTATCAAATATAAGTAAATTATGTTAGTAAGGACTAATAATATAAATAAAAATTTTATGTAAGGATGAATATGCATACTACGCAGGGTTTTCAAAAAATGTTCAAAATGCCCACACATTGGTTGTTGCAAATATTAATTTATTTGATACCATTTAGAGGTACATTATTGTATTTTTTATTTCATTAGTACTCACTGAAGGGCTAAAACTATTTTTAATAATTATCACTTGCCAAAAAATGTGAAATTAGTCCCATATTATGGGAAGGCCATGTTGTATCTGTATAATGATCAGCCACACTTGGGAGTATTGTAATCGAAAGCAGATAATCACTGCTAATATTTTTAATATTTATGATTGTGTAAAGGGACTATGACATGGAAAGCTGGAGAAACGGCTCAACAGGTAAGAGAACCTACTATGCAAGCATTCTGAGTTCAACTCTCCCGCACGCATGTAAAAGACATGAATGCTAATACCCCCCACTACGGTTGAGAGCTTGGTGCAAAAAGAGGACCACTGGGGTTGTTGGCTGCTAGCCTTTGGCCGGGTTCAACAATGTCTCAAATAAATATTGAGGTTCTTCTCTGGCCTCTGCATGCACCGACACATAGATATATGCATCACACATACATTTTGTAAGAAAAATGAAGCAGAGGAACAGACAGAATGAATACAAACAGGCGATACTTCTTTAGTGGACCAGTGAGAGGTGCCAATCTTTTTGTGGGATAAGACTGAGTGTTCTTAAGAGTGGTTAGAAGACAGAGAGAGAGAAAGAGAGAGAGAGAGAGAGAGAGAGAGAGAGAGAGAGAGAGGGAGGGAGAGAGAGAAAAGAAGAAGAAGAAGAAGAAGAAGAAGAAGAAGAAGAAGAAGAAGAGAAGAAGAAGAAGAAGAAGAAGAAAAGAAGGAGGAGGAAGAGCAGGAGGAGCAGGAGGAGGAGAAGAAGAAAAAGAAGAAAGAGGAGGAGGGGCAAGGGAGGACAGAGAGACAGAGGTTGTAGGATGGAGTGGGAGGGAGATAGTTACACATAAGTTATGGTTGCATCTGTGCTTTGATTGGAAACAGGGTGGGTGATTTCTGACAAACAGGCATATTGCTTCTGCAGGTGGAGTGGAACAGGCAGGCTGGGTTCTGGGCCACTCTTTTTGGGTAGGGGCTATTATCCAGTACAGCCTGTTTTAATTCCTTATGACTATTACCCAACATATTATATGCAAAAGGAAACATAAAAAGTATAAATATACATTGGATGCCAATATGTCTGTAGGTGCAAATAACTTACATATTTTGATACTTTTTGTTTAATAATAACATTTTTCAATGAAGAAACTGTGATCTAACTAAAATTTAAGAGACTCTTGGAGTGTTATTTCTTTATCTTGGATTTATTTCTCCTGAAACCTTATCCATTATGGGAATGTGTCTCAGAAACACGTAGGTGGGGATCCTGTGTGATTTCCTCTTTGTGGAGAAATGATAAATGTCATTTCTCAACCTAGCCATTAGATTGGTTAGTAGAATCCTGCTCACCTCTATAAACCATCTGAACCCAACAAGGAGAAAAACATTTTGGGTAACTCAATGGTCCAAGATAAGGAGAAACCACATGGAACTAACCAGAAGACCAAGCATGACTACAAACAGCCAGATTCTGCATAGTTTCCAGCAACTGACTCAGCCCGCACACAAGCAAACAGTATGTGTTTATGTATTCCAAGAAGACTTTCTGGTTGTCTGCTGTATTATATTCCAGGGTAGTGCACCATTGTGTTATTTTTACCTCAATAACTTTTCATAGAAGACAATATTAACGAATCATAACCCAAATTAGAAAAATATCTAGGAAAAAATGTTTTGCGATGTACAAAGATGAACTGTGCCATCTGTTGTTAACAGAAGAATCTCTGAAATAGATGTGTGGTTCCTTATTACACACACCAATTGAGACAGCCACAGCTCACTGACAACATGCTGCTGCAAGGGAGCATCCAACAGCACAAGTGCTGGTTGTTTTTGTTGTGCTGTGTTTTGTTTTGTTTTTCTCCTTCTTGTTGTCACTGCTGTTATTGTGGCTTCTCATACTTGAATTTGCTTAATGAATTGAGAGCTCCATGCCAGAATTAAAAAAAAAAAAAATGAAAGTAAAAGCATTAACAACATACAATAAAAATTTCCACAAAACAAATAAATCCATTCCCAGCTGCTTATGTGTTCTGCACTGGCCTTTCAAACCCTGCCACACCCTATCTCTCTCTGTGCACACGCTCTATCAAAGGGGACAAGGGCTAGGGACGGATTAGCCACATTGACATATATGCAATCCCGCTAAGAAGTTTTTGTCTGGCTGCATTCATATGAATCTACCAAAAAGATGACTTTATATTTCAGCTAATTTTCAAGTTCAAACTTTTCTATGGCTCAAGGAAAAGAATACAGAACTTGATATGTACTAAAATGTGGTTGAAGGTATTTTACAGAAGGCTTTATATTCTGTGTGTTTTCTGTTTACTTACTTCCTGGTTTAAAATACAGATCACACACAAAAATAACACATGTTGGTTTCATGGCTTTCTTTACCGTGGAAACCTAAGTTAAATGGCTTTGGATAAATTATAAATGTTATCAGTACACATTGTTCGGTAATTTACAAAACCAGAGAATACTATCAATATTTTTAATGCAAAATTCAGTAAGTGATGATAACCTCTATTTCTATGTTTGTGTATCCTCCTTTTCCCCCTAGATAAATCCATAATAGCTGCTATCATGATGCTCACTGAAGAAAAATAATATATAACATTATATTTAAATTTACCTCGTATCTGTTTGCTCCACTTTATAAAAACATACTAACATGAGTTCTTTTGCCATGAATGCCCAGTTAATTTCAAGTGCTTATTCTTCCATTACTATCCATCGGATTCAGTCTAGTAAGCCTTAGAAGACATCCCTGATAGAGTGAGAAATAGCTGCTAAATTAAATTGAATGATTTACTTAAAATAAATAGTACATATTCAATAATATTGGCCATAATTAATAATTTTGCAAGTCAGAAATCACTACAAATTTTAAAAACTATGTAAAATGAAAGGAAGTGTTGATTCATAATAAGCAAACCTCAGTTATAATGCTGTCAGTGAATTTGGAAGCAATAGGCAGCATTTTCAAGGCAAAATTTTTACTACCATAAACACTAATCCTAGGACTTTATATAATGCTCCTCTTAGAGATGTAAAAAAAATTACCTTGTTATTCACAAAATGATTAAAGGCAGTGACAGTGGATATTCACAAAAAATAATGAAATAAGATGACTACAGTCTTTCATATATCAGAAACGTAGCAAATCAATCAAAACTAAAACCCTGAAATATTTGAAACCTAAATGTGAAACTTTATTTTTTAAAAAATTGAGTAGTTGAATAATCCTTAATTTTAACAGCCCCTCTAGGATGAAGTCAATAGCCAGCTAAAGTTTTGGCCAACTCTCAGTTTTACCAATGGACCCAATGACATCAAGACAGTAACAGGACCTATGTTGTTTCTAAACTTTCTAGGAAGCAAGGTTTTCTTCTGCTGTAATTTTCAAGAATGTGCTAAGAATGCTTATTTTTACTATTGCACGTAGTCTCTTGTGGGCAATGATGCTGTTTTAAGAGTTGAAAGTCATTTACGACTTCATTTAATTATTTTACCTTATAAATCTATAGAATCATATCTATCTGTTAGACGTAGGATATATATTTTTTTCTGATAAACTTAGACTAGTATTTGACATGTCCATGATTTGCATCAATATACAAAATTCTAAACCATTAAATTAAAAATAACCTTCTTTGTGAGTAACAATTAAGGCCTAGAGTTAAAGAGTAGGTTCAATCATCTACCTTTTGTTCTACCCTCCCTCTATATTTCTATATTCCCTTTTCTTTATCTTCAGCTCCTAATTCCTTACCTACAAATGAAAGATAAAGGAAAAGAGAGAGGTCCCTGTGTCCAACCTAGTTTCCTCTCTGTATAAGACCAATAATAACTTATAACTACCTCCCAGTAAAAAAAAAAAAAAAAAAAAAAGCATCTGTAGATCAAGAGAGCAAACAGAAACCTACCCACCACACCCTCCCATACCATCTGTTTAAAATGTTATTACTTCATATATTTTTAAAATCTTCATTATAATTCATCACTAAAATTATAACACTGTGGCAAACAAAAACATTACTAAAGTAACTTAAATGTATTTGTAAATTAATTTTTGAAAGAAATTATCTCAACTATTTCCTAAAATAACTGCTAGCAATTATAGTTTAACGTTACGAATACCCAAAAGAATCTCACAAAGAGACAGAAACATCTTGGATTTGTTTGAGTATAACATATCTTCTAAGATATCCTTCATTTTTTCTCTCTAATTGAGTTTATTTTAGTTATTCAGAAAGTTTTATATAGAGAAACAATAATCTATAGATGTTTATAAAATGGGATAAATATAATATGAATACAATTTAAAGTTAATTAAGTAGCTATCACATTATTTTTATGTTAAATTAACTAATCATTGAGATGCCTAGGATACACCCTACCTCATAAAATGTAATCAATAGATGTTGCCTGTGCTTAAATTATTCTGGGCAAGTTTTCTAATCTTTAAACTATCATCTTGGGACAATGAAATAATTGGAATTACATAAAGGAGCGTTCAAGAATGTGAAGAACAAGCTTTGATTGTCAACCTTCAGCTGGGTTTGACTGTTTTAGAGGCAGTGACTTTGCTCAGGGTTTCAAAGGCTCTTTGTTTGAAAGCATGCTCTGATTTTGTTTTCATTTTCCTAACGCGACAATTTTGACTGTGCCATATCAGCTTTGATCTAGGTTGAAAGTTTTGAGCTGCATGTAGACATCTTTTTCCTTATTTCATTTTTTTCTTTCTATTTTTATTATTGCTTAGTAAGGACATTTCACCTGGTTATCACAGAAGTCTGCTCTGAATGAGTAATACATAATGCTTTTCCTCCTAAAAACATCTTTGAAGAAACTTTACATGCCTTTCTTCTATATGCTAGAATGTTTCCTGGACTCTGGCTGCACAAGTACGTCTCATCCCTCCAGACTGCTGTCTCTCAGTCAGAGACTCACTACCTGCCAGGAAGAGCAAAGCTGTGGGCTGGCTTAGTGCGGTCTACGTCTGTGGCTTGTCACAGTTTCTGGTTTTGTCACATGTATCATAATCAAGTAACTCCTGCTGAAGGAAATAAAAATGAGGAATATGAAGGAAATTGTTTTTAAGACATTCAAATGTAGTTCAGAGCAGCTCACCACACAAGTTAATGCCTTTTCTTTTGGGGAGTGAAGAAAAGGCTCAGTGGTTAAGAAACATTTTCTGGCAGAAGAATGAGTTAAGATAAAACACATCCACAACACCTGTAACTTCAGTTCCAAGAGATCCAACATCATCTGGCCTCTACAAACCACCTACACATGTATGGCATGCAATCACACATGCATACATGTACACACACACACACACACACACACACATGCTTTATCAAATTTAAACATTGTATCTAGTTGTTAAGAAATTTAAATAGTAATAAGTATGTGTTTCATTCTAGTAATTTTTTTCATTCTCTGCTCTTACATTATTTTAAGACTACAGCATAAAAAGGTTAGGCTCAATGGCCATAAATGTGAACAAAGCAATATGCACACAAGAGATCTGAACATATTTTATAAAGTCCATTCAAAACTGCAGCCTTGGAAGTCTAGTCAGTAAATGCAATGGAGCCTGTGCTGAATTAATGAGCAGAAGTTGTGGTCAAGAGAACAAATTGCTTAATCACTTTACATCAAAAAAACAAAACAAAAACAAAAAAGATTGAGAAAACTTTCCAGTACAAGCATGGTTTTCTCAGACATGACAAAGAAATATTTTAGTACAAAGAAGAAAAGCAATGGGCATGTCAGGAAAGACATGGAAGTCACCCCAGCATCTCTCAAAGGAGGTGTAGGCTTACATAGAAGCTCTGTATCCTAAATAAGATGGAGGGTTCCATAGTATCATAATAGAGCAGTTAGGGTCAGATTTGGGGAGACTGGGACTTAGCGTCCCATGTCTGACTAGTACTGGATATGCTGAAAGAATATATAAAATACCTGGAAAGAGGCTATTAAACCTACAGGATCTGTGGTTAGCCTAAGAAGTTTATAGATTGAATAACAGGGGCCAGGGCAGGCCCAGCTACATAAAGAAATTGATTATGCATACTAAAACAGGAGGATAAAATGCAGATGAAGTGAACTGGGTCTTAGAGCAGTGGTTCTCAACATGTGGGCCATAACCCTCTTGTGCTCACATATCAGGTATCCTGCATATCAGATATTTATATTACAATTCATAATAACAACAAAATGACAGTTATAAAGTAGCAACAAACTAATTTTATGGTTGGAGGGTCAGCCACACATGAGGAGTTATATTAAAGGGTTGCATCATTACAAAGATTAGAGAAGACCACTGGAAAAGTAGAAATGGCCTCAAGAGGAGCTTATGCTGCCTCTATTCCTGCCTCAACTCACTTCTCCATGGGGAACTCAGCCCTCAGCACTGCACAGATCACTATGTTACTTGGGTTTATCAATTCCATTTTGTGTTTTGAGACAGAACCTCTCTGTGTTGCTTTGGCTGCTCTGGACTTGCTTTGTAGGCCAGGCTGGCCTCGAACTCACAACAATCCTCTATCTCAGCCTCCCTAAGTGCAGGATTAAAAACATGCACTGCCAAGCCAGCTCAATTACAGATCTTAAATCTATTGCTTAATTTGGCATGGAAGGAGTTAATTATGTGCTATCACTATTTGGGTGAAAATTATATTTAGATTCTAAAGAATATTCCTATTTAAGGAGAAGCAATTTGCGACAGAAGTCACACTCTCTCTATCTCTGAGGATAACCTTCTAGTTCTCCTCAATTTTATGATGTGATTTTCTTTTCTGAGGCTCAAACTGTGGGACCAAAATTTTCAGGTATTACTCACATGTAAGGTAGATCATGTCAGTAGCCAGAATATTATGTTTATTATACCTGTGTCAGATAGTGGAAGAGACTAACTGAAGCACACAGTGTTAACATCAGTTACTAGTTTGTGTCTGCTAAGCTGATTTATTTATACCAAGGCAGCTATCACCTTTGAATTCTAGCTTAACTATGGATCCCTGATGCTTTGCAAACAGCACTTTCATTGCAGGCTGATGCCTATTGAAAGCCATAGATGATGTCAACTCGGCAGTGACCTATGAAATTTATGACAATGGAAATGCAGTGAACAGAGGTAAATGTTGCCCTCGTACCTCAGGAGATGACAGAAATTTTAATCAGCAAATTTTGATACTTTCTATTTAGAGGCTAGGCATAAATCAGTCCATCAAAATGGAGTTGGCTTTTGTGGAATACTGCTTAACTCTAATACAAAAATGATAGTCGAGATTTCAAAAAAAAATGTGACAGACAAAAAATGAATACACATCCATATATTATCTGGAGAAGACCTTGTCAGTACTAAATATTATGAGCATATGAGCAAAGTTTGATATAGAACTTATTTCCAACAGTTTATGAAAAGTAACTCTTATTAAGAAGAGTTCCTACAAAACTCTTTATTTACAGGATGCAGCCAAAATAATAGTGCTTTTTAAATCCATGCCATTTATCTTTTATTTGGGACTTTAAAAATGTAGCATATGTACATAGTTTTAAAAAATGAATACGACTCAAGTACAGTGTTAGGTGAAATAAGCCAGTACCATAAAACAAATGTTGCATCTTTTCTCTCATATGTAAAAGTTGGAAACTCCATGAGAACGAGGCACAGGAGGATGAAAGAGAGTGGATAGGAAAGAGTGACAAGATAAATGAATGCACTTAAAGCACACGAGTGATGGAAACACCACAATGAAAACACTAACTCTGTATCATTGCTGTATGTTAACGATGGAAAAGGAAATGACCTGCAGCTACAAATCAATTACATCTTAGAGACTTATTCTGTGGATAATCATAAGAATGTGTGGATTAGGCTCTGTAATGTCTGTATTTTTAAAAACCGAAAGTATATTCCCTTGCAGAATGACTGGGGGACACAAATAGCAGTTCTTATGGCAGAGAGTTCCATTCTTTCTCTCAGCCAGTCACATTAAAACAAGGGGAATGATGTGTGTATGTGCCCCATATTCACTAAAGTACCCTAGATTTCCTTTCAGCTCTCTTGACCCTTTTCAGTGAAGTTCATCAGAGCACTGTTAGAGATTCACCGTCCAGATGGAACGAGAAAAAAAAATGGCAGCATGATTTCATTTCCCACTTTCAGTTTTAAGTGTGTGGCAGACTATTTTTTGCCTAATTTGCTTAAAGTACCTAATTTTGGTCCTTTGAAAATTAAAGGAAGCATTTAACGTGTTTTTTCCTCCTGAGACCTTTTCAGCAATAGCTATTTAATTATTCCTTGTGGTAAAAATTAAATAAATAAATAAAACCACAGTTTTTAATTAAAAAAAAAAAAAGGCCACATTGGGAGGACTTTAGGGCATCAGCCAGTTCTAAGTTATATGAAAGAAACATATCTATTAGGGAAAAGGAAATGGATTTTTAAATCGACATGAAAAAGCATTTTAATTCATGAGCTCCTCAGTACACAGAAGGGACACACTGGGGCTGTTGTCTGTATTTATGGTCTGGATGCCTTGTTTCCAACCATTTGGTGGTTTTATCCTCAGTAAGTGGGTATGATTGTGCATTCATGTGTATATGAAAACAAATGCTTAGTTTCCCATTTGTATATTTTGTACCAGCTAGCTGATGTGCAATACATAGTATTCAATTGCTTGTACTCTCATCACAGCTTTAAATTAAGGCTTGGAACCAAAGGTATTGCTTTTTAAATACACATATGAAGTCATATACCTGGCAGTTTATAACATCAACATAGCCACACTAACTTGGACCAAAACCTTTGTTTTATCAACAGAATACCTATGGTCTCTCCCTCTGAATGGACTACAAGCAGGAGTGGTAGTAAGCTTACATGTCCAGAAAACTGTACTTTTTTTCAACTTTTCTCTTGATAATATTAAAACATTTGCCTTTATACATTTACCTGAAAGATTTAGTTGGTTTCATCTACCTTCTGAAATAAATACACCTTTACCTTAAACTCATACACATAAAACTTAAAGACAGAAGGAGATTTGCCATTTACAAATGAAAATTTGGCCTTTAGAGACATTTTCGGGATAGCCTACGACTTTATATTTATACATTATTTACTTATCCTTGCACCATGTTCTATGTTTCCTATGTTTGAATATTCCTGTCACTGAGTATGGGAGTTCACGTTTTAAAGCTGTAACATTTTTTTAATCCTGTGCAAACTTGGACCAATCAGTAGGGCTATATGCTTTCAAGATAGAATTTTACAAATGTGTTTCTGCATGTTTTGTGTAAACAGACACACTTTGACATTTTACCATAGCCATTTTTTTCCAAGTTCATTTGCCCAGCAAACTTCTTTAAAGAATAATTTCCCCTTTTAGAGTAGAGGGAAGATTTGATGCCCAGTAGAATAAACATATAAATATTGGGCAGGTTTGATTGCTGTCAGTTACATAATGTAAGGATTTTAAAAGCTCAGAGTCCCGCAGATGCACTAAGGCATATGTACCATCAGCCTGGTGATGTGCTAGCCTGTGATGTGGAGCTAACAGAAACCAAGACTATCATATACCTTATCATAGTCATCTACTGTCGCATACTTCTTCTACCTACTCCATGTATCCCAACCTCCGGTGTGAATCCATATAGTTACAGTCTCGTTTGTCAGTGAGGTGGAGTCACACTCACTTCATTTCCCTGAACACAAGTTATGACATTCTTAAAGTTTTACAGCTGCACCAAACTTTAATACTGTTACATTTTCAATGCTTTAGTCTATCTGATTATATGTAATAATGCAAAATTAATTTCTATTTCATTGATTCATTGTGAAGAGTTATATTTTCCTAATTAATTAGCTATTGGGGTTTCTTCATCTGTGAAATGCCTATTATCTGAATCATTTTGCTACTGAATTCTGCATCTTGTTTACTTATAAGAATTTTAATATATTAAAGTTCTCTCTGTGTGGAACAAAAAGTTATTAAAAGCTCAGGTTCACACATCCCTTTTTAAGAGGAATGTTAATGACATCAACCCTTTAAATATGCAATTTTATTAACTTTTGGGGAGATTTGATCATATTTACCCCTACCTCTCCTGCTAAATCCTCTGAAATTTCCACGTAGCCCTACTCCTCCCAACTTTTTGTTTTCGTTAAAAATACCCAACAGAGTACAGTTGGTGCTGCCCAAATGTTAATGGGTGTGGTGTTTAACTATCAGAGGTTACAACCTTAATGAATAGATTTGCTCTCATTCTCCTAGAAGCTACCAACCGTCCGTAGCTCCTCTGTCTGTGGTGGGCTTTCACAATCTTCGATTCCCCTTCTGCAATGGGCTCAGAGTCTTGAGAAGGGACAGAACACATAGATGTACTATATGTGGTTGAGTAATCCTTTAACACTTATTCTCTGCATTTGGATTTGTTGTGAGCTTCTGCTTTACCCATAGTGATATTTATCTTTTTCTTTGGTCTTTTTATTACTCCTGTGTATTTATTTATTAAATTTTAATATTACTATATCATTTTCTTTTCCTCTTTCCAACTCCTCCCTTATATCTGCACCCTTTATCTTGCTCTGATCCGTGGCCTCTAGCTTCTTTTTTATTGAAGGTTAGTTTGGGTCTTGTTTTGGCAGCCATGTTGATGAGACTTCATGGGTCTAGCTTCTCTGACCTTCTTAGGAAATGAAATCTCACAGTAGACATTATATTTTGTCCTCTAAAGTTAAGCATTTGCACTTCTGGGGACTGAATATTAGGTAAGCATCTATACCTACTTTCAGTCTGTACAGAAACCTTTTCAAGAGCAAATTCTTTTCTCTCTTCTATGAATAGAGCTCAAGGGTTGCATATGAGACAGCCTTCTTTTAATTTGACTGATTTGTTTGTTGTTTGTGAGACAAAATTAATTAAAAACACTAACAGCATGCATATTGGAGATTTCCATTTCTAAAAGTTTAACAGGAACAGTACAAAAACAGTAGGAGTCCAAGTTATATAGATAGGCCAACCCACCTTTAGAGAACAAATACACATGTTTGTGAATGCATGCACACATACACATATAGGCACACATATATAGTATTTGTATACAATATATGTACAAATATGTGTACATATAAATGATTCATGCATATATTTGTAGAGAAACATGAAAGAAAATTACCATGAGAAATTGTGAAGAAGCAGAAATCCACAATCCATGTTAGTAAGTGGAATTCCTACTCAAATAATTGTTGCCCTCAGCTGTGCACCATCAAGACAAACTTGAACTTTGATTCTTAACACTTTGATGCAAACAAAAATAGAACCTAAGACCAATGGACTAGGGAATTTTTCCACCTTTATCCGGACTATCAAAGGGTTTCACAGTCAAAGGAAAAGTGAATGGCATTTTTTAATGCCCTTAGGATCATGTCAGAACAAAGCTATGTATCTGAAAGACTATTTCTTTGTCTTCAGCCCCAAACAGTCCTCTGAAGGAGAATGTTAAGTTACATGATCAGCACATGGGAAAAATAACTAAACATATGAAGGACATATATTACCATAAGCAAGAGTATATATAATATATTTCAGATATGGACAGTAACAAACATTATTTTAAATAAACTATGTCTATTACCTATCATATGTCTAGCATCTATATTATTGGATTAAGAAAAATAAAGGAGAATGGGATAATGCAGCAAAATAAGTAAAAATAACACAAAACATACTTTGCAATAGTAAATCATTCTATCATTTCTATCAAGAACTGTAATGAATTAGATGCAATAACTTAATTAACAAAAATTTAAACTGTTAGTAGAAGACATTCACATGAGTCAGAAATACAGAGAGATGGTATGTGATGAGGGACTATGAAATATATATATACATTTATATATATGTGTGTGTGTATACATATACATATATATACATATATACATACATGGGGAGAGGAAATGACAGAAGTTGAGAGATTGAGAGAAAGACTAGCTGGTTCCATATCTATGTTGACAAGTCCCCAGTCTCAATTACTAAATGTTGGGTTTTTTGTTTGTTTGTTTGTTTGTTTGTTTATACTTGTGACTAGGTAATATTCAGTATTTTTCTCATTTTAATTCTAAACTATTTCAGTATGTGAACATTATTAATAAAGAATCTTATCAATTTTTGTTTAGTTTAGTTGTATGTTCAATCAAGTTCTAGCCTAGTAATAGTTTCACTATTAGTGTGGAAGTTTGTTCAGTTTCTCCATCTAAAGGAAACTTATTCTTCAGCAGAATTCCTAATGTTGAATGATTCCTGACTACTGGGTACTGGGGGACAAATGATATTGGAAGTATCATTACAAAAATTAATGAATTTGTTTTATGTATGAGTAGTTTTCCTATCTTAATTTCACTTCTAGATTAATATTGAATTTTAAAATTCAAATTGAACACTGAAGAAAATTACTTTAAAATATCTTTGAAAAATATCTGGAAGAGTCTTTAATAAAAATCATATTGTTAGTTACTAATTTATATAACTTGTGTAAAAATGTCTGAGCAAGGCTGGAGGATGTACCTCAGAAAAAGATTACTTGCTATCCTGTGTGAAGCCCTGAGTTCAGTACCTAGTGCCCCTCCCCCAAATATTCATAAACTTATCTGAGTATCCTGTGTTCCCTGTAGGGTGCTGTGTGACACTCATCCCTTTTCTAGATGGCTAGAGTCAGGTTTTAAACCTCTTTGTTCAACTGGAAGAACTTATTTCAAGGTCACTGGCATGTCCATCTTCCTGAATCCAATGGCAGATACCTCACCTTCCTCTCACTCACTACCAAGCCTCATTCTCACCATGCTGCCCTCGGATGACTTAGCTATGGATCTTTCCCACTCATATTTGATGTGTCACTCTTGATCTCTTTCTTACTTAAAATTTGAAATTGCACCTATGACTTTTGGAAATCATTTTATAGTGAGTTTAATTTCAGTCTTCATTTCTTCTCTGTTTTCAATGGACATAAAGAGCTAAGAAAATAGTCGTGTCTGTGTTATAACTCTGATACCTGTAACTCTTTCTGGAAACTCTTAGGTATACAGTACATATGCTTGATGATATGGTAAAGAAGTTGCAGCTG
This sequence comes from Acomys russatus, assembly GCF_903995435.1. Taxonomy (NCBI): domain Eukaryota; kingdom Metazoa; phylum Chordata; class Mammalia; order Rodentia; family Muridae; genus Acomys; species Acomys russatus. The sequence continues at coordinate 76,603,972 of NC_067137.1, read as the reverse complement.
TTCAAGAATCTAGTAAACCACCAACAATTTGTGTAAGACATTATTATATACACCCTTCTTTAAATATCAAATGGTGGTTTTTAAATGTTCTAACTCTCAATGTGAAATGACTCATTGAAATCAATTGAATCTATTTAATTAACCTCTGATTATTTTGCAGTTATCAAAAATATCTGTAAAATGTAACACTTTATAAAACATATGTATATAATACAATGTGTTTAATAAACTTCTACAATGAAGTTTATTACACTTTCAAACCGAATACAATAATTTTTATTTCAGGCTGGACAGCAACGTTGGTGGGAACAAGAGATTAAAATAAATGGTAATATTCAAAAAGGAGAACTAATTACATATAACTTGACTGAACTAATTAAACCAGAGGCCTATGAAGTCCGACTGACTCCTCTCACTAAATTTGGTGAGGGAGATTCAACAATTCGTGTAATTAAATATACTGGTAAGTAGTTCTTTTTTTTTTTACAAACATTTATTTATGTATGAAATTACGTGGAGTAATTATTCTTAAAGTATCCACAAAGTAAAAATTAGCATATTCTGCAGATTGGTAAGGATGAGATGAAAACAATCAAACAAATAATTTAAAACATCTTAATCATCACAAAAGTTAATATCAGGTTACAAAGGTAGAGATATTGAACAAGCCCTCAGTGAAAACTGAGCCCCTGGGTCAGGTCAAAAACTTCCCTTTGTTTTCACTGCTACCTCAATCTATGTTTTAAATGTTTTTGTTTTGTTATGTTTGTTTGTTTGTTTTTCTGTTCACTCTTCTTTCCTTTCCTTTCTTTTTTATTTTCTTTTCCTTCCTTCCTACCTTCCTTCCTTCTTTCCTTCCTATTTTTTCTGTATTTTTGTTTAAAACTTCTGCCATTAAAGTTTTGGACTTAAGACCTATTTTTATGTGATTTTAAATAAGATTTTCATGGTGGCTTTAAGGTTTTAGAAAATTGAGATGTATGGAGAATCCTGTCCTCAGATGAAGTTACTCAATATCTTACAATATCGAGTGCTTTTTTAGACTAATAAATATTGATATAATCATGAGTCAATATTTTACATTAGGTATCATTGTGTATGTAATACTATTAACATGGAGTTTGAAAGCTGCTCAATATATAGCTCACCATTTCTCCAGTATTTTATTATAAAGCTAATGTGCTTCACTGCCGTAAAATCCTGCAGTCTAGAACTGTTTGCTCTGTCCTCTTTAACACTGGTAGCTCCAATATTCTTAATGTCTCTGTGGTTTCTCCTTTATCCGGATGGTAAGTAGTTAGAAACAGCAAGAAGCTTTCAGAACCAACTTATTTTACTTACCAATACAATTAAGCTTTGAAGTGTCTTTTGCAATCTGACAGCATGTTTCTCTTTATGGTTGGTCCAGTGACAAAACCAGCATCACTGTTTTTTCAAGTGTTGGAGGGCATCCTGGGTTTTTTTTGTAATGATGATGATAGCCATATGGTTTATTTTTTTCAGGTTGCTAATATTTAATGGGTGTGTGTGTGTGTGTGTGTGTGTGTTAGTAATAGATTGCTTTTATAAAGCATATCTAGAAAATACTTCTTCACTATTTCAATGTCACAGTGAATAAAAGTAGAAGTTTGAATTTGAATTAAAAGTTGATTCAGATCTGATTTCTAGAACTGATGGCTCAAAGGGAGTGATGCGATTAAATGTAATTGTTCTCTGAATGTATACTAACAAGATTGGTATTGTATTGTTTGACATTTTTATGGTATTCAAAGCTATAATAGTCAGTGAAAATCCCTGCCTTCAAAACTGCAAAGCAGTTTTCTTCAGGATGAATGAAATTGCTACTTAAATGCTGTTGAATATTTCACCTTTGTATTAACTATTTTCCCTCTGGCTTTTATGTTATCTCTTTTTATCTAAGGTTTATACTTTCAGTGCCTAATTTATAAGACTGTAATTTCTTTGATGATGGAGGCATTAGGGATCATGCATTAGCATTCATTACTTACAAAAATGACTATATTCAGACCCAGAAAGTTTTGATTTCTTGCAAAGTTAAGCAACTGTGGTAACGCTGGATGGGCCTAGCATCCACCTTTCTGTAACAGAGTATCTTTGGATCTTTATCCAATGTTTGGAAGATTATTACTTTCCTTAATAAGCTACAAAATTTTGAAAAACAGAAAATAGCTATCATTTTAAGTTCTAAGTTTTGAACATTTTCATGATGTTCTTAAGTATATATACTAAAACATTAAGCATTATAATTTAAATCAACTTCTATTAGCCTATTGAATAATTTCTTGAATTTCTTAATTCATCTAGATTACAGATTGTTTTACCAACAACCTCTGTGTGATTTCTGGGTTTGTTCTGGGTAAGATATAAAGGGTTAGCAATGCCATTCCTTGGAAAATGAATGACTTCCCTATGCTCCTTAACTTGGATGTTGTGGTACTTTGAAATTCTTAGTAAACTGCACTCTGTCCCATAGAACAAAATGGATTGTAGACACATTTTTCCACTGCCATCATGAGGCTTAAAAGAAACAACAAGACTCCAAGTAAATGCTTCTATTTACAAATGATATTTAAACTTTGCTAACATTATTCTTTCTTTTTTCCAGCACCTGTAAATCCTCATTTGAGTAAGTATATAATTTTCACTTGAAAAAATCATTATTGCATAGTGAAGAAAAATGGATTTTATATAAATAGACAAAACTTAGATAAAGATTGTTCCTACTTGATATAAAACAATGATTTTAAAATTGTAAAATTGTCACTGTATAATAACATCAGTGACTATGATATAAACACAAATAATTTAATACCGATAATTAATGTTCATACTGTTAACTAAATAAGAAAATATGGAGTCATTTCTGCAAACTGACTAACATTCATTGTTCTGTAACTAAGCAGTTAATTTTTCTTTTTTGTGGGGTATCATTTCAGTGTTTCATTTTGTTGTCATGTTTCTTTGATTTGATTCTTGGATTTGTTGTCTTTTCCTCATGAATATAAAGGTTACTTACTAAAGCCATTTATTATAAAATAATTATTTTTGTTAATGCACGTCTGTGTATAATTGCATATAGGGTGTGCATGTTGGAGTACAAATGTGACATTTTACATCTGTGGATGTCAGAGAACAACCTTCAGGACTCAATCCTCAGCTCCAACAGTAGAATTCTGAGTTTTAATTGAGGTCACCATGTTTATATTGCAAATGATTTTAACTAAAGATCCATCTTCCCGGCCTTTGATCATTTATTACATCTGCATTTGCTAAAGGCAGTGTTTCGCTATGTAATCTAGAGTTACTAGAGCGTACACTCATCATCCTCTCTTCATAACCTAAGTACAGATATTTCACACATGCACCACCAACACTGGCCATAAATCACTAAAATTTATGTAAATTTAAGTTCCAATATATTTGTTCTCGTTTTGATTTTGAATTCTGATTCTTGCTTTACATTAAATTTTATAAATAGATCATGAAGAGTCATACATATACCTGAAAATTAGTCCCATACATAAGCATCCCCATATACATTACATAGTAGAAGGAACCATGTGTCCCATAGTGTAATAAGGATACCATCCATCCCGGAATAAGGCGTGGCTATGGAGTCTGCAGTTGGGAAACAGGGATAAATGAATGCTGGTGCTCATCCAGTTCTCCTTCTCCCCTTTTATTCAGTCATTGTTTCCAGACTATGAAATGGTACCACCACATTCAGGGTGGATTTTCCTTCTTTAATTAAACCTCTATTTTAAAACCCTAAGGAATACACCCAGAAATTTGTCTCCTAGGTGATTCTAAATACAGACAGGTAGACAATGGAGACGTCACACATCCCTGTCTCTGGCAAACCACCTTGAAATAAGAAGAGGAGTCACTATGAAAACCTGATCATAATAACAGTCCATGAGACCACTTTATTTTTAATGTAAGGCTAGTTTTCGCAAGCTCTAAGGAACTGCATAAGAGGATAGGTTATGCAAGAAGGTCATGGAACTCCAGACTTCTTATTCCTAATTTGTTAAATTTTTTCTTTACCATATTGGAATAGATTCAGGGGGACAAAAAGAAAACAGTATTTTGATGGAGATGATAGAATACAGAGTATTTAAATGATCTTTATTTCTATGTATCTCTTTGTCTTAGTTACATTTCTATTGCTATGAAAAGACAGCATAACCAAGGCAACTGATAAACATTTAATTTGAGGTTCATGGCTCCAGTGGTTAATATAGCCCATGAATGTCATGGCCGGTATCATGGTGGCAGGCAGGCATGGTACTTAAGCAGTAGCTGAGAGTTTTCATCCAATCCATAAGCATGAGGCAGATGAGATGTGGCACACCAACTGGAATAGCATAGGGGTTTGAAACCTCAAAGCCCACCCTAGTGGCACACCTCCTCCAAGAAGGCCATACTTCCTAATCCTTCCCAAACAGTTCCACCACCTGAGAGCTAAACATCCAATCATATCAAACTGTGGGGCATCCTCATACAAACCACAGCAGTCTTTCAAGTGAGAAAATCATTCTATAATCTGAAAAATCACAAAAAGTGAAGGTGTAGCCAATCATCACATTTCTGTCTTTTAGAAACTCCTAGACCTCTTTTTGCATATTTGTGAGATCTTTTAATATCTAATATTACACTTACTTTTGCTAAGTTTAAGTGGCTCAGTGAATGTGCATTATCTTGTAAATATTCCTTATTTGAATAAACGATATGAATAGTCTTTTTGCATATATATGTAATAAACTAATTTAATGTGTTAGAATAATAATATAATTATTCAAACATGTTAAAAAGTCATTGAACGTAATTTTTAAAAATGTTCTCTTCAGGAGTTTTTAAAATTTGTATTTATTTCATGTATATGGATGATTTGCCTGTATGTATGTATTCTATGTGGGTAATGTGTCCTCAGAAGCCAGAAGACAATGTTAGACTCCCTAGGACTGGATTTTCAAATGGTTTTGAGCCAATATAAGTGCTGAGAATTGAACTAGTCCCTCTGAAAGAGCAGCAAGTGATTTAACCACTGAGCTGTTTCTCCAGTCCCCATTATACTTAACTTTATTTATTTTTAATATATTTTATTAATTTATTCATATTACTTCTCAATTGTTATCCAATCCCTTGTATCCTCCCATTTCTTCCTCTCTCCCATTTTCCCCTACTCCCCTCCCCTATGACTGTGACTGAGGGAGACCTCCTCCCCCTGTATATGCTCATAAGGTATCAAGTCTCTTCTTGGTAGCCTGCTATCCTTCCTCTGAGTGCCACCAGGCCTCCCCATCTGGGGGCATGGTCAAATATGGGGCACCAGAGTTCGTGTGAAAGTCAGATCCCACTCTCTACTCAACTGTGAAGAATGTCCTGTCCATTGGCTATACTTAACTTTAAATAACATATAAGCATAACTTTTGCATGAGTTCTGGAATACATATTTTTCTCATGTGTTTTATGGCCTCTTTTATTTATAAATAAAATATGACATTAAACAATAGAAAACAATTAAAGACAGTGTCCTTTTGAGATCAAAACTCTGAAGTAAACACAAATACATATTTACATAATAAAATATTTTATGTAGAATATTGTCTTTCTAGCATTTATCCATCTAAATAGAATATGAATATACAGACATACAGAAACTATTTAATTTGAAAAACAAAACAAAACAAAACAAAAATATATTCTTTAAATGTAAAGAAGGCTTTGCTTAACCCAGGCATGTGATCCCAGCCTAAAGCCACTTCCTGGGGACTTCTAATGAATGTGCCCCTTTGCAAAGGCACTACAGACACCAGCGGGAGATCTTGTACCTGCTTCTCTCTTTGTGAACTTCAGCAAAGATGGAGGCTGTGTGAACTTTTTTTTTAACAAGTAAAGCTAAGTAAACCAGAGTATTCTCAAATGTCAGACTCTCAGTGAAGACCATTGAGATTTTGCAAACTCCCATTTTACTGAATGGAATTATATGCACTACATTTAATGTGTTTTCAAGCAATGCACCTAGCTTGTTTCTGATGGAATTAACCAACTCATCTCTGTATACACTTTTTGAAGCAGGGTATATCCGAGCAAGAAAACCTTCTACTCTAGAAGTTACAACTAACCACACTTAACGGCAAGCTGAAAAGTTTCTGTCTGAACTCAGGTTATTTCTGAACTCAGCATATGGCAGGCATCATTGAAAATCCCCAGTTCTTCCCGGGGGTCTTCATAAACGTACTTTATAAAATTCACTTCAAGTGGATCTCACACATCTGGCTAACCCACATGCAACTCAAGCATGAGTGATGACTGCTTTAAAAATCAATTTGTTATCGCCTTGCCCTAAGCAAAGTTACAGATTTGCAGATGTGTGTACAGAAGAGCAATTCTAGAGGACAGGGAAGAGAAATTGCATGCTCGGTGTATACATGTTTGTAATGTTACCAGGTGAACTCAAAAGATTCATTTTCTTTCCTATTGGTCTATTAAGACAAGATCTTACCTAAGGGAAAGCTGGCTTGGGATTCACTGTGCACATGGAAGTCACAGTGGTTCTCCTACCACAGTTCCTGTGGTGCTGGGATTATGGGTTTGCACCCCAACTCCTGTTTTAGAAAGCTAATTTCCTAATTGATCATTCTCTCTCAACTATTCCAATGCATTATTTAAAAGTTAGGAAATTCTCCAGTCATAAGTCAAATGTGAATTGTTTTTTTTTTTTTTAATTAGAGTTATATGGTTGTTTCTAAACAAAAGATTCGGGCCTTCGTTGTATAATTATATACTGGCCTAATGTAACATGAGACATTACTCTTTTTTAAGTTCTTTTTTTTTTATTATTTATTATTTTATTCAGATTACAACTCAGTTGTTATCCCATCACTTGTTTCCTCCCATTCCTCCCTCCCTCCTGCTTTCACCCTACTCCCCTCCCCTAGGTCTATGACTAAGGGGAACCTCTTCCTTCACTATATGGTCATTGGCTATAAAATCTCATCTTGGTAGCCTGCTTATTCTTTCTTTGAGTGCCACCAGGCCTCCCCACAAAGGGGAAGTGGTTAAATATGGGCCACCAGAGTTCATGTCAGAGTCAATCACTGCTCTCTACATACCTGTGGAGAATGTCCTGTCCATTGGCTAGTAGGGGTTTGATGTTTACAACTTGTTTTGTCCTTGGTTAGTGCAATAGCTTGAGCAGACCTCCCTGGGCCCCAATCCACCTGTCACGATGTTCTTCTTGTAGGTTTTTAGGACCCTCTGGGTCCTTCTATTTTCCCATCTCCTATATTTGTCTTACGTAGAGTCCCAGTGGGGTGTTCTCACATATATCCCAGTCTCCTGAAGACTTTCAGGAGACATGCATTTTGGGCTAGTGCCAAATTATATGTGAGTATACCATGTGAGTCTTTCTGTTTCTGGGTTAACTCACTCACCATTTCTAGTTCCATCCATTTGTCCACAAATTTCGGGATTTCCTTGTTTTAATAGCTGAGTAGTATTCCATGGTGCACATGTACCACAGTTTCTTTATCCATTCTTCAACTGAGGGACATTTAGGTTGTTTTCAGGTTCTGGCTATTATGAATAAGGCTGCTATGAACATGCTTGAGCATATGTCCTTGTGGTGTGGAGGAGCATCTTCCAGGTATAGTCCAAGGAGTGGGATAGCTGGGTCTTGAGGATGTGACTACAGGGGGTATGGAAAGAGAAAAGCAGAACAGGGATGACAGATTTACAGGGAGTGATATGATCAACAGACATTGTATGTACATGTGGGAAGGCCAGAATGCAACCCATTCCTTTATAAAATTAAAACATGCCAATAAAACCATTATTCATTTTTTTATCAAAACTATAATAGTTTTATGTTTAGTGATAACTGTGCCATTAAGGTTCTGATGTCATTACTGCATTACTATTACATTGTGATTTTTGAAATGTTTCTAATAAAACACTACAATGTCCTATTTAACTATTACTTACTACTTTAATTAAAATGTGTTAACAGGAGAATTTCACTGTGGATTTGAAGATGGTAATATTTGTTTGTTCACCCAAGATGATACAGATAATTTTGATTGGACAAAGCAAAGTACTGCAACAAGAAATACAAAATACACCCCTAACACGGGGCCCAATGCAGATCGCAGTGGTTCCAAAGAAGGTAGGAAGGATTTTGAGGAGGTGCTTATGGCAACTGGAAATGTTCTCAGTGTGAAGTACAACTGCGTAGTGACCTATGTATTTGAGAATCACAGAGTAAAACACTATGTCTTACACATGCCATCAACATTTCAGATATTTCCAAAGCTTGTGGTCATTAATGGTTTCTCACAGCTAAATGACAAACACAGTTGAGAGATCAGGGTGTTATTTATTTTTTGTGTTAATTCAACACTAAACTTATCACTTTTCTCAGTTCTTTATATCTTATTTTTCCTGTTAAAGTCCTGATTAATTTTGTATTGCCATGCAGGTTTTATACATGAGATAAAAACCATGTTACCAGTTTTTACTTTGAACTGAAGCTCTGAAATGTTACATTAGCATTTCATGTTTCCTCGTAAGAATGTGCTTCAACACTTGTTTTCCTGCTTTCAGGTTTTTATATGTATATTGAGACATCTAGACCCAGACTAGAAGGCGAAAAGGCTCGACTTCTCAGCCCTGTATTCAGCATAGCTCCCAAAAATCCATATGGACCTACGAACACCGCATATTGTTTCAGTTTTTTCTATCACATGTATGGGCAGCATATAGGTAAGGTAACAGAATGTTCTATTTTCTTTTAACCTTTCTTAATGAGTTTCACACAGACATGAAGACAACTCTAATCAGAGAATACTATGTAAGTTTTATTAAATGACTTGCCTACAAATTGCAAGGAAATCTTCCCATCATCCTATTCCAAAGACCATGGTTTGTGGACTCTGAGCATCAACTTTCCTCTGGACCCTGAGTCAGCAGACCATCTTCATGTGCTCTTCTGTGACACTGGTATAATTTAGGCTAGTGACTTGATGCTGACTAATAGTGGTGAAAAGGAATACGGTCTCATTAATCAGTACTCTTAACACCATTAACTTACTAGTAATAGTATTATGATTATTTTTTTAATGTATCCAATAAAATGAAAATAATTCTAAGAATATTCTGGACCCTGAAGGGAGAAATAAAATTGAAGGAATCTACCTTTGGATACTTTGCGCAGCAGTAATGAAAGTTACCATGAGTCATTCCCAACTCTCCAAAAAAGAGTACCATGTAGCAACAAGAGAACTTCACATTCTTTAGTGGGAGCATATATTGTCCAAGGTTCCAGTTTTTGTATTCAATGCCCCAGTCCAGATAACTAAACCCAAAATTTATACAAAATTAATCATTAGACAGTCCAGTCGCTACAAACGACCAATCTGCATGTGTCAGAAGTATATGACTTGAAATAGTATGACTCTGACTTCTCATGCAAAAGACATAAAAAGTACATTTTCAGCTTAACTATTGCTGTATTATGCTATGGCCCTGTGTTTAGGATCATTTCTGTGCGTGTTGTGCACTATACTATAGGTGCACATTTACCACCTCCCTAAACTGAGACACAGTCCTGATGAATAGAACATGACCAGCCCCACAGAGCATGATCAAGGAATCAAATCTGTGTTAAGGTTAGAAACAAAGTGGTGCTTCTAAACAAAGGAAGTCCCCCATTTTAATAGTCAGTAGTTAGGTGGAACTAAATTCACACAGTGGTCAAAAGTATAGAATAAGGTGGCCCTAGGTTCTTGGTATATTGTAACAAAAACAATGTGCATATGCATGGTCATCCACTACTAAACTTAGTTATATAGTATACATAAGAGCTTGTCCCCGTACCGCGGGTTCAGTTATTCGTGGAGTGGCGAGGAGGGTCGCGACCTGTGAATAAAGAATGGACGAGAACAGAGACATGGGCCCAGGAAAACATTGCTTATCGAGGGCCGTTTGTTGTACGGGGGTATCCAAATTTATAGTAAGCTTCTGAAAGGGCGGGGGTAGGAAGGAACGCAGTGGGAAAGTACAGAATCTTCTGGGGTAAGAACCCCGGGGTAATGTGTGGGGAGGGGGAGGAAATAGGTGGCTTTTTTCAGAAGTCACGGTACGCTGAATGTTCCTTTTCTCAGGGCCAGGCAGAATATTTGATAAGCTCTTTCAACAGTAGGCTTGAGGCCAGCTGGAGTCCGGCTCAGCCAGGGGTCTCTTGGCTCCCAACAAGAGCTATCATATTGTTTAAGCTGCTAGACTCACTGTAAAAGTGAGCATCACGGTGCTTACAGCGAAGAAAACTAAATCTCAAGAGGTTAGCGTCGATGGATCTGCCACACTGCGAATGCACTGTCATGTCTGAACTACACCAGTGCTCTTCACAGTAGAGCAGCAAGTGGCAAGTCCAGAGAGAGAGCAAGGAGTGTGCCCCATGATCTGACACACAACAAACACAGCGGGGACCATGGCAGAAGCATACATTGTTCACAGAAATCACTGTGGATATGTGTCTTAGGTCCCTTGGGTGAAAATGAGAACAACAATTCCCTTTTAGAAAACTCTGGTTTGGATGTATAAGATCACAATCACCAATTTCTCTCAGGTATCAGACAATGGCCGCCTGTTCATTCAGTATTCAGAGGGCCCCGGTAGAGGGAGGGCACATAATGGTTATCTCTCTAATTTTCACTTTGCCTCATTACAATAATTATACTGTTTCTCAGACAAGGACCCTGAAATAAAGACAGTTGTGATTATCATGCCCAACACATAGCTGATAATCAGGAATGTCATAATTCAGCCTGGAAAGTTGTATCAGTCATTGCTCTGCAGGAAGACTTACTAGAGGGTCACAAAAGTGAGTCTAGGTATGTGGCGGCCACTTAGAGTAACAGTGAGTTATCACAGACTGTACAGATGAAAAGCATGAGATCTTTTAATATGGAAGTAAATACTACAGGAAGTAAATACCTCTGCAATGCAGAAAAGAGACAGGAAACTGCTGTGGGAGCTTTGGCCTTAGTGGTCATATTCTCACTCTGCAGTAACTGAGAAAGGAACAGTTAATCTAGGAATACTCACTCCCTCTCCTGCTCCCTCCTCATTTATTGTCAGAAGAAAGTATTAAGAGTGGAATTAGAAAACCTAAGAATGAAAGATTAAGGAAAGGAGAAATGTACCTGAATCCAACCTTATTTTCTCTCTGAATAAGACCAATAATAACTTATGACCCACTCCCAATGAAAATAAACATCTATCACCCAAGCAACCAAAAACCTACCCAACCCCCTTAGGGGATATGGGGTATCATTCTCTTTAGTTTTCTTCTGGCTGATTTGGGATGAATAATACCCTGGTAGGGGCCCAAATAAAATTCAGGAAAATGGTTAAACAACCTAGGAATAGCATTTGTGGTCCAGTTTCAAAATGTTAAGAAATTCCTGCTTAATTAGAATCCTGTATAGGAAAGTCTGAAATGCTGGACCAATTTGGATTGAAAGCTTTCTTTGAAGGTGTCCTGGGAGCTGTCATGCTTCGATGAGGCCTAGTAACTGAAGCACTTGGTGCTAGAACATGAAGGATGCAGGATGTCAGAGTCCAGTATGCTGAGAGGAATGAATCCTGTCAGGTCTGATCCAGCATCAGTGTCCAGTTCTTTTGTTCTAAAACATATAATTACTTGAAACCACTATACAGTCCTAAAACTATAACTGTATAAGGTGGGCATGATGCACAGACAATTAAGGCTGGTTCTTTTTAATCCCAGCCCTAGGGAGGCAGAGGTAAGTGGATAGCTGTGAGTTCAAGGCCTGCCTGGTCTATAAAGCAAGTCCAGGATAGCCAAGATAACATAGAGAAACCCTATCTCAAAAACAAACAAGCAAACAAAAAACTCAAAAAACAAACCAACCCAAAATAAACAAACAAACAAAACCCAACAAAAAACAGCCAATTCATAGTTTAGTGTGGAACAAGTGCTGATGTAAAAATTCCAGCAGGTTTTCCTGAGGATTTTTAAAAAATAATCGAGGAAGGTGAGTATATTAAACAGCACACTTTCAATGTGGGCCATGCAGGATTGTACAGAAGAGGAGAAAGGACTTTTAGAGCTAGAAAGGTTAATTAAACATCTGGCTTCAAAGCTTCAGTGGTCAAACTAACACCCTTATTAGGACTAAAGCACTGTTTCTCAACCTGTGGGTCATGATCTTTTTGGGGGCTGAAGAACTTATTCACAGGAGTCAACTAAGACCATCCTGTATATCAGATGTTTACTTCAGTATGCATAACAGTAGCAACATTACAGTTATGAAGTAGCAACAGAAATAATTTTATGATTGGGGTCAGCACAACAGGAGGAACTGTATTAAAGGGTCACTGCATTAATTAGGAAGAGAACAACCTCACTAAAGCATTAATGGCGCTGGTGACTTCACACTGAAGCCAAGGTCCACATACCTTCCTGAGATTCCTAGGAATCTTTTGAACTTAAATTTACTGTCCCTGTGTTCTGTAAGTGGGTTGAGAAATGTTGAGTGACAGCGCATTTGTCTAGACAATAGTTTGCTGACATTTTTAAGCTCACAGTCGAGGACACCTGTAAAGAAAAAGTTAACCCCGTTGAAAAAAATTACTGCTCAATGACAGCTCACCTGTTCACTCAAGAGCTCTGATAGTAAAAGGTAACTTCCTGTCCACTATCCATTCTGGAGGCCATGAACAATGAAAAGTTGGTGCCTAAGTATAATGGTTTTATCAGATTTTAATTTCTAGACTATGATTTCTCTGACATGAACAACTAACTGAAAATCTGGAAAGGACTAGCCATAGAGATGTGACGTCTTCCACGGGAAGAGCTGTTTTACAGACGTTTGTTTATATGCTAGTATCTGTTGCTAAAGCTTCTGAGAACAAAAGATGTAAGCAACCAACTTTTGCTTGCTTAAATGTGACAAGCTTTGCATTGCTGTTCGGATTGATGCTAATGTTGAGAGGTTCTTGGAATATGTGCTCTTAAATAGCACCTCATTCTACTCTGCTACTTGAGGTACCGGGCTGGCTTGATACTCCTTAGGGGCCTTCCCTTCTCTGAGAGGAAGGAAAGGGGCAATGGGGGAGGCAGGCCAAAGGTTGGGACTGGGAAAAGAAGGGGCTGGGATCTGGCTGTAAAGTGATCAATTTTTAAAAAGTATGTAAGTAAAAAAAAAATAAGAAATTGGCTTAGGTATGCAACCTTCAGAAACCACCACAATGGTCACTTAGCAGCCGTCAACATCAAGATAAGGCCTAGTGCCACCAAAGGTTCTATGAAAGCTGGTGTATTTTAGCAGTGAAGCATTTTAAGTAAGGTGCAGATATTGTTTACAAACATAATGCATTACCTACTTGGCAAACTGCAAGATAATATAAACATAGATTTCATGTACACTGAGAAAGCAAAAAAAAAAAAGTTCACGTTCTGTATTTACATTGAGAATCACCATTGTCTAACAATACACAGCAGCAGTATCTTGAGAGAAATGGTCACAAGACATCAACAGTAGAGAACAGAAGGGGAAAGTACATATATACTTAAATTCTTCTTGCTTGTTCTCAGCTGAGTTTCTCTACTCATATAACAGTTTTGGATCCCTGGCTTATCAAGTGTTCCCACACAGTTATTTTACATCAATTTATTTAAAATAATCTCTGCTGGGTGGGGTAGCATATGCTTGTAATCTCAGTACTCGGGAAGCAGAGGCAGATCTATGTGAGTTCAAGGCCAGCCTTTTCTACAAAGCAAGTCCAGGACAGCTAAGGCTGCATAGAGAAACACCATCTAGAAAGAAAAAAGAAAAAAGGAAGATAACCCCCTAACAGACACGCTCATCGACCAAGCTGATCAACACAGCCCCTCACTGAGACCTTATCCTAAGTGATTCTAGGTCATGCTAAGCTGCCACCTTGTATTAAATACCACTATATGATATTTATCTGATATTAATAATGATATATATCAGCATCTCTGTTTCTCCTAGGGAATTATCTTTGAGACAGATTTCTTTCTGCAACCTTGGCTGTCCTGGGCTTGCTTTGTAGCCCAGTCTGGCCTCGAAGTCACAGAGATCTGCTTGCCTCTGCATCCCAGAATTCTGAGATTACGCTTAATTCTTAGTGCATCAAAGGAACTTCTAAAGTTCTTAAGAAACCAAACCTCATTGAAATGACTAAATTTGTGAGCTAGAAGCATTAAACTGTTTCAGAAAATTACAAAAAAAAATACAGAATATATTTATGAATATGTTCTTTAAGTTTGATGAGGATTAGTCAAGGTTCTGTCTCTGGAAAGCAAATTTCATTGTTAAGCCAAAGTGAGGAAAGGAAAAAGAGTTCATAAATGAAATTTTTCTTCTTTCATTCTAATAACCACAAGGGTAAAAAAGAAATGACAGAAGAAAAAGATGTGGGCACACAGAGGGCCTGATTTAAGAAGGAAAATTAACAGGTGCTGTAAATTTACAGAGAAGAAATTTCTATCATAAGGGGGGAATATAATGTCTCAATAATGGAATTAACCCCAAATAAAGGAATTAATACAACTTTCAACGAAGTAAAAAATAATGTAAGAACGTAGCTTCCAATGCATTTCTGAAAGCAAACAGCAGGCAATCTGGATAGTTTTAGTAGTGGAAGATAACTGGAGAGAGATGGGGACGAGGACTTAAGTCCTTGGGCTTTGAAATGTGTCTCAGGCTAAGAAAGAAAAGGTCAGTTTCAGTCTTATTATGTCCTGCAAACAGTACTGAATCAGACTCCTGGTTCTCATCCTCTCCTTGGCCCATGATAAAATTCATTCTTTAAAACTTGTAGCATTTAAAACCTCAAGGACATCTTCCCTCATAGATCCCAACATGTGTATGGAAGCTGTGCTAGGAAACTTGTGCCCAAGGGTAGCGATGAGGTCAATGCAATATAAAATTATAAACTTAATATTGTACTAGGGATTTTTAAATTATTTTTTTACTTTTATACATTTTATTCATTTATGTTATTACACATTTATACAAAAAAACTACATACAGCAAGAAGGACCACGGAGCAATTAGGTATCATACAAATGTTACATTCACAGTGTTTTGCCTAGTTGTATTTGGCAACCTTGGAGAAAACATCTTTCCTGTCTTAGTGAGTCTACAGTTCTGAATGTAAATCAATATCTATCATATCTCAACCTGAAACTTAATTATAAAACTAAACTATCTGGTCTTCGACTCTGCCTGTGTCCAGTATTGCCCACCTTTAGCCAGAAATTTGTAACTCAACTATATAGTTTTTGAATGTTAACTTTTAGATGACAATATTGTATCCCAATGTGAAAAAGGTTGGTTGTGCAATAAATGAAAGTCCTAATAATATTCGGCACTCTTCAATGAAGTTCTGTGGAGCATCTCAGCCTCTAACTTTCTTCCTTATGAACTATGACTCATGAGGGCAGAAGAAATGACCCTTCCCATGGTGTGGTTCCCTGAGTATAAACATTAATTTAAACAATAAATATTCCTTTATAAATAAATATTTTTAAACTATTATGTGATAGAATCGCACCTTATCTCTTTCTATTTCCTTCAGAACACAACTGAAGGACAACTTTTCAGCCCTCTCTTCTCCTGTGTTTCCATAACTCCATGATACAAATATCTATATTTGTCATGCTGAAGCTTGTCCCATTGTTATCTCCATGAGAACAATAAAGGTGACATATCTATATGTAATTTTTCAGAACAACAAGTGCTTAATAGGTTTAAAAGTTGACCTAAAGTAGCTACAGAAGAGTAAGAAAACACTAAATTATTTCCCCCATTAGCATCTAGTGTTCTGGCAAGTGAAGCAAAATATGTAAAAAACTGTTATGTAAGCCTTAATAATTAATTCAAGAGCAATGACTTAATAAGAGGACACCTGAGTAGGGTCACAGACAACTTATATAAAACATCCTTAAACAAAAATAACACGTATTGATAACCAATGTGCATAAGAAAATGTAATTGTGTCTGAAATATTGTGATTCACATATGCTCTCATATGATGATCTAATTTAGTATAGAAATCGTACTTAAGGATATGTATTTTATATCTTAATGCCCTATTAACCTTCTCTTTATAAAAATATCAAATTATTCACTTCCACAGATTTTATTAATGTTTTTGGACTATGTGGTATGCTACAATTTAAATATTGTAAAATAGTGATATATATGTCTTTGTATAGACAATAGTGAAAAATAGCTTTGGGGTTTTGTGGGTTTTTTGTTCTGGGGGGGTTGTCAGTTTTTTTGTTTATTTGTTTGTTCCTTTGCTTGCCTTTTTGTTTTCTTATGTGATTTTGGGAACCTGACTTTTGTTTCCAATTTTAATCAAAGACTGTATTTAAGAATAGCAAGGTTTTGGCTTATATCTGAACATTTTCCTCAAGAAAGAAATCCTCCTCCCACAGGGATTTGACCTTCCTGGAGGGATTCCATCACTTTAGAGTTTAGACTACATTCTTTAGAGGAGTCAAAGTAAATAAATATTCAATATTAAGATTTTCAAATGAGGCAAGGGTGTATGATCACAAGTACTTTGGCAATTAGAAACACGTATTTTAAGTAAGATTTTTATGATTCCTCTTTGTTTGGAGATATGTCTCAGAGGTTAAGAGGACTCGGCTGGAGTTCCTAGCAACCCTGCCATGTCATTCAGTACTGACTCCAGTGGCAAAGCATCAAATGCCTTATTCAGGCCTCCATGGGCAGCTTCATGTGCATGGTCCAAATAGAGATAACAGAACAGACAGACCCAAAATTTGAAAATATTAATATAAAGTTAAACATTTCTTCCATACTGATAAACTCCCAAAGTTAAGTCCCATGGCAACTGCAGTTTCTAGACTGTTTAGAAAATACAGAGAGGAGACAGTGTTTTTCATTTGAATAATATATAGCAGCAACTATACTGCAGTGCTTTGATAATAGCCGATATTTGTTAAGGCTAAGTCAATGACTTCAATCAAGACCTGTTTATATTAAATGGATGATAAGATCTTGCCATTAATAATAAAATAATGACATACACTTAGTAACCTGCCTTCTTAAATGGAGAGTATTTATCATGAAAGATCTGTGTAGAATCTAGCTGTGATTTATTGCATCCTATGATCAAATGTTGTAGAAACCATTATCACAGGCATTCTGATAAAAAAAAACTATATGTAATCTCGAATGAATTTACTTTTGAGTACCTGTCTTAATCACATGTAACATCTGAAATTATTTTCCTCCTATGTAATTTTTAAAATTATTACCATGTATTAATTATACAAAGTGAAGGGTTTCATTGTGATATTTTATATATGCATATAATATTCATTGATCTATTATGAGCCCTTAAACTGTGTTTAGTAGAAGCCATTATATTTAAACCAATTTAATTATGTGAGCTAAAGTATGTAATATTATTTTATCAATTGAAGTAACAGTGAAAAAAGAACAACAACAACAAAAATTGGTTTTATTTCTCAACCAATGTAACAAACATATTAATTCACTTTATTGAGACAAAAGACTTAACGTTGATGCTTTTAACCCAGCAGTCTTTCATTCATTTATCTAAATTATGGGCACTAACTGCAGGAGGTGCATCCTGATCCTATTTAGGGTTTTATAGAAGATAACAGAGAATTGTGGTAAATGTTTCTTATCAATAAAATGGTTTTCATTGATTTTACATAATAAGTTACTGAATAAGAGAAAATACATTTAACAAAATGTATTTCAGGCCTACACTGAAGGCAAACAAGAAAGACACACCAGGGTAATATTGATGTAAAACTTTCTTGGTAGAGATGGAAAGAGCAGCACACTTGGGTAGAAGGAAATGAGAATCAGAAGAAGCTAAGGCATGAGAACTGAGAACACCATTTCAGGGGAAAGTGATAAAGCTGAAGATCGAAAGATGCAAATAGGAGATCTGAGATAGCATGGCAGTAGAAAGCCTGAGTACAGTGTCACCAGAGGAAATGGGTTGAGTAAATTTAGTTGGCTACAAGAAGAATGGCGATGATGGGAGAAATTGAACTGACTTTTTGGTTTAACATATTGTTACAACTACATGTTGAAAAACAGTATCAATGCAGCCATTTCTTTTCAAGCAGAAAATAATGACTCATAATTTCTCACTTTTTATGTGTGCGTAAAACAAATGATGCTAGCAAATGCCTATAAATACGCACAGATATTGCCTCGAGTCAGATAATTTGGGGCATTCTCATCTTTTCAAAGAATGTGAAACTTCAATTAATGAGACTATGTTAGTGATTACAATAAAAAAGCTATTTATGTGCTACTGACATTCAGACCTTAGGATAAACCAAATTACAAATTAATTAATGAAAACTTCTCAATTTCAAGTATCTATGGTAAGAATTATGTGCATTTTATGTTGTATCTTTAAATTATTTTCCAAAATACCTAATATATTTTATAATTAAATTGTCAAGAAACAGTTGTGTGAAACAAGAAAAATTATAACTAAGTAATAGTTATGGGTAATAATATTTATGAAAGTTTGGTTTTATACAATAATTTAAATAAAATAATAATATTAAATATGAATGATGGATAGTACAATGGGAGAAGCTCAAATTTTGGTCATTATTTGTAATATTAAAACAACTTAGGTTATTTAGCCTCTTACTACTGGGAAACAAGCAAGAGAAGTCGATGGTTTTCTTAGCTATTTCCAACTTCTCTCATAGAACTATGTAACATTAGAAGATCCTTGGAGATGACTTAGTTCATACATTCTAGCATCTGTTGCCTACTCAAGCATAAACCATTTCTCTGAGGATTTAAAATTACTTTCAAAAGGTATTAACACAATCCATCATATGTACATTGGAACTTTTACTACAAGACTATAACAATGTGCTGAATCAGCTCCTCTGACTATAACTTCTCCCAAGAAGCTTTATTTTGTTGTACAAAGTTCTAATTTTGTTGACCAAGATGACCTGGAATAGGGTTAAATATATTTTGACAGCAGATTCTGTTTTAAGAACTAAAACGGGAAATGCTAGGGGGCAAGTTTGCAAGTCATTTGTTTATTCATGAGCTTTTGTCATCATCTCAGAAATATGCCAGCTAAGAAACAATTTGTGTTTTTCTTGGTGATGATAAAATGATTGTTAGAAATGACATCAGAGGTTGATTAAATTTTAACCGATGTGGAAGCTGTATTTCAATTAATTATAGTATCTCTTTTCTTATTAAAATTAAAATATATATATAACCTGATCACAATTAATTACAACTCATCATGCTTATTCTAAATATAATTTTAACTCTATGAGATGATTTATATCTGTAGTCTTTAGCTATATGCAAATTATTTTTCGTATAATATTTTTAACTCATAAACAAATAACTAAAGTGTGAATTTAATCTACATATAAAATTGTTTGTTAAGAAACTGTAAACAGGTCACAAGGCTTATTCCCTAAAATGAATACTCTATAAAACTCTGAAACAATGCCATATAATTATTAATATAATAATGTCATTGAGTTTGAGTGTGAGTGACAAATCACCTGAAATACATAATTTGGAAAAGGAAAGATTTATTTTGGCTCCTGATTTCAAAGTTTCCATCTAGTATCACTTGACTTCTTACTTGAAGTCCTAAGGTAAAGGGCTCACACGGAAGAGAAGCAAGCTGGAGGAAAGCTATTTTCTTCAGGGTAGACAGGAGTCAAAGACAGATGGGGTGGGAATGAGGAAGGGGCTGGTACAATATGTATCTTTCTGGAGCAGTCCTAAAAACATCTTTATTCCAAAACAACTAAGCTTAATTTTAAAATTAAACTATCTGATCTTCAACCCAATCAAAGACTTGAGAAGGAATAAAATTAATTATCTGAGTATGCAGGAAGTGCATGTTAGCAGCTTCCTAAATGAGAAGATGGTAGAGACAGTTTGCTGCCTGAACAGTCACCCAAAACTCTCTATAACGTTGGAGCCTTATCATCAGCCTTCTGGCCCAATATATCTGGCCCAATATATTTGTGAGTCAGGAATTATTGAGGGCTTGCTTAACCTGTTTTGGCAGAGTTTGGCAGTCAACTCTGCCTGTATCCAAGGTAAGTCAGACTGTCCTACACAGGACTTTAATTCAGCCTAGAATTTCTCATTTAGAAACTGGACCACAAATGCAATTCCTATCTTCTTTAACCATTTTCCTCAATTTTAAATGGGCTCCTACAAAGATATTATTCATCCCAAATCAGCCAGATAAAAACTTTAAGAGAAAGATGCCCAATTTCACTTAAGGGGGATTGGGTATGTTTTTGGTTGCTTTATTGAGTTATAGATGTTTATTTTCATTGGGAGTTGCTTATAAGTTATTATTGGTCTTATTCAGAAAGAAAAAAGGGTTGAACTCAGGTTTGTCTCTCTTTTCCTTTATCTTCCTTTCTTAGTTTTGGAGATTGGGGTTGAAAAAAATTACGGGGAGAGTAGAAATGTGTAGGGATGATAAGACAAAAAGTAGATTATTGAATCTACTCCTCAATTTAATGCCTTAATTGTTACCTACACGTTTATTTTTTTAATTCACTGGTATAGAATTGTGTATTTTGATGCAAAATGTATTTTTTAATGAAAAAAAGATACTAAATCATAATAGAAGTCAAAATCAAGGTCAAATATTGTGTGGTCCACTTAGTACATGAGTAAGCATGAGTATAGGGTCTCTAACAGCTATTGTAACAAATCGCAAATGAGAACAAATTGGGCCTAAAATAGGATAGATGCATTCTCTTAATGGTTCTGAGAAACAGCATACAAAATAAATATTAATATGTAGTGGTTCCAATAATAAGATAGCAAGACCCTTCTGAGGATTCTGGGGGAAAACCTATTCTCTTGCTCCTTCTCCTGTGTATCCTTTGACTTGGAGATACACCCGTTATCTTCAAAACCCCATCTTCTTTCCTGAATCAAAATGCCTTTTACTGCTGGTTCATATAATAAGTGTGACTGTAGTTAGAACTCACTGGGATAATCTAGAACAGCTTGTCCACCTAAAAAAAAAAACCTTCGTCTTCACTGCAAATTATATTTTGACAATATAAGGTAGCATTTACAAGTTCTATGAATCAGAAAGCGCTTGTATTTGGATCATAACATGATAGTAAAATAAGAAATAGGTGGAGAACAAAGGGCACTAAGATGCTTTCAAGGTGCAATTTTGAATGCTTTAAATTTTTGGTCAAGGAAAGATAATCTTCAAGCTGACACAAATATACAATATAAACTCCCTTTGTTACTTTAGGTGTTTTAAATGTGTATCTGCGGTTGAAAGGACAGACCACGATAGAGAATCCTCTATGGTCTTCAAGTGGGAACAAAGGACAACGATGGAATGAAGCTCATGTTAATATATATCCAATTACTTCATTTCAGGTAAGTAATAACTTTGCTTATAGATTTCTTTCTCATGAATGCAATATTAAATGAATATCTTGAAAAAAAACAGTAAATAAAATATGAATACTCAAAATTCTGAATATGAAAAATAAAAATCACACATTTTTTTTGTCTCTTCAGTTTGAAAAGCTATTTTATGAAGACAAATGAATCTTTATTAGCATCCATCAAGTAGCAAATAGAATAAAAGTCTATCAAAACACGAGTTATTGCCTGGTATGGTGGCACATGCCTTCAATCCCAGAATTTAAGAGTAAGTGACAGGTGAATCTCCAAGTTTGATGCTAGTGCAGTCCTCAGGCATATTCTAAGACAGCCACAACTACACAGAGAAAACCCTGTCTCAGGAAAAAAAGGTCTCAAGGTATTTGTATAGTAATCCAATTCGATAGAATCCTTTGCATGTATTTTATTCTCTACAGAAAATAATACAGACGTTCACAATAGTAGAACTAGGTATCAATACTCTCAATTTGTTGGCTAATTCTTGATGAAATTTCAAACACATTTTCCATTTCAGTCATTTATTGCTTTAATCAAAGTCAAAAAGCTTAAACCAATTATTTTTCTTTTGGTAAATTGAAGCTAGACTTCAGATGAAAACCAAAAAGTCATTTATAAAGATATCAAAAATTTTAATGACTTTAAGATTTTAGTTGAAACAAAAGCTTTAATAATCATTTACATCTAATCACATGTAATATAGTCTAAAGATTTATTATTACATCAAAGTGACTCAAATCCATTTAATGATATCATACATCCATCATATAGTATACATTTAAGGGCATAGAAAACTAGACTGATCCAATCTCTTATTGCATAATTGCATGATGTTTGAAAGACTGAATTTCTAAATCTAGTCAAGTTGGTAAAATGAATAAATTCCTCACAAAAATAGAGGATAGGAAATTAACTAATAAGGCTAAAGGGGGAAGGATAGCAGGAAGATAGAAGAGAGAGGATAACAATCAGGATATATTCTGAATAAATTATTTTTAAAAAGGAAATATTTTTTTAATTTAAAAAAGAGGCTGTGAAGAGACAGGGGATTACTCTGACAGGAGAGGTCAGTAGGAGTGCTGTGAACCTGATAGACATGTTTACAAAATGTCAGAATGAGAAAAAGAAGAAATTAAGTAAAAATACTTGGAATCACATGCAACTGGAGGGAGGGCTCAGCAGGTAAGAGCATTGACTGCTCTTCCAGAGGATCTGAGTTCAATTCCCAGCACCCACATGGCATTTCACAACTGTCTATAACTCCAGGAACCCATATCCTCACACAGACAAATATGTAGGCAAAACATTATTGAACATAAAACAAAATGAATAAATTTTCAAATGACTATGAAAACAACAGTATCACTTTGCTTCTATAAATGATAATACAATTGTAAACACTGCACTCATCTGAGAAGACATAACTCAAAGTACAACTAATACTCAAGTTTGTGTGTATATATGTGTTAGGATGTATAGACACTTAAGTCTATCTTTCTAAAAATATTGATGTTGTCTATATATTTGGCTTCCTAAATGGCTACTTCTTCTTCACAAATGATTAAGTTAAATACATATGCAACAAGGATTTCAGTTGTGGCAAAGTTATACTGAAGACAATACTTTCTTGACATTTACATCAATTTAACAAACATTTTTAATGTTATTTCTTTAGATACAAGTTGGAAAAAATGAACTCCTCCTTTTTGTCTGTCACATTGGGGGGCATGAATATTTAGTGACATTCTTTTTGTAAACGACACTAGAAGCTAGCCTATGGAACTGGTACACAGGAAGGAGTGAGAGCTCAGGATATACTTAGATGTGAACAGGAGCATAGCAGTTTTCGTGGTTCGAATCTTGGAAGCAGACATTAATAAGTAAGAATACTGCCTTATAAAGCGTTAAATAATGCCTGAGCCACAGATTGGTTTAGACTGAAAGAAAGGGAAGAGGATAAGATCAGATTCACAGACACATAGGATTATTTCTGTCTTAAACACGCTAAAAAGTTCCTGAGAGAAACCATGTGCCCTTAAGTGATGCCCAATGTGGGGAACACTCAGGTGCAGGCTGGAGAAGTGATGTCACTGTCAGCAAAGTTCGCTCACTTTCCATCTCAACTGCTGCCTCTAGAATATTTCCTGGCAGTTCCTTGTTGCTTACATAATAGACAGTGCATAATCTGTTTCACCATCAAATATTGGAACCCTCTGGGCAGGAAATTTTCTGAGAAATTCTGTGGTTCAGTTGGCTAGGCCAAAGTGGATGTAGGATGGTGCAGGGAGCATGCGGACCTGAGTCCCCCTGTATTGAGCAGTGAAGGCCCTCCAGTTTCAGGATATGTATACACGGCTTAAGGTGCTATGATGATTCTGCAGAGAAAGAGTAAGAAATTTCCATGACAGGATAAAGAAATTGAAAAAAAAATCATAACTGAAATCCCTTTAATATTCAGAGTTAATTGAATTGACTTCAAGAAAATATTAAAGTATAATAAGATTTATTCAATAGACCTTTTCATCTATCAGTCTTTCACATTAAGGCAGGTTCAAGAGTTTGCTGATTGGATAATGGGTTTTTAAGGAAATATAGTTCATTATTCAAGAGGTAGAATAAAGACAATAGGAAGCAGTTGCCCCCTGGAACCTGAGCACTGAGAAGAATCTCACAAGGGAGAAGACTGGGAGGCAGAGCACCATGCCCATCTGACTTTACGTTAGCAGCTTCCACTGTGGAGTCCTTTCTCTAACATGCCTCAGTCCACTTGCCCCTGTCTCTAACAAACTGTTGGTTAAGAGAAGGAATGTTAGCATCTTTTGTTATCAAAAATCAAAGGTATGGTTTAAATTCCCAAAATATGTACAGGTCTACTGCCCATAAAACTGTTTTTCTGTAGCTAAAGAGAATTGCAAAAAAAAAAAAAAAAAAAAAAAAAATTTATGGAAGGATAAACATAACAGGAACATATTCAGGAAGGTTAAAATTAATCAAACTTTATTCATAGTTACCTACGTAAGCCAGGGAGAAATTTTCGCTCCCTCTGTTCTGATGTAGAAACCAGAATTGGTTTGTTGAGTTGGTTCTCAATGTACTTTCCTTCCCTTGTGTTCCTTGGACTTTGTCAGAGATTTATAGCACTGGGAAGTCCAGACTTTCATTTGCTATCAGTTTTGATTGGCCTGAAGGACTTCATTTGACATTTCCTGAAGTGTGGGTCTGTTGAGGATGGATTCTTTTCACCTTCTGTACTTTTAAAAATTGTCCTGTTCACCTTCATTTTTCAAAAAAAAAAAAAATCATTTCCTCTAAGGCACAGCTTAGTGCTTTCTCTTTTAGAACTTTCGGGTGTCCTTCTGCAGTCTCTCTGTTCTTTCCAAGTGTGAATTTCTGGATGTACACACATTTATTCTTCTGTCTATTATACAAGCTTCCTTCTCTGAGTTTATTTAAGGTTTTCTTAAAGGATGGTTGTAATAGCTTACAGTCAGATATGCCCTTTCTGTGTACATGCGATTTCCTGGCCTTGCAAGTTCATCATTGTATGAAAATTGAGGAATGTCTGGCCAGTTTCTTCAGAACTCTTTTTCTCTACTTCATCCTTTGAGTCTTCTGTTTGATTTGAATAGCCTGTATTCTACCTTTATATTCACAGACCATTTGTTTAGTACTGCCTTCTCTGACTTTAGTCTCCTTTGGTGAATTTTTCATCCCAACAATTGAACATTTCCTCTCTGTAAACTCAACATTAGTGTTTTTACAAAATACTTGCATTGGTCTAGTTAATGATTTAAGCATGTGAAACCAAATCATATTTAAATATTAGCAGTTACTGTGTGCACATACACATCTATAACAGCCTGGGTTGGTTGAAATAGATTGATTCTTCTTCCTTTTATGGGTCATTATTTTGTTTTTCTCCTAAATTTTAACTTAATAGGTGCTGGATATTTATAAACGCTTGCAAATAGTATGAAACCTTTACAATGATGTGTTTGAGTTAGTTAAAAAAAAACAATCTAATTTTTAGCAGTTAAAATATATTAAAGAAAACCACATTTTTCTCTCTTCCCCCTTTTCTCTCCAACCCCCTTCTGTACCTTCCCTACCTCCCTCCCCTGCCTCTTTCTCTTTCTATGCCTATCTCCTTTGCTGCCTCTCTAAATAATCCTTCAATTGTTTTTGTTAGTATTTTCTAGTATTGCTTTTATTCCTGATCATATTTACTTTATTGTTTCTTCTCCTTGTGCTTTAAACTACCCTAAAATGCTAAGCACATGGCTATATGCTTAAAATTTACATCACTAAATCGATTGTCAATCTTATCAACATAACATGATGATCAAGATGTATCAAATTCAGATATGGTTAAGTGAAGCATCAATTTATAGCATGACTTAAGAGCCATTCGTGTATAATTTTTTTTTTTTTTTTTTGCCTGCCTTTGTCTATGTGGGTTCTTAATCCAATCTCTTCAAGATAGATTTTTCTTCCAAGTTTCAAACTGGTTGTGTTTACAATGGCTTGAAAACTCTATTCAGGTCCAGCTTGGAATTACTTAATTTCCATTCCTCAGAGTTACACATGTTGGTTTTAAATCACTATCGTCACCATTACGTCATGATTTGAAGCTCTGAGCCCCAAATACCATTGTTTAGACTATTTCAACCAGTAATTTGTTTTCTTATGGAAGAAAATAACCTGAGTTTAATTGCTTTATTTGAGTTGGAAGCCATCAAAAGGCAAAAATTTTGGATCTCTCTAATGTTCTACAAATCATCAGTGAGAAATTAAGATAAGTATATTTTAATCTGAAATTTCAGTTGTTATTTCACTATATATTTCCAGATCTCTTGATTAAGGTGTTTATTTCACTTTACAAATCTTAACTGTGCAAGGAAGTTACTCATGCCTTGATATAATATACCCATTTAAAATTTGTTTTGTTTTTTAAATTTTTTCATTTTTATTATTTTTCTTTTTACATATACATTTATATTGTAACACATATATGCAATGAACTACCTACAGCAAGAAGAACCATGAAACAATCAGGAATTATGTATATGTTACATTCGTAGCGTTTTAACTATTTATATTTGGCAACTTTGAAGAAAACATCTTTCCTATCATGGTGTGTCTAAAATTCTGAATGTAAATTAATATCTATCATATCTCATCTTTATCAACTTAAAACATCTCTTTAAACCCAAAAACATCTTAACCCTTAAACAACTCAGCTTGTAAAACTGTAAACTATCTGATCTTCAGCCCCATAGGAGACTTGAAAAGGAATAAAATTAATTACCTGAGTATACAGGGAGTGCCGGTTATCATCTTCCACGATGAGAAAATGACAGGGACAGTTTGCTACCTGAGAAGTCACCCTAAACTTTCTGTAGCATTGGAGCATCATCTTCTGCCTTTTGGCCCCATATATCTGACAGACATATTTGTGAGGCGGGAACTATTGAGGACTTGCCTTCCCTGTCTTGACAGAGTTTGGCAATCGATTCTAAAGAAATGATTTTTTAAAATGTTACTTAGCATTATTTCAAATTAAGAGTTTTTAAGTCTGAATTTATACAGTAACAAGATTTTTTAAATACTCTTTGTTATTCCATGCCTACCAAAAGTCATTGTGATATCAGTAGATACAAATATCTTGTCATTTAAATTGTAACCAAGTAGAATATCATTGAAACCTCAATTTATAACATTTGAAAATACTTTAACTCAAGTAGATTGCATGATATTCTCTTTTCTCTGGAGCAGTAAATTGGGTATTTTTCACTGAGATGTATGTAGTTTTATTGATTGAACTTTTATGGATGTTTATCTAATATGCTTTAAAATACACACACTTGCCAGGTCTCTTGAGTACCTTTAATCAGTTTTTTTTTTTTTTTTTTTTGAAAATAAAGTTTGTATTTGGCAGCCTTTTTTGTGGGTCAAAATAAATGTTTATTATACTGAAATTTCTTTGTGGGTTTTTTCATAGGCTTAATTTAGCACCAATAGTGCTTGTAATGATAATATATCTTGCTATATGTGAAATGATTAGAGCAAAACTTACAAAGATATAAAATCAATATAATATTAACACCATAAAATCTTGTATATTTTATACATATGCTCTAAGGAAAATAACTCACTCCTCTTTTTAATACTGTACTTTGAATATAGTCTAAAGTTTCTTAATGGAGTCATTTATATAAAGACATTGTGAGACAATCCTATTTACAGTTCAGTACTTATGATAGACGCAATTAAAGATTTTTTATTCTTGCAACCTCATTTAAATATTTGGAAATAGCTTTTAAAGAAATATAAGTATAAGTAATTATTACTAAATAATGATCATATTCTCTTATGACTACAGTCTAATAATGAGAATGATCTGGAAGTGATTGTGGTCTTTAACAGACATAGTCTCATGCAGTTCTAAATCTGATGTGGAAAATCAAATTCCAGAAGGATTATACAAGCATTATGATGGTGGCTGAATTCACCATTTAATACGTTTTAAAGGGCTTCTGAGATGGCTTGTTAGTTAAGAGTGCACACTGCTCTTGCAAAAGACCCTCACACCCCCATCAGGCAAATAAAAACAACCTGCAACTCCAGATCTACGAGATCCAATGCTGAAGCCTCCATGGTAATCCACATACATATACACACAGAAACATTCATATGTGCATACATAAATACATATATATATAGTAAATTACATATTCAGAATAAATATCTCCCATTTATAGATTACAATGTGCCTTGTTTCTCTGTCTTCCGCTGCAATTCAAATTATTTAAGGCTGGAGGCTTTGGAGACCAATACCCAGCAAGTTGAGCTGGAACCTCATAAAGTTATACTTACAGTTAATATTGGAGACAGATTCCCCAGGGAGGAAGCCAAGACTACCCTGTGTAGTGTGTTGTATCACCTCACATATCTTTTATAGTGGCTGAGTACAGTTCAGTTAATTTGTTGAACCAGTAAGATAAATATCATTATTAATTCTAGCTGCTATACATAAATTTATAAGACCATGATTTTCATCAGTGATATGTGTAATTATTTCTCAGTTTGCGTTGTTAAACTTCTACACGTCTCTTGGTTGTAACAACCAGAAGGAACCTGTCTCTTGTCAAATAGAAAATACTTGTGAATATTTGCAAAAAGCTTCCATAATCAGTGAAGTCACTATCAAATTAGCTTAATTTGATATCAGTCCAAATTAGCTTAATAGGAAAGTATCATAAAAACTAAAAATAAGCAACTAGGACAACATCAGTAGACACGCCAAAGGTGACAGGAAAAGTCCAAGAAAGCCTCAACCCTACACAAACAACTGCAGACATTTGAGGAAAGCTGGAAGCAAGGGACATGGTCTCTACAGAAGATTAGTCCAACTGATTGTCCAAGGTCAAGTGGACAGTCCTGAAAACAAGCATACAACTAACATTATGTATATTAAACAGTTTATATTTAAGAATATATATGTATAAACATATATGTATGAGAAAACAATTAAGGGTAGAAAAGGATGTGAATTTGAAGAAGGGTGGAGAGGGGTATACCTGAGGGCTTGAAGAGAAAAAATGATGTAATTCTATTATAATTGTATATCAAAAAATAAACATAAACAAGCAGCCATGCCTTAGGGAAGATTTCTCTGCTCCACTGGATTGGATTCCCAAAAATCACAAAGTCATAAGTAAATATGAAAAACACTAAACATGTAACAAGAGTTTCGTCAGAAATTATTTTTATCATACTAATAAAGGATAACTAATTCCCTGGTTTAACTCTATATAATGCCAAAGCCTCATGGTAGGTTCCTATAGAAAGAAATCAACTTGTTACATTTAATTGCCAAAAATATTATCAATGGTTATAAAAGTCAGTGGAACTAACTAATCTGCAAATCAGCCAACTTTTATTACCATCCCACAATTCGGTATCTTTTTATTTGATTATTATAATTTATTCACATTACATCCCAATTGTTATCTCCTTGCTCTTATCCTCCCTTTTCCACACTTCCTCCTGCTTCTGCCCTATTTCCCCTTCCCCTAGACTTCTGTTGGGGGAGGGGCACATCGTCCCGTCCCTCTGCCACAGACTATCAAGTTTTATCAAGATACCTACATCCTCTTCCTCTCTGTGCCCACAAGGATGCCCAGCCAAGGGGCACCAGAGTTCATGTCAGAGGCATTGCCGTCCCCCCTGCCCCAACATGGAGAATGAGCTGTCCATTGGCTACATCTGAACAAGGGTTCTAGGTTCTCTGCTTGCAATGTCCTTGGTTGGTGCATCAGTTTGTGCAGCCCTCCCCCCTCCCTGCCCCAGTTCCAGATCTTCAGGCCCTGTGGAGCTCCTGGAAGAGATGAAAAAATCCTGTAAGGAATTGTTCTAGGTACAGACAGTCCACTTGGCAAAGTATGTTTCAATTTTTGTTGATTTGTTTATTTGTTGTTGATTTTTGTTGATTTGTTATTTAAACACGTAACACAGTGCTCTGCCAGTACAAAGACACACAGTAAAGTGTCTTAGTCTTTCTCCATCACTCTCTTGCAATAGAATCACAGGTACA
Source organism: Acomys russatus (assembly GCF_903995435.1). NCBI lineage: Eukaryota > Metazoa > Chordata > Mammalia > Rodentia > Muridae > Acomys > Acomys russatus. The sequence continues at coordinate 76,573,822 of NC_067137.1, read as the reverse complement.
GTGGTTTTCACATCTCTCCCGATTCGATGTAAGCTTAGATCTGCGCTTGCAACTCTGATCAAGCTGAAGAGGAAGGCAAGAAGAAAAGGAAAATTGATAATTATCAAAGTAATTGAGCAAGTAAGAGTGATCAGTATTATAAGGCAATGACTACAGAAAAATTTTTAGTGATGGATCACTGAAATTAAAACTTGGCTTTTCATGGAAGCAACTGCTAGAAGCTAGCAGATGAATTTGAGAATATGTTCACTTTCATTTTATTTATATTTATATTGTCTTATATTGGCTTGAGACTATAGATAATAATAATTTACTAAGTGAACATAATTGTATACTCCTAGGAAAACTCGATACTTTTAGGAACTAGTCACCCTTGCATAGCTTAAAAAAAAAAAAAAACCAAACCACTACTAAAGCTGTTGCTCATACATTTTTCCAATGAAGAGTTTGATTCAAGCCTCCAGTGTTTATATCCCAAGTGGTTATCCATGCAGCATCTTGCCCAGCCTGTAGGGGACACTTCATTCTTACATCACTTCCTCACATAGAGCATATAGGAATGCAATGTCCTTGTCTTCTATAAGGCTGCATTGCAAGTCCTGTATCTTCCTCAGTAAGCACCATTACCTGTCCTTTCCCTTGCCATTGTCCTTGCTATTATCACCTATTCAAAGTTAGCTCCTGAGTAAGTGAGGATAATTCTTCAAGAAAAGGCTAGACAATTATGCATAGTTAATTACTATACCAAAATTCCCCAACTAGAAGACTTCTTTTTTCATTCTCTCTAAAATTAAAGTGACTGGCCAGAAGAAGACTACACCACACTATATTCAAATATTTATATAACATAAAATAAAAATCTATTCTCATGAAAGTACACAATCTTAATCCAACAATGTATGATACTTTTATCAAAAGTGGAACATGTTTGCTTGTGGGGAACTAAGCTAATGTTCACAAAGACTCTCAGAGCTGCTTAGGAGAGCACTTTGTTCATGTTATCATCCACACAGAGTCAGCATCCCTGGTGACAGAGAAAGGCAATTGGGGAAATTTTGATTTACTTTGTCACTGATTCTGTATCAAGTAAGGGTCTATATCTAAGCCAGCCAAAATACTTACACTTCTGCCTCTTTGCAGTTATTTTCCAGATAACTTCATACTGAACACGCTGACAGTTTTTTCTCTCCAAGCATATAAATTACTCTTTTCTGCCCATTTAGCTTGCAGATTCAAAATTCATAAACTGAAAACTTGGTTCTGAATCTTTGAACTTTAGTCTACCCTTTTGCTTTCTCTTTGGGGATACAGGTTATCTGGGATATATTCCAGAAATGGCTTTGTTCAATGTTAATTATCATGAATAAATAATAAGGATAAGCAGAAAACAGTATTTAAAAAATAAATCTGATAATTAAGACTTCACAAAACATTTTCCCTTTTTAAGTTGTAAAGACTGTCTACCAGGCTGCCTATAAATGAATAGCAGGTAATTAAGAAAAAGCTTGAAAACAAATGCATTTGCTTATAAACTGGAAATTTTTACTGAGAAAATTATCATAGTATAAAAACTAACATCGATCAGCTTTGCAAAAGTAGCCTAGACTCTCTAAGGCCAATCTTAAATTCATCTTCAATAAACTATTTTCAAAGATAAACCAAAAGTAAGGAAAATCTATTTCAGTGCTCAAAATACATCTTCATTCAAATACTACTAAAATAAGCATTGTGTTATGCTGGAGTTGTTTGCTAAATTAATGCTTCTTTAGAAATATGAAATTAGTATTTTATTTCAAAATTTCTCTGAAGAGTATAAGCCACTAAACACATGTTATGTTTTAGTGCCCAAGTATTCAAAACATTTTTCTGTAAGAAAGATAACTTGAGGATTAAAAAGATAATTATAAAGGTCTCCTTCAAGATGTGAATAATTAAATTTTTCTTTATAAAAAATTTTCGGTTTTTCAGACAGGGTTTCTCTGTGTAGCCTTGGCTGTCATGGACTTGCTATGTAGACCAGGCTGGCCTCCAGCTCACAGAGATCTGTCTGTCTCTGCCTCTCTTCCCTGAGTGCTGCGATTAAAGGCATGTGCTACCACTATCACCTAATTAAAATGTCCTAATTCCATGCTTATTTTGTTATCATAGCTGGAATCTTGATATGTAGGCTATCTGGCTTCACTTACCTGCTCTCCCAGTACTAATTCACTGAGCCTCTGTGCTAAACTATTGTAAATATTGGAAATTCTAAATTGCTTTTCACGAGATTCAAATTTATTGGTCTATATTCGTTAATATCATCAAGTTTTAAAGGTAGAATTTCAAAATAAAATCACAAAAGAAAGTCAAAAGGTGGGTATAAAGAGCTTAAGGACCCGTGCTGTGCGCCTACAAAAGTGAAACCATTTTAACAGGGTAAGTTATGGTTCCAACTTTAAAAAAAAAGAAAAATTCCTGCAAACCTAACTGACTCACTCCCTAAGTCATTTCTGGAAGAGTTATGCCGTGCGCTTAGAGAAAACTTAGGAACTATATCTCTGCACAATAAAACCACTCTAATAAAGTGATCGTGTTTATAGCTAATTTTTGAAGGCATTCGAGGTCCTGGGATAGAAGGTGACATCGCTATCGATGACGTGTCAGTGGCTGAAGGAGAATGTGCAAAACAAGACCTACCAACTAAGAGTAAGTGTTTCGAGTGTCACTCGATGTCATGTGTAAACTATGTGCAAAACAAGACCTACCAACTAAGAGTAAGTGTTTCTCCTGTTGAGTGTCACTCGATGTCATGTGGAAACTATGTGCAAAACAAGACCTACCAACTAAGAGTAAGTGTTTCTCTTGTTGAGTGTCACTCCATGTCATGTGGAAACTGTATCACAACTATTACAGTGACTAAAAACGGTTACGTTTTAATTAAACCTTTCCTATTTCTGACTGCAAATGATTCAAGTTACGCTTCAGTCAAATTACTAGTGCACTGTGGCCATATTTCCAGTAACATAAAATGATAGCAATTTGTACTTAACTCTGTGTTAGACACTGAGATTTTAAAAACAGATTTAAAGTCTATTAATTCATGTTATTTTTTTTGTCAAGGGATTAGAGGACTTTTATTAAATATTTCATAAATCTAAACATGTAATGCTTAATTAACATAGCTGTTTTTCACTCCAAAGAGTTGAAATATGCATTTCCTGGGACTAATATTGCTCTTCTAAAAGATGCAGTTATATGAAAATTTAGTGTGTATATTCAGTAATGGAGTAGCCCTACTTATTCTGATATCATCTACTTCATATCTCCACCAAAATCTTGTCAAATAATTTTGTTTTTATCTACAGTTTAGTATTATATTTTAGTGATGTCTTCAAATTTTCATTTTCTACTTCTGGCCTATGACATGATATTTAAAAAGAATTTCTGCTCCCTAAATCTTCATTTCACATTATCTATTTGAAACATATTCATATGAGTCATTGTTGGAAGGCATTTCAACTGCAGGATTGTCTTAGACATGTCTGAAAAGCTTTAATTCTATGGTCATACAATGAGGGAATAATCAAGCTAAATTTCTACAAATAATTCATCAATAATCTAATGTATTGAAACTCTATGTTGCTCAAGTCTAGAGGGCACCATATTTCTTTAACTCAGTATAGTAACGGAAAATCATTATAATCTAGATACTGAAAATCAAAACTGGGGTTACAGCTTAATGGATCTAATTAACTCCATTGTTCAGTATCTTTAAAAAAAAAACAGCATCAGTGGGCTCTGGTGGCTTGTTATAATGCTTAGTATTTAAAATATACATTTAGAAAGAAACTTCTTGGATTTTGCACTGCTCAAAAGGTTCAACTGCACCATGAACGCAACTTGCCTAGAACACAGACCACCATGAGTTCTCTTCAGAGACTGTGGGATGTTTGACATCACATTCAGTGATGCTAATCTCACACTAAATGAAGGTCATATTTCCATTGCATACAAAATTTACTTTTTTATATTTCAAACAAAATTAAGTAATTTAAATTTGATATATTGAATTAAACCTCCCAAACAAGGCAACCAAGAAGGGAAGGCGGAAGGAGGTAGAGTAGCCGAGGAGAAATGACTGTGAACGCCTACCATGCTTTCACGGGTCACACTCTATAGCATTCTCCTATACACGATATTGAAAATAATGAATACAAGGTAGTATGTATCTGCCGTATTCATAACTGCATATCCAGGCTGTTTTCTCCTTTTGCGTGTCTTCGAAATAAAGCTGATGTATAATGCAAAACCTATTTTTCCAAAATGATTTTCGATGTACTTAGTGTATTCTTTCAGAAAAGCTCTGTGAGTAGCTACATGAGGTGTTGATGTCCTTAATGTCAGTTCCAGGCACTTCTTTTCTTTCTTTCTAGATTCGGTGGATGGTGCTGTTGGGATCTTAGTTCATATATGGCTTTTTCCAGTTATCCTCCTCATCTCTATCTTAAGTCCTCGAAGGTGACCTTATCCTGGCAGAGGCTATAAATGATTCACCAGGCACTGGCATGAAGAAAGAGTCTTTGTACATGGACACTGAAGCAAACAAACAAACAAACAAACTACCAAAGATTCCTCCACTGACTACTGACTCAAAAATTAAATAATTAAAAACAACATTTTTTAAGCACTGGGGATAAAAAGACATCACGGAAATATAACTTATTCCAAACTACATAGAGAAGAGAATCTTGGCCTGGGTACAAAAGAGACCTTCAGGTGCTTTTGTGGCTAAATGATTACAGCTTCATCTGGTTGAACTCTGGAAAAAGAAAAAGAGAAAAAAGAAAGAAAAAGAAGAAAAAAAAAAGAGCTATAGAAATCCTCGTCAAAGCACAAAGTCATGGCTGGTTTTGTTTCAAATGAATAGTTTGCTTGTTACCATGGAAACCTAATGGCCTGCCAACAAAAACCTCACTGTAAACAGGGTACGTGGAGAGCTGGCATTTATTTTCCTTTCAAGAAGGTTTTATGTCGAGAATTAAATAAATGTAGGCCCTTTTACCTTTGGCTGTTACCCTTCCTTGAAAATGCTCCAAACTTAGAATTATTTAAAGGTTCCTCCCCACCTTACCCGATTCCACTTTTACTGTTGTTTCGGTTTTGTTCTTGTTGTTCTTGTTGTTACTGTTTTTTTGTTTTTTGTTTTTTTTTTTTTTGTAGTTTCTTTCTTTCTTTCTTTCTTTCTTTCTTTCTTTCTTTCTGTTTTTCTTTTTTTTTTTCCCCCTCACTCCCATGGCTAAGCTAGATAACTGTATGATGTCTCTTTTTGCATGCACTACTATCCAGGATGGTAAACCTGGGCTTACATATTACACAGGCTTATCGGAGTTTGCTTGCGGCCACTTGAACACCCAAACTACGTCATCTGTTCCTATGAAGAAACCAAACCACCATCTTTTATAAATTGCCATGGAAACCAAGTGCCTTCAATGAAACAAGCCTGAATAATTTTCAACTCAGAAGCTTGCACTGCTAACAATGGTTTGTGTAAAAACTATTTTGTAAACAGACGACACAGCCTAAGTGTGCAAATTACAGGCAAGACACCCTAGCCGCTTCTGAAGAAGAAAGGACCCACGCTGCTGCGTAAACCCATGTAGACAAAAGAGTATTCGCTTCACCTCCTAGACAGCCATGGCCTTTCGGCGTAGTGTCCATAGAGAGTAACTTCCACTGAGACCAGACATGGGAGCAACACTTTTTTCTTCCAGGTTATTAAATGGGTCAACCAGAGCAAAAGGTTGTTGAGATAATACTTAGCTCAGAAGGTGGTCAAACACAGGAGTGATTTTTTTTTACTCTAACCTCCATTTGAAATGAAATTGGCCCTGCCTTTAGAGGGAACAAGGAAGTGTTTGAGATTGCATACGAACTCTGCCGCGGAACTGGGCCTGCAAAAGCTGGCTTTATTCTAGACATTGAGGGTAATATGCCTCTGCCCTTTAGTCTGACTCTGTGCAAATTGTGACATATTATTTTATTATTTTAACAAGATTAAAAAACACTTTTACAAAAAAACAAAAACCTGTAAAAATGATTTTGAGCTACCTGAGGACAAACCACACCTTTAACCAGCCAGTTTTCCAATGCATTGTAAATTTCACTCAAACTTGTTGCTTATGACAATTTGAAGATCTTTTTCCTTAAATTATCTCAACTTTTAGCTTCATTTAAAAAGACTTTTGTCTAAAGAAGAATATTATTATTATCTGTTCTTTCAACACCCCAGGATTTAAAAAATACTGATTATGCAAGTAATTGGGATCTAAGTATTAAATTGCAGCATTTGCAAATATTAATATAAAAAGCACAACAAAATGTAGTGGAAATGACAAAGCTTGATTTTTTTAAACAACTGTAGAAATGTTTGTGCAAATTCAATAATTCAACTCAAAATATAATTTTACAGCTCTGTTCAATAAAGCCTCTTTCCAGGTAAGGTATAATAAGCAGTGTGTGTGTTTGTTGGGCAATATTCACTTATCATTAAAATGAGATTAGTTATGCAGCTTATTGGTTATGTTATCTTGGGATAAATCTTCAGTGCTTCATACACACCTTATGTCTCTAGGGAAAATTTAATAAGAACAGCTGATGCACTCTCCTTTATATGTTACACATGTAAAAAAAAATTGTACCTTTAATAGGTAAAATATGAGCCAAATACAAGCTGAAATTTAATGTATAATTTCATAGTCAGTTCAAACGGGGACATATCAGAATACATAGGTAGTGATAGAATCAAGTTAATGCACATCCTTTAATTTTAACAAAAAAGCAAATGATTATCATAATTTATTTGAATTAATTAGTCATATTGAAAACTTTTTAAAACTTCAAAGTCATCCATTTATTAGATCAAACCAAAGATTTCAAGTAAGTGATATCTGGGCCACTTAGTATCTGAGAAATCTGTATTCACCTCTATTTCAACCATATTGCAACTAAATGCATCTCTGCACTGCCCACTATTCATAAAAATACAATTGCATTTTATCTTATTTGTTAGGTTTTGCTTCTGGCATTATCTTTGCCAGAACAGTAATAAGTCTCTTTTGATTTAAAGAGAAGCTTAATTTGTCATTTTCTTTCAATTATCTTTAAGTTGATTTGAGTAAGGCTTTTGTAGAAGAAAAAGACCCCTAAATACGGAATACTGGAAAACATACATGTAACTTCAAGAAAAATAGGAGGTTTTTATTTCTGCTACGTTATCCCGAGTAAAGGAGCTGCTGTGGGTGAAAGTTTCAATTGTATCAGTAAGAATTTATCAAATACTAAAATCTTTTCTAAATTTTTACATAGTAAGAACACTTCGGAAGTTCATGAGAACTGGCTGGTACTTCAAAATTAATTCTGATTAAACTTCTAAGAAGTTGCAGATGATTGTGAAGAAGAGACCAATTAGGGGTTTAAGCAAACACACTAAGGAGATGGTTATAGGGTGGATTTCTCACATGAGGCCTATATAATTTAGACAAACTGACAAACAGAATCATTGGTTTTACTTCAGATCAAATGCTCAGTTGCTTTAATTGAAGCTACATGGCTAAAAATGTGGGAAAATGTAAATGATTCGGATAAGTGAACAGGAACGTTTATGAAATCACCTTGTCATTAGTAGAACTCATGATCACAAAATGCCTAAAACACTTTCTCATTGCTATCATCATCACTCTTTGTCAGAAACCGGACTTCGTAACACCTTCACCTTACCATGTTGCTAGTGTGTCAGCCTCAAGTGGAGAAGCCCATTCGGTTGACGTTTTCAATGAGGAAGAGTCAAGCAGCCAGGGTTTCAGTGTCTGGGAGAAACAGCATACCATGTACTGTTTGTTTATTGACAACAATTGATCTCTATTAATCAGGAGCAATACCTCTTGCATTAGTATTTCTTCACATGCTAGCATTTCTACAATTGGGTCTATGTTAATTGCAACTAGCAGCATTGTCATGTAGTGATATAAAGATGCACATAGGCGCTGAGAGGACCTCAATACGAATATTCACCACACTGACTAAAGTTGCCAGAAGTGCCAATCAATGCCAAATATGATCTTTCCTTCAAATATGAAAGTGACAAAAGATATATCCCAATCACAATTATACAATGTATAAATAACCATATACTATGCAGTTTTGAAAAACCCTACTTACCTTTGCTTTTTTTTATATCACAGTCTTTTTTTAGATGATTTACATACACACCTACCCTTGCTTTTCCATTTCCTACCTATTTTCCCGTCATCTGTTTTTATAGTTCCATCCTGGATTTTATGTATTCCTAGTCTACTATGATGCCTGGTTCCATGTGGCTTTTGGTATTCAACAGATCAAGAGTTCGGACCATGATTACATTTCTTTGAGAGAACTGGTGGATGCGTGGTTACAATGTCAGGCAGCGGACCTTGACACTAATGGCACTTCATTTCACATTTCCCACAGATTTGACTCAACATAACAATGAATTATATCTGAATTAGAACCTACTTAGTCTGTTATACCATGTAATATACAATGAAAATAATTCCATTCTTTACTTTCATATTTGGAAATATGATGAGATATAAATTACAGCTGTACTAACTTTTCACCAAACATGGAATTTATTTTAAATACTTTATAACAATAAACTTATCTGCCAATAAAATGTGTAATTTGAAGAATAATTAATTTATTTAGTTCTGTACTTAAGACTATAAACCTGACTGTGGTATTACTCAGAATCATTTTAATTTTGTGTATTTATTGGTAATTTTAAAGTTGGTGCAAGACTGATCTGATTTTGGTAAATTTTTCAAATGATTCTCCTAAATATGAGTTCTCTCTCTCTCTCTCTCTCTCTCTCTCTCTCTCTCTCTCTCTCTCTCTCTCTCTCTCTCTCTCTCTCACACACACACACACTCTCACTCACACACACACACACACACACACACACACACACACACACACACACATTTTTTATGTGCCTTTCAAATATCAAGGCCACTGAATAGACATTTAAACTGGAAAACATTACCTCCCCAAAAAATACATTCTGGTTGATGACTGCTTCCACTGTTTCTGCTGTGTCTCAACAAGGCAGAAGGTACACTCTTCTTGCAACTGGGCAGTTGATTTCAATGAGGAGTTATTGCATTTTCTGTGAAAACAATAAAACCATAGGGTTCAATCCCAAGCTATTGCTTTTCCTACAACATTCCCTTTGTGGTTAGCCCATTTAATTCATTTTCTTAGCATTATTTTTGGAAAACAATGTATGTCATTTTCTACTCTGTCTTAGAATAAAAAAAACTACTTCAAAATAATTTGATTTTTTTCAAATCTAATATAAAAAGTTGGCTGAATATTCACAGTGTATCTACATATATAATTGTGTATGTTATTACATGAGCAATGGAAATATAAAAGCTTGATGTTATAATGTGAAGTATGTCAGCCAGGAAAGTCCCTAAAATCTGCTTGGAAACAGAAGTGAGAGATGAAGATAAAGCTTCCACACAATCTTTATGGATAATTTTAGGAACATAGGTTCATTTGAAGCTTAATAAGTTTATGAGTAGTGATTTCACTACTCTGAACCCATACTGAGAATCTCAAAGTGGAATTCAAAATTTGGAATAGGGCTGAGGTTAAACTCTGGGTAGAAACTGCAATAGTTTTCTCAAGGATATATTTACAACTGATTGAATTTAATTTCCATTGTACTAATTTTCCATGAGTTGATCTGAAATGTATTCTTATTTTTCAATAAAATGATGGGAAATTCAATGAATAGGGATAAGCTTGGTAGTTTTGCTTGTTTTTGTATGGTTCTTCATTGTAGTCCTGGGTTCCAGGCTATCATTTTTATTTCTTGAGTCTCACCAATATATTTAAATGTATAAGTTTAATCAAATATGCATTGTGTTACATTTATATGAAATATGAGTTGCATTGGAGACTATAAAATTTAGATTTAACTTAATTTACATTTTGATATCTTCCTTCTTTCAAATAGTTTCAGATAGTTGTATGTTATTTTCCTTTGGATTTTTTTTTCAATAAATGAAATTATGTTAAATACTCTATTAGTGTTTGGGGAAATTTTCTGCTGCCAATAGCAATTAACTTTAAAAGAACAAAAAAAAATTATATTTAAGTTGCAATTAAAATGAAAGTGTCATCATTTCTTTCTCAATTAAGGAGCCTTTATAGGCTCAATAGCACAGACAACACTGTTAGACCATTAAGATTTGTGTTGATTTTTGGGTGCTTTGTGAGAGATCATTTTATATTATTGCATTAAATTAGCACACACTAAAATCTTCCTGAGCAAATGTGATTTACGAATTATGGCATTATGGTGTGGTGCAGGAGCTAGGCTTCTATGTAAGGCATGAGATGATCACAGCTGGACAATGCAACGATCACAGCTGGATGGTACTAGCCTTATTCACAGACTATTTTAATCCCATGCTCACAAGGACACATTGTCAGCTATCTGTGAGTTTTCCCCAGGAAACAAAAACACTGATCCACAATGATGAGCGGGAATCAAAGTATAAAATTAATCCTGAAAACTAGCCCAGGTCGTTGTTACTTTACTGTCTATTTAAGTCATTTTTTCTCTATCTTTGCCATTATGCCTCTAAGTAAATCCTTGAGCGTTTGAAAACAGAGTTATAATTAGTATTTAAACCCATTATAGTGTCTCGGCACTCTGCATAAGCTGTTTTAATCTAACAGTCATTTTATAGATATTATCTATTTTAATTTCCTAAGATACTAGGAATTATTCCTTAGTACTATGAATTTTTATTTCTCTGAAGGAACTGTAATCTCATCTATGCCAAAGCTGACCATCCAGCTCTTTATTTCTACAATACAAATGAGGTAAAGTGTACATCTGGGTTCTACGAAAAATGTAGCATGATTTATTATTGATTAACTTATATTTAAATTAAACCTAAAATACTAGGAAACATTCAGAACTTTTATCTTTAAATTATAAAATCATTAAAATTTAATGAACAGAAAGTATGTCATGTCTAGTTGCAAAAAAATCCAACTGTTGAAAAAGTTTTCTTTTCAACACAAATATCTGGCATTTTGTAAGTTAATGGGCAATCATACTTTTCCTTATTTTTTTATACAGGCTGTCAGGTAGCCCAGGCTGTACTCAGACTCACTTTGTAGCTGAGGCTGACTTTGAATTCTGGCTTTTCCAGTTTTCTAAAAATCCAAAATGGGTTATTTCGTGTGCTAAAATTTACTAGTGAAATAAAATTAAAAGTATAGGCATGCACCAGAAGGCCCAGCTCAGTTGTTCACAGTGAAAGCACAAATGTTGATATTGCCTTTGCAAAGAAAATTCACAGTGTCAACCTAGAGAAAATTAGACTAATTTCATGTATTGATGGCAGAAGCCCAGAATAAACATGGGAATAACACTTTCCTTCTTTCTTTCTTTCTTTTCTTTCTTTCTTTCTTTTTTTTTTTTTTTTTTTTTTGAGTTGTACATCAATTATTTTATTTTTTTATTTTTCCTCCATTTATTTATTTATCATCTTTAAGTTACAGTTTATTAATTATAGACTTAATGGTTTTGTGTGTTTGTTTAGTCTACTGAGGACATATGAGTTCTGTTTTAATTCAAAGTCCAGTTTCTTTCCATGTTTCTTGTAGTATTAATGCCCTGAGCTCCAATTACCTAGTAAATGTGAATATAATGTGCAGGAACCACTTTCAGACATATTTGGCCATTTAAATTACAAAGCAAAATTGTGAAAAAAAAAAAAAAAAGGAGTTCACTCAGGCATGGTGGCTCACACATGGGATCTCAGTTCTCAGGAAGCTAAGCACAGGAAAATCACAATTTCAGGTCACACTGAGCTACATAGTAAGTTCTAGATCAGCCTGCACAACTGACTAAGACCTCATCTTCAGCAAAAACCAAACAAAAACTTTTGTTTCTGAAAAGATACAGGAAAGAAAGATGGCACAAAAGAGAGAACAAATAGTCACAATCAAAACAGAACTGAACCGAGAGAGCTAGTGTCCTTTTATATTTGTTTCTGTTTTGGATTATAGAGCTAAATGCACGAGTCTTCACAATTTAGCAAATCAGTGAACTCAAAAGTGAAGAGCAGCACGATGCAGTTACGCAGCAGCAATCCATCATTTAAGTAAGCAGTGAGGGCAATTGTGTGTTAAAATTTGATAATGAATAAACGTGAATGTCTCCTTTTTTTTTTGTTAAATTTTAATGGCATTATAAAAATCATTTCAGTGGAATTTTGCAAGTATCCCAAAGGCCTTTACAATGTGTAGGTACCGAGGATACTTGATGTGTACCAATCCTGGTTCAGTAGCCTCTATGAAGCTTTCAAGTCCTTACTCACTAGTCCATTTGTTTTCCCTTGGCAGTGATTTCTCTCATTTGTCTTCTTTCAAGTTATAAACACTCTTACAGACAAATCAGTTTCTGCTATTAGAGAGTAGCCGTTGTCTGTCGACACAGAGGACAGAGTAGAAAACTAGAATGAGAACACAATGGACTTTTTGGCAAGAGCTAAGGAACAAGAAGCAGAGCATAAAATGAAGAAAAGCGTGCGATGTCCAAGATGGTATTCCCGTAGTTGTCCCAAGGGCAGGTGAGAGTGCATCCCCATTACAGACAGATGCAATTAGAGGCTGTCCGGTGTCTGAGAAAACTCAAGCAATAGAGTGCTTGGAGTGGCAGTATAGAACCAGAGTGGTTCCTACAGAGGTGAGAACTCAGAGAGTATATGGGCAACACACACTATCCACATCCACAGAAGAGAGAACTTCCCAACTAAATGCTCTTAGATATGTACACATGTACTAAAAAATGAAATTTAAAGTATAGATGTATTCAATAAGCTTTTAAAAGACTTATAACACATTTTTGGGAATATTTGACCACATGCACATATTTCTCTTCTTTCCTTTATGCCCACTGTGAGTTCATCTTAGGTGATCTGTGGACCTTCTTCCTATGTGAATTCATAACAAGCTGTAGACTAGAGTACATTTCACTTTACTGTGTCCTTCATCAAGCAACTTTTTCATCACAAACTACTTCTGTTCACAGTCCTCAACAATTTCTCATATGACTTTCTATTTTTATGCCCCTACAACTCTGCCTCTCTCTTGTAAAAACAAACAAAGAAACAAAAACTATTAACAGCATACTACAGTATTCCAAAGTATTGATGGAAGATGGAGCATAAGAGTCTTTGAAAAGCACTTAAGCAGCTTTGAACTAAGGATGCTAAAGCTTCAGTGAACATTTACATCTTAGTGTCCTAATGGTATTTAAAGAAAAAGTTTATCGCAGAAAACCACCTTATATGTAGACTTGTACACAGGACATGTTTTCAAATGAGCCTTTGGAATTATTTCCAATTTCTCCAATAAAATTACTTTCTCAAACACTCATGATATTTTCCTGATTTGTCATTTTCAAAATGTTTCAGATGCATCATTTCATCTGTCATATTTACTAAAAGCTAATTCTTTTTTTTTTTAATTAATTTATTCTTGTTACATTTCAATGGTTATCCCATCCCTTGTATCCTCCCATTCTTCCCTCTCTCCCATTTTCCCATTATTCTCCTCCCCTATGACTGTTCCTGAGGGGGATTACCTCCCCCTGTATATGCTCATAGGGTATCAAGACTCTTCTTGGTAACCTGCTGTCCTTCCTTTGAGTGCCACCAGGTCTCCCCCTCCAGGGGACAAGGTCAAATGTGAGGCACCAGAGTACTTAAGAAAGTCATATCCCACTCTCCACTCAACTGTGGAGAATGTTCTGACTATTGGCTAGATCTGGGTAGGGGTTTAAAGTTTACTGCCTGTATTGTCCTTGGCTGGTGCCTTAGTTTGAGTGGGACCCCTGGGCCCAAATCATAATGTTCTACTTGTAGGTTTCTAGGACCCTCTGGATCCTTCTACTTTGCTATTCTCCCATGCTTCTCTCATAAAAGCTAATTCTTAATTCACCCACTAGCTGTGTGTATGCACATACAACAGTTGAATTGTCCCCCTTCCAACTTTGTGCCAATTTCATTCGTGATCCAGGATTTAAAAGAACAGTATGTAATAAACATGATCCTATGTTTCTCTTACAGTTAACCTTTATGCACTAGAAAATCTAAAACAGATTTACTCTTTGTAACAAAGCATTTAGTTTTTTTTGCTTTTGTTTCTGTTTGTTTTTGTTTTTGTTTCTTGTAATAGCAGGATACTACCAGTTATGACAGGCAGTCCTATTTCAAAAATGACAAATTGTAAACAAAACCTGAATTTTAGAATAAATGAAGTAATTGGGCAGAAAAGATGTCTCAGAAATTAAGAGTGCTTATTGTTCTTCCAGAGGACCCAAGTACAGTTACCAATGCCTATGTTGGACAGCTAAAAACTGCCTATAACTCTAGGTCCAAGACACTCAATTCCTTTACCCTCTGCATGCATCTGTACACATAAAGCATTCGCTCACATAGATACAAACACGCAAAAATGAATAAATAATAATAATAATAAAATATTTTTAAAAGATTAATGAAACATAGCATTATATATAATTGACCAGTCGTATTATTTGAGCCAAACAGGACATCTTTATGATTCAGAATACAGTTGACATGACATTTTAATGTTAATTATAATCTCTGCAAGGAATCCTTGAAAACTAGGATCTCATGGTTTTAGCAGGAGGGACACAATGGTTCCACAGTTTGGAAGGATGGGAGGAACAGTGTTTAAAACAAGTGGCTTATTTAGTTCTGATAGTCTCATATTGGCTATTGAAGACAGGCAGATCCTTGAAATTCATTGAGCTAGGCAAATCTATGTGCTTCCAGTTCAGTGAGAGGCCCTGACCAAAACATAACGGTGGAGAGTGAATGAAGAATGACAATGCCCACCTTTGGCCCCACATGCATATGCACACACATGCATTCAATTTTCATACCAAAGTACACACACACTCACTAACAATTACATCCATCCATCACATACATAAACACAGCACTTACTCAAATTTTAAATGAAAATAACTCTAATATATGTGATATATCATTTGAGAAGCATCAGTGCTGTGGGTGGAACATAATTTTGGATTCTAATTTTAGACCCAAGAGCTGAAAGACCTTGATTTAGATGGAAATGTTTCAATAGTATTTGCCCCTCAGTGTCATATTGATTAAATCGAGCAATACTCACCAAGTATTTTCAGTGATCATTGACTTTTAAACATTGACATAATAAAGTGATATACAAATTTTAAATAATTTCTATGAAAATTATTTTCACAAATGATCTTTTCTTGCTGTTCCTTTTTATATTAAATATAGAAAATGAATAATTTTCCATATTTTATTGATTCAAATATTTTAATATATTTTCTTAATGCTACATGAAGTACATTAGCCCCTAAATAAAGTAAATCATCTGATATTATAGGAAATTTTTGAATAGCCAAGTTTAAGAAAACTTTAAAATAAATTTAGAAAATGTAAATATTTTCAGTGAATAAAGACAAGATGGAAATTAATATTTATATATGTGATTATATTCTTCACATAAAGACTAACCTCTTTCAAACTAAATCATTGGCATCATAATTACTTTCACATACAGTCAGTAGCAATAGAACAAAGATTTCATAGACTTTTTTATCTGCTTTTATTAATGATGTCATGCAAAGCTGCACTGCTGTGTTATCACACCTATAGATCCACATGTCCATTTTCACCATCAAAACATAATATTTCCATCACATGCTTGTCATTAGTGTTGCTTTTCTAGGGCCAGTGCTATCTAATTTAGTTATTACAAAAATAAACAGAAATGACATCACATAATGTTTACATTTCAGGATGTTTCTTCCCTCAGTGTAATTCTATGGAGATACATCAGTAACAATAGGTTTACATTTTTTACACAATACTGCATAGTTTAGCTGTGGGAGAGTTTGTGAAAGCATTCACCGAAGAAAGGCATGGGTATTTCCATTATGGGGGTCTTAAAAAAAAATCATGTCCAACTTTTGTAAATTTTTGTTGTTGTTGTTGTTGTTGTTTTTATAGCAAATGTCTTTAAGTACATCTGCTAGGTTTCATGGTAATTGTATATTTGGTCTTACAAACCCCTACTAAGTTTTTCTAAGGCCGCCTGCCATTTTATATTCTCACCAGTAATAAATGAATGCTCCCGTTTCATTATATTCTCAGGAGCATTTGTAGTCATTTCAATGACTCTGATTTTAATTTCTATTTTTCTAAAGAAATTATGATGAAAGAAATTTATATGCATGTTAGGGGGTGTCTTATATAAAATAAATTCTTTACTGGATTAAGACAGACTGAGCATACATCATTAAATTTTCTAGACCGATGCTTAATGTAGGAAGGTACTGCACACCTTCCTGCCTACCTCTTAGGAATGAGCTAGAGTACGAGAGCTGAAACGGCCCATAATTACACACATTGACAGAGTAAAGCAAGTAGTTAAACAGTCAACATACTTTATACTTAGTGAAGCACACTAAGTCTGATGACTGATTAGAGGTTTCTTTAGAGTCAGACCCTCCACATGATCGTAGTTCAAGATGTTTTATAAATTCAACACATCCACTACCAGATTCCTCACCTACTCCACCCCAGGCTTGTTAACTGTTACCCTCAACCACTTGCCCACAAGCAGTTACTCTTCACCCTACCCTATGTCTGTTACCAGACGCCTTTCAACCTGACAGTGTCCCACTCCACTACCCTGGACCAGCTACCCTCAACACTGTGTCGCAGCCAAACAATGCTGCATCCTATCTCACTACCCTACAGAAGCTACTCTCAAGCACAGCTCGGAGCTGCCAGCCTTGGACTAGAGACTTGTTCGGTTGACTTTGAAAACTTGCAGGGCTCCCCAGAGGAATCAAGTTCATCATCACAGTGCCCTTGCATTAACAGCAAGTTTCCCCTTCTCTCACTTTGTCAGATATCTACTGGAACCTTTTTGAATCACCATCCAGATAAAAATTCTTCCTTTTTGTTGTTGTTCTCCAAATAGTCTTATTTATTTATCGATTTATCTATTCATCTTACATCACAATCATAGCCCCCTCCCTCCTCTCCTCTAGGTCCCACCTTCTCTCCTTCCCACTATCCCCTTTCCCTAATCCTAAGAAAATGGCAGCCCTCCCTTACCTACGCATGCCAGCTCATCAAGTTGCATCAGGACTGAGCATCTCCTCTTTCCCCGTGGCCTGGTGCAGCAGCCCTGTGACAGAGGAGTGATCAAAAAGCAGGCAACAGAGTCCATGTCATAAACTGGCCCTGCTCCCCTTACTGGGGGACCCACAGGAAGTCTGTGTTGCCCATCTGCTACATCTGTGTAGGAGGCCTAGGTACAGTAGATGCATGGTCCTTGGTTGGTACTTCAGTCTCTGCCAGCCCCTCTGGTCCCCAGTTAATTGGCCCTGTTGGTCTTCTTGTGGATCTCCTGTCACGTCCAAGTCCTTCTACACACACACACACACACACACACACACACACACACACACACGAACACACACACACACACACACACACCACTTTTCCCACAAGAATCTCTATGCTTCTCCCAGTGTTTGGTTGTGAGTCTCTGCTTCTGTTCGGATCTGCTTCTTTGTGTAGCCTTTCAAAAGACAGCTCTGCTAGACTCCTGTCTAAAAGCATAGCAGAGTATCTTTAATAGTGTCAGGGGTTGTCTCTCTCCCAAGGGGTGGGTGTGATGTTTGTCCAGGCATTGTTTGGACATTCCCTCAATCTCTGCTCTATCTTTATCCCAGCACGTCTTGTAGGCAGGGTAAATTTGGAGTCGAAGTTTTTGTAGGTGAGGAAGAGTACTGTCTAATTACAGGGTGTCTTCTTCAATTTCCATGACCCTTGCTACTAGCAGTCTCAGCTAGAGTTACCCCCACATACTCCCAGATGCCTACCCTATCCTAGGTCTCCAGCTTGTCACAAAGATGCGTCTGCTGGCAGTTTCTCTTCTTTCAGCATACACTCTGTGTCCCTTCTTCCTTGCTCCCTCGAGATCTGATCTCCACTTTCATTTCTCTCCACTATCCTTCTCCTACCTTGTTCTCTCTCTCTTCAACCACTTCTGCTGTCTATTCTATTTCATCTTCTGAGTGAGATTTAACCATCCTCCTTGTCTGTCTTTTGATTTAAAGACACCTTTAGGAAACCCACAGTGAAAACTGTGCCTTAAAGAAAAGTCTCAAGATTCTGTTTTCAAAAAACAGGCTGGCATTTTTTAATCCATTAACATTCAACATGTTTGCTATATATAGTCTGGTTAAAAACATATCTAACATTATTATTATCTTACATATGCTGTCCTTATTCCTCTGTCCTCCTGTCTGATTTTACTTGTCTTGTCCTCCAATCTCTCCTCCTCTTTTCAAGTATGTAACACATTAGTCTATAGTTTTGTTTTGCTTTTTTAAAGTCTGTGATGGTGGGGATAGAGAAAATAGGAGACATGGTTAATCATAAGGAAATAAATTCATATGTATGTCGATGGAGTCTTATTTAAAGGGTTCTTTACTAGATGCAGGTAGGCCAAAAATATGGCATTACATTTTCTCTACAGAAGCTTAGTACAGAAAGGAAGAGTGCACCTTCCTGCCTACCCCTTGGGGATGAGCTAGAGTAATGGAAGCAGAAATAAAATGACCCAAAATTACATATGTTGACCGAGTAAAACAAGTAGGCTAAACAGCCAGATTATTCTGTACTTAGTGAAGCACACTTAATTAAAAGTTTGAGTTGAAAATATTAATTGTTCAGAAAAATAGTGAAAATCACATTTGAAAATGATAATATGTACATGAACAATGGAAATAATGAACACTGTGTATACTAAAAAAAATTTCAATTTCTGTGAGAATATAATGGACATAGCAGTTATTTTATATGTTTATCTATTTTCCCTCTACACTAATTATTTGTTGATCTCAATTATAGGCTTTCTAGTGTATTTATTCATTCTGGGAAATAGTGCATTGAACATGCAAGCAATACACAGCACCAGTATATTTTTTTCATCTTTCTGGCACAGATAGCTCAATTGATTTGGGTGTGTGCTAATAATGTCAGTTCTGTGGACTCAAATGCCATTTTAATTAGCTAAACATAGGAAAATAAACTCCATGGGTGCACACTCCTGGCTTAACCCAAACCATCTGAACAAATCTTACATGCAGTCAGAAATGAGACCAAAATGGACTGTATGTCTAAAATAAGGTTTTTCACTATCACTGACGAATAAAGATTCGACATTTTTCTTTTTCTACCCTGCTGTTTCTCTAGTTTCCCTTATAGGAGAATGGCACAAAGAGTCATTCAGAAACATCTGTGAATTTACCCATTACTCACTGTTCACCTTGTATATTCAAACTTAGCACATAGTGTTCAGTTTTGCTTCTTTAATATATTTTAAATGTATTTTCTCATTGTCTACCTCCAATGTGCCTCCACAGTAACCCTAGACCAAGTCACTATGAAATCTTGCCAGGATATAAGACTTCTTGATGTAGACTTCTCCATCCTGTAGGCTTCATTACATTGTAGACTGTTTGATTGGCTTAGAATATAAGTAAGTAAATACTTTATTCTTGATATTTTAATGGATTCTCACTGCCCACCAAATAATGACTGAATTATTAAAGTAATAAAAGGTTGATATGATCTACCTTCTACCATTCTCATTCCTGCCATTAGCCTTTATTTTGTTTTCAGAACCTGATCTTGCCTGAGTTTCTCCAATATGGCCTCTATATTCTTAAAGCTTTTGTGCCCAACTCTAAACATAGCTTCCATTTTTGCTTTCATTGAATACATTTGCTCCTCTAGGAATCCAACATCAGCATTTATATAAATAATCAATTTATTTGGTACCTGTATCTTCTCTTTTCCTTTATAACATTTCTAGGAAGTTTAATTGAATGCTGGCATGTTTTATTATGGGTCTCCACTTAATACCATGTGAGCCCCAGGAAGCCAGGTGGAGCACACTATTTTTGCTTAAAATATATTCAAAAATTTATGAGCAAAATGGTGTCAATGACTGCATTTGCCACTTAAGGATCTTTCAGAAGCCAACTCCAAAGGTTTTCCTTGAGATTCATTCTATTCAGCCATTTTGTTTTTGATGTTTACTCTCTTCACACTTTTAATTATAAGATTTAAAACATCACCTTATATCACAGTGTTTCATGAGCTTTCCTCATGATGTAGGATGTTATGTTCCCTCTCATGCTGCATGTACTTCTAATGCAACCATGGATATTCTGAAAGGTCTATGTTAATTTTGTCATGTTCCAAGCCACCTATTGTAAGAACTTTACCCCAGTAGATAATTTCCAAACTGACCTTATTCTCCTGGCCTCTATATCTTACAACACACATATGTGTTTAATGTTGAATCCCTGATATGAGAATCCTAATAAATAATTAGCTTCTTCTTCTCCTTCTTCTTCTTCTACTTCTTTTTCTTCTTCTTCTTCTTTTTCTTCTTCATATTTATAAGAAAACAAGTACTACAATCAATGTTGTATTTTCAGCAGACTGCTTAAATAATATTAGAGCTGTTTCAGATTCCATCACTAGAAATAAAATGAAATCCAAAACACAGGTTTCCATCCACAGCTTGACATGTTTGTAATCAATATATGCATGCTCACAAACAGTAAGCATATGTACAAACATCTGTTTTCCAAGACTTTAAGAGTATCTTCACCTGAATCATTAGGAAAAATATTACAGGTAGGTCTGTCTTAATGGAACACAAAATAAAATCTTTACATTATTAAAACAGCAACAACAAAGAATATTCCTCTTGAATTCTAAAATTCTCCTTCAGGCTGTGTTGTTAATATGGCCACCATTAGCCCAGCCCCCACCTTCCAGGCAACTGTGTTTAGCTGTGTGTAAATGCATTGAGTCATCTTTTCCTCCATTTCCCTTATGTCTTCAGTCTAATTGACATGGTATTTCACATTTGATGTCTCTAAGCTTTCTTAACCCCATTCTTCTTACACAGAAATGCAGACTTTGCTACAGCATCTTGTGTCTGTGACTTTATGCCCTGTTCTCAAATCCATCACATAACCCTGTGAAGTTAGTCCTCTTAGCTAGACTCTCACTGTCCTATCAGAACTATAAAAACATGGCAACTCAAGCCTACTGGTTCCCTCTCAGGGATCCTTAGTGTCTACCTATTGCACATTGACTATAGTACAAATGCCTACATGTATAGCCACACTTAAAAATATTATAACTTTCAAAAAATAAATAAAAATATTATAACTTTCGAAACTACTGTATAGTATGATTTTGCGTAAAGGAATATTATCCCTAGAATGCATTTATTTTTTCTAAATTCTATGGATTGGACTCAAGTGATGTCTTCCAGCTTATATTCCTGGGACAGAGGGAGATCTACTCATTCTTAAACATATATGTCAAATGCTGGCTTTTTACCTCATAATTTTGCTAAAATCCATACCACCGTTTAGTATCTCTTTTACAAAATAAATATATTTTTCTTTATAGTCTGAC
Source organism: Acomys russatus (assembly GCF_903995435.1). Classification (NCBI taxonomy): domain Eukaryota; kingdom Metazoa; phylum Chordata; class Mammalia; order Rodentia; family Muridae; genus Acomys; species Acomys russatus. The sequence goes on along the minus strand of NC_067137.1, from coordinate 76,552,172 downwards.
TAATTGGTCCTTTCTTAATTCCTTAATAAAGACTGTAAGCTCCATATGAGCAGGCATTATTTCCTTTATGTTCCCTGCAGTGACAGCATCAGGGATTAGTGAATACTAGGTGCTCAATTAATATTTGTTAAATTACACTAAATATGTAGGAAAACCAATAACAAAAATGTACATATATTTAAAATTTTAAGAAACAAGAAAAATTTGTAACACTTAATGTACAGAATAAAGAATTTATTGTTCCTGTTGCATCATTTGTTTTATTATTATATTTAATATTACTCATGTTTATAGTATTCAATTTATACCAACTTTTTAATAAAATAAAATATTTGCAAGTTCTGTATAATATAGAAAAACAATATACACTCGATGGATGAGTTATCTTGAATGGAGATTTAATTATTGACCTACAGACCTTGAACTCAAGCCAGAGGGTTTTAATGTCTGTCGCTATAATATACGCTCATCTGTTCCTTCTATTATTTGTTTATAGATACAAAGTGAATTACTATGCCAGTTATGTCTGAGAGTTTAAGATGTTTAACAAGGCATATTATGCTCTATAAAGCATAATGTTGTATATTCTGAAAGATGAGAAAACTGAAAAGAGACGAACTGACAAAATAATGAATGCTCATCATAATTAATCTGGTATATGATTGCATGCATGTTTTATACACTACATACACACTGTGCACATACGTAAATACAGTCATTTGTGTATCTATATGAACACATGGTCAGCGTCTTACAGAAAATTATAGTTGCAGATTTGTTTCAATTTTCTTATGATTTTAAGATACAATTTTCAGTAATTTTCAGAGGTTGAATTAATCTTCTGGCAAGGGTTTAAATCTCTATATTGCATCATCATTCTCAAGGAATAAAATTGGGAAACATTTCTTTTCAACAAATTGAATCACATCCACGCTATTTTGAGGATGCCTGTAACATCAGCATGGGAGATGTTCACATAAAGTGAATCTTTCCCATGACCTCAGTGTCAGTTGCTGTGTACAGAAGTCTGTATATGGATAGCACTAATTGGTATCCCATGTGACATCTCGCCATTTGAATATAGAGTTATATTAGAAATTTGGCAAAGACCATATGGTATTCAAACTTTGTCATTGTCACTCATCCTTAGCACTGAACCTAGGCTAAAGAGAAGAACTGGAAACATCATGGTACTAACATGAAACGCCTGATAACAAAATTCACAAAAGAAGCTTTTTTTTTTTTTTTTTTTTTTTTTTGTGGCACACTCACACTGACAACCTGGCATGACTAACAGGCTTAGGTGTAAGGGCATTTATTTCATTAAAGATATCACATGACTTAGTTGTAAGGAAAACCTATTTCTGTGATTTCTCTTTCAAAACAAAAAAACAACACAAATAAACAACCAAACTAATTTTTAAGTACTATATCTATTCCCATTATATTATTCTATTCCTAAAAGAAACTTCTGGAACTCAACGTTGAAATTGAGAGGTAAGAAATTTTATCAAGAGAGTATTTCAGAGAGTATAAGACAGTGCTGCTTTGCATAGTGAATAGCCTGCAGAGAATGCCACATCTGTTCTCAAGTGACGTCACAACATTGCCACTGTTCCACTGCTCCTGTAAATACATTTTCTTTCATAACTTTAAGATAAAGAAAATACTGGGTTTTTCTTTTTTTTTTTTCTACTCATCAAAAAGCAGTGGCCCATGTGAAATGCCATACGCTCTTAAAAACCCACCACTGTTCAGTACCAAGTTAAAGTATATATATATATAATATATATATATATATATATATAATTACTTTTAATAATATTATTTGGTTAGTCAGATTTATTTTCTAAAATTTTAAAAGTTGCATTCGTCTTTACTCTTGAGAGAAGGTCATGATCCAGGATAGATTTCTGGCATGACCCAGGTCTTGCCAGTCAGTCAGTCAGTCATGCTGGGATTTACTCTTCTCTTCTGCTCCTGTTTCCCCTTCCATCCCAAAGTCATTCCTCGAAGCATTCATTCATTCAACAGAAAGAAGTACATAGTGTCCTAGTATGAGCTAGACCTGCTGCTACGCTCTGGAAACACAGTGTGGAGGGAACGTACGACAATGTCCGATTTTAAGCTAATACTGTCAATTTCTGTATGTTTTTTCTTTTTCCATGTTTATGGACATTAATAAATCTTTAATAAAACATATATGTGTATATTTTTCATAGCACTATCACCTAAATATACTCAACTCACCTAGTATCTCCAAAGGCTGATCCACTTCTGTGTGCATCAAAGGAATAAGAAGACCACACTGGAAATAAAGTATTCTATTCCTCAAGCCATTACTAGCTCATTAGCCCAAAAACCCTTTACCGTGTTAAAACTGATTGTACCAAAATAGAGTAATCACAAGTGAGGAAATACTGCACCTCAGGAGAGAGAATGCTCTGAGGTTCTAGGAAGGTCAGGTTTTCAAAAATCGCTCATTTCTTTCCAATCAGATAGTTTGCAAAATGATAAGCACAAGTTATAAAGTAAACGCATTAAAAATCCTTGAAGCTATAACATAACCAAATTATCTTTTTGTGAGGTTATCTCAGATCTGAAACTTAAATTTAATTTAAAAAAAAGAAATAGCCTTACTATGAGCTTAATGAAGTCTGTGATGCTGTGCACTCAATTGAGAAAGAAGCAATATTTAGAGTCTGTGATTAGATATGTCAATTTCTAAAGGTGACATTACTATCCTGATACTCTTTACTCTTAAGTAAAGTAAAACTTACTTCATTAGGCTCCACAAAGCAAACCTTCCAGAACCTTCCAGAACTGACATACAAGCACAAAGAAAGAGTGATTTAGAAATGAAGTCCTCGCATTCAAAGGACCATCTCAATTCTGATACATTTATATTGTCTTCATTTTATAAAAGATCACAGAATTGCTATAGATTTATGCATTTTGTGAGCATTCGCTTTAATGATCACATAGACCACTTCTCGTTGTCAAACAATTACTAAATTGTGGTAGAATAATGTAATAATTTATTGACGAACATCTTTAACATGATAGAAGCATGCATAATTTACCTCTTCACTCATCAAGAACATGCCAGCTGCTATGATGAAACAAGCTTTCATTCTTTTATAGATTCGTATTTATTTGTGTATGTATGTATAAAAGCCATTGAGCCCAGGTGGAGGACAGAGGGAACTTCAGAACCTGTTCTCTGTACAATATGGGTTTTAGGCATTGAACTCAGGTGGACAAGCTTGGTGACAGGTGATTTCACCCACTGAGCCATCTGGCCAACCATAGCAAGGTTCTAAGAATTCGGTGTTCTAAGGATGCAACAGTAGAATTATTTTTAAAAAACTACTTTTTTGATGATAGTTTACTAGAAGAAGTAGAAATTCTGCCACTACTACCACCAACAGAATTGTATTATTTGTTAAACCATGACAAGTGCATTGGGAATGGACGGGGGAGTTAACAAAACTAGAATGGGTAGTATATTGGAATTAGAGGAGATTGTAGGATCACTTGCCAGTGGCAGGTTTGAGAATACTTTAGGGAATAGATAACAAGCTATGTGCTTTTTTTTAAGAGAGATAAAAATAAGCATTTATTCTTTGCTAAAACCTGATGGGTATTACTTAAATCTTCATGTTCTCTCTCTCTCTCTCTCTCTCTCTCTCTCTCTCTCTCTCTCTCTCTCTCTCTCTCTCTCTCTCTCTGTCTCTTCTTCTTCTTCTTCTTCTTCTTCTTCTTCTTCTTCTTCTTCTTCTTCTTCTTCTTCTTCTTCCTCTTCTTCTTCTTCTAATGGTTGGAATGTCACAAGCAAAAGTTAAAACAAAGCATTAAATGTATTAAAATTCAAATCACTTTTAAATGCTAAAAGATATCTAAGGCTAATTTTCATTTTAAAATTCAAATGTATAATTCTTCATTGTTAAAGCCATTTGTAGGTTGTATTTGCCACTGACACATCTAAATTTTGTAGCACACCATGGACTTTTAAGGAAATTTTATTCCATTTATTTATTTGTGTGTATGCAAATGTGCAAGCCACAGCACACGCCGAGAACAACTAGTGGAAGTCCCCTTTTACCCTGTGGCTGCAGGGATCCAGCACAGGTCTTTGACATTGGCACCAGGAGCTATTGCCTGCACAGACACTGCACTACCACTTATTAAAAGATAGATAAAAATGAATATTTTTAGCAAGCTTTTTCTCCAAAAATAAGTAAATTGGTAAGAGGAAAAAACTGAAAGTATGATGAATTATGAATAGTTAACTATTACATTTACTGTTTAAATTATTTCTTGCATTTGAAGTGTTTGGAATGTGAACATTGTGTATTGGTTTACTGTGAATTTCTTCTCTTAACTACACAACATTTACTTTTCTGTTGCATTTAAATACCGTGTCCCTATTGTAACCTACGCTTTTCAATTTGCCAACCTGCTGTTTCTCTCTAAAGCGAATAAAGGGGGGGGGGGACTCTGAGAAAGTTCATAATTTTAGCTCAATTCTATATATGCACCATCTTCCTTTATTTTTAGTCTTTTCAGTCTGCATTCCTAAATAAGACATTCAAGAGGCTGAAAAGATGGCTCAGCAGTTAAGTGCTCTTACTGCTCTTGCAGAGGACCAGAAGTCATTTTCAGGCGTCTGCATCACACAATCTGCAACTGCTCCAAGGGACTTGATATCCTCTTCTGGCCTCCCCAGATTCCTGTACATTTGTGGCAAATACACACAGCTCACACACACACACACACACACACACACACACACACACACACACACAGACCCCACAACACACACTGGGATGCACGTCTATGCACAAACACTGAAGCTTCCACGAACCTGGACTGAGGACAGAAGAACAGTAGGTCAAACACACATCTCTGCTTTAATGTGTAGGATCAAATCTCTATGATGAAGCACATCGCTTAATAAGCCAAGGAGAACCAGACTAGATGTCAAAAAGCAATCTTCATAAACTAGTGGTCACAGAGCAGATACTGTTGTAGGGCAAATAAGGGCATTTTAAGTTTCTACTTGAACAAGAACAAACAAGTTTTTCAAGTCTATAGCAAGAAATCTACACATGAAGCAGAAACAAAGTAATGCCATTTTAAGCTGCAAAGCTGACTCAGGATCTATATGTGTTCCATTTATGACAGTATGATGGACTGATACCATACCTCTAAGGAAAACAATAACTTCCAAGTCATTCTACACCTCTATTTAAGCCCAGATCTACATGTAAACCACCCTTACGATTACAGGGGCTACTCTACTCTTCCTAACTCATTAAGAATTTAACAGCAGGAAGTCAGGACATCTGAACATATATGTTGACTTCATTTGAGTTTTCAATATTGGGATTTAGAGGCTGAGTCCCATCTTCCATGACACTTACTGATGCTTTTAAAAGTGCAGCTTATACAAGAAGCTCCCTTCTGTGATTAGCACATCAGCAAAATTGATGCAAGACACAATGGTTGGCTTCAGTGATCCTTAAGTCAAGCTTATTTAATAAAAGGACTTATTTAGTATCAATGTTTGCCTTTGATAAGCAAAAACTCAGTGCAACACAGAAACTCATGTTCTGATTATGTCTTCAGTTTTGGGGGACAAGGAGTTGAGTATTTGTTACTCTGTTTAAACTTCTGATACTCCCAAATTCTATGATAGGTTTTGGCAATGAGCTTTTAAATTCTCTTTATGAAAGTGTACTCCGCTAGCTGTCCATTTCTATGACTATTTTCTCATGACACTACTGGATTCCAATTAGTAACCAAATGTTCTATATGTTTAAGGTGTAAACTACAATGCCTCCACATACAGTCATATATGAATACCATTATTAAATTAATCAAGTTATCTATTGGGTTACATAGTTAACATCTTTGTGTAGTGGACTTTAACATCCAGGGTTTTTTGTTTTTGTCTTTGTTTTTCTGTTTGTTTTTTGTTTTTGTTTTTGTTTGGAGTTTTATATATAATTTTAAAGACTACAGCTGGTGTTAGGAATTCATGATTAGCACCATCCGCAAGGGGAGAAAACTTGACAACTCTTTATGGCAGAAACTTTCTGACAACATTTTCATTTCTATAAATGCATTATAAATCCTTTCTCTATTCTGTGAAGTTTTAGGAATGCTAATCCCATTAAATTTTAGAAAAATAAAATACAGCACAAAATGAAGCATGTGTGTGATTTCTCTCATGGCTGGAAAGAACCAACTTTGCATTTTAAGAAACAAAACCTTTGGCAGTTTCTTCTGAAATATCCATTATTTAACAGTGGATGTCAGACAAGTTTATTATAAATTTCAAAAAAAGTCTATATAATACTAATGGCTAGTCATGTAATTCGTTGGGCACAAATTCTTCCTTTATAATCATTACTGTGAAACTCTGAAAGCAAATGTACTGCCATCACTGGCAATTACAAGTGCCAAGTTATTAAGTGCATTAAGGATTTTAGACTACTGGAGTCCCACTTAGTGCATGAGGGTAGCAATTTACTAAATGGACTCAAGTGGCCTGAAAGATCTAATGCACCCTGCAAAGGTGTGCACTCAATCATTTTATTACCATTTGGATCATCTGTATATTCAAGAAAAAGAAAATAATGAGAGTGAAAAATTGTCATCAAGAAAAGAGAAAAGCATGTCACAGCATAAGCAATCTAGGAATTATAATTTCTTGAGCAGTCAGAGATTTTTAAATTGTTTTTAAAATTAGAATATTAAGTTTATTAGACATAATGTTAAAATTGTAGTTGGCAAATTTAGTTGTCTTTGAATACTTAAGAAATATTCTGAAATCTCCCTGAAAATAAACACTATGATGTTAAAAAGTTTTTAAAGTAGAAAGAGTAGAAAACACAAATATACAAAATATTGAATCTTCCTCATTTGTTAACATCCTATTAACAATCACAAAATATATTGGACATTATGGACTAAATTTTAATTTTATAAGGAAGTACAGAACACAAGAGTACAAATACAGTATATATAATGAGAAAAGAATTTTGATTACTAAGTTTTTAAGTTAGTACTTCAAAATAGACAATAATATATAATCTAGCCCAATTTTTATGAAAGTAAATTTACTCTAAAAATGTATGAATCTGAATCTTATACCTCATAGGGAAATGGGAAGTACGCTGCATCACCTGCACCTGTATCCTGAATCTCATTACAAATGCTTACAATTGGCAGCTCATGTTTTTTGTTTTGTTTTGGGTTCCACTGAGTTTAACCAGGGCCACCTACATGGTGAGAAGTGAGGAGCCTTGTGGACTCATCAGTTGATCTACAGCTGAAGACAATGATTTCTCCTCCTCCAGGATTGTCAACATCTCAATAGAAAAGAGCTCACTAGAAAGAAGCAGAGCCTCTTCATCCATCCTCAATCTACGACTGACTGCTCACAAATTGAATGTTGTGTGGGCTAAGTGTAGGTAGTCACAGCTGATGAGTTCAGGACTGCAATGGCTGAGTCATGCTCATAGAGTGGTGTTTCCCAGCCTTTGTCCACATCATCTATTCTTAGATTCTTCTCACTCTATCCACTGAATATTCCCTGAGCCGTAGAGGGAGCGGCATAAATATCCCCTTTTAGGGCTCAGAAATCAGCTGTTAACTTCTTCTTAGCCCCTTGTGAAGCCATCAGTCTCTGCATTCACTGTGGTTCATTATAAAATAAGGCTGCTTCTCTGATAAAGGCTGAGAGTAGCATTTTGTATGGCTATCAATAAAATATTTAGAAGGAAGTTCAATATCATGCCAATATCACAAAACAACAGTAGTAAGTTCTCCTTCTGGGGCTTAGATCACCCCAGCCGTGAAGTTTTACCAGACTTATAGTATTAGTCATGTAATGCCTCAAAGGGAGAGGGCCTCAAATGTAATATAATCATTTCATAATTGCATCTTTAGGTAGATATTGATTGCATAGTCAGTCCTATACCACACAGGGTTCAGAGCTTGGCTAGACTACTGATGCCCTTTCCTACCAACAGTTTGCATAGTACCATTCATCACTATGAATGGCTGCCATCAAGCAGGAAACTTCCATATTTGTTCAAACTGTACTAATTTTGAAATTTATTTGAAAATTTCCTAAATCCATAATTATAACTCTTTCTTGTCCTCAGAGTAAGTGATCCTTGACTCTTCACTTCACACAAAGACTACACCTTTTAACTCTTTGTTTCTCTACTCATTTCTTGTTTCTTTTTGTCAAATGGGCCAATTTGTGGCCCAAAGTAAACTTTTAAACCTAGTTTCTGCTTGAAGTTGAAGTTTCTAAGAGCTCGTTTTATTTTTAAATACATTTTCCTTTCATTGTAAATGTGTAGGGACTAACACATATAACTACCCTAAAGTGTAGCAGATCATACAAATAATACATGGTTTACTTACCTTATTACTGACATGCCCTCCAATCACTTGAGTAAAAATCCTCTATGCAGAACTTGCAATGTGGCATCTCAGAATGTGCCCTTACATTCATTTGAAAATGTACCATCTGATTCTGGGGCTCTCTGATCTTAACTTTTCCATTCTTTTGTGGACCTTGACATTTGTTTGTTTGTTTTATTCAAAATATTATCAGTAGATCTCTGGGAATTTAACACAGATTATTGCGGTAATTCCTTTGGATTTATATTTAGACAGAGTCTTGGTGGGAACTATTATCTATCTGGACTTAGAACCTGTGTATTAATCCTCCTTCATCACTTAAAAATTTCTTCTCCATCATACTTTACTGTAAAAGACCAGAATGTTAAATATATAAGCTTGGAGCATCTCTTAGTAAATTATTACAGTCCATTAACTCGGTGTTCCTATTTGAGCACTATTTAAAATAATGAGGTTACTAGCTCCCATTACATGGCAAGTAATTTGTCTCCATTTTTTAAACAAAACTTGCTCTTGTACTTTCACTTAAAATATCTTTCATGGCCCCTTGAAAAGACAGTGTGCTTTAACAGACATTTTTTTCTATGGTCTCTAAATTTTACAAACATTTTCGAAGTTTCCTATATTCTTCCAACTATTTACATTGTTAACATCTCTCACATTATATGCTTATGTTACAGTATTTTCCAAGATTTATTTATCAAAAAATATATACTATTTATGTGTCCCACAAATTATTACCCCCAAACATTAGTAGCCACAAAGCACAAATATTATAGTTTTATAGGTCTGGAATTTAGGAGATGCTCCCCGGGGCACATGACAGTTAGGTCTTTTGCATGATTACTGTTACTTTTCAGAAAGAATTGCTATCATTGGAAAGCCTGTCCAAGCTGCAGATTTGTGAAAGTATCATTCACACAACTGCTCCTGGGAGGACTCAGTTTCTTTATCCTTTTAGATAGAATGCACTGAAATTTCTACACATGAGTTTCTTGCTATAATGGAGTAAGTAATTGTCTTGAGTGTCATTGTTTGAGAATGAAGAAGAAAGCTGCACTTTCTGTGACATATTTTCCAAAGTCATTCCACACCATTGTTACATGACTTTGTTCTTCAGCAGCACAGTAAGAGCCCCTCCCTGTCCCCTCTAATGGGGGTGTGTGTGAATGTTAGCTTCCGTCTCTTAAAAACATATTAATAAATATATAGACAGATTTTCCGAGCCGCTTGATTCACTTAAAACTGACAGTTCCAGAGGGACAGTAGTTCATTATCATTCTGACAGGAAACATGGCAGCTGGCCGGCAGGCATGGTAGCAGAGAACATACTTGGAATGCTTTGTAACATCAAATCCTACGCCTAGTGACAAACTACATCCAACAAGGCCACACCTTCTAATCCTTCCCAAATAGTTCTATCAAATATTCAAGCATATGAGCCTATGGGGACCATTCTCAGGAAAACCATCATAATATATTATTGGTAATTGCTATAACATACCAAACATTTTCATTAAAACTATTCAATCAAGGAGAAATTTAGCACTATACATTCTAAAGAGAAACTAAATTTTGAATTTTGTAGTTTTCTTCTTCATATTTTATAGAAAAAAATTCAATACTACAAGTTTCACTTTTTAAAAAGGTAAAAAAAAAAAAAAACAAAGAAAAGAAAGCATATTTCTATACCTCTATGTGCAAAACACCTCTTACGTTTTTCTACATAAAGTAGAAAATTCAGCTTTAATCTTTGTTCATTCAAATACAACAGGATTTGCTTTCCAATCTTCCCACTGCCTGGGACTGTGAGTTACTTCTCTGGATAAAATTTATGAATGGTTTTATTTTGGGGGATATTGGCTGCTCAGGAAATGAATCAGCACTGTTACCAATGGTTTATTTAACTGATTTCTATGCATCCCTTAATAAACCTGTGTGATAAATTCTCTTACTTTGAAAGAAAAAGAAATTAAATTAAAAGAAGAACAGGACTGGGAGGAAAACACTGTGACTCCTAAGAAAATGAAAGGAGTGGAGGACCTCTGTTGTTTTCTATCTTGAAAACAATTTCAAAAGTAGAAGTGGGTTGGCAGTCCATCCTTCCTGTATAACTCACCCACGGACATCCCATAATAGTGAGAAATAGAGCGACATCCATCACATCATGATCATTCCACTTCAACTGTCATTACCACACTGCAGGAAATGGAGAGCACAGCACAAATCAATGCTTGAGGTTACATGTTGCACCATGCCATGACCAATGATGAAAACATATCTTTTTTGTTTATAAATAAACCAAAGTTAATGAAACATTTCTTTGAATAAAATAACATCTTACTTTATTATGATTTGTATTCATTTTTAAAATAGTAATTTGTATGTATCTGTGAATGCATGCACAATTGTGGGCATTGGGGAAATAAGTACACCTGTGCATGCATGAAGGAACAAGAAGAAGGCCCTTTCCAAATATTCTTTGTAGCAAGATTTTCCTCTGAACCTAATGTTCACATATTCAGCAAGGATAAAAGCCAGCAAGCAACAGTAATTCTCAGGCCTCTGTCCCACTCACAGCTGGGGTGGCAGGCATGCAAGAGATGCTAAGCTTGTTACATAGACGCTGGGGTTTGAACTTTGGTCTTGAAACATGTTTAGCAAGTGCTTTTAACAACTGATATATATGTTTATACAACTCTAAAAACAAAACAATAGTTAACAGTGTTACTACTAAAGCACTTGAAAGCTCTAGAAGTCTATTAATGAATCTATCAGAGACCTAAGAAAATTAATCTTATTAACAAATTTATTTTAAAAACTTATTGTGGCAACTAATACTTTTTTAATACAAATGAATAAATAAATTATAATCTCTTAATACAAATTTAACTGTTTCCATAATAAATTATTTAAATAAAATATAAGTATGTGTAGAAAAGTGTATTGAAAAGAAAATGCATACACATATAATAAGAGTAAAGACAGAGCTTATGAACATTTTGTATTTGTAATGCAAAGTCTGAAATCCAGAAGAAAGCTATCACTTTTATTCCTTAGTACATTTTTATATGGCATTTCTAGGTAAGTCTATTAAAATGGCATAGATGAAGAAAAGAAGTACAAATGGAGGCAAAAAAAAATAAGGCAAAATAGGCTAAATGTAGTATCATGTTGAAAAAGGAGCCTGAGATTTCTTACCACAGGTTTTTTGCTTGTTTTTTGTTTGTTTGTTTTTGTTGGTGGTGGTAGTGGTGTTGCTTTTGGTATACCTTTTCCAAATGACTTGCTATGTAGCCCAGGCTGGACTCAACCCATAGCATTTTTTTTTTCCCTCGGTCTTTGCAGTGCTGAGGCAGACATGAACCATCAGTGCTTACTACAGATTTTGGAAGAAAGCCAAAGGGACAGAAATTTGACAATGGTAGAACAATTAAGTGTTCCTACAGGAGATGAGAGGGAGACTCTGGGACACAGAGAACAGTGGTCTGGGCTGGGCTGAGGCTGAGAGTTTCACAGCCAGAACCCCCTCGGTGTTTCCTGTTGGGAAACAGAAAAGATATTTTTGTGAAAGACTTAGGCATAGACAAAATATAGAAAAAATAAAATGAGCTGGGCTACACAGGAAGGGAATCCAGAGCAGCCTCCTAGGAAATCAGCGACCAGGAGAATGGCTAAGATCAAGTGGTCGGAATGTTTTTACAATGTTCGCACTGCAGGGTACATTTTCGAGAGCAGTCAGTGGGAATGCGATTTTGAATTCTAATCACTTGGTAAGGTAGATGGTAATATCTATGAGTAATTTTACAAATTAAATTAAATAGTTCCTTATAAACTCAGGTTGACTGTAAAGGCAACATGCTACATTTTACTGAGTTATATTTTTTATTAGGGCTCGGGTCACAAGATGAGCAGGCTGCATTGGAAAGAGAAATATTTGGCAGAAACGAGGCCCAAAGTAAGACTCTCCATGCCTCCTCCTACTCCTACTCCTTCTCCTCCTCTTCCTCCTCCTCCTCCTCCTCCTTTTCTTCCTTCCTCCTTTTTCTCCACCATGACAAGTCACAAAAACTAGGATTGTACTTCATGGGGGCTGGGGAGGGGTGGCTGGAGGTCTTAGACTCCCCTAAAAAGATATAAAAATTCAGAAACATTACTCCAACCCCCTACCAGCCCTGCTTTTTGTATAAGAGCTGGCCACAAAGGACTTCTCCTAACCACCTCATCTCATAGGACTCTCCATTTGGAGTTTTGTACTAGGAAGGAAGAAAGACAGGGAAGACTCTGGGATTTCATCTTACATCCATCAGAATGGGTAAGATCGAAAACTCAAGTGACAGCACATGCTAGCGAGGCTGTGGATAAAATGGAACACTCTTCCATTGCTGGTGGGAGTGCAGACTTGCACAAGCACTTCGGAAATTAGTCTGGTACTTTCTCAGAAAATTAGGAATAGTTCTACTTCAAGACCCAACCACACCAGTCCAGGGTGTATATCCTGAAAGATGTTCCATCAGACACCAAGGACACTTGCTCCACTATGTTCATAGCAGCTTTATTTGTAATTGCTAGAAACTGGAAACAACCTAGCTGTCTGTCACCTGAAGAATAATTTTTTTTTAAAGTAGTACATTTGTACAATGGAGTATTATTCAACTATTAAAAGCAATGACATCAAGAAATTTGCAGGCAAATGGATGGAACGAGAAAATATCATCCTGAGTGAGGTAACCCAGATCCAGAAAGGTATGCATGGCATGTACTCACTTACAAATGGATTTTAACCATTCAATACAAGATAGCCATCTTACAATCCACAGACCAAAGAAGCTAAGTAACAAGGAGGGCCCAAGGGAGGATGCTGGACTCTCACTTAGAAGGGGAAATAAAGTAAACATCCGAAGTAGATAGAGGGAGAGTGTTGGGTGGGGGAGGGGTTGGAGAAGGGAACTGGAGTGAGGATCAGGTATGGGGAGAGAAATGGACAGCTGCGAGAGAGAGTGTGAGAGAGAGAGAGAGAGAGAGAGAGAGAGAGAGAGAGAGAGAGAGAGAGGGAGGGAGGGAGGGAGGGGGAGAGGGAGAGGGAGAGGGACAGAGTGAACCAAAATCAGTGGAGAGGGGCATCTGCGGGATGCGGGGAGGCACAGGGAGTGACCCTAGCTGAGACTCTTAGCAGTCTAAAGTGGCAACCTCTTGTAGCCATGTGGGACTTCCAATGAAGAGAGGCGGACAGCAACCCACTCACAAAACCTTCGACCCAGCCAAGGAATGACTGGCCCAACTAGAGTCACATGCTACAAGAGAGAGCCCACCGCTGACACTATTGCTTTTATTCTGTTATACTTGCAGACAAGAGGCTAGCATGACAATCTTCTTGAATTTCTTCACTGAACAGCTGATGAAAACAGATGCAAAGACCCATAGCCAAACATTAGACAGAGCTTTGGTAATCTTATGGAAAAGGGGGAAGAAGGATTGAAAGAGCCAGAGAAGTCAAAGATACCACAAAAAAACAAAACAAAAAAACAAAACAAAAAAAAAAAAAAACCTAGAAAATCAACTAACCTGGACCCATAGGGGCTCACAGATTCTGAACCACAATCCAGAGAGCATCCATGGGACAGATTTGGCCCTTCCCTCCTATGTAACAGATGGAAAGCTTGTCCCTCTTGTGAGACCTCTAACAGTAGGAGCAGGGGATGTGACTCTGTTGTGTGCCTAAGGATCCCTTTCCCCTATTTGGGCAGCCTTGTCCAGCCTCCATAGAAGAAGATGCACCCAGTGTTCCTTGATATGCCAAGGCTAGTTGGTGTCCATGGGAAGCCTCCCCTTCTTTGAGAAGAAAGGGAGTGGGGCATAGGGAAAAGGGAGGGCAGATAAGAGGGAGGGACTGGAAGGAGGAGAAGAGGGAGGGGAAGTCCTTATTGAAATGTAAAGTTAAAAAAAAGAATGAATGAATGAAAAAAGAAGTCTGGGCCTTGGACCCAGACTTTTTTTTTCATTCATTCATTCTTTTTTTTTAACTTTACAAAAAAGAAAAACAGAATGAAATTTAAAAAAAAAAAAAAAGAAATACAAAGAGGGTTCAATAATCCTGGGAGCCCTGCTGCGTCACTGCTGTGCACCCTCACCAAACATGCTTAGGCCAGTGAGTTCCCAATCAGTCACAACCTGGCTCCAGTGTGCAAGTCCATTATGCATACCTTGTGCATAACTGTTTAAAGGATACTATTTTGTGTATTATAATTGTCAGTGTACATTGCAATCGTATGTAAAAAGTGAGATCTGCATATGGATGGTGTAACCAACTACCCAAGTGTCATGCCAACGAGAATACCAAATAAACCTTGAACAGAAAAAAAATAAATAAATAAAGTCTGGCCTTCATAGTTTCTAATTAGGTGACACTCTTTTGTCCTGTGACTGCAATGCTGTGCATTCTTCACCACACTTAAACCTAAAGTCAGAAAGCATTCTTGGGAGTTTTACACCTTGGGAAGCTTTGTACATCATGTAAAAACTTTGATAAACTGAGAATATTTACATCTTAAGAATTCTTTGTAAATTTAATTCCAGCTCCAGCCAGGAACCCGGGGAGTGTTGAGCAAACCTTTTCTTTTACATTATTGAAGTAGTTGGTCATCACTTCTAAAACTGATGTTTGAGTGAAAAAAAAATCGTGGCTTCAAAGTTTTCTTTGATGTCTGAATATTATATTTGAATCAATGGAGGGGTGTGTGTGTGTGTGTGTGTGTGTGTGTGTGTGTGTGTGTGTGTGTGTGTCAGTGTTTCTTGAGCTGTTCAGAGTTCTGTGCTCATGATTGTTTCTCTCAGTTTCTCATCAAAATTGACACAAAACTGTCATAAAAGTTAAATAAGGATAAATAGATAACGTGTCAGAACTTCTCTTTCCAAAAGAAGACACCATTAGGATTTAATTATAATACACATGTGATGCTGGCTTAAGAAAGAACTTAATGCTTGTCTTACATGGGCACTCTGGATCGGGCAAAGAACACTGGCCACAAAGGTACAGCACTAACATGATCTCATTCCAAATTCCTAGACATATCTGTGCATAGACTGGGTGGCAATCCAAGACTAAAGAAACTGAAACTTAAAACTTGTCAAATTATACCTTTCTCTGTCTAATCCTTGCACAGTGCCAGAGACTTGACCTGGCTGGTGTAGTAAGAGAATGAAAAGAGGAAAAACATGGATACACAGACACAGAAAAGATCAGATTGCGTGGGCTGGGCTTTTTGCTGAGACATTTAGAACTTCTCGGCATCTTTATTGTTTATGGTTCAAAAGGAGATAGGGCTATAACATACAGATGGAAAATGAGACAAGATTTACAGTGTACAGCTGGGTCAAGGAGGCAAGTTTAACTCATCCCAGTAGGAGCACTCTCTGTAGGTGAACAGTCTTCAGGATGTACACACATAGAGGGGAAAAGCTATGGTGGACATTTTCTGCACACATTGTCAACACCTGAACACAAGAAGGCTTTGCCATCCTCTGAGCCTCAGCCCAGGGGGAAAGTTTTGCCATGTTCCTATAGATCTGAGACTATGGTCCTTGCAATGGAGTGCTCATGGCAAAAACACACATTAGGACTTCACTCACTCAGGGATTCCTCCACTCCCCACATGTAGGTTTAAATGTCAGAGGGTGGCAGACAGGCCAATAGAAAGGTTCACAAATAGGCATAGTATGTAGTCAAATCCTAGAGAATTAACAGTTAAATTGATTTGCCCCCTCTTGCCCTTACTTAGGCTTAATATTCAGTATTGTTGTTGACAGCAACAAAACCTTTAGCTAGTCAATTTATAGAATATATAACTTTTTCATTCTGTAAACTATCAGCACTTCAGCAAAAAGAAGCCATTAGGCTACTGAATCATAATTTGAGTCTCATGAGTGATTGAAAAATACAGAGTTTAGTGTGGAAAGATCTGGCTTTCAAATTAAGAACAATATTTGATTACAAAGACAAACCTGTGAAATGTTCTTAAAATATTTTATCTTCAGTTTAGACAACTAAAAAGTAGGTGTGATGGTATCAGTTTCTGTGTTGTTATCTTAATAAATAAGATTTTTTTTTAATGCAGAGTACTTGGCACAGAACCCAGCACACAGTTACCACTCCACATGGTTCCCAGTGGTGAAGGAGTTAATTGAAAACAAACTCACCAGCAGTGCTTTTCAGCAGGGGTCACTACCCCTTGGGAGGGTGAAAGGACTCTTTCATAGGGAGTGCCTAAGACCATCTGAAAACAGATACTTACATTACAACTCATAGCAATAGAAAAATACAGTGATGAAATAGCAAAAAAATAAATTTATTGTTGGTGTCAAGCATGAAGAATGGCATTAAAGGGTTGCAGAATTAGAAAGGTTCACAACTACTGCTACCAAAATAAAGAGAAATGATTTGTAACTGTCAATGAAATTTTGTACAGTAATTTTAATGAGGGGAAAATACAACAGATCTTGGGAAAACCTTAACTCTTAAAATGACCAAGAAAATTCATGATTGACAGAAAAGAAAAAAATTTTGTCTAGTGGCTATTGATATGCAAATAAAATTATCAATCATGAATCTAAAAAGCCGCCTGTTAGATATTACTGCAAGAAAATCGAATAATCAATGGAAGAGATGAAGCTGTGTAAAACTTGATTTATGGAACATGGCACACTTTGAAATATGTGGGAAGCATCAGCAAGGGGAGAAAGCTGGGATTTAGCAAATGAAAGGAAGCTAGACAAAGGCTAGAAATGTAGCCAGTGAATAACAGAGATGTCTTAAAATAATTACACAAACAGAAAAATGTGCTGAGTCAGTTAACAGTGTCTACAGTTGTAACCAGGACTGGGATGGGCCAACTTCCTGGGGTAAAATTAATCACAAATTAGCAACAGAGTCACTGCTAAGTAACTAGTTCTATCTTCGCAACTTTGAAGGTCTATAAGGATGGCTTCCTCTTTCATAATCACCAGCTTGCTAAAAGGAGAAACAGAAAGTACTTAACTGATTATTGCCTCAAGACAATTTAATCAAGTCTTGTCTTTGTTCCTTGGTGGAGATGTGCAGTTTTTAAACTGCCTCCACCATCCTATCTGGCTGGATGCTTCCTGGTAAAGAAGAAAAAAACCATTTTCTCTCTTTTTTTTTTTTATTAATTTATTCTTGTTACATCTCAATGTTTATCCCATCCCTTGTATCCTCCCATTCCTCCCCCCCCCCCCATTTTCCCATTATTCCCCTCCCCTATGACTGTTCCTGAGGGGGATTACCTCCCCCTATATATTCTCATAGGGTATCAAGTCTCTTCTTGGCTACCTGCTGTCCTTCCTCTGAGTGCCACCAGGTCTCCCCCTCCAGGGGACATGGTCAAATGTGAGGCACCAGAGTACGTGAGAAAGTCGTATCACACTCTCCACTCAACTGTGGAGAATATTCTGACCATTGGCTAGATCTGGGAAGGGGTTTAAAGTTTACCTCCTGTATTGTCCTTGGCTGGTGCCTTAGTTTGAGCGGGACCCCTGGGCCCAAATCTGCCTATCATATTGTTCTACTTGTAGATTTCTAGGACCCTCTGGATCCTTTTATTTTGCTGTTCTCCCATGCGTCTCTCATTTA
Source organism: Acomys russatus (assembly GCF_903995435.1). Lineage (NCBI taxonomy): Eukaryota > Metazoa > Chordata > Mammalia > Rodentia > Muridae > Acomys > Acomys russatus. Next base: position 76,534,081 of record NC_067137.1, on the reverse strand, counting down.
GAGTCCCAATAGGATGCCTTCCCCTCTGTCCCAGTTTCCTGGTAAGTGAAGGCTTTCCTGGGACATGCCCCTTGGGCTAGTATGCAGATATAAGTGAGTATATACCATTTGATTCTTTCTGCTTCTCGGTTAACTCACTCATTATGATCATTTCTAGCTCAATCCATTTATCCACAAATTTCGGGAATTCCTTGTTTTTAATAGCTGAGTAGTATTCCATAGTGTATATGTACCACAGTTTCTTTATCCACTCTTCTACTGAGGGACACTTAGGCTGTTTCCATGTTCTGGCTATTATGAATAAGGCTGCTATGAACATGGTTGAGCAAATTTTCTTGTTGTGTGCTGGTGGAAATGCAAACTAGTACAGCCACTTTGGAAATCTATCTGGTGCTATCTCAGAAAAATGGGAATAGGGCTTCCTCAAGACCCAGCTATTCCACTCCTTGGAATATACCCATTTTCTCTCTTAAGAGTTAATCTAAATAGATGTTGTCAATCACCCAGAGGGAAAAAAACCCAATTTTATAAACTTTAAGATATAATCTAAAATCTACATGACCATGTATGCTTGTAAACAAATACAACGGCTTCGCAAATTGAAGACTGGGAAGCAAAAATTGCACAGCACAGAACAGTGTGTGCTGGAGAACAGGGTTCCAGTGCTGTACTGGTTTCCCCCAAAGGGAGACCTGAACAGGTTCATATGGTAGAGGCACTTTGGGGAGGGAAACATTGCTGCCTGTATTGATTTTAAGATACACACTCCTGAACATGCACAGTTTGGGTCATAATTCAAGACAAAATGTGGCAGGAAAAAAAAAAAAAAACACCTATGGTGGAGTGACTTCAAAGGTAGTGGTGGGGCTGATTTCCTGGGCTCATCCAGCCTGCATTTCAGAAATTTCTTGGTTACTTCTGGGTTATGTTCACCAAGAACTATGGTGGATATGAGAAACGAAAGTGGGAGCCTACGCCAGGAGAGGTGACTCAGTGGTTAATAGAGCTTACTGTTCTTGCAGAGGACTAGTTTGGTTTCCACCATCCACTTCCTGTGGTTCATATCCTCTTGTAAATTCCATGATATCTGATGCCCTCTTCTGGCCTCTGTGGGCACTGCACACATGTGAGGACATACATTTTTAGAAGACCTAATACAGAGGCTGACCTACTCTTTTCTTCCTACCAGTTTGAGCTGGCTTACACTCTACATCATCAGAACTTTTAGTGATGAAAGGAAAATGCACAATTGAAAAACAGTTACCATAGACCATCACTTATATCTGGCTATTGACTACACCCATATTGTGACAATGCTTTCCTGTTCAATGATTCTTTTGGGCCATACCATGCAAAGCAATTGCATATTGCTTTGTAACTTTGTCTTGTATGTTGTGATCAATGTGTTTTGTGTAAGCATTTCCCAAAGAGGTCACACAGAGCACAGTGCAAAATCCTGGTAACAATTTGCCATATTTCTGGTTGAGTGAGATTAGATTGCCTTCATTTTTATTGTGGTAAAATTCTTTATCTTTGCAATATGTAGATTCCTCTCCATTAGGTTTAGATTTATGTATGAGATGGCCTTTCTCTTCACAGATTTTCTGCTATATGCAATTCTAAATTTACCTGTGGACTCTTTCTCATTATTTGGGGGAACCTAGGCCCCATGCGTATTTCTGTCTCCTGCTACATCTTAACTAACCTAACTCAGGTGCCTTTCTCTGAAGGGTAAGGGACATGTGTCTTTGTTAGGATTTCTATTTCTGTGAAGAGACACCATGATCATGGCAACTCTTACCAAGGGAAGCATTTAATTGGGCTGGCCTACAGTTTCAGAGGTTTAGTCCATTATCATTCAGGCAGACATGGTGCTGGGAAGAAAAGCTGAGAGACCTACATCTTGATCTACAAGTAGCAGAAAGAGACTGTGTCTTCAAAGCCTGCCCACAATGCCACACCCACTTAAATGAGGCCACACCTGCAAATAGTGCTTCTCTCTATAGGCCAAGAATTCAAACACACGAATCTGTGGAGACCGTTATTAGTCACACCACCAGAGTATGCTCATACAATGATTTTTAGGTGTCCTTTATGAATCTCTTATACCAGATTAAAGAAGTATGATTAAACCTTCAGTGATGGGGTCCTTCTGTAATGAGACATTTGTTTTATATTAAAATAGTAAAATTGTGTCTGGAAGGAACACTTGTAGGCATGAGCTTCTTATACACTGTGATCAGAAGTGACTCTTTTTTTAATTTCTGACCAATTCATCCAGAATATTACATGAATGAAATCCCTACCATATGTGAGAGGTAATTATACTTTTACTATGATTAACATAAACAAACATAAGAAGAAAGAATGAAAGTGAGTCCCCACAAACCAAGGCACTCTGAGATGAGATTAAGCTTGTGATTTATGAAGGTTCAGGAAATCGCTCCCTGCTGACTGAGGTAACTCTATAAATAGGTCTCTTTTGTGCTTCAACCATATCTGTACTCTATGGTGCATCCTTTTCTTTGAGTCTGTAAGCACTGGTGCAAAATTAGCCACATGCAACGCCATATCTCCAGCATGTACACTGCAAACCCACAAGTTCCCTACAAAAGCAGACATCAGGAAAAATAACTTCATCCTTTCTTGTGTGAAAACCTTCTGTCATAAAGAAGCTCAACTCCTGACAAATAGGTTCTCTTGAATTTGCTCTGAGTAAAAATGACAGTGTTTCATGAAAAGGTGGTCTCTTATAATAGTGAAAAAGTCCTTTGTATAGCAGTCATGAAACCAGGCTTGTTTCTCACACCTGCAGTCCCGTTACTTTGGAGGCAGAGGCAGGAGAATTAGGGTTTTTTTTAGTGCAGATCATTGTACAGACATAACTCTTTCTAAGCAGTAAAGGAATATAAAATTAAAGCTAATTTAAAGTACTGGCTGCACAGTAGTGTAAGAAGTTTTGATACATGACTATGTACCCAAATATTGAAAATCTCTCATGAAAATCACCCCCGTTGAGTTACTTCCTTTAATTATTCTCATCATTCTTTTGGCAAGCACATCAGGAAAGGGAAGACATGGTTGAAAACCTAATGCTTAATGTAAATGTTGTATATCTGTAATCATTTTATATTAGTTTTACTACATTCTTCAAATTTTTAATGATACCGTAGGTTGAATATAATGCGTTTGTGTTTACAGTAATCTATCTCTAAGCATATTTAGAAATGTGACATTTGGTGCTACAAAGCCAAAATAGAAAGTAAGCAAAAACCAACTGAAAGCATCATATTATGAAGTTATGATGTAATAGAAAACTATAACAATTCCACATGGTCAGGATTAGTAGTATGTTTGTATAAGGTGTGACTTCATTACATGTGGTAAATAAATATTTACCCATTTAATATGATTTCTTTGATGTAATATCTAGTAGCAACTGTTTATAATTGTTTGAATATACAAACATCATTAAGTTCATGTATATGTGTGCATATTTATCTTAAATTTTATATTAGACAAGATCTTGCAATGTTGTCTGGGCTGGCCTTAAGCTTACAGTCCTCCTGCTGCAGCCTCTAGAAGATTAAGATTGCAGGCATGTCCCACTACCCTCAGTTTGCTTCATTTAAAATGTTTTAATGAGAACTAATTTTCAACTTACAAGGAACTGTCAAAGTAATGCCTCTTGCTTATGTTCTTCATTTTACATACTTTAATGTTAACAACTTTCAAAAACATACAAAAATCACTAAGGACACCCTCAAGCTAAGCAAACAAAATCGCAACTTTACATAGAATCAGGCATTTAACATAATTTTTTTTCTGGGGAGAAATTAGCATTTCTAATGAAATCCTTAATGGTTTTGAAGGATTGTTTTGTAATTGAGACCCATTCCACATAACCATTCTTTTGCTGATTTACAGCTCTCAGCTAGAGTCAGATTTTCAGCCACTATTTCTTTGTGTGCTTGATTTACATGTGTTTGATTTACCTGTGGCTCGCCAACCCCTACTTCACTCTTGAAGTACCTAACTAATGTAGGTCTTTGAATTGTCTTTTTTGGAGCCTCATTTCTTGTATATGGGTAGAAAACATGGACACAAGCTGATACTACGTGTTGGAACAGGTTGTCTTACTGAGAGGAAGAGAATTCATTTTTCAGTTCTCGTACACATCAGTGCTATTTTTAGTTTCATGTTTTAGAAAGAGACAGTATGAAAGAAAAAAAAGGTCGTCTTTCTTCTCTTTTTTGATTTTAATGATTAAAAATATTTTTAAATGTTTTCTATTTGATGAAATAAAATTACGTCAGTTTCCCTCATCCTTTTCTACTTGCAGTCCCCCCATTTACCCTCCTTAATACTTCCTCTTATTAACTCAAGTTGATAACCTCTTTTTGTTATCATTGCCATATACATATATGTATGAATATGTATGTTTATAGACAAACATAATATACGTTGTGTATATGCATATACATGTTATATATACATATATGTGTATATGCTGTATATGCACACATACATGTATTTGTGTACATATTATATATGATGCTAAGTTTGTTTTTATTGTTTGTGTACATATTGTTCTAGGGCTGACCACTTTGCATTGGACAACAGATAAGAAATCTCATCCTTAACATAGGATGATTCTCATTGTCCTAGCAGTTATTAGCTGCCTGTAGTTCTTTGTGTAGGGATTGGACTCTGAAATTTTCCCCTTCCACATTAAAATGTTTATTCGTATTACAACTGTTCTGGTCTTGTTTATGCAGTCATTTCCAGGAAATACTTTAAAGCAGACTTCAAGGTGTTCTAGTTCTTTCAGTTTTTTTCCACATTCTTTTCTGTTTTGTTCCCTGAGTGATGTAGATATATTTACTGGGGCTGAACTACCGTGAACCAATGGGCTGCACATTGTGTCCAGTTTTGGTTTCCTATGATGGACTCTATTTGCTAATCTCCTGTTAATCACAGTCCCAGCTGACAATTATAGATTTTCCAAGTAAAGCAAAGGTTTCATTTTAGTGATTCAGATCACTTGTTAATCAAAAACAACCAAGGGCTCCTTTGATAATGTATTATTTGTGGGTCATTTAAACTACCCTGACCAACTCTTCAAAGAGAAGTTTCTCATACATGGTACTGGGTTTTGGTTCAAGTCTGTGGTTCTAGTGGGAGCACAGTCAGCCCAAGAGGCATAATTTTCTTTAAAATATGTATGTTTTCCATTTGTCATAATTGCTCAGCTTCTATGTTTATTAAAACTAAGAATTAATATGTTAAATAATCTGACCTAGCTCAGCAAGTTGTTTTTCAGTGATAGGGCTTTTCTGGGAGGAGCAGATGGAGGCTTAGAAAATAAATAAGAAAAGTTTGAGATCAGGAGATCTTGCACAAGTTATGTTTTATGTGCTTATTAAGAAGTGTAGCATCTGGATGGGGAGACCTGGTGGCACTCAGAGGAAGGACAGCAGGTTACCAAGAAGAGACTTGATACTCTATGAGCATATACAGGGGGAGGTAATCCTCCTCAGGAACAGTCATAGGGGAGGGGAATAAGGGGAAAATGGGAGGGAGGGAAGAATGGGAGGATACAAGGGATGGGATAACCATTGAGATGTAACAAGAATAAATTAATAAAAAAATACATGTAAGCAAAAAAAAAAAGAAGAAGAAGTGTAGCATCATACATACAGTTTGTAAATGGTAAATGGGACAGAGTCGATACAGAGCTATCTATCATACAATGGAGTGAAGTAAACAGGAAGTTAATCAAACAATTTTGCACAGAGACCACCAGATATCTCCAGTTCATCATAAATTGAGCACAAAGCACCCTTGGGACTAGTAACAATAGCCCACTAAAGGGTGAAAGTTGAGATCTCAGAATACAAAGCCGCAACTCCTCAAGGCCCAGGCCCAAGACCATTACTGGCCCTGACAAGCATATTCCCTGTTTTAGACAATGAACTTTGTTCCTTCTCCATACATCAAGGCCTCAGAGGAAATCTCCCCAAGACCCTGTACCCAGATTATTACTTGCTTTGCCAAGAAGGTTCCTGGTTTTAGACTAAAAAATATATTCTCTCTCCGTATGTCTAATAGAAAACCCTGCACTGGCCTGGCTGTCAACAGTATCCAACTACTCATTAACAGTAATTAGTAATAAATAAAATGTATTAATTATACAAATCTAATAATTATTTTTATAAATTATCATGTGATGTTTAACAAATAACTTTAAAAGAGATATTACCAAATCAAATACATATTTTATGTGAATATATTTTCTAAGTTCTTGAATAAAAATAGTAGAGTTAATAGTGAACATGTCTCTGCACCAGCAATTAATATTTTTAAGCTGTAAAAAACTACTACTTTAATATATAAAATCAATGCTTAGAATTTTTTTAACTTAAAAATCAATAACTCAGTAACTGTAAGATGACCACTAGCAGTTGGTAGGAGAACCAGCAATCTCATCTGTACCATTTCAAGTCTTAAGAAAAATACCATGACACATGCTAACACTAAATGATATTATATCAACAGATGAAGAAATACTTTGAAAAAAGCATAGACTTCATTTCAGGAAAGGACGCCTTTCTAATGTAGTTGCATTACATCCTATGCTTGGTAACTGTGTGCTTGTTAACCCTGACCATCTAACTGACTGAGACTGGAATCACACTGGAGATACCTTCTGGGTGTATCAGTCAGAGAGCTACTGAACTGGGTTACCTGAGGCAGGAAAACTCATAAATAAGAGCAGCAGCAGCCCTTGGGCTGCATCCTGAACTGAATGAAAAGAAGGAGCAAGTTTCCTGTTCCTACTTCCTCACTCCAGAGGTAACTTTGATCAACTCCCTCTCCTCCTGTCACCTTTACTTCCTTTGCACACTAGACTCTAACTTGTCAAAGCCAGAATAAACATTTCCTTTCCTAACATCCGCTCTATTGAACAACCAAACATGCCTGTATCATGGTCATTGCCTATGCTCTAATCATTAAGAACTGCTAGGGTGGCTGCCGAGATATGAAATTTGTAGGAAGGTTTGTGTTTAGGGTTCCAAGGAATGCCCCATACTGTAAAGCTCCAGGAATATTTCTTTCAGCTTGAGGGGCTTTTATACTTTGTCTATCATAGGGAATGCCTCATCACATAAAATTAATACCAAAGTAAAGAGCCATAAGCTTTACTCAAAACTCCTGGCATGAAACTTACTCAAAAAGAAGCCACTTCCTTTTGAGAAATCCTTGAGGCAGCCCTCTGGATGGCACAAGGAAACCCCTACCACCTTTGAACTTGAGTTGTCTATCTCATCCCACTACAGAGAAAGCCTGAAAGAGAAGCCCTCCATTTCCAGCCTGTTATAGCTACCTTCTGCTAATGCCCAGTCTCTCTAAGGCGGGGATTACCAAGACTGTTACACACACACACACACACACATCATATAACTCTGATGAGGAACAATGTCCTGAAGTCACTGTACACTTAGGGGCTTTGGAGAAGTCAATAGGAGAGATTCACAGAACAATTACTTCCTCAGACCCAGCAGCTTGTTCTGACCATCCCCAACCTCCCTCAGTCCTTCACTATCAAGCAGTTTTGTGATCCCTAGGACTCCAGTGAGAGTCTGGAGATTCAGGCATTCTCAGTTACCCACCCAGGGTAAAGGCTTTAATTTTGGTAGCCTTACAAAGCTGGAGATTTAAAAGAGCTCAGATAGACAAGAAGATGGCATCCATTCCGCTTGGACCCAACCTCTTCTCCAAAGTCAGATTGCCGCCCTAAACACACTCCAAGATAAGTGAGACATTTCTTCTTCTTCAGTAGCAGGCCCACTTTTTCTACAATTGAAAGCCTTCAACAAGTTAGACAAAGTCAGGTACAAAATGATGCCAAATGGGGGAATGTTGAACTTTTTGGCCAAGGAGTCTTTTCCACAGAAGCCCAACAGGTGACTCAGCCAGCCGATTACTATGATCAGGTCCTTGTTGTGTCCTTCACAGCTGGGACAAGCTTATCCATCACCCTCTGTGGTTGTTGTTGTTGTTGTTGTTGTTGTATTGTTTTGTTTTTCAAGACAGGGTTTCTTTTGTAGTCTTGGACGTCTGGGACTTTTTTTGTAGATCAGGCTGACTTTGAACTCACAGAAATCCTCCTGTCTCAGCCTCCTGAGTGCTGGGTAAGGGCTTGTGCCACTACACTTGGCTCTACCCCCACCCTCTCCCTCACAACCTATCCCCCTTGCTCCTCCTTGGCCAAAAGTCAAAAGATACTTTCTCTGACTTTATTCTTAAAGCAAAAAACAAGCCTAAAATAAAAAATTTCTGACTCTGCAGCCAGGGACCTGCTTCTTAAAAATCTAAACGTTGTAGAGAGTTTTGGGTGACTGTTCAGGCAGCAAACCGTCTCTGTCATTCTTTCATTTTGGAAGCTGCTAACCTGTACTTTCAGCTCATTCAGGTAATTAAGTTTTATTCCTTCTCAAATCTCTAATGGGGTTGAAGACAAGATAGTTATGTCTTACAATTAAACTTAAGGGATAAGATGATTTTAGGTAAAGATAGAAATGAGATATGATAGATACTGATTTTCACTCAGAATTTGAGACTCACCAATGCTGGAGAGGTGTTTTCTTCAAGTTTGCCAAATACAAATAGCCAAATCACCTTGAATGTAACATTTATATAATTCCTTATTGTTTCATGGTTCTTCTGGCTGTATGTAGTTTATTTTATTTATGTGTAATAGTATAAATGTATATGTAAAAAAGAAATATAATAAAATATGATTTTAAAGTCTCATTTGGGGAAGTATGACTTCTGAATGTGTGATTGCCTGTCAGAGCCTTAAAGATTGTGGCCTCCCAGGATATTGGGGCAGCATCCCATCAGGCTGCTTCTACTTCCAAAGCCTTTGCAACTGCCAAAGAACCAAAACAAACTTGCTTTAATTGCAGCAATAAGAGGCACTGGAAGGGCAAATGCTCTAAGGGAGCCTCCTCTGGAAAAGAGACTGATTCTGTCATTATGATAAGGGTGGCAGGCCATTGGAGCATTTAAACATAAATCCACGCAGCCTTAGCCCCAGCAGTAAGAGGAAAAAGTACTCCAATAGGGGCCTTATGGTCTCCAGCCTCTTGACTCTCACCCCGCCCCCGAAATAATATAAAAATAGGTGACAGACAATTCAAATGTCTTATTGATACTGAAGCAGACAAGACAACAAGAGGTCTCACAAGATTGGGAACTAATTTCTGGCCCTCAGCTTCCAAGTGTAGGAGACTGCTCTTGTTCTTTTCCCACCAAACAAACCTACAAATGGGAGGATCATTATATGGATGATGCTTGGGAGACTCTTCCACTTCCCCTCTCAGCTCAAGGAATCAGTTAATATCTTCTCAATCCTTCCTGGGATTTAAAATAGCCCCTCACAAAATACAGTTTATTCCACTTATTGCATTCTTGGGGATAGGAATTTTCTTTACTTGCAAATTACCCTCTTAAACCCACCCCTTTCCTTCCCTCAAACCTTAACTCTTGCCTCACTCCAAAACCTTTGGAGAAACCTTAATTGGCTTCCAGCATGGCTTTCCCTCCACTCCAGTACTCTGAAACTTCTCTTTGAGCTCCTTAAAGGAGATTTTTAAAAGAAGGAAGGAAAGAAAGAAAGAAAGAAAAAGAAAAAACACTCTACTCCCTGAGATCTCTCTCTTCTGAGGCAGTTGAGGCTTTATACTCCATAAATTCAGCCCTAGAAGACACAGCACTCACTAGATATGATCCAACAATGCCCATGTAGCTTATGTTTAACTCCTCCCGTACTCTTCTTGGCGTGCTATATCAGCCCCAAGAGGTGCTGGAATAGCTCCAAACCCCAGTGGATGGTGCACCTAGAATTCCAACTGAGGTCAATGCACTCACTGTCAGAACTAGAAATGGCAGGGTTAGAACCCTGCAAACCTTCGGAAAAGAACCCAAGATCACTGTCATTCCTTCTCTCTCTCTCTCTCTCTCTCTCTCTCTCTCTCTCTCTCTCTCTCTCTCTCTCTCTCTCTCTCTCTCTCTGTGTGTGTGTGTGTGTGTGTGTGTGTGTGTGTGTGTGTCTGTCTCTCTTTCTGATATTCAAACACTGCTGGTAAATCATCCAGGCTTTACTATTAGCCTACTTAGATTCCTGGGCAAAGTGATAATCATTACACTACTGAAAGATGAGTTTTTGCCCTACCTCTGTTATAGTGACTACCCCATCCCCACCCCCAGCTTTTTGCAATGAAGCCCATCATCAGAGCCCCCTCAGCATTCACTGATGGAGGAAAGAGGGGAACTGTGGCAGTAGTATACTACTCCTCTGGGGATGAATGCCCCCAATTATCTGATTCAGAGAGTTGACCCAATATATCTCCTATATAAGCAACTATCCGGTTTGTATTTAGCCCTCAGTCAATAAGCCTTTTAATCTTTTCTCAGACAGTGATATGCTATTATTTTAGATGCCAATCTACTTCCCCCTCTGCTTGTCCATGTCTCCACCCTTTTACAGGGACAAGCCACACCCTTCTGCAGACACCATGTCAAATCTCACAGTCCCTGGCCAGGTCTGTGGGAAAATGCACTGGTTGATGAGACCACCTCCACAGAGGTATTCATAGCACCCTTCCAGCAAGTAGCTCAGTTCCATACACACACACACACACACACACACACACACACACACAAGGTCCTTTTCCCCCACATCCCTTTTGCTCATATTCAGAAGACAATGAAAACATGTTCTTCTTGTGTACCCCTTATGACTACCCCAGCTTTAAAAACTATACCCTCTGGCAAATTGATGTCACCCACATCCCTCAATTTGGCTTCCAAAAATATGTCTTTGTTACTGTTGACACATACTCACATTTTATATTGTCTACAGGCCAAATGGGAGAAAGCTCAGAAGAATTAACTTACCACATTGTTTCCATCTTTGCTGTCATGGGCATTCTTCAACAGATAAAAACTGATAATGGCCCTGCCTTTACTAGCTCTCAATTCAAAAACCTTCTGCTCAAATGGGAGAAATGGGAGACTGCCCACCAGACAGGAATCCCTTACAATTCTCAAAGCCAAAGAATTTAAAACAAACAAACAACAACAAAAAAATCAAACTCTAAAAGCCCAACTTAAAAAATAAAAAAGGTCACCTACCCCCAAACATACAATTAACAATGGCCCCATACACTGTAAATATATTTAATATTTGGAAAAATTCCAGACATCCCCTATCTTCCTCCACTAGTAGACACCAGGCATAACACCTATTCTGGTACCATGGCACCATCTCTTGATTAAGATTTGGAAGGGGCCAGACCCCCGTCTTAAAACTGGAAGGGATTTTGCTTATTTCTTTCCACAGGACCAGTCCGGGCTTATTTGGGTCTTAGCCAGAAATGTCCAATACCACCTCACCAAGAAAGAAGATGGCCAGCCTCTCACTGACTAATAAAGGATGGAGGACTCAAAGGAGATGTCACCCTTGACATGACAACAAGGTCTCCTGGAAGGACATCTATGGCCTGGTGGTTACTGCCCAAGCTGTGTGCTCCCCACAGGCCTCTCTCTGTCCTTCATTCTTATGGCTGTCTTTGTTATTCTCCATTCTAACTCCACTACCACCCACCTCCTGCCTAATCTTCCCAGTATCCACAGCTGGAGGGGTTTTTTTGTTTGTTTGTTTGTTTGTTTATTTGTTTTTTCTAGAGAGACCTGTAAGGGACACAGCAAAATCATAGGAACCCAATGCTGCCTACTTGAAGGATGCCAGACCAAGACTGAGACTCCTTTATATCCTGATTTCATCTCTACTTCTCCTGGCTTTTCTTCAGTTTCCCTACCACAACATAGATGACTGCCTCCAGAAAGCCTCCATGTATGGAGGTTTCAGATATTGTAGATTCCAAATTGAGTCCACCAGTCATGGTGGCATCATGCTTGCCAGCCTTAATACTCATCTTCAGTGATACCTGGGTTGAATGTTCCTGTTAACATCTTGCTCCATGCACCCCACGGACACTTACCCACATGAAAGCATTTCTCTTTATGGTCTATCCTTCTCCATTTGCCTCATAGGGCCTGGCTCCAGGTCTTACCCTGCATAGTCTTGCAACATCACCAAGCCAATATGTGTTAACTCCCCTGTTTTTCTCCAGTGCAATAATATTATCAACTCCTGCCTTAACCCCTTTTTCAAGGCTTCTACACTCGCATAATGACTCTTTCCCAGGTTAATCTTTAAAATCATGAAGAACTTGCTTCACAGACAGGAAGGGAAAAGGGAAGTCTTCAACCCTTTACTCATCAGCCTCTAATGGTCTTACTGGATACCACAGGAGCTGATGGAGCAGCCTATGTCCAAATACATCATCTGGGCAAAGCCTTCCAATACAAGCTTTACTAGGCCATGGCCTCCATTTCAGACAGCCCTCCAGTGGCAGATAATGTCCCTTGCAGGAATTGCCTTACAAAACAGGAGAGCTCTTGACTTGCTAACAGCTGAGCTGGGAGGGATTTGTGTTGCACTAGGGGAAGAAATACCATTTCTATGTTAATGTATCTGGGGTGATAGACAGAATATACGGGTACTTAAGGGCCTCCTGCAGGATCTTCAAACCTGTTATGCCCAGAGAACCTCCACATCATGCTACTCAAACCCCCTGGTCGCCTGGCTTCTTCCTTTCCTTGGCCCTGTACTGGCCATTGGGACCTTCACTCTATTGGCCCCCTGTTTCATCCAGTTCCTAAAACAAGTAAGCAACATTGCTAAAGTCTCTACCAATCCCCTTTTGGTTCAGTATCAACCCATTTCCAACCTAGAAGTTGATGGTACGATGATACCTTTTTTTTTTTTAAACCAAAAAAGGAGACATCTTGGGCTAGGGTACTGTGCCACCAGGAGGAGCCTGGCTGCAGCAGGGGTGGTGTTGAATCATGTCCAATTGCAGAAATCTCAGCTCAAGAGCAGTAAGAATGAGGACCACTCCCTCCCTTCCTGCACTTCCTAAAGCAAGGAGTCCTGTGCCCAACACCTTTGCCCACCAGAGGTGGTCACAGTAGCCAGGTTAAACTTCCCTTCTCCTTATAAGGTTGTGTCTTGCAAGCTCCTGAAGTTCTTCCTCATGCAAATGAAGCATGGCTAGCACCTTAAGCTTGGCCAATGATGTACACTCACTCCAAAAGCCTCCATCCACTCCCCAGAGGTGCGAGCTGCCTTTGTTCCCCAGCCTCATTCTCAGTTTAGTGAGCTGCTCAACAAACCATGCTTCCTAAGTGTCTGTTCTCTCACTGCTCACTCACTAACTGATGTCACCACCTGGCTGGTCCTGCTGTCCCCTCAGGATCTGCTGGCCACAGGCCTGCCAGGAAGGGTCAGGAATCAGAAACCAAACAGCAATGAGCCAACATTCAACGTGGAGGAAACAATATCTCACATTCCTGTATGTATTGCCCGAGATGTATAAGTCAGTGAGGGTCACAGTTCTCTGTACTGGAGAGTTTGAAGAAAGTCACTCTACCAGTTTCTTCCATTTACTAAATAGCACGTGGTAAGTAAGGAAACATATCAACTTAATTGAGTTTCAGGTGGGTATTTACCCTTTAAAAATGACTATGACATGTTGTTTGTCTAATCACGTAGACTAGGTTTCCTATAATCTTATCTTTATAGCCTGTTTAAAAAATCATTTTAAAAACAAGACATCCACTTTACAATGTTGGTACTCCTGTTCGCTAACCAACATAAATATATGAAGACGATTTAGTTTTCTTTTTGCAATTTTACCATGACAGTGTTATGTTACATTATTATCCAAGGAACTACTCACTATTTAACAAACTCAGAAATATGTAATGTCATAAAGGACATTTCATCTCCGCTGGTCAGTGTCAGCTACCCCTGAGATAACATTTTAACCACCTCGAGGCTGGCTTTGCCTCTAATGTCCATGAACTCATTTTTTAACAAGAAAGAAAATGCATAAATTTGTTTTGAAGTAAATTAACTATCCAATTGTAATCCTTATTTCTGAACAAATAATAAAATCATTTATGTATGAAAGAAAATGAGAAATAAATAATTTAGGCCAAAATTATTTTACCTCAATCATGGGAGAAGTTCATTTATCACAAGTGTACAAGTTCATATCAAATTAAATTTCTGGAAGTTAAGTAATGTAGCTGTATTCCACATATATACTGATGAAAGTAATTTTATGCAAAACTCAGAGAATAAAAAGTCAAAATTATATCTGTAAGTAGACTTTTTCTACAGTGATCCTTTCCTTCCTGTGACCTCAATACGATTATAAAATACTTTCTGTTCTGCAATACTACTGTGAGGTACCTTCTGCTGCTACTCAGACACATTTTAATATTCTTCAAACATTAATGATCCACATCCTTTACTCTTTGAACTTACTGTAATTAATGGCTTATGTTATAGTAAAAATTTCGAACATAAAAACACAAATATATTATAATTGTTTAAGAAGTAATAGTTATATATTATATTTAGATCTTTCATTGCTATTTTAATGTTTTTTCCAAACGCTATTATGTGTCCATTCCCTCAAAAAAATCATTCATTGTAGTTTGTGCTAGGTATTTCAGCATATGTTCAATATATGTTTCTGAGGTAATTCTTGCATGCAATTAAAAAGATTTCAATGCATGTGCAATTCATCTATACTTTTGTATAAGATTTTACACTTTAAGAAGATCTATCATTATCCCTGAAAATACTTCTATCTCTCCTAGTAAAACCAGAGTCCAGTTTTCCTGAAACAGTGTTTCCAGTACTTTGTTATAAATCTTGATGTATAGGATATAATATCACACACTCAACACAACACACACACACACACACACACACACACACACACACACACACACACACCCCAGACAGGCCATTGAATGAAACTGAGGTGAATCCTGAATTGTGTTGGAGATGACAGAGTTGTGGGATACCTGTTGAAGAAAGCTGCACACCAGGTGTGGAACCAGCCCAAGGAAGAGAGAAGTGTGTTGCAGTCAACAAATCTGAATGGAGTTTGAAGAAATCTGAACAGACATGAGACCGGAAGATGCAGAGTTTGTAGTTTTCTCTGTTGGGTTTCAGGCTTACTTTAGTCCAATATGTCCTCACTATGAGCCCTTTCCTCCCTTTTGCAAGAGTAGTGCATATTCTGTGCCACTCTATGTTGAAAATATGTGATTTGATTTTTCATTTTTTTTCAATTTGTTCATTTTACATTCCGATTGTAGCCCCATCCCTTGTCACCTCCTAATCCCACACTCTCTCCTTCCTTCCTTTAGTCCTCAGAAAGGGAAGCCCTCCTCCCCTAACATCTGACCTCAGCCTATTAAGTCTCATCTGTACCACTTGGATTCTCTTCCTCTATTGCCTGGTAAGGCCAGGCTGCCTTGCCAGGGGGAAGTGATCAACTGGGGCGGGGGGAGGAGGCAGAGTCTGTATCAGCAGTGGTCCCTACTCCCCGTATTGTGGGACCCACAAGTGCTGTCTGTCTACTTCATCTGAGCAGAGATTGTAGATCCACATTACACATGGTCCTCGGTTGCTGCATCAGTCTCTGTACTATAGTGTGGCTGTCCTGTATTAAGTGGCTAATATTCACTTATGAATGAGTATATACTATATCTGTCTTTCTGGGTCTGGGTTATGTCATTCAAGATAATCTTTTCTAGTTCCATCCATATGCCTGCAAATTTCAGAATTTTCTTGTTTTTAATAGCTGAGAGGTATTCCATTGTGTAAATGCACCACAGTTTCTTTATCCATTCTTCAGTTGAGGGACATGCAGGTTGTTGTCAGACTCTGGCTATTATGAATAAAGCTGCCATGAACATAGTTGAGCAAATGTCCTTGTATGGTGGAAGATCTTTCAGGTATTTGCCCAGGAGTGGTATACCTGTGTCTGGAAGTAGAATTATTCCCAATTTTCTGAGAAAGTGCCAGCTTGATAGCCAAAGCATTTGTACTAGTTTGCACTTTCGCCAGCAATGGAGGAGTGTTCCTTGCATCCTTGCCTGCAGGTGCTGTCACTTGAGTTTGTTATCTTAGCCATTTTGACAGATGTAAGATGGAATCTCAGAGTCATTTTTAATTGCATATCCCTGATGAATAGGGACATGGAGCATTTCTTTAAATGTTTCTCTGTCATTTGATATTCTTCTGTTGAAAATTGTCTACTTAGTTTTTAATTAGATTATTTAGTTTGGTGGTGTTTAATTTCTTGAGTTCTTTATATATTTTTGATATTAGTCCTCTGTCAGATGTAGGGTTGGTGAAGATCTTTTTTCAGTATGTAGGCTGTCAGTTTATTCTGTCGATAGTGTCCTTTGCTTTATAGAAGATCTTCAGTTTCATGAGGTCCTATTTATTAACTGTTGATCTTAGAGCCAGAGCTATTGGCATTCTGTTCAGGAAGTTGTCTCCTGTGCCAATGAGCTCAAGGCTCCTCCTCACTTTTCCTTTAATAGATTTAGTTTGTCTGGTTTTATGTTGAGATCTTTAATCCACTTGGACTTTAGTTTTGTGCAGGGTGATAAATAACAGTCTATTTGCATTTTCTACAAGTAGATATCCAATTAGACCAACTCCATTTGTTGAAGATGCTATTTTTTTTTTTTATTGTATGGTTTTGGCTTCTTTGTTGAAAATCAAGTGTCCATAGATGTGTGGGTTTATTTGTGTGTCTTTGATTAGATTCCATTGATCCAGCTGTCTGTTTCTCTGCCAGTACTAGGCCACTTTATACTGTTGCTCTATAGTACAGCTTGAGATCAGGGATGGAGATACTTCCAGAAGATATTTTGTTGTACAGAATTGCCTTAGATATTCCGGGATTTTTGTTTTCTCAAATGAATTAAAGAATTGTTCTTTCAAGATCTGTAAAGAATTGTGTTGGCATTTTGATGGGAACTGCATTGAATCTGCAGAGCACTTTTGGTTAGACGTCCTTTTTTACTATGTTAATCTTACTGATCCATGAGTATGGGTTATCTTTCCATCTGATATCTTCTTTAATTTCTTTCTTCATAGACTTGAATTTTTTTTCTTAGTGGTCTTCCATTTGCTTGGTGAGAGTTACACCAAGGTACTTTATGTTTTTGTGGCTATTGTAAAGGGTGTTGTTTCCCTAATTTCTTTCTCAGCCTGTTTATCTTTTGTATAAAGGAGGGCTACTGATTTTTTTTTTAAGTTAATTTTCTATCCAGTCACTTTGCTAAAGGTGTTTATCAGATGTAGGGATGCCTTGGTAGAACTCCTTGGTAGAACTTGGGGGTCACCTATATATACTAACATAACATCTGTGAGTAGTGATATTTTGACTTCTTCTTTTCCAATGGTTATCCCTTGGTCTCCTTTAGTTGTCTTATTGCTTTAGCTAGGGCATGAAGAACTATATTGAAGAGAAACTATATTGACAGGGTGGACAGCCTTGTTGTGTCCCTAATTTCAGTGGAATTGACTTAAGTTTCTCTCCATTTAGTTTGATTTTGGCTATAGGCTTGCTGTATATTGCCTTTACTATGATTATGTATGTGCCTGGTATCCCCCAATGTCTCCAAGACTTTTAACTTAAATGGGTGGGTTTTGTCAACTGCCTTTTTAATGTCTAAGGAGAAGATCATGTGTTTTTCCCTTCAGTTTGTTTTTATGATGGATTGCATTGATGGAATTTCAGTTCTTGAACCACCACTGCCTGATTGGAATGAAGCTCATTTGGTCCCAGTAAATGATATTTTGAATGTGTTCTTGGATTCGGTTTACAAGTATTTTTTTTGAGTTTTTTCATCAATGTTCATAATGGAAATTGTTCTGTAATTCTCTTTCTCTGTTGGGTGTTTGTGATATTTAGGTATTAGGGTGACTTGCAGCCTCATAGAATGAGTTTTATAATATTACTGTCTCAAGTATCCCACAGGCTCCTTTGGGATATCAATTGATGGGAAACACCTTTGCTTATTAATTCTCTGTGTCCCAGATGGGCCTAGTTTATAAGCCAGAAGCAGGCAGAGAAAGAGAGAGATCCAAGTGTAACCTTGCTCAGTTGTCCCAGAAGCCTTATTCAGATAGCAGCAAGTGTGGGTTGTTGCTCATGCCCAACTCACCTTTGCCTATTTGCTCTCTGTGTCCCAGATGGGCCAGCCTGGTAAGCAGTGAGTGGACAGAGAGGGACTCAAGCCCAAAGTTGCTTGGTCAGATGTCCCACAGGTCTCTTAGTGGTAACAGCTAATGTGGCTTATGACCCATACCCGACTTACCTTTGCTTCTTCTCAGTGTCCTAGATGGGCCAGGGCAGTAAGCCGTGGGTGGGTGGAGAGAGATCCAAGCATGAAACTGCTCAGGTGTCTGCCCTTTATGCAGATAGCAGCTAATGTGGGTTGTGGCCTGCGCCTGACTCAGCTCTCTGGATTCGTTTGCACTGCACTGATCCTCTGTTGCCCAACTCCTTCTATTCAGTGGATTTCACAGACTCTGATACTCTGTTACCTAGACACAGTACACACTGGGTGCTGCCATCTTGATTTACTTCTGTTTTCTCATCTTGACTTACAAGAGATTACAATTAAGAGATGGCATGAGTCTCAGAAGAAACTTTGGACTACAGCCTTTTAAACACTGTAGAGACTATTGAAAGAGTATGTGTAATTTTGAAGTTAGATTGAATCTATTTTTGAATTATGATATATGTATACATATGTCATAAGTTATTAAAAGTTTACATATATATATAACTTTATATATATGTGTATATATAGACGTTTTACTCGTGCAATACTTGTGTCCATCTAAAAGAGATCATGTTACATTTCTTTTGCTGAAAACCATTACATTTCTTTTGCTTCCTAGAATTTTATTGTATGCATGTTCCACAGACTATTACTTCTCAAATTGGAACTTACTTGGTCTATTTATAAATTTGTGCTATTTTTTCAGGATAGCAGATTGAATCAAGGGCCTTGGACATGCATAGTAAGCTTTCTTACCCCTAACCTACATTCTCTACCATTTTATTTTATTTTTTTGTTCTAGATCATTAATAGCAATTTGTCCTTTTATTTTCTTAATGGCCATAAAGCCCAAGGGATTTAATATACCATGCACATATACTCCTGTTGAATTACACCCCTATTGATGAGTCCATTAATTTTATTAACATTTCCAAGGATTCAACATTTATTTATTTTGGTTTTATCTTCCAATTTCTTGATAATAACTTTTATTTATTTCTTTATAAGTCATATTTTATAGAATAAACTTATTGGTGAAACATTCTTGCACTCTTTACATAACATGTTATGATGATTTGGATTTTTAAATTTTTAATCCATTTTAGGAAATTGTGTGGTAAATTTTCATTTGTAAATATGAAAATGTTATTTATGAAATTGTTCTAAAACAATAGAATCTACAACACCTAGACAGCAGCTTCCACATAGTCTCATCAAAATGAATTAAGACTTGTAGAAACCGATGAATAGGAAAACACGGGCAAATTTAACAGTGCTTGAGTTTAATTGGGGAATATATAGATGTTCATTATACGGTCCTTAAAATGAGGTCATGCTTCTAATGTTTAACAGAAAACTCAGGAAAATATTAAATGTTAAAATGTTTATCAGTTTTAGTATATAAAAATCAAAAAGTTGCCTCTTCTAGTACAAATAGTACAAAAGTGATGAAATTTCCAAAATTAATTTGACTCCACTCTCTGTTACTTATATGCTGGTTACCAACACACAAATAATTTTATAAACAGACACATTCTGTCCTCTACTGGCACCAGTTACATCTTAATATGTTACCTATTCTAAGAATTATTAAACAAAGAGTAAGAACTTGAATTGTCATAACTTATTCCAAAATTTGCATTTTATATTTATTATATACATTGAAAATTACTACCAAGGGAGAATGTATTAAACTACTCCTGATGACTTACCATTATGGAAGTACTATAACCATGACTAAGGTGAAAGCAGTCTTGGCTGACTGACTGGAGAATAGAGACAGAGAGAGAGAGAGACACAGAGAGAGAGAAAGAGAGAGAGAGAAGAGGACTACAGGTACACAAGGTACAGGCTTGGACCACAAAGGGTGGATTGCTTCCATCAGGGAGAGGTTCTCCATACAGGCTGGAGATGCCTAGGGACTCATCCCGTGGAGCTAAGACCCAGAAGGTTTATTCTTGTCCTTTTTAACTTCCTTTCCCTCTTGCTTAGATTAGTTGGTTGTAAGGAAGATACACTGTTTAATAAATTCATAATAAAAACGAATTGTTAAAGAGCAGAGCCAACATACCATCCTACTCATAGATGACCATATCTCGCAAAGTGCACCAGAGAGGCTTCTTTTTAAAGTAAATGGTAATTAACACAGTAAAAGTTCAGAGAACAAGAGACTGAAGAGAGCTCAGCTCTAAATAGGACATCAATACCATATCCATCCTCCCAAAACTCAGGGATACTCATTTAAAAGGTGGGTGGAAAGCTTGTAAAAGCCAGATTGTATAACTACAAGAAAACAAAGATTTCCAGAAACAAGTGTTCAGTTACACATACAAACAACAAGCAGTTGTGATAACACACATAGACCTATGCAAACTGAAGCCAGAAGAACTCTCAGTTTGAAGTGGAAGAGGTAGGCATGAAGTCCTACCCCTAATGAAGGAACTGTTGGCAACTGATAGCTATAGAAAGAGGGGATTCAGTTTTATTTAATGGTGTCTCATCTGGTAGGCAAACCATGTGCCAATCAGTGCCCAATCATCAAAAAGTATATAGGCAACATTAACTTGACTAAAAGTATGTGGTAGTTTAGATAAGAATGGCCCCTTAATTCCCGAAATTTGTGGATAAATGGATTGAGCTAGAAATGATCATAATGAGTGAGTTAACCCAGAAGCAGAAAGAATCAAATGGTATATACTCACTTATATCTGCATACTAGTCCAAGGGGCATGTCCCACAAAAGCCTTCACTTACCAGGAAACTGGGACAGAGGGGAAGGCATCCTATTGGGACTCTAAATGAGAGACGCATGGGAGAACAGCAAAATAAAAGGATCCAGAGGGTCCTAGAAATCTACAAGTAGAACAATATGATAGGCAGATTTGGGCCCAGGGGTCCCGCTCAAACTAAGGCACCAGCCAAGGACAACACAGGAGGTAAACTTTAAACCCCTTCCCAGATCTAGCCAATGGTCAGAATATTCTCCACAATTGAGTGGAGAGTGTGATATGACTTTCTCACGTACTATGGTGCCTCACATTTGACCATGTCCCCTGGAGGGGGAGACCTGGTGGCACTCAGAGGAAGGACAGCAAGTAGCCAAGAAGAGACTTGATACCCTATGAGAATATATAGGGGGAGGTAATCCCCCTCAGGAACAGTCATAGGGGAGGGGAATAATGGGAAAATGGGGGGGCGGGGGGAATGGGAGGATACAAGGGATGGGATGAACATTGAGATGTAACAAGAATAAATTAATAAAAAAAAATAAAATAAAAATTAAAAAAAAAAAAAAAGAATGGCCCCTTAGGCTCATATATTTGAATGCCTAGCCACCATGGAGTGACACTATTTGAAAGTATTAGAAGGAATAGAAAGTGTGGCTTTCTTGGAGGATGTGGGTCACTGGGAGTGGGCTTTAAGGTGTCAAAAGCCCATGCCAGCCTCTCCCCACTTATACATCATTTTAAATAAGTTTGATTATGACATATTACAAATTTTAAAATAAAATACTACATGATATTTTTACATAGGGAAAGATGTATGCATTGTGATTTTACTTAACTTTATATATTGAATTCAGTTTAACCAAGAGCCACATACATGGTTTGTTTGTTTGTTTGTTTGTTTGTTTTGGTTTTTTGAGCCAGGGTTTCTCTGTGTAGCCTTGGCTGTCCTGGACTCACTTTGTAGACCAGGCTGGACTCGAACTCACATGATCTACCTGCCTCTGCCTCCCGAGTGCTGGGCTCTATGGTTTGTTTTTCTCGTGATGCCATGTTGAAAGGACTGAAATAATTCTGTTGACACAGAGGTGATAAGTTTTCAAGGAAATTTACATAATGAGTGAGTTAGCCCAGAAGCAGAAAGAATCAAATGGTATATACTCACTTATATCGGCATACTAGCCCAAGGAGCCTGTCTCACGAAAGCCTTCACTTACCAGGAAACTGGGACAGAGGGGAAGGCATCCTATTGGGACTCTAAATGAGAGACGCATGGGAGAATAGCAAAATAAAAGGATACAGAGGGTCCTAGAAATCTACAAGTAGAACAATATGATAGGCAGATTTGGGCCCAGGGGTCCTGCTCAAACTAAGGCACCAGCCAAGGACAACACAGGAGGTAAACTTTAAACCCCTTCCCAGATCTAGCCAATGGTCAGAATATTCTCCACAGTTGAATGGAGAGTGTGATATGACTTTCTCACGTACTATGGTGCCTCACATTTGACCATGTCTTCTGGAGGGGGAGACCTGGTGGCACTCAGAGGAAGGACAGCAGGTAGCCAAGAAGAGACTTGATACCCTATGAGAATATATAGGGGGAGGTAATCCCCCTCAGGAACAGTCATAGGGGAGGGGAATAATGGGAAAATGGGGGGGGGGAATGGGAGGATACAAGGGATGGGATAAACATTGAGATGTAACAAGAATAAATTAATAAAATAAAATAAAATAAAATAAAATGAAAGGATTAAAGTTCAAGTATGTCAAACACCTACTGTGCAGGTGGAGAGAAATGGAGCTGAAAATCATTTTTAAAGTTTCCATCTGTCTCAAAAAAGCTGCCTGCAATAAATATAGTATAAAAGGAAAAAAAAGGCTTCAATCCTACAGTAGACAAAAAATTTTTTCAAATAAATGAATAACAATTTAATTGTATTTAAAAACTATACAGAGGGAAGAGGCCCCCCTCAGTCACAGTTATAAGGGAAGAGAGTAAGGGGAAAATGGGAGGGATGGAGGAATGGGAGGATACAAGAGATGGGATAACAATTGAGATGTAATATGAATAAATTAATAAACTGTATTTTAAAAAACTACAGATCAGCAGCTGGAAAGCTGGCTCAGTTATTGACCACACTTGTTCTAGAAGATAAACAAGATTCAATTCTCAGCACCCACATGGTAGTTTAGACACCCATCTATAACTCCAGTTCCAAGAGATCTGATGTCATTTTCTGACCTGAGTAGGCATCAGGAATGCCTATGTTGCACACGTGTACATGCTGGCAATACTCTCATACACATAAAATAATACAAATAAAATTTAAAATGTACAAGTTACATCAACCAGATAATCAAAACTTGCTAAGTGAAAGCACATAGAACCATTGATGAGATTGAGAGATGACTCCATGACTAAAATCACTGCTCTTACAGAAGGCCTGGGTTCAGAATCCAACAGACACTCACATCAAGCAGGCCTGTAACTGTAGCTCCAAGAGATAAGATGATGTCTTCTGGCCACCACGGATACCTGTACTCACATGTACATAACAAACGAACAGATACACACATACACATAATTTAAAACAAATATATTTTTTTTAAATTCCACTCAAAACATCATGTTGCCAATCTATGATATTAGGGAAGACACAGAGACAATGCAATTCTATGAGTGTTCAGTTGAGGGGAATGAAACCAGCAGAATCTGAATTAATGTCAGATATGTATTGAAAAGATAAAACAAACAAACAATAAACACTGGCTTTTCATACAAACAATTTATAATATAAAAATATCAGATGAGAGAAATTATAGAATGATAGAAGATTTACTCCTCATTCTTTGTATGAATTACACCACAAATGAGCAGATTCTTTTTTTAAAATGGACATCTGTAAGAAAATAGGCCATTTGGCTTCCATGAATTATGTTGGATAAAATTATTAATTATTGTAGTGGAATAAAGAATATTGAAATGGTTTACTTTAATTTTTTATTTTATTTTTTGATAATTTCTATACATGTGTTTATATATGGATACATGCCTGTCGGTGCCTGTGTCCATGGAGACTAGTCACATTGGATACCTTAGAGCTGGAGATACAAGTTGTTCAGAGCAGCCTGGTGTGAATTCTGGGAACTGAAATTAGGTTACTTGCAAGAGTACTATGTGGCCTAAACTGTTGAACAGCCTTTCTAGCTAAAGAATTGTGTATTTCTAAATTTAGAGTGGCATGCATGTATTTATTTGTACTGCAGTTGCATGAAAAATGAAGAAAAAGGTAAGAGAATTCATGAAGGAGGTTTTTGAAATTGATATTTGTTCACAACATTTATTATTTTATTTTGTTTAATATATAACATTAATGTGATTTAACTAAAGGATTTATTTGGGCAAACAATCACATGTACTCTATTAATTTTTAAGAATTTATGTTTATTTGTGTAATAGGAACATTAAGGTATATAAATAAGGTAAATACTTTGCAATGTACTATATATCACATTCTTACACTGTGCAGAAGGAATCTACACATGTGTTCAAAACAAATTGTAAGTGTAGAAAGAAAGGCCAAATGTGGTGAAAACACTGATTTAGTGAAACCTGGATTGGAGAAATGGCAGAAGAGGAACACAGAAGCACATGCCTATCTCAGGAGACTTAAGGTTTGTCACAAATGTGAGACACTCATATAGGAGTTGAGAGTCTGTTGTACATGTATCTCAAATGCTAAAAGAGCATCTGAACAAATTCAAATTTAAAATGAATTGATTTTGCATCACTGGCCAAATAAAACCTCTACTTAATGTATTATTTACAATGAACTATATCTCAGAAATATGTATTTATCATATAAAAACTCCTATCAAATCAGTTTATAATTTGGACTAGTTAGAAATGTTTATTTACAATAAGTACATTTAACATTACAAATCATTAATTGCACTCACTACATGATTAGTTTATAAGATGTGCATATTTTTGTTGTCTAATTATGGTACAAAAGAACATTCAGTTCAGTTCTTTGAATGCAACACAGTTATAGTTACATGAATAGCTAGATTAGTTTTCAGTTGCTAGGTCACAGTATTATCCTAAACTCCAAGACTTAAAGCTACAAATCTTAGCACCTAACTTCTGTGCTTTAGCTGGGCTGGAAATAAAGATTCACCATGAGTAGAGCCTTTATCTTGACTAAGAAAGCATATGTTCCCTTACTCATCTAGTTATCAACAGACTCAGTTATTTTCAGCTACTAGGTTGAATGTTACTGACACCCAAAGAGATATTTTTTCTACAGGACAACGATCAAGAGTTGTTTACATGGATACCACTACAGAATCTATCTACTATCAGTGATGCCTGAAAAACAGAATAAACATTTACAATAAAGTAAAGAACAAACTTGGTTTTTGCTTATTAAAAAGAAAATTGTTTCACAGTAGAGAGATTTTAAAATGTTTTATGTAGTCATTGTAGAACATTAGTCTTAATGGATTTATTTGATAATATTTATTGACGGAAAGATGGTTGCTGTGC
Source organism: Acomys russatus (assembly GCF_903995435.1). Lineage (NCBI taxonomy): Eukaryota > Metazoa > Chordata > Mammalia > Rodentia > Muridae > Acomys > Acomys russatus. Next base: position 76,508,500 of record NC_067137.1, on the reverse strand, counting down.
AAAATACTTTTGTTTCCATTATATTTAAAATTATTTTTGCACATGTTTATCCATTCATAGTCATAACCATGAATTCTTGGTTATAATTAAAGCATACACAATCTGAAGTATAGATATTTAATAATGATCTTTAATATCTTTATTCATAAGCATCACATAGTTGCTTGTAATAGTCTAAGAAAAACAAGTATGTTTCTATTTAATAAAATAATTTCTCATTCTTTGCCTACGTCTTCACAAAGCAACAAAAGTGTATGTAGATCTATCAAATACAACCAAATTTCCTTGGAGAGTGCAAGACCATCTGTTCCCATTTCATCTCAGTTTGTTTATGAGATGGCATATGCCACTCTGTCATCATTTACATAAATTCATAAGTAACTTTAATATGGGACAAATTTGAAATAAAAGAGTCCATCATAAAGTGCCCTTAAGTGGCATATACATAATAAAATATAAAACTTCCGAGTTGCTCTATTTCCTGTTGCAATTAAAAAATGATTTTCAGTCATAGAAAAAGTATGAAAATTCAGCTTTATACCGTGATTTTCAGACCTGAAAAAAAAAAACAAAACTCTAGTTTAAGTTTCTGGAAAACATTCAAAGCAACACAACCAAATTTGTATCTGCTGCAATTAGGGAAGTTTCAAAAATTATGCAGCTACCAATGTCATTAATATAATTTCTGCATCTGTGTTATGCCTGTGCACAGGTTCATGTAGGTGCATATATATATTTATGCACACACATATGTGAAAGCATGAGGAGGCCAGAGGTTGACTTTTGGCATCTTCTTCTATCGTTCTCCACCTTATTTTAGAGGAAGAATCCCTCACTGAGTCTGGAGCTGATCAATTTAAGATGAGTACACTGCTACAACTTCTTAGTCAAGAATATCAATGTTTCACTTAGAGACTCCATGCTGAACAATCTAGCTCAACTCAGAAAGTCTGCATCAAACTTTCTCATAGGTCTAGATAGATGTTTTAAGATGATGATGATGATGAAGAAATATGATAGATATTGAGAATTTTAGGTGCACCAAGATAGGAATGATGTTTTCTTCAAGGTTTCCAAATACAAATAGCCAAAACACTATGAATGTAGCATTCATATAATTTCTGATTGTTTCATGTTTCTTCTTGCTGTAGGTATTTTATTGTAAATATGTGTAATAACATAAATGTATGTGTAAAAAGTTAAAAGGAAAAGGAAAAAAATCAAAAGAAAATTTCTCATAGGTGAATAAGCTCAGTATATTGTCAAAATCTTGAAATATTAATCTAGTTAATCTTTCTGATGAATTTTAAAACAAAAATAATTATTCATGTTATACATTATTTAATCCTTTTAATGTGTCTCTTTATCTAAAAAAAAACCTGTTCATGACTATTTAATATTTAAGTTTGAATAATTGCTGTAGGTCCCACTCTATGGGTGGAAATGGGGAAGCATTAAAACAAGGAAAGCAGCCTGCTATTAAATAAATAGTCCTTGTCCTAAAATGTATTCTGTAGGGAGCAATGCTATTACATACTAACATCCTGCTAGCCAGTTGCCTTTTTCCACCCAGCATTCCAGAACATGAACTAGGTCTGTATGAACAAGTGAACTTGAACAGTTATGGTTGCAGCAGACAAATGCAAAAATACCCAACATTCTTTTTGTGCATTTAAAAAAAAATAAGTAATAAAAATTGAAAGACAATAACACTGCAACTGTGAATAACTACACTAAAAAAAATTTAGAATACAAATGCAAGAACATGTACAATGCTCTTAACCTTCCTATAATTGACCTCCCTTTACTCTTAAATCTCCCTTTCTATCTGTTGAAAGAATATTGGATTTCACAACTTGAAGTAAACTAAGTATTTTGAAACTTTAAGCTATATTTCAGTAAATATTCAATTAGAAATTTCTAGAGGAAAACACAGTGGCAAGGCACTGTGTCCTCCTCACTGGTTTGACTTACATTGTAGATCTGTTTCAATGTGCTTGCATCACCTTGTGAGCCTATAGCAAGGAGAAAAAACAAACAAAGCATTTTGACAGACTGCAAGTGCAACTGATTCTCAGCTTCATCTGGTGATGACCAGAAATGCCACCGAACCTTTTTCCATATTACAAAAGAGCTAATAGTGGCTGAGAGGAAAGGAGCCACTAAGACCACCAAAACCGCCATTTGTGTTCTGTCAGGTTAGATCTTCTAGGCAGACTGTGTATTCCCAAGGTTGAATATTTCTCTTTCCATAATGGCAGGAAAATTTTTATTGTCGATGGTCCCTTAATGCGAGAAAAAAAAAATCTAGAGTGAGCTAAACTTCTAATACAAAACCAAACATAATCAGGACATAAAGTATGAAGCCAATGCTGTTTAAATTTCCAAGGGTATTAGTGATGAAATAAAAAGTAATTTTGCCTTTTGGGAGATTGCAGACTGCTCCTAAAGAAATAGAGTTAAGGCACTCAGTTAATTACCTGTGATACAATTGACAAATGTAGGTTAGGTGCATAAGGGATCCAACAACAAAACGTAAAATCAAAAGAATATCTTTTGCAAATTCTTAGTGAATTTCAGAAGTTAATGGGCGATATTGACTGGCTAGGGCTCACTATTGGATTAACCACTCACGAGCTAAGAAATTGATTTCAAAACTTACAAAATTATTTGGACATAAGTAGTCCATGAAGAGTACCAGCTGAGACTGAAAGAAAATTGGCTCTGATGAAAAAGAAATTACAGGAGGCACATATAAATCACTTGGGTCCAGAACTTGATTGTATTTTGGTTGTTTTGCCTTTACTCATTCTCCCACAGGAATACAGAAAAAATATAATATCTTAAAATGGACCTTTCTACCATATAAACAGAGAAAATGAATTAAACCCTATATTTTTAAAAACTTTCTAAATTTATTATAAAAGAAAGAATAGGACTTTGTCAATTGGCAGAAATAGACCCAACAGAGATTGTAGTGCTTTATACTAATGCTGAGACTACCTCATTATGAGGAGCCAAAGATGACTGACAAAGATCTTGCAATAAATTTTAAGGAGAAATTAACAACAAATACCCAAAAAGCAAGTGACTTCTGTTTATAAAGAGAACTAATTGGAATCGTCTTTGTATAATGACAGAAACACATATTTCCAAAGCTCTTACCATGTATACAGATGCCAATAAATTAGAAAATATAAGCAAAGTAATTTAAAGCTCATATGCCTCAGTTTATGCATAGCTATATGCTATTCTCATGGTTTTGTAGAGTTTTCCAAAATCTCTTAATATAGTTACTGAGTGTTGATATGCAAATATGTTGTTTTATATATAAAAGCTACTAAACTTACTATAGATTATTAAAAAGTAACTTTGTTATTTATAAAACTACAACTTGAAACTTTAAATTTTCATAATAGACATCATGTTAATGTTAGAGGTTTAAATTTTAAAATTCTATAACTTGGTGACAAGACAAGAAAATTATTTTAATAACTATTCTACGTGTTCTTTGTATAATCAAGTTTCCTTACTTGTTGGAAGTAACACTCTCAAAAAATGTTGGATGTGTTTCACTTTGCATAGTTTACAAATTAAATTATGTACACCATAAAATTGATACCTATTCAGGATTTCAAGGGGTCTCTGCCTTGAATTCTAAAAAGACTAATTCTATTATTACACATTTATTAGAAGTGATGGCTACTATCTTAGAGATACCTTACAGATTAAAACTGATAATGTTTAGTCATATGTATCTAATAATAGCATAAAACATGTTACTTGTATACCTTAAAATCTTACATATCAACAAATTATAAAATGATCTAAATGCAGCTATGAGAAAACACTGGGTTTTAGAGAGAACTGCTAAATTAGACAGCCTATATAATTTAAGGATGTGTTAACCTCATAGTGTAAATAAGAAAATGTGTTGCATTGGGGAAGAAGTTTGCTCTTGTTTCAACAGGATCAAAAGGTATGGGTTCTTTCAAAGTTAGATGAGATTAAATTCAAAAAAGAAGACCTCCTAAAATTCTTGACCATGCATGTAGAAAGAGGGAAGAACAAGAAAACAGGCGACAAGTTTGCTGATTCCCTTGTGCACTCCACTCAGGAGAACATCCAAGCATGAAAGTCTCTGGAAAAGCCAATGAACCTTTTCAGCTACTTATAGTTACATGCCATCCTTTCATATAGCATGGATGGAGATTTATATTACACTTTGGTTATGAAATCCAAATGGATCTATAAAGCTGACAGACACCTTTCACCTGCTCAAACATAGAACAGAAAACTACCATTAGGTGATTTATGAATACTTCACATTCCATACATGGGTTAATATAGAAATGTACCAATAATGTTTCCTTTAAAAGTTTGTGTTTTTTCAGAGCAAAAGAACCAGTTTGGTCTTTTTTTTTTTTTTTTTTTTTTTTTTTTTTTTTTTTTTTTATCTCCTGGACCCTAAAGACCCTGAGTATGCAGATAAAGTATCTTCCAACACTCCTGTCCTGGCCAATGGTACATGGCCACACAAACTTTGTTCCCAGAGATGCTGGGCCACCTCCTTGGGAGCGTAAATACTCCTCCCCATTCTCCACCAATAACCTGAGCCAGTTCTCCAAAGAGAACTGTTTCCTTGTTTTTTTCTTTACCTGCGTACTCACCTCTAGACGAAACCCTGCACTGCACACACCTTTGTCCAGTTAAGCTTCACGCCCTCCTGCCCAGGTCACTATGCAACAGAACTGGCTATCATGAGGTAGAAGTGGACATGGGCAGCAAGACCCTGTATTTTAAATTAAAATTTAAAAAGAGGATGTGTTTCAATGTTGTTTTTATTTCCTCAGATAATGGAATGAGAGATGTACCCAAACTTTATGAGGACATGGCTTAGGCTAAGCCCAAAGCACTTTGTTTCTCTATTCAAATTACCCCTGAGTCTAGTTAGTACAGGAAGCTTCTAGCTGCCATACAATCTCTGCAAGCCCAGACCTTGAGGGCTTCAGCTCTTAGCCTCCATCTGCTAACCTATTCCTAGAATTTTTCAGCCTGCACTTAGACGTTCTGGCTCAAAACTCTTCTCCAAGCTGATGGATTCAAACTGGTTTCTCCCTACTTCTCTGCTTCTCTCTGCTTTGCTTGGAAAAACTGTCTCTGAGCTCCTTGAACTCAATTGCATGAACTCAACTGTACCCAACTGAACTGCGCTAAACTGGACCAAACTGTACTCCTGAACCCTACTTTACTGTCTGCACAAACTTCTCCTCCTCTTTCTGAGCTATGCTTAAGTAGTTTCTCCTTCCTGTCTGTTCTCTTGAGAGTTAGACGTATCCTATCTCTGACTCATTTCCTCAAATCTTTCCCTGATTCATCACTTTGTCTGTCCCTCAATGGACTTCATTGTTTGGGATTAAAGGTGTATATTAAAGGCATGTTTGTATTCCAGCCAGATCGCGCAGACCTGGGTCTTTGGATGTGATCTCTTGCTAGTGTAGCCATGTTTCTGCATTAAAATTCCTCCACAGATATGAAGGTTGGGGAATTGGAAAGTGGGGTATAACTAAAAGGAGTTAGGGGAGCAGTTATAAATATTATCAAAACATATTTTGTGCATATATGAAATGCTCAAATAATTCCTTAAAGTTGCATTTTAAAAATAATGACCACGTCCCCTGGAGGGGGAGACCTGGTGGAACTCAGAGGGAGTACAGCAGGTAGCCAAGAAGAGACTTGATACCCTATGAGCATATACAGGGGGAGGAAATCCCCCCCAGGAACAGTCATAGGGGAGGGGAATAAGGGGAAAATGGGGGGAGGGAAGAATGGGAGGATACAAGGGATGGGATAAACATTGAGATGTAACAAGAATAAATTAATAAAAAAAATGAAACAAAAAAAATGACCAATTACATGAATTAGGGCAATAGAGAAAGCAGCAGAAGAGATGAACAAAGAAATACAAAGTATATGTACACACACACACACACACACATACACAAACACACACACACACATACACACACACACAGGCACACACACACACACATAGGCACACACACACACACAGAGGCGCACACACACACACACATGCACAGGCACACACACACACACACAGGCACACACACACACAGGCACACAGGCACACACGCGCGCACGCACGCATGCACGCACACACACACACAGGCACACACACACAGGCACACACACACACAGGCACACACACACACACAGGCACACACACACACAGGCACACACACACAGGCACACACACACACACAGGCACACACACACAGGCACACACACACACAGGCACACACACACACACACACACACACAGGCAAGCACACACACAGAGGCACACACACACACTAATTTAAAGCATTAATAAAATTGATTTATGTACATGATCCCAACTTACTTGGAGATTTGTTTGTTTCTAGAATGTCACTTGTATTTTATTACATTTCCAGCTATGTTCTAGTACAAGTTAATAAAGTACTATAGTTTTTTTAATTGAACACAAGAAAGATTATCTTCTCTGGGTTAAAAAAATACTGTCAAACTTCTTATAAACTGTGCCACATGTTTCTTGAGCTTTAATCATTAGTTTCTCATAGAATTATATGTTATGTTATCTGTTAAATAAAAGCTAATGGTTGGAAAGAATTGTACTCATTTGTTAATTGTAGAAACTATAAGTTTACTTTTATTGAGGATTTTCTGCAATATTGCTTGGTTTTCCTTTTATGTATGATACATATATACATTATTGTGGTCTTCTAAACATACTATAAAAGTGCTAAAGAAATCACAAATATTTTAATCCATTAATAATAAAAGAAAAAATAAGGAACAAGAACAAGAAAGGTCTGATTATTTTTTAGAACATGGAGATAGAGGGCAGAAGTCATGATTGACAGGAAAATGTAAATAAAAGAGCACCTCCAAAAGGAAAGCCACTAGGACAATAACACCTGTAGAACACAAAAAGCTCAGAAATCATTATAAAGGAGGTGGAGGTGAGAGAAAAAAAGCTGGGATGGTGGTTTAAACCTTTATGAGGAACAGTTACATCTCTATTATCTCTGTAAGTTTCTTAAATTTTTTTTCTTGAGAAAGTCATGTTTCTATCTTTTAGGCAGAAGAAATAGAACACCAGAGAACCAATGTCATGGCAGGATAAGCGGTATGTTGCAAATAGCTCATATGAATTAATGACAGTATAGTGAATATTGGTTTCCTTCTCTTCCTAACTTGGTTTACCATGTTCTATAGTTAAGTATGTAAGTCTTTGGGTAAGGAAGATTAGGATTTATTCCTGAGAACCCTAAAGGATCCCAGGGGGTGGAGAGTATCTATAAAGAGTAAAACAGTGATGCCATATGGAAATGCTGAAAAGCCACTATGAACTTTCTTACACATCATGTATTTTGATACTATTATTATTATTATTATTATTATTATTATTATTAGTAGTAGTAGTAGTAGTAGTAGTAGTAGTAGTAGTAGTAGTAGTAGTATTTTATTTGTTTTTCAAGACAGGGTTTCTGTGTAGCCTTGGCTGTCCTATACTTGCATTGTAGACCAGGCTGGCCTCGAACTCATACCAATCTGCCTGTCTCTGTCTCCCAAATGCTGGGATTAAAGGTGTGTGCCACCATGCCCAGCTTTTGATATTATTTTCACAGAATTATTCTAAGTATTAAAAGAAGGTAAGTAGAAACATGCAACAAAAGAGGGCATACAATATTTAAGACAAAAAAAATTGAAAGGAACAATACTGCCAGAAGCAAGCAAAAATCACAAAATACATTATCAATTTTAGTAGAGAGACAATGGAGATACTAGGCAAGAAAAGTGCTCAAAGAACAAAAAGCAGCCTTTCTAAAAGTCAGAAAACAGATTGGAAGAATAAAAAGAGGCTACACCTTGATATGAACAAAATAGACTAGAGATTTTTAATAAGACACCAACCATGGGACCCAATTATAAGGTTTGCAGAAATGATGATCAAAGGCAATAAATAGTGATAACAAGTGAACATAAAGGCAGAACTCAGATTGAAAGATACCATATTTTTTGGACCACAAGATGCACTTTTTCCCTCAAAAGTGGGGGGAAATTAGGGTGCACTTTATGGTCTGATTGCTGTCCATCGGGCATCAACAAAGAGGTCACTTACTGATATCTTTAGTGTGCCAGCCAAGGAATGCGTGCAGGGTTCAGTGGGCCCACAGGAACAGGAAGAGGTGTGGATGGCATCTCTGAAATGCTTTTTTAAACAGAGCTTTGTCTCCACCCCACCCACCACTCACTATGGCACTGATCTGAGCAGAATGCTGATCTTAGCCTGCCAGGGTAAGCAAGTGCAAGTCAGCTTGCTGCAGGGAGAGGGGGGAAGAGGGAGTGCAGTAAAATGTGTAACAGTAAGGAAGCTCTAGCTGCCATTTGTCCCTCCTTGACTCCAGTGGGGGCCATATTGCTACACAGAAATCATACTGGGAATATGGGAGAAGACAGAATTGTCCATTCTGCATATGTGAGAAGACAGATGGATTGAAAAAGTGTGGTCCAAAAGTCTTTGAGGGCTTTTGAACAAAATCTGCTTTATTGGTGCTTGACCAGTTAGATCACATATTAGAGGAACAACAACAACAACAAAAAAAAAAAAAAAACAAAGAAAGAAAAAAAAAAAGAAAGAAAGAAAGAGACAGAATGAATGAATAAGAAAAAAGAAAGACAGAAGAAACAGATTTAAAGAGGTGGAGGTTCTACTTATAATTCTTGGGGGTCTTACTAGCCAGTTGCAACCTCTCAATGATTCAATCAACTTAACCATTTAAAGTCTTTAATGAGAGAAGAGTAGAACAAATGGATGGTTGCTGGGAATCATAATCTAACTCCAACAGGATGAATGAAGAGGCTCACTGTCACTCAAGTTTTTGAGTGGGTTGAAACATCATGACAGTCAGTGCAGGAGGAAATCATTGTACAGTCATTCAAAAAAATGTGGCACTAGTGTGCCTTAGATGGAACTGAAGATAATATCATATATGAAGTTAGCAAAGAAAGTGATACAATTGATTGTCAGCAACCGAGCTTCCTAAATTCTGACCCTAATGATGATGAGTTTTGGGGGTTTCCAGAAAACTAGAAAAATGCTTGAGTCTCTAAGTCTTTCCTCCTGTTGAGTTAACATTGTTTAATAATACTGCATTTTGTTATATTTTAATAAATATTTTATTATACTACTACTAATTTGGTTCAGAATATTTTTTCTTCTTTACTGGTCTAAAACTGGGTGCATATTATGGTCAGGTGCATCTTATGGTCAAAAAAATATAGTATCCCTGCAGAAATTAGTAAATGAATATAACTGTACATTTTTAGATAGTCAGCAACAACTAAATGTTTGTGCTCACTTGCATATGGTATTCATGTGTGGAGGAGACAAAGAAAGGCTACAAAGGCAAAGGGATTTGGAGTCTGCTGTTTGAATGAGAATATCCCGCATAAACACAAATGTTTCAATAAGGAAAGCCACTGAGTCTCACTTATAGTGGGGTTGTGCATGCTTAAAATTGTCAGAGGACATGGCATGAAGATGTAAAAGTAAAGCCTGGATTGTATGGAAGACCTTGGGACATTGGTGGTGACAAGGCACTGAGATATCTGCCAAGGAGAGCTATATACAGAGAATGGAACTAGCTCAAGAGAGAGAAACATGTTAAAGTCAGGAAAGCAAGAAGGGAAGAGCCATCAATGTCTTTGACAAGGGATGCAGAGGTACAGAATTTGGAGTTTGCCCAACTGGATTTTGGTCTTACTTTAGTTCAGAATTTCCTCACTATGGCCCTGCACTTCTCCCTTTCAGAATTGTAATGCATATTCCATGCCATGGTGTTAAAAAAAATATGTAATTATTTGCTTTTTAATTTTACAGGGTTGACAATTAAGATATTCCAATAATTTCTAGGTGAGGCTTTGGACTTTAAATTCAATTTTTATTATTATATCATCTATGCTTATAGAGGCCAGGGAGTGAAAAGTGGGGGTTTGAATGAGAATGGCCCCAGACTCACATGGTTGAATACTGCGCTCCCCGATTTCTGGAGCTGGTCAGGAAGGATTAGAAGGGGCGGCCTTTTTGGAGCAGGCATGTCACTATGAGTAGGCATTGAGGTTTTGAGAGTCTATGCCATTACCAGTCAGGTCTATGTGTCGCATGCTTGTAGACCAAGAAATAAATTTTTATATCTGCCTTCCTGCTTGCTTGGTACCATGCTCTCTGCTATGATGGTCAATGACTGTAACACCCTAGAACTGTGAACAACAAACTTAATGATTTATTTTCTAAGTTGTCTTGGTTGTGGTGTTTTGTCATAGAAATTGAAAAGTAGCTAAGATGCACGCTCTTGGGATCCTCAAAGAAGTTCTAGATGCTAAAATGCATTCTAGTGACAAGTTCAAACTTTTACTAATAATATAATCACCTATCAAATATGTACATAGACATGCATATGATCAGGTAGGTTGGGGGTAAGCAAAGAAGATGACCACTATGTCTTGGTAGTTGTATTTTCTGAGTGTCAGAATACCCCTTTGTGCTCAAATATCTTTGAGGCTTTGGTTAGATTTTTTCCACTATATCAAAATCTAAGAGGCCATATAATTCTCCTAACTGCCACACTTGCGTACTAGTGAAGGCTCTGCATCTGTATATTATAATGTCACTTGCACTGTGTATTTGACACTCTTCCCCATGCTTTTCATGCCATGAGAATACTCTTTAGGTCCAATCTACCATGATTTGGAAGGGAAATTGGGTCATCTTGCTTAATGACATGTTGCACACATAATAAATATTCATTAAAAATCATTAAAGAAAAATTCAGCACAGAACACTATGGGCTGCAAACTCACCTTTCAGGTAACCTTATTCTAATTTATCTCTGGAGTGTACTATTTGGTTTGCTTTGATAAGTACACTTCTGCTTAAGCTGTATGTATATATTGGCTGATTTTTTTCCTCAGAGAATCAAGGAGAAATTTCTACCTGCAAATTATTACTCAAACACTATCATGATTGAATAATGCTACTTTCTAATGTATATGGCTTGAAAAGTGTCACTCCTTTACATTCTTCCTGATGTAGCTCCCAAATAAGGTCTTACCTTTAGTAAACTTTCATAAACTCTTAGAAACAAGAACTAACACAAAAGGAATAGAAGTACATTCTCAGAATAACAATGAAGAACATTTTGCCTGTGACACTATCACAGATGGACAAAATGGATTAATCGAAATATAGGAGTCAAAGAGTCATTATTGGGAAATGTATCATGGATAGATTATCTGGTAAATTTGGTAAACTGAAAGATCATTGAAGTAATTTTATTAACTAGAAAATGGCAGAATCTGAACAATAGCAAATGTATCAAATAATGTTGAAAAGTAGGAAACAGTAACATGCTTTGCTCAACAGGACCAGATAGTCTTGTTCTCAATGCCATCATAAACTCAGGCTTTTCTTACCATTATGTATTAATTTGTTATTGTGACAGGGAATGGAAACTGAATAGTTTAAAAACTAGAAAGTTACTGCATAGAAGAATTTAATACAGTAACATGGCAGCTCTGGCAAGGGATCACATCCAAAGACCTTTCAGGTCGATTTGGCTGGAATACAGACACATCCTTAGAACACTCGTTTAATCCCAAACATTGAAGGTAAGGTTTGTTTATAGAAGGAAACAACCATGTTTGAAAGTGACATCTGATTGACACCACAAAGAATCAAAGAAAGGTTTCAAAAAATGAGTCAGATATAGGATATGCCCAACTCTCACAAGAACAGGACAGAAAGGGGAAGCTACTTACAAGCAATAAAGAGCAAGAGGGAGGGAGTTGATACCAAGAGTTTGTTTCAGAGACAGGTTACACACAGTTAAAGACAGAATGACCTAAGAATGAGAAGAAGTCAAAAGATTAAACCATATTAACAGAATTAGTTTGAGGCCAAGTAGAGCAATTCAGTCAGAAAACAAGAGTAATGAATTTGCATCAGTCACCTTGGGGAGGAGTTTATGCCAGAACATCTGAGTTGAACCAGCTACTGAGAGTTCAGAAAAAGCTAGAAGCTGAGTGTGGTGGCACATGCCTTTAATCACAGCGCTGGGGAGTAAGAGGCAGGCAGACCTCTGTGCATTGGAGGCCAGCATGGTCTACAAAGCAAGTCCAGGACAGCCAGGGTTACACAGAGAAACATTGCCTTGAAAAACAAAACAAAGCAAAGCAAAACAAAGAGCTAAAAAGGCTGGGAATGTCTCTTATCCCATCATCTGAGGAAATAGAAGCAACATTTACATTACTGTTTCAGTTATGGGCAACTAGAAATATAAGAACATAATGGGTCAAGACAGAGGCTTATGAAAAACACTCTATCTGTATTTCCTCTTTTCTGTGAATTGCTGGAATCCTTTTCCTTCTTTGGCTTCTGCTGAAACACTCTTGTTTCTCTATCACATCATATTTTTCTCTTCATATGTGCATGTGTATTCAAATTTCTCCTTTCAATACAGACCCCTTGTTGGTTAAGAGTTAAATATTAACCCATTTCATTTATAAACACTTTACAAGTAAAGTTGCATTCAAATGTAGTAATAGGTAAAATTGAATATGAATTTCAGGAGGACACAACTTAGTACATAGGACTTGATGTCTCTTAATTGTAATTTTTATCTCATCATTGTATCATTAGACATATGATCTTTTGTTTTATACTTTAAGAAGCAAATTAAAAATTATACTTTTATTATGAAAATAAAAAGGAATACAGAAGAAATACAGAATTCATGTTTTGTAGATTAAGGAAATTCAGCAGGTGATAAGGGAAATTATTAAGTCGGTTAAGTGTTTGCCATACAAGCATCAAGACCTGAGTTGAAGGTCTGGAACACACTCAAAACGCTGAGCATCATGGTACATACAATGCTGAGGAGACAAAGGCAAGCAGAAGCCTGGTCAGCAAGCTTGGTCTTAATTCTGTGTGTTTAAGGTCAGCAAGAGATAGACCCTGTCTCAAAACACAATGTGAACAGTTCCTGACAAAAGACATCAGATTGACCTCTACTCTCCCAGATACGCCACACACACACACACACAGGAGAGAGAGAGAGAGAGAGAGAGAGAGAGAGAGAGAGAGAGAGAGAGAGAGAGAGAGAGAGAGAGAGGGAGGGAGGGAGGGAGGGAGGGAGGGAGGGAGGGAGGGAGGGAGGAAGGGAGCGAGAGGTATGCCAGAGGGCTGAGTCATATTTTGAATACAGCATATTACAGAAGGTGAAAATGTTGTCACCTGGCAAGTAAAACTAAGAAAGAAAGCCATGGGGAGTCTGATGTTACATAGTTTGGGGAAAACATTTCAAGCAGTTAAAAGTGTGAGCTCTGTGGAGATAGACTGAAAGAGGAGGTGACAGTCATGTGTATTTTTCTGTAATCATTATTCTTTCATGTCTCCCATACATGTGTGGGTAGGAGAAATAAAATTTCATTTAAAATTTGTGGAATTTTGTGGAGCTTTGTGGAAGATACAGCTCAGTGATGGAGTGCTTGCCTTGCATGCATAATGCTTTTTGGGCTTTATTAATGTGAAAGCTTGATATATAGAAGAGGTGAAGAAGTGGTCTTTCCAGAAGTTGATACCTTTGTAACAAGGGAAATATTTAAGGTGCTGGTTAAATGTAATCATAACTAATACTGAATTTTAAAAGCTTAAAGAATGAGAATGGAAAACTGGCTCATCTACTGCAAAGACCAGGAATGCTGAAGTCAACTGATTCCTAACATAAAAAACAAAAACAAAAAAACTCCTAACATAATAAAAAAAAAACATGGATAGATGAACTCATTTTGTAAATTTGTACAAAATATAAGAACTAATTTATTGAGGTCCATTACATACACTTGAAATTAGCCTAAGTTTTTTGTATTTTCTAAGGAGACTGTTTTTGTCTAAAATTTTTATTGTAGCATTGGATTTATTTGTCCCACATACAAAGGAAATGATCACAGCATTCGAAAGGATTAAACATATAACTGAAAATTTAAATTTCCACTATCTTACGGTTTTAGATTAGAATGAGAGGCCTGAAATATTTAATAAAATGGTTTTCATAAAAGGCAATTATGAAGTAGCAGACTGGCTGCTGGGTGAATCAATAATCCCATTTTATATGAGTACTTACATTTGAAGTCTTTTACCCCAAGTGGCATGTCACTTTCAAAAATGACATTGCTCCATAAAAATCGTGATAATTGTTCTATGATTCTTAAAGTAGTTAGTGCTATACATAAGCCCTTCCCAAAACCCATTACTTTCTTCTGTCGGGTAGGTAGATAGCAATAAAATTCCCTCAGGACATAGTTCTGATGGTGTTTCCTGATGGTTTTGACTGATAGTCTTAAAAAAGAGTGAACTTTTAAAATGATTGTGGTTTTACCACCTAAAGGAATGAAAATATCATTTCTATCCCTTATTCAATTTTATGAATGCTAAATCTGAATTCTTTAATAGATGTCATGTAGGATGGCAGCTTGTAGTGATAAAAGAAAATATGTATAATCTTCATGGATCATTAGAAAGCAGGAATTTCTCATGGCATATGCAAATATGGCAATTTAAAAATTCAGACATTTGTGAGAGTAATATATTTGTTCATAATAAGTAGAAAATTATTTATAGAAATAAATATGCATATTTATATCTGAAGTTGCCATTACAGAGAAGAGGGAAGCATAGGCTTATAGGTTAGAAATTTATGAAACAAAGAAGAGGTTTTTTGGGGAATGGTGTTTTTTCCCCCTTTGAGAAAGTATACCATGCAGCCTCTTTTGTCCTTAAACGTCTGTCACTCCTGTCTTTACCTGTTGCAATTACAGTGCAGAGACACTCCCAGATAAATAATTATAACATTTTTGAAGGCAGCAGTTAAATATTTTAGAAAATGTCAATAAAGTGTGTTTTCACTGTCTTTTGTTTTTAGCCAAACATAACTCCAATATTTTGTACATATTTCTTGAAAGAAGAAAATGATTCATTAACTGACCAGAGAGTTTCAGTTAGCATAAACTTTTTCTCCACGAACTTAAAATCACATGTATTAGCCTATATCACCCATATTTTCTCCCCTCCCGGAGTTGTAACCATTTGTATAGTCTCAATCTTTTACTTCACTCGTTTTTATTACTCTTTGGGTCTCATAATATTTGAACCTATAATCAAGAAGTGGTACCTTGTAAATTTGGGATTCCTTGGCTTAAAGAATGTCAGGCCACAAATCACATATTGTATTTATAACCCTCCATTACAAACCATATACATGGTAGCAAAGTAGAATATTTGGCAACTGAATATGATATATTTTTCAAATTTTCATTGCTGTTGAATAAGTCATTGAA
This sequence comes from Acomys russatus, assembly GCF_903995435.1. Taxonomy (NCBI): domain Eukaryota; kingdom Metazoa; phylum Chordata; class Mammalia; order Rodentia; family Muridae; genus Acomys; species Acomys russatus. Next base: position 76,493,038 of record NC_067137.1, on the reverse strand, counting down.
ATTTTTCAAATTATAATTATATTTATAGCATTCTTTGTAAGGTCATCTGTTCTTTTCTCTAGGAACAGTTATAAGGGAAATAGAACCTAGTTTATCATGATGATAAGTTTTATCTACGTATTAAATAACAGAACAAAATGTGTACTGACATCCCACCAAACAAACCAAAGTTCTTTCTTTAATCTAAATAATCCAAGCTAATAGATGAAAAGTCAAGTTTAAATGTATTTTATCTATCTACTTATGTATGCCAGAATGTATATTTGTGCCTTCAAATTTATTTGTTGTCATCCCATGATTTCTAGTTCCTGCCTCAAATGCACTGTATTTAGGCATAAGACATTTAAAGAGGTTAATAAGCTAAAGTCAAGCCACTGTGGCATTCATTAATCCAAAATAGATGGTGTTTTTATAAAGAAATGGAAGTTTAGATATATTGAGGGACCAAGGGGATATGTTCACAGAATAATGCCTAAAAAGAGATACAATGACATGGTAATCTTCTGCAAGAGAAAGTAGACCTGGAAAGAAACCAAACTTGCACCTTGAGCTTAACATCAAGACTTTGGAATTTTCAAAAATATATTTCTAATGTTAAGCCTGGCCAGCACATTGTATTTTGTTATGGTGAGCCCTGTTGAGTCCCAACAATTGAACAAACATGAAAGGACTTATAATATACATCCTTTCATAGGGTACAATACATAGGGGGTAAGATGACAGTTGCTTGTGGTACCAGGATGTTTCCCTAAGTATTTTCATTAGCAAGTCCTTCATTTTATAATCTCATTTAATCTGTGGAAAAAACCAATGAAGTCAAGATTCTCAAGCAATTTATATCACTTGCTGACAAAATATGATACCTTATTGACTTTGAGATGGACTCAGAGATTTAATGGTGGGCCTCCAAGTGTAGCTGTCTCTGAATAATCTCACATCTTCCGCTTTTCATCTAATAATGACTTTTTAATAGCTGGATAGAGACTTACAAATAATGTAAAGGGTTTCTTTAGTTATCTATTTTGGCTTCAGCTAAAGCATTCATTTTAACATCATGTTATCTATAATGTTTTTTGTATTTCAGTTTTTCAGATGCAGATAAAATGAATGTTTCTATAGAAAGCTTTGTATGTTCTCTATCTACTCCTTACAGCTAATAGAATAAGTCACAGTTATAGAACCTTTCATTGTCTTTTGGTAATTGTCAGTTTTGCTGCCTAGAATTCGGGATCTTCCTTTTTTGCAGAAAGTTAATGTTTTAAGAGTTTAAAATTAAGCCATCTCATTATTTTTGAGAGGGCTCAACAGAATTTAAGTATTTTCTTTTGATCTTTACACATACAGTGTCTAGCCTAAGTGGCCAGATCTTAAAACAATTTTAGTTTATATACAAGTGACTAGAATTTGTGACTAAAGGTATGGCAAATTAACTCTTAAGATTAGCTTTTAAACTCTAAAATAATATATTACTTTATACTGTAATAGATAGCTGTCAAGGAGACAAAAAATTTCATGTGCTTCCATACTGTATTTTTGTTTTTAAGGATCTTTCCAAAGAAAACAAAACTGTGGTTAGTAATTGCTTGCCAAGCATGAGTGTAAGAATTCAATCATTCTAATTTGGATACTATGATTTTTACCATAAGTATTTCAGGGGAAACATTATAACTTCCAACTAACTATATCCTTTTTATGTAGAGTTTTAGTCCTTTACTTTATCAGAATTACAAGTATATAATTTATGGGGCCAACCATTTTGGTGGTCACAGTGTTTTTAGAAATTTCACAATTGCATACAGTGGTAAAACAATTTCCATAAGAGTCTACTCAGGGAAATACAGTAGAGTATGTCCCATAATTGTAGTTTTCTATGCATTGATTTTTATAGTTTTTAGTTTCAGATAAAATCTTTTACCTTGATATTTTATGACTCAATAAGAATTATCTGCAAGGAATGATATTATGAAATTTTTTTCTACAAAATTTCTACATAAAGGGAGTATAGCTTTACACTATTGACACAGAGTTGCCATATATATTTGGCACCATGAATTAAAATAACTAAGTACATCTTTAAAATCAGAAATTGAATATATTTCTTCACTAGAAAATTTATGGGACCATAAAATAATTTATTTGGGAATGTTTTTTGTACACTTAAGAATATTTTCAGTATTGGTTTTATTTCAAGATAAACAGACTACTTGTTGACTTGGAGATTAAGAAAGGAGTAATCCAAGAAAAAAAAACTGTGACAACTTTAAAATCTGAAAACATTTACATAAAGTATTTCATTAGGAAATAGCCTGAGATAAGAAATTCTTTTTTCAGTTACTCTATTCTTTTTATTCAAAAGCCATTCTTAGAGACACACCTAAAACAATATAGCTGTTATGTTTGACTTCTTATGATACATTTTTCTGCCTTCTGAAAGTTTGCTTTTAGTAAAGCCATGAGGAATTTTACTTCTTCTGATGTTTGAGTTGAATAAAACTGTCACCGTGTCTTGGTACATTAGAGTGTGCTTCAAATCATCAAATAAAAATTTAATAGTTTCACTAAAGTACAGCTATAGTAGGCCTTCCTTGTCTTATTACAAAAATTACTTTATAGTTCATTTTATACACAGGGGACAGAATATACATATTTTAGGTACTCTTTTTGTAAAAACTAATCTGAAGATGAAATGAGGTTCCTGTTGAGGTTTCAGAGAAGGACATGTTCTGCACATGTCTAATTTACAACAGACAACATTCTTCCAGAGAGAAGACCCCTGCTGTCACAATTGTAGGCCCTCCTTGGTGCAGCTTCTCAAATGGAGAGTGGAATATGTTTTATTTTCTCTGCATGAAACTTCTCTATAGTTATCATATAAGGAATCTTTTTATGCTTAACTGACACTTAGTAAACAGATTTTTTTAAAGCAAGTTTCTAATATTTTTAAATGAAATCTCAGGAAAAAGTATAATGCAAGTAAGTAGACTTAGTTGACTGCCTGGGAAGAGGCTGTTGTCTACCATGAACTCTCTCTCTCTCTCTTCCTTTTCTAATATTTTAACCCTTTTTCTTTTGTTGAAAAAAAGTATTTTTTCTGCAGTCTAGATATCCATCAGTGAATGATTGGATAATAAACCTGGTATGTTTACTCAACTGAATATTAGATATCAACCTACTGTTAGGGTAAATTAAGATCTTTAGGTAAATGGCTAGAGCTATTACCAGCTCTGTTATCCAGTCATTCACTGGTGGACATCTAGACTGATTCTATTCCTTGGCTGTTGTAGATAAAGCACTAAAGAACATGGCCGAGCAAGTGTCTCTACAGTGAAACAAGACTGGTGTGGGTTATAAGCCCGAGTGGTACAGTTGGATCACTTTGGATCTATTTTTCTCCTTTTGAGGAACCTACACAGTGATTTCATCACTGTGCTCTCCCATTAAGAATGAATATGTGCTTTCCTTTCTGCATATCCATGCCAATATGTGCTGTCATTTGCCACTTTTGGGTCTTTGATATTTTCACTTGGTAAAGATGAAATCTCAAAGTAGAGGTTGTTGGTTTCCAAAATTTTGTTATTACTTCTAAAGATAAAATGTATGTGAGTTGACTTTCAACAGTCTTACTAACAAACAAGTATTTATTTTCATTTTGCATATTTCTATCACTGAAGGATTTTTTTTCTTTTATAATAATGATTTTAAACTGTTTTCTCTGTCTCTCTGTAAGGTCACATTTAATAGAGGGACATCTCTTATTCATCATGCTTTAACTTGGCTGCATGGGCTTTGATGTCACATAGATCATATTATCTTGAAGGTCAAAGGCTGACTGTTTTAATATAATAAAGTTCCTAAAATTATTGGTCCATTGAACAGAAACATATACACTCCTGACATGCTAAATGCAGCTTGTTGGAATCGATGTGCTTTATATAGCTAAACATCTGTCTCTATTTTATGAATAAAGCTTTTTAATTGTCAAAGTCATAATGTAGTAAAATACCCTGAGGCATCTTTTTAGATTTTAAGCTACAGCAATCAATTTAGTTTATTTTCATATCTGCTACTCTGGAACATTATTTTCTCCATATTTCATTTATAAGAAGTAGGAAATTCTCAACTATAGATTTAAAATTCAAAACCATTTAGAGTAAGGAGGCTCATAGGGTAAAGGACCTACCTAACAAGGCCTGATGGCAGGAATTGAATCCCTAGAACAGATGTAAAGGAAGAAGGGAAGAATCAGCAGAATTGACCTCTAAATGTACGGCCCCTGACAGACACAAGTAAAAAAAGTAAGGCATTATTTAAAGAAGCAATGGGATTTCTCAGACACTGTTATGTCATGTAGATATTGTTATCTATAATATCTACAATACAAATTTGTATTGGCATATGGCATTGTGTAATTCTTGACCAATCACCAAAGTCAATGACTGACTCACTGTCCAAACCAGGTAGTCATACTGTGAACCTACACAGTAAAAGAACATAAAGGGATAAACACACACAATGAAATCCAGATGAAACCAATCATGATCTCACAGTTTTCTCAATGAAGTTCTGTATAGATAAATTTCTTCACCAGCCACTGTGACAATCCATGTGAAATATTATCTGTACACAGAGCAAGTTTCCTTGAACGTAGAGTCTATGTTGGTCACATGATTCACCACAATGTCTAAAATTCCTCAGTGGAAATGTGGTCAGAAAAAGAAAAAATAAAATAAAACCACGTAGTTTGTACAGTTTAAATCCACACAGTGAATATCACCACTATTATCAGAGAATCGCTTTAAGAAATACCTAAGCAGGTTTCCCACAAAGGGCCAATATGGTCATGGTCTTTCAAGAGATCATCTCAAGCCCAACATGTTGTATTTGGGAAGAACATGAAAGTTTAAATGTTAACATCCATGTAGAAAATCTCATGATTTTCATTATAATGCCACGTAAGAATGTTGACAGTAAAAATATGTGTAGAAATCAGACAGTTACATGTATTAGATATCTTCTACTCTCCTTCCTGATTCATCAATCCATCTGCCCTGTGTCTCAGAAGACATCTAAATTGCACTAATCTCTTACTTTCTGGCTTCTGCCTTTGACTGAAATTGCAAAGTATAACAAAAGATTGAGTAGTAATAAGAAGTGAATTCACAATGTCATTAAGGTGTCCAATCCATAGGACGTCTCCCTCCTGTCTGACTGAAGCTTTCCCAGAGCTAGGGGAGTGGCTGCCAGGACAGCATCTCAGAAGGTTCTGTCAGTCTTCCTTGAGAAGCAAAGTGGATGACATTTTTTTTTCCTGAGGAGGAATGACATTTCTGCAAGCCAGGCCATGTAGCACAATCACTGTCCATCAAATCATTACTGGTGGTCCACAGGATGGCAACTAAGTAAACAGCAAAGCCTTCAGAGATCAAGTGGTGATGGCAGTGAGTCAGTCTGGTGATAAAGTTCTGTAGCTATCATGACTTTTCTCATGGAATGACTTAGGCAACATGAATGACGCTGAAACCTGACATTCTTCTAAACCCTAAAGCTTCTCTGCTAGTGTAAGTAGCTGGTACCCATATACACTATTTTGAAAACACCCACGTCCTCCTTTATAAGTTCTTTAGGTAATAGTACCTATGCTGTTTGTCATATAGGAAGACAAGTTCTTACCTTTGGACATGATCTTTTGTTCCCTAACATGAGATGAAACATAGATGACATTTAAGTTCAAGACTGAACTAATGGTTTAATTCAACCAGGTAATCTTCCAAAGCATTCTACACCTTGCTGGAAAACATGCATAACAGCAGATATTAAAGCTTTAGACCAAGAGAAGTGAGTGCTAGTCTAGGTTTGAAGCCATGAATTTAATGCAATCATTTTTGATTCTTGTATGTTGGCTTGAGTCCTTGGTAATATTAATAATCTAGTATACTGAGTATTTGAAACCTGAAAAAATTTGTGGTCCAGAGTGAGTGACAGTGAATATATGGAGATGAGTTTTAAAGAGTTTTGGGAACTGGGACTAAAGGGAATTTTGTTATTTTTGTTTGTTTGTTTGTTTGTTTTAATGCCTGGAGTAATAACTGAAATTCTGAATTCCTAACAAAATTCCCAGATCATTCTGACTATTTCTAGTGCTGAGCTGACACTTTTAAGAGTGAGCTTTAGACTGACAGGGTAAAGAAAACTAAAAATAAAGACTAGAGTTGCAATTCTCTCTGTGGAAAACAAGAAAAAAAAAGTCTACCTTTTATTAAAGGAACTACTTATAACAGTAAGTAGTGTCTCTTCTCTTTGAAATGTGTATAAGTCCTTTTGAAAATTATCAGGGCCTCTGTCAGGTCTCTGACCTAGGAACTCTCCTTCTAAGGCCTGGGTGTGATCCCTTTGAAATGCAAATATCAAAGAGGACAGTATCTCCTTTTTCTGTGGGAGGGTGATGTAACTTAGGTGGGCTTCTTAGCCCAGTTTCCAATCTACCACTTCTTATGAAGATATCAAAAGGTTATTTCCTTTTTCTCAAAGCCAACTAGGTATCCCAAAGACTTCATGAACTAGTAATGAGCAGTGTTCTTGAGTATGCACATGTGAGGATAAGTTACTGCTTATCTAGAGAATAGGAGTGTAAGGGATTGCATAACAAAGGGCTGTTTTTTTCTCTATTCACAGATGTTATTTTAAACTATATGTACACGTAGGAGTCTATGTATATGTGTGAGTATGTGCACACATGAGCGTGGGTGTCCAGAGTCCTGAATAGTGTGCCAGATACACTGAATAGAGGTAGAAGTGTTTATGATGTGCTGTGTTGACGTCAACATGAAACTTGGATCTTCTGCAAGAGCAGTGTGCTCCTTTAAACACTGAACCATTTCTCCCATCATCTCCACAGACTTTTACAATGGCTTACATGCAATGGGCATCACATTCTGGTTTCTACTCATTTAAAGTAAAGAGGTTTTTTTTCCCCTCTATTACTTTTGTAAGAATGTTTCTGAGTTTGGAGTAGATTTAATTCTTTAATTAAGTTCTTCAAAACCCTAACCCATATTATCTCCAGTGCACACTTTTACTTTCCATACCTGATAATCATCAAATATACCTTGTCACTTTGTTTCTCCAATGTAATATTATAATGTCTCAGTTCAAAGCAGTTGTTTCAGAATGCTCTGAAGTTACATTCTATCCCTATACTTTGTCACTTCTAAGATTCAGATTAGTGACTTATACAAAATCTGCTTTTGCCAATGTTGAACATTTTTAAAAGTTTAGAAAAAACTGGCTTATCTGACATTATTGCACCTGACAGAAAGAGGGCCAGTGGATGTGACTAACTCAGGAAAGTATGCACATTTTGAAGAGATGTGAAAGACTGAAGGGTTTGTAATATAAGTCCAGCGTAAATAAAAGGGATGCCTGTGTTTCAGATTCTGAGAGACATTGCTTTGTAGAAGAAAAACTTGTACAGAAGATAACAGGTAAATGATGCCAATGAGCCACCAAGCATGAGCAAAGCTGGATAGACACACCAAGGGAAAGCACAGGTGACAAGGTGTTATGGCCACAGAGCTTCTAAATTCAAACCAAGTTCCAGTGGGAAACATGAGGCAATGTAACAACTATCTTTGTTGAATGTTTTAAAGTCCTGTTTAGCCTAGAGGAAACATATAATGCCTGACATCCAAAAGTTATTATCATGCATGCATGCAAAGAAATAACAATGTATGACATAGGAGAAAATGTTAAACTCAGTATGTTGAAATTAACCCAGAAATGCATAGGTGGCAGAATCAGAGGACATACGCGGTAAAATGGCTTGATGAATTCCACATACTCATCACTACTAGAGCCATGATCATGATTTTCTTTAAAATTTGGAAGAATTAGTTAAGATTTTATTGATCTTGAAGAGGAAAAGTAGTTAGTGAACTTGAAGACACTGCATTAAAAGCTAGTTAAAATAGAAACACAGCTTGCAATAAGAGGGTACGGTCACTCTGGGCCTAGGCCTCCCACTCTCCATTCCTCTGGGCTTATGCCTAAATCTGATGTGTTAAACTTTATTTTTGTCCTTTGGAAAAATCTCAGGGAAACAGAAAATGTCTATGAGACTGAGGAATATGGCACCATGTTTTAAACTTCTCAATTGAGAAGCTCAGATATAAGGTGAAAAGGCGCTGCCCAAGGACCAAGGAAAACTTGAGTGACCTTACAGAGGTCTCCAATCCGAGCTCTCCATCTCAGCCTGGGGAGCTCAGAAGTCCTGGTTATCACATTCACATCAGGCTTATGATGTGGACACTGAACTGGAACCACCCAATGAGTGTTGGCTCTGTTTTTTTAACAATTAGACTTTACTGTACATCTATCCTGTACATGAAGGAAAAAAGGTTAAAGGGAAACAAAAATAAACCTTTCGGGTATCAGTTCCCTGGGATAGATTCCTAGGTGTCTCTGGGCCTGGATGCTGATCCTCTCCTGGGTAGAAGCGATCTGTACCCTCATGGTCCAAACCTATAGCCTTCTCCTCTGCCTCTTTGCCTGCCTCTCTCTCTAGTGTCCCAATCTTTGGTCCCTCCTCTGGTTTCCTCATCCCATTGATATTCCATTAGAAACACAATAGCCTCCCTGGTCTGTTTCCTGAATTCTTGACCCAGGATGGCTCCTCCTTGTCTATCACAATGTCCATCTCAGTGGGGTATCCCTGGTGTTTCCAAGGGGCAAAGGCCATCAAGATTGTTTTCATCTGGGACAAAGCCTTCCATCCTTTCACAGAAGAGCCTCTACCCACATCCCTCACCCCAGGACATGGGCAAAACAATAAATATCAGTGCTCTTAGTAGTAACCTTTAAATCAACTAGCAGTTAATAATTGAAATTCTAAGATAATAAAATGTGTAAATTACAACAACATCAACAGGTAAAATGTTTAGGGATAAATGTACCAAATTATGTACATGATTTAAAATGTAAAAGGTGTAAAAACTTTCTAAGATGCAATAGGATAGATAAATAATTTTAAATCATATACTTCCTGAGTCTGACCTGGGTCAGCACTCTCAGTGTACTCTCCAGGATTGGAAAGGGGAGTGTACTCCTTTTCACTCTTTTCCTATTTTCTTCTTTTTCAGTTGCCAAATCCATAGCTTTGACTCTCCTATTATCAGACTAAGTCATATGAAAATTCATTTGATACTGGTCATCTTCAGCCTTCAATCAACCTTACCATCTGCTCCTTGAAAACCATCTCATTGAAATCATTGACATAGACATATATTTTAACAGTATTTTTTAACAATTATGTGCATACATGTGTGTCTCCATGTGGTATGTACATGTTAGCACATGTGCCCATGGAGGCCAGGAAAAGGTGTCCATTGTGGATAGTGGGAATAGAACTTTGTCTTCTGCAAGGGCAGTTCACAATTTTAATGACTAAGGAAGTACTTCAGCCCCCTAAGTCATATAATTTTATTTTATTTATTTTATTTTTTAGTCATATAATTTTAGAAAATTTAAAATCGATTTCATTTTAGTAACTTGCCTTACTCTTCCTGGTGGCTTTGTAGTCATTTTGTCTTTCTAGGCCAGCCACTTACTCCTTGCCATATCTGGCACCTGTCATTGTAAAATTTTGTCGGCAATGGTAGCCCTTCGTTATCTCAACTGCAAGAGCCCCTCTCTACCATTTCTTTTGCTTCTGAGTCTCATTCTCATTCTCTCATAGCTGCGTTCACACATTCATTTGGTCACCTCCCCAGGCTTTACATCTATAGCCTCATATGCACCACACATACACACCACACAGTTGACATATCTTTTCGGTCTTCTTTTGTGGTCTATTAACCTTGTGGCTATTCCTAATGATGGTTAAAGACTTGAGTTGTCCCCAGTTGGTCTTGCCATACCTTCAAGTGGTCATATTTTGTTACATATTTTTAGAAGCGCTAGTCAAAGCAGACACCACATGGATGGTATTTAAAGGCAGTATTTGTTTTCTTATGTTGGTGGCTATTATTTGAGAACTCTCAGATAATCTCCTTGGGCCTATTTGTTAAATGAGGGAACACAATATTTCCAGTGCCTCAACCTAAGGATCTCTCGGGCATTCATAATCTAGCTTTTGAATATGACTTGCAGCCTTGGCATACACCCTCAAATGCAGAATCTAGTCTTTTACGTTTGAATATCTATCTTGAACTTGAATTTAATTAGAATTATGCCCATACTCCTCTTCTGAGATTAACAATAGCATCTAAATTCTGATCACACATCCTAAATTTAGGCAAAGCCTCATTGTTCTTTTCCAGTGTCAAAAGTATTCCTTGTTCTAGTTTCCTTTGGCAATTTATAGGAGGAAAGGGTTTATTTTGGCACATACTTCCAGCTTATAGTCTATCACTAAGGGAAATTGTGTGGTGGCTCAAGTAGGAACTGAAGCGAAAACCCGAGCAGGGCTGTGTACCGGCTCGTGTTTACTTAGTTATCTTATACAGCCCAGGTCTACCTGCCTGGGATAGTACCACTCACAGTAGGCTAGGCCATCCTTTGTAAGCTAACAGTCAAGACAGTGCCCCACAGACCAATGTGTGGAGGCAATTCTCCAACTGGAGTTCTCTCTTCTCTGGTTCTCTATGCCATGTTAGCTAGATTAAAAAAAAAAAAAAAAAAAAAAAAAAGCGAAAAAGAAAAAACAAACAAAAAAACCTAAACAGCATATCTCTAGTGAACAGTCCTTAACTAGATAGATAGATAGATAGATAGATAGATAGATAGATAGATAATAGATAGATAGATAGATTTATTTGGAACTTGGTTTGTACAGATTTGTGTGCATAGTAAATCTCTGCTCTTTAAAACCTTTTTAAAAAGCTTTTTTCACACTTGAGAGCAATAGTTCCTAAGGTAGTTTTTCAAAGCCATCGTCTTTATTTATATATTAAAAAATGTCATATACAGGATTAAGTTTCTTCTTTTCTCCAGATCATCAACAACAACCTCCTTTCTGCTTTTATGTCACATGTGTTAAAGATTCTTTTTTTTTTAAATAGATTATCTATGTCTTTTTTTCTAACACATCTATTCAAATATTGGGAGATTTACTTTACTTTTCAGAAGTGTTATAAGAAGAAAAGTCCATAATGGTACAGAAGTCTACTTTACTAATTTAGAAATTTACAAAAATTAGCCATAGTTGGGAGTGAAAAGAGTGATGAATCACTCTATTTTCTGTTTGTAGGAAATAGCTGACCTTTTTGTGACACTCAGATTGTACACTTGGAGTTTCTATACACAGACAGAAAGGGATCAGGTAGAGTTTTGTTATTTTTAGAGAGTGGCTATAAGTACTTCTTTGCTAAAGATCTTTGCTAAATTTACATTATCTCGATTTTAAGATTTTCATGAAAATATGCCTATAATTTTTCCCTTCAGGACACTTGGAAAATGGCTTTTCTCAGTAGCTTATTTCCTGAACTAAGGCAGCATGGCAGTATTCTGCCTCCATCTCTCTGAGACACATTTGTGCCCTTGGCCAGATTTCTGTGTGTTCAAATGGAGCTGTAGCAAAGTGTGAGATTATAATTCAATTTCTTTTGACAGAAAGATTAAATTTCATATTGGTTCCCACCTGAAAAGAATGCTTTCATGTACAGAAACATGAACTCCATGTAGCTTGCTGTGTAACACCATCACGGACTCCTTCTGACAGTAGCAACCCACAGTGTGACCTTTTAATCATAGTCTCATTGCCTTTTCTGTTTTTTCTGTATGTGGGGTAAATGTTTCCTGTTAGATTTGTAGCTCCCTGAAGACATCAAGGCCATAGAGAATATCTACTTGAATCTTTTTTTTTCTCTCTGACTAGTCTGATTTTTAACTTAGAACAGGTAGAAGGAAAATGTCATCCCTTCAGAGTAGAACTACAACAGTTTAATTGGTACTTGAATCATCTGGAAGCTTGCTAACAGCTTAGGTCTTATGCCTCAGAATTTTGACTCATTAATAGTGGATGTGAGTGTTCTTTTGAGAACTTGAGTGTGTTTATATGTTGTGGAGCAGTACACGTGAAAATGAAAACTTGCATGCGGTAACTAGAGGTCAACTTCAGGTGTCATTTTCAAGTGTCTCCAGCCTTGATTTTGGACAAATGGTGTCTTGATGGTCTGAAAGCTCATTGACTAGGGTACACTAGCTGCCCAGCAAGCCTCAAGGATTCGTCTGTCTCCACCTCGCCAATGCTGAGATCACAAGTGCAGGTCCCCATGTGTGATGGCTTGAATGAGAAGGTCCCACATAGGCTCATACAGTTGCATTTTTATGTCCCAGTTAATGAAATATTTATAAGGTTTAGGGGGTTTAGCCTTATTGAAATTGGTGGGGGAAGGTTTTGAAATTTCAAAACCTCAAAACCCCACATAAGACCTAGCCTCCCTCTGTCTGCCTTTCTCTCTCTCTCTCTCTCTCTCTCTCTCTCTCTCTCTCTCTCTCTCTCTCCTCCCTCCCTCTTCCCTCCCTCCCTCCCCCCCTCTCTCTCTCTCTCTCTCTCTCTCTCTCTCTCTCTCTCTCTCTCTCTCTCTCTCTTTCTCTCTCTGCTGTCTGTGGATTACCTACTGCTCCTGTGCCATTCTTGTCTATTTCCCACAATGATGAGCATGGAGTAACCATCTGAAACTGTAAGCAAGCCTTCAATTAAGTGCTTTCTTTATAAGAGTTGCCTTGGTCATGATGTTTCTTCAGAAAAACAGAACATTTACAAAGGCCCCATGTCCCTTTTTACTTTACTTGGTTCTGTCATGTAAATTCATACTCTTATGCTTATGGGCAAACACTTTGCCAAATTTACCACCACTTTAGCCTTAAATTCAGAATGTTAGCAGGTTGCCTGTTGGTACAGTTATCTTTGGCTCAGTTTTAGTGTTAAGGAGTTACTTTAGATGATGTTTCCCTTTAGCCTGAGTAACATTGTTAGGAGCTAATGCTCCTGACAAACACTGAACTTAAACAAATGGATGCAACCAAAAATATAAATAACATTTCCACTATCAGGCTTAAAACAGTGTCTTCTTGAACCGTTCTTGCTATAAGAACATAAGAAGGAATATATTATTTTAATACATGACATCTGAAGTATAAGAAACAGCCTTTAATTTTAACTCTGAGAAAGTATAAGAAATGATGAACAATGAATTTAATTTTAAGGCATGGGATTGAAGAGTGGCTCTTAACGCAACTGTACACTAAAATAAACTGAGAGGGACAGAAAAAGAAAATCTCTGTGTAGTCAGCTCCTCAGATCTATCAAATCATAATTTCATCAATGAGGCCAAGGCATCATTTGATCTTCTGTTTCTTTGTTTATTGACTTTAGTTTACTTTGGGTATGCAAACAAAAAAGACATATTTATAGTAATTCATTCTTAGAAGGAAAGTTAAATAAAGTCACTATTATTAGTTCTAAGGTATCTGATCAAATAGTTTTCTTCCTTTTATTTGAATAAAATGGTTGCACTCTATTCATTTTCTGCAGTTTAGTTCTAATTACTCAGAGTCAAACATCACCCAATATGTAGAAAATTGGAAAAAAAATCACATATATTAAATGAAATCATGCAGCAGCTTAGGTTGTATGGTAGATATTGGTGCTGAGAGTCAGGCTGCTCTAAGGCTTTCTCAGAGGCCAAGATGAAGGACAAAAGGGACCTAGTTGAGGGCCTTCATCCAGGGGCAGACTTGGCAACATCAGACGAAGACTGGAGGCCAAGGATGAGAAGGAATTAGCGGTTTTATTACTGGGAACATGTCTTTTCCCTCCAATGACATTGTGTGCTCAGCCTCTGAAGTCGTTGATGTTTTCTGTGTTCTACTTTTGCAACATTGCTTGATTATTTTTCTAACTCTGGAACATTTATCAATGAAATAATATATATGATGCTGAACTTCTTAAAAATCGTTCTTGGCAGAGCCTGTCTTACCCTGTCAAGGCAGAGTTTGACCATCATGTGTACTAATATACATGTGTATGTTAAAAAAGAAACATAAGAAAATATTAAATAAAATATAAAGCACTTTTATATGAGTTGGAAACTATGTCTGGTCACCTATGAAAACAAAATAAACAATAGAAATTTTTAAAAATCTTTCTTAGTAGAAGACATAGCTAGCCCAAGACCTCCTGAGCTCAATATTCTACATTCTTTATCTCTGATCCCTTGGACCTTCTTTGTCAGGACCTTGGCACAGAAGAGCAACCTGCTTGTCCAGGTCAATCTTGCACTACTCAACCTGGACTATGAATTTCTCTAGAACAGTGGAACAGTTCTTACTCACCTACTAGCTATCTTACTTACCATATCAATATCAACTGGTACATTGCTATAATGGTTGTGTTAAAATAAGAGCAAGGGCAAGTTTAGGTGAAGGCAGAGTCGAAGGCCAAACTCTGCCAAGACAGGGTAAGCAAGTCCTCAATAGTTCCTGCCTCTCAAATATGTCTGTCAGCTATATTGTGCCATAAGGTTAAAGACATTATAGAGAGTATTGGGTGACTGTTCAAGCAGTAAACTATCTAAGTTGGTTTTGTTGTTGTTTGTTTTTTGTTTTTTTCATTTTGGAAGCTGCTAACCTGTACTCCGGGTTCACTCAGGTATTTAAGTTTTATCCCTTCTCAAGTCTGTGATGGGTTTGAAGACCAGATAGTTTAGTCTTTCAATTAAGCTTAGTAGGTTAGCGGTTAAGATGTTTTTAGAACAAGATAGATGTTTTAAGTTAATAGAGAAGAGATATGATAGGTATTAATCACCATTCAGAAATTTAGACCCAACCAGATAGGAAAGATCTTTACTTCAATTTGCCAAATACAAATGGCCAAATCACTATGAACATAACATTTACATAATTACTGGTTGTCTTATGGTTCTTCCTGCTGTATGTAGTTTATTTTACCCATGTGTAATAATATAAATTCATATCTTAAAATGAACATAATAAAAAAGAAAGTTTAAAAAAGAATATTAAAACTAATAAAGATTCATTGTACCCTGTGGTTGCGGGGGAGGGGAGGAAATAAGACCAAGAATTGCTTAACAGTAGAGTACAAAACGTCATATAATTTCTTCACTTTAGCCCAACTGGAAGGTATTATATTATCTCTCTCACATTAACCAACGGAGAGTGGTCAGTAAGTACAATAGCATATTTAGGAGAAAGTAAGTCTCTCTACCTGTTTCTCTCTGTCTGTCTGTCTGTCCGTCTACCTGCCTGCCTGCTTGCCTTTCTCTCTCTCTCTCTCTCTGCTCAAACCAATGTTAAATGTGTCTCTTTCTCTCTCTCTCTCTCTCTCTCACACACACACACACACACACATTTATGTGTGTGTTGGGGGGGGGGGAAGAGAGGTGTGACTATGCCCATGCATACAGAGGCCAGAGGTCAACCTTGGGTGTCATTTTTTATGTGCTGTCAATCATATTTTTATTTATATACATTCTCTCACATTTCTGCTTGCCAGGTATGTTATACTGGTTTGCCAGAGAGTTCCAGGAAACCACCTTTCTCCATCTGGCCAACTGTGGAATTACAAATGTAACCCACCATGCCACTGTAAGTAGATTCTTGGGATCGAACTCATGCCCTCATGCTTTTAAAACAATTATGAATAATCATCTCTCTATCCCTGAATGACTTTATTGTTATACACTGTTATAGTTATCTTGTTTCATCATTGTTGCTTATTTTGTATTATATGTAATTTAGAGATTTAAATTTATTATTGATAGGCATGTTAGGAAATAGGATAAGACACAAGTGTGGAATCTGTTTTCCTTGGATAAGGGGGAAATAGCCTGCTTGCTCAAACCAATGTTAAATGTTCCACAAAGCTGATCTACTTTCCCAATCAAGATTTGTCTACCTTTCCTTTGAGTGCACCCAGCTTTTCAACAGAATGAAAGTTGATGCATTTTAAAACACTTAAATGCCCAATCATTTCCAAATATCAGGTACCTATATAACTCTTTTAAAAGTAATTTCTAAAACCACAATTTTCCCTTAATGTGTTTTCACAATGGAAAATTACTGTTTGAAAACGGGAAAATATTTTTTTTAGGAAATCTTATCTGCACAATCAATTTTTCCAACCATTTTTAAATGTTACTTTATTTTACTAGTAATTATTGAAAGTTACAAAAATGTTAGGGGCTTTTTGAAATAACTAAACCTGAACTTTGAATCTGAAAGTATATTTCCACTCCTATAACTCATGTTATTATTTATTTGAAATATTATACAACCCAAATTTATGATATGTTTACAGAATGTTAAAAGTTGATACATTCTGAAGATATAAAATATTATTTTGCTTATCAAATTGTATTGAGCTGAAAGAAATTATTTTCCACCTTACTGTAGAGTGCGGACATTTTTCTGGAGTGCTATAGAAAACTTTGCAGCCTATTTGTTAAAGAACATGATTGTACACGCATTATGCTTTGTATATTTTCTTATATGAAAGACTGATTTCCATCTCTTTTAGTTAAAACCATTAACAAACAGCATCTTTCAAAGCTCAGAAATTCAGTGTGGTCAGCCACCATTATAAGGCTTTGCTTTAAGGGTAAGAACCTTTAATCCTTATAGAACCAATACATTAATCAAACATGAGACCCTAAGAGATTCAGAAACTGGCAAACAAGCCAAAATATTTTTTAAAAAGAATATGAATGTTGCTCCACTCACTTGTTGTGAATGAATAGTGACTTCGAAATCCCAAGGAAAAATAGTTTATAGTATAATCCATAAAAAATGCTACTGAAGGGCTACAATTAGTGAGTCCTCAGATTTTAAAATTTTGGGTAACAAGAACAACTTTGATAGTCTGGCGAAGCCCATGAACCTCTTCTAGAATAAGCTCTTTGTAGCACGGAATATTAAATGGACTGAAAAGGAAACAGTTAACTTTAACATTAATAATGATATAACTATGTTTCTGTTTCAGTGTGTTAACATGATGAATGGAATGTGTAATGACTATTGTAATTCTAAAAGAGTGACCATTTTTGAGACATCTGCATCAATTGTAACTTGATATCAAAATAAATGATTAGCAAAGAGGCCTAAAGTGCTAATTTTACAACTTGAATGTATGAATAAAGCACATATTTAGCTAGTTCTGAAAATGTTAATCATTTTCTCCAAACTCACTGACCCTTTAAATTTCATTGAAAGGTTCCTACAGATTCCCACAGATAATTAACTTTCATAAATCATGTTTTCCCCCAAATAGCCTGTTATTTATGTATGATAAGGCAGAAACACACGGAGGTATTATTGGCCTGCTGACAATCCACAATAGTAAGATTGTACTAGTCTGTCTCCTACTAAATGGCATGTGTTAGTTTCCTCAATTAGAAAGGAGAAACTTTTACATGGTGGAAAAAATATTTAGTCATGGAACTTCCTACTTAGACAGTGAAGAAACTTTAAAGTTCTCTTCAAAATAAGTGAAGGAATAGGTAAAAAACTCTGATGCAACCGACATGATCCAGGAAAATCTCATGTCATTCGATATGTTTATAGTCTTAACATTTCAATGTTTTATATTTCCAGTACACATTATCTAAGGTAGCTATGTCTGAGCATTGCTCTATCATTGTCCTGTCGTTACTGAGAACTAACACAGAAACCCACAAATTGACAATGTGAAAGGAATGAGAGACTTTCAGAAATTCAGTCCTAAATGGAATTTCTTCATCAAATTATGCCCCTTCAGGGCTCTGAGGAAGAAGAGACAGAGAGACTGTAAATGGTAGAGGAAGAGTATGTCACTAAGGAAAACAATGTGTTCCAAATACATCAGAATGGATGCAAATATGAACTCACAAAGACAGTGGTATCATGCACAGGGCCTGCATAAGGCTAAGCTACATGTAGTCTGATACACCGAGATGGAAGTAGACACAAGCCTCTATTCCTAACCCAGAAGTTATTTCTAGGTGACAGCTGGAAAGAATAGACACTGTTCATAGTATAGTACTATCTTAGGGACGTGTATGACAGCACAAACAGGAAAAAATATACAAGGGAAGATCTGATTGGATTTGTTACAGGAAAAAACTAAGGAAGAGAATATCTAAGATTTATGCTATGATTAAACCTAACTCGAAATAAAACTGGCTCTTGAAATAAGAGAGAAAAAGAATATATGATCTAATGAATGATATAAATAAAATAGAAATATTTTGTATAATTATCAACAGACTAAGGCACTCTGTATTCAAAAATAAATACTTCACAGGCAGTATATTATTTTTGTTTTAAATATTTAAAACAGTATTTTATTGTTTTAAATCGTGGCTTTTAACTTGTATTAATGAAAAAAGAAGAAATGGCGCAAAAGTTTTCAAGAGGCCATTTTTAAGATACTGAAAAGGTATAGAAACTCATATTTCTAAGACAATTATACAGCATCATATGTACTTGATAATAAACATGCACTGCACAGTTTGTGGAAAGTTAAAAAACCTGCTTACTTACCCAGCTAGAAGAAACAGGCTCACCGTATTCTAACAGGAGTAATGTGTACACTAGCTACTTTGCAGTTATTAGAAAATATTACTAACATATTTAAATTAATCTTTATCAGGGAATGAAATTGAGGTGTTTATAAAGTAGTAATTAAGCTATGATTCTGCAGACAAATGGATGGAACTAGAAAAGATCATGCTGAGTAAGGTAACCCAGACCCAGAAAGACATGCATGGTATATACTCACTTATAAGCAGATCTTAGCTGTATAGTACAGAATAAACAAACTATAATTCACACACTTAAAGAAAATAAGTAACAAGGAGGGCCCAAGTGGGGATGCTCAAATCTCACTCAAGAGGGGAAATAGAATGGACAGTGGAAGCTGATGATGAGAGAGAACAAGGTAGGATGGGGGTGGCAAAGAGCAATGAGGGTGGAGATCAGACCTGGGGAGAGTTGGGTGTGGAAGACAGAGGACCCACAGAGAGAAGAGAAACTGTGGGCAGAGTCATCTCTGTGACAAGCTGGAGACCTAAGGCAAGATAGGCTTATGGAAGGGTACTGAGGCTACTCTAGTGAGACACCTAGTAGCTAGGGTCATGGAGACTGAAAAGGACACCCTCTAAACAGACAGGACTTCTAGTGGAACTTGAAGAGCACCAACCCACCTCACCAAAAATAATTCAACCCAAAATTTACACTACTTACAAGATGTTCAGAGATAAAGGTAGACCAGAGATTGAAGAAATGTCCATCCAATGTCAGGCTTCGAGATCATAGTATTCAGTGTCCTGAAGTACCTTCCTGCTGTTTCTGCTGCCCTTTGAACCAGTGTACAGTCGCCATATAGGGACCAGTGAACATCTGAGTCTAAACATGCCGAGTGTGGGGGAGGCTCATCTTCTGTGTGTAAATGCCAAAAGTCTAAAGCTTAATTTGCTGTGCTGTGTAAATATTTTATGGATTTAACATTGGTAACTGTCATATTTCAATGTCAACAAAAGTTTAGGGATAAAATGGTACCTTGCCAACATCAAGTGACTATAGATAGAAGAAGTGTGTAAGAAGTTCTGTATATGAGGAAGAAAACAAAATAAAAGTAGATGTGTGTGTGTGTGAGAGAGAGAGAGAGAGGTGAGAGAACATTAAAATGATAAAAGTTGATACAATAGATTTATATATACAGTGTTTTTCTAACCAATTCCTTTGCAGTTACTCTATTTTAAGAATTTTTTCCTCTCAGCACATCTTTATGAAGGCATACATCATAAAATAGATGAGTATGTGAAATCATAAGAGCAGAATCATCAATTAAGAAGTATAATTTAAGAGATGGAAAATGGAAACTGACACCACTGGTACTGCTTTTAGCCATAAATAATATGTAATTTATGATTTTAAATGTTTGATGTTTGTTTTGAGCCACGCTGGCATAGAGAGTAAATTTAATATCATGTGCGCCTTCTAGTGAACGATGACCTTTTTAGAGTAGCCTATGATATATTTCAAGAGAATAAAACCAGTTAAACTTTTATATCACAGAAGCTACTGAAAGTTATTAAGTGTACAATAAACATACTTTCCTTGGATAGAATTTAAATAGGTAATCTTTATAAATGCTTTGCTTGTATTTATATTTCCTTTACTAATATGAACAAACTTACATAATGTAGGTGATTTTGAGAATTTGACCTGGGAATTTATAGGTGATCGTGTATCATTCTTTTTTGAGGGGGGAAGGAAAGGCTTTATTTGGCTTATGCAAATCAGGACAGGAACCTGGAGGCAGGAGCTGATGCAGAAGCCATGGAGGGGTGCTGCTTACTGGCTTGCTCCTCACGGCTTTCTCAGACTGCTTTCTTATAGAACCCAGGACCACCAGCCAAGTATTAGCCCCATGAACAGTGGGCTGAGCCCTCCAACACCAATCACTAATTAATAAAATGTTCTACAGGATCTTATGTTCTACAGGATCTTATGGAGGTACTTGTAAAAACATAACCTTTCCTTTTTTCTTTTCTTTTGGTTCATACCCAAAATCTCATATTAATAACTGTCACAAGTATAAACCACATTACAAACTTAAATGTCCCACAGTCTTTACTAATTGAAATACTTTTCCAGCCCAGTCTCTGTAAAAAAAAAAAAAAAAAAATTCAGTCTCTTTTAAAATCCAAACTTTCTTAAAAATTCAAAGTCTCTCATCATGGGCTCCTATAAAATCAACCATAACGTAAAGGCTTTCTTGCTTCATATGGAAAACCAAGGTATAGTCACAGCCTGAACAAAGCAAAACCATACAATTCAATATTCAGTACCTGGGATTTACTCACAATATTCTGGCTCCTCCAAAAGGCCTGTGTCACATCTCCAGCTCTGCCCTCTGTAGCACATACAGCTTGTCTTCTAAGCTTGAGACATTCCCAGTCCACTGCTGATACTGTTCTTGACAGGAGTCCCATGGTATTGGCATCTCCAAAAAGCTGGGGCCTTCTACTACAACTGGGCTGCACTTTAACTAATAGCCTTTCCAGGGCTGTCTTCATGGATCAAATACTCAGCTGCTCTCCATGACCCCTTCAATCCTGAGCCTTCCGTAGCTACTCTAGCTGTACCTTCTGTCCCACATCATCCTTACCTTTTACCTATAAATATGTATTCGTCATATGCTAATATTGAGAAATATCTCAGATGTTAACTGTCCACTAAATATATAATTTTTCAGGTGAAGGCCTGTGATTACATCAACTATGCCAGAAATATTGTTAGGTTTGTTTAAATTGAATCTGAGATACATGCTCAGGAAATATAAAAACAGAATCCATTTTATCATTTCTTAAAATAATGAGGATGTGTGTTTTTATATATAAACTATCAAATCTGTAACAGGAACATCAAGGTGCCTCAGCAGGGAAAGAACCTTGCTGCTAAGTCTGAAGACCTGAGCTTGATCTTCAGACTCCACATTGAAGAAGAGAATCGACTCCCACAAATTGTCCTCATACCTTCCAGAAAGGGAAGTGACAATGTAGACGTTCATTGTTTATGGCATTAAGGTACTTTTCCCAGATCTTTCTAGAGTTGTTTAGCCTAGAATTTTCTAGAGTTTGTTAACTATCTGACACTTAATTTCAAAGATTATTAATTATAAGTCAAAGGTTGACTGACAGTGTCAATTTTAGTAGACTTCTTGGATATTGCTACTGCCAGCTCTAGATGGCAAATAAATCCTATTTAGAAAGATTATTTTATGTATTATGACCCACCTATAAATTTCAATAAATATTATTTCAAAGTGAAATTTTAATCTTACAATCATCCCACAGTTTTGTTCAAGATACATGCAATATTTACCATTTTTTCAAAATATAATATTAGCATATACTTTTAAGTTAATTTTTCTTTCAAGTGTAGTGAACCAATAGTTTTTAAATAGGTGTGTTTTAGTACAAACATATTTGTACTAAGCTATGTTTTTCTTTTCTTGAGGCAAAAATTAATCTGTTATTTAGAAAAAGATTTTATCATTTAATATATATGTTTTGTAAGAGTGATTATTCATCACTTTATAGATTTTTCCTCATAAAGATTTATAATTGATTAAATAATGTTATACTTCAAGTCAGAAGTGGTGATATATATATGTATAATTCCAGTCCTTAGGAGGCTCAGACAGAAGGATAGTGAATTACATGACAGCTTAAACCCATATCGATAAGCGCAGTTTTTGCTTTGTTGGGTACATGCGTGTCAGATAATTCTGTGGAGAAACTAAGTAAATGGGGTCACGGGTTGACTCTAAGAAGAAGAATGTTCTGGAGATAATGGTAAGGTCATCATTAAATACAGGTGGCTGTGTCCCCCCCATGTTCTTTCATTATATATAGACTCTCCATAAATGCTCTCCTAGGAC
Organism: Acomys russatus; assembly: GCF_903995435.1. Classification (NCBI taxonomy): domain Eukaryota; kingdom Metazoa; phylum Chordata; class Mammalia; order Rodentia; family Muridae; genus Acomys; species Acomys russatus. The sequence continues at coordinate 76,470,597 of NC_067137.1, read as the reverse complement.
TTTTCCTCACCTAAAAGCAAATCTGAAAACTAAGTAGAATAGAACTTTGTGACCAGGACTCATGTAATAGTATGAAACACACTTCTTTTACTCCTTCATCTCTACATGGGTTTCAGAGATCAAACTTGGGTCACCAGGCTTGCATTGACCTTATGAGCATCTCAATGACCTTTTCTTTGCATTTTCTAGACTTTTAGCCTCCGGGTATTGAAGTTTTTGTGTGTCTTCCTAGGGTGTCACCATGGATTTTATTTTAGTCTTACATGCATATAAATTAATTCTATCTGTTTTACATTGTTCAGATGAATAGAATCATAAAGTAAGGTAATTGTATTATAAAATAAAGATGTGCATATTAATAGCACCTTAGGAGTCTAGGAAGAAGTTCCTGGAATAAATGAACAATAATTTCTGTAACAGTTGATGTCTGAAGTGTCCTAATAAATAGTGCTATTACTGAATTCTAAAAACAGGCCAGAACAGAGCTTAAAATTATTTTATCACTGATGAAGTTGATAGTTAAAAAAATAATAATAATAAAATAACTTTGCTATGTAGTAAGAAGAAATTCTTTAAACTGTACCCCAAATTAAGAAGTGTTGCTGAGATAACACTGTAACACTGATAGAACATAAAGATTCTGCATGAATTTGAGAAATACTTGATATGGATGGAAAATCAAGAGTAAATATACCTGACATCTGAGGTTGTAAGGGAAAATGCGAAAAAAACGAGAGGAGGAGGGGCTGGCGTTTAGGTTTCTTCATGAAACACTGAGAAAATTGACTGTTCTTCCTTCAGAAAGCAAGGGGCCAGGAAAAAATACCAAGAAAGACTGCATCAAATGACACTTCTTAAGTTTTTGAAGAACTTATCTGTTTTACCTTATCTTTCTTTAGAATAAGTTCTAGCTGTTACATCTAGGCTGTATATTCTTGTGATAAAAATAGACTAGTAATTGATATGTCATGATTTGATCAACGAACAATTAACTTGTATTACTTACTAACCCTAAACAGCCTGCAATAGCATTTTCAAAGTATTGGAAGTAGACCTTGTATTATAATTTAATTGTATGGGCAAAATACCTCATATTAAAGTTGAAATACATATAATGTGTGTGAAAATAGATGTTTTAAGTTGATAATGATGAAATATGATAAAGATGACATTCAGAATTTTAGACTGACCAGGATAGGAAAGATGTTTTCTCAAGGCTGCCAAATACAAACAGCCAAAACACTATAAATGTAACATTTATATAATTCCTGATTGTTTTGTGGCTTTTCTCACCATAGGTAGTTTATTGTATGTATGTGTAATAATATAAATGTATATGTAAACAATTTTTAAATGGCACCTCTTATGAAAATATAGCCATGCATGCATAGGAACATATGCCTGACAATAAACTGTTTTTACAACTTGGGGGACCATTGACCACATTACCTAGTAACATTATAGTCATCTTAGCATATGTAATCATTTTATGATAATTCTGTAACATAAAGTTCTTCTCAGAAGCATTCATCAGAGTACATTCTAAATGTTAAGAGAAAGATAATCCCTCCTCCACCAACTTCAACTCTAGAGAAACCCTGAAAGTATTTGGAGGAACAGGCAATGAATCTAAGATGGGTTGATGCAGGAACACTTCATACTTGAGTTGTTTTTTCTTTCAAATAATTTTTAAAATAAATTATGTATTTACTTTACAACCTGATTAGAGCTTCTTCTTCCACCTTTCCTCCCAGTCCCTCTCCCATCCCCTTTCCCTTCTTCCTACCCTTCACCTCAGAAAAGGGGAGGCCTCCCATGGATATGAACCAGCCTTGCAGTTGCAACAAGATTAGGCACATCATCTACTGAGGCTAGACGAGGCCGCCCAGTTAGAGGAAAGGGGCTACACAGTCAGCCCCTGCTCCTGCTCCTGCTCCTGCTTTAGGGACCTCACATGAAGATCCAGCAGCACAAATGTGCAGAGGGCCTAAGTCTGTCCCATGCATTCTCTCTGTTTGACAGTTTGGTCTCTATGAGCCCCTATGGGTCCAAGATAGTTGATTCTGTAGGTTTTCTTGTGATATCCTTGACCCTTTTGGCTCCTTCAATCCTTCTTCCTCCTCTTTCATAGGACTCCATGAGCTTCCTTCAGTGTTTGGCTCTGATTCACTGCATTAGTTTCAATGAGTTGTTGGGTGTGGCCTCTGTGATGACAGTTAATATTAGTCTCTTTATAGCAGATTTTTATTAATAATGTCTCTCACAGCATTGGTCTGAAACTGGGCAGTCATTTTTGGGACCTTTCCTAAAATTCAGCCCCATCTGTTATTCCTGCACACCTTGTAGGCAGAACAAATTACAGGCATAAAATTTTGTGACTGTCTTGGTGTTCCAATCCCTCCACTGGAGGTCTTACCTGGTTATAGAAGATGGCCAGTTCAGGCTCCATGTCATTCATTGCTAGGAGTCTTAGATATAATCACCCTCAAGGATTCCTTGTATTTCCATTGTTCTATGTTTCTAGCTCATTCCACTGCCAGATGCAGTTGTTTCTTCTAGTACTCCCTCCACCTTCCTCCTACTTTATCCCTCCTGTTCCATCACCACTGAGTCCTTTCCTTCTATCCATCTCCTTGTTTATGTCTGATGTCTAATTTGTTTCCCCTTCTCAGTCACATTAAAGTGTCCCCTCTTGGGTTTTCTTTGTTAATTCCCTTCTTTTGGTCTATCGTTTGTAGCATAGTTATCTTATACTTTATGATTAATATCCACTTATACATGAATAAATACCATGTTTATCTTTCTGGGTTGGGCTTATCTCACTCAGGATGATGTTTTCTAGTTCCATCCATTTGCCTGCAAATTTCATGATGTCATTGTTTTTAATGGCTGACTAAGTTCAATTGTGTAAATGTACCACATTTTCTTTATTCATTCTTCAGTTGAGGGACATCTAAGTTGTTTCCAGTTTCTGGCTATTACAAATAAAGCTACTATGAACATAGTTGAGGAAGTGTTCTTGTAGTATGCTGAAGCTCCATTTTGTTCTATGCCCAGGAGTGGTATAGCTGGGTCTTCAGGTAGAACTAGTCGCAGTTTTCTGAGAAGCCGCCAGATTTATTTCCAGAGTGGATGTACTAGCTTGCACTCCCACCAGCAATGGAAGAATATTCCACATGCTCCACATCCTCTCCAGCATGAACTGTCACTTCAGGTTTTGACCTTAGTAATTCTGACAGATGGAAGATAGAATCTCAGAGTAATTTTGATTTGTATTTCCCCAATTAGGAATGATGGTGAACATTTCTTTAAGTGCTTCTTGACCGTTAGAGATTCTTCAGTTGAGAATTTCATTTAGCTCTGTACTTGATTTTTAAATGAGTTATTAGGTTGTTATTGTCTACTGTCTTGAGCCATTTATGTATTTTGAATGTCAGATCTCTGTCAGATATAAGGTTGATGAAATCTTTTACTATTGTGTAGGTTGCCATTTTGGTCTTTTGATAGTAACCTTTGCCTTACAGAAGCTTTTCAGCTTCATAATGTCCCATTTATTAGTTCTTGATCTCAGTGTTTGAGCTGTTGGTGTACTGTTCAAAAAGTTGTCTACTGTGTCAATGCATTCAAAGCTGTTCCATACCATCTCTTCTATTACATTTAGTATATGTTGTTTATTTTAAAGTATTTGATCCAATTGAACTTCAGTTTGGTGCAGGATGACAGATATGAATCTATTTGCATTCTTCTACATGAAGTCATCCAAATAGAGCAGCAGCATCTATTGAAGATGCTTTCTTTTTTCTATTGTATAGTTTTGGATTTTTTGTCAAAATTTTTTGGTCAAAAATTACTTCTGGTTCTTTGATTCTATTCCATTTATCAACCTGTCTGTTTTTCATGCCAGTAGCATGCAGATTTTATTACTGTTGCTCTATAGGACGACTTGAAATTAAAGATAATGATACCTCCAAAAGTTTGCGTATTGTAAAGAATTGTTTTAGGCATCCTAGGTTTTTCATTTTTCCATAATAAGTACATTGAGGGGTTTACTTTCAAAGTATATAAAGAATTGTGTTGGAATTTTTATGAGAATTGCATAAAATCTATACATTGATTCTGGTAGGATGGCCCTTTTTACTATATTAATTCTACCAATCCATGAGCATAAGAGATCTTCCCATCTTCTTATGTCTCCTTTAATTTCTTTCCTCAAAGATTTGGAGTTCTTGCCATATGAGTCTTTCACTTGCTTGGTTAGAGTTACACCAAGATATTTTATCATATTTGTGGCTATTGTGAAGGCTATTTTTTTCCCTTATTTCTTTCTCAGGAAGGCTACTGTTATTTTTAAGTAAATATTGTGTCCTGCCATTTTGCTGAAGTTGCTTACGAGCTGTGTGAGTACCTTTGTATAATTTCTGGGGTCACTTAGGTATATCACCATATTATCAATGAGTAGCAATACTTTGACTTCTTTCTTTCCAATTTGCATTCCTTGGACCTTCTTTAGTTGTCTTAGTGCTCTCACTAAAACTTCAAGTACTGTATTGAATAGAAATGGGGCTATACAGCCTTGTCTTGTGTTGAATTTTGTCAAAGGCTTTTTTTAGCATCTAATAAGGTGATCATGTAGTTTACCCCCAGCCCCACCTTTCAGTTGGTTTACTTGGTGGATTTCACTGATGAAGTTTCATATGTTGAATCATCCCTGCATATGTGGGATGAAACTTGGTGGATGATGCTTTTGATGTGTTCTTGGATCTAGTTTGTGATTATTTTATTAGGTATTTTTGCATCAATATTCATAAGGGAGATTGGTCTGAAATTCTCTTTCTTTGTTGAGTCTTTGTGTGGTTTAAGTATCAGGGTGACTGTGGCCTCTTAAAATGAATTTGGCAGCATTCCTTCCATGCTGGGGTCATCTTTTTGTGCACTGTGTAAATATTGTCTTTTTATTATTCAAATGCTATTTTATGTACTGGCAGAGACAGGAATACAGTCCAGACATTGGTATTATTATTCTTTTGGATGCATCATATTTTGAAAAACATATTCTCTAACACCTTTTGGTTGGTTTAATAAAGAGCTGAATGGCTAATATGTAGGCAGGAAAGGATAGGTGGGACTTCCGGGCCAAGATAGGAGCTCTGAGAAAGAATCTGAGATGGGATTTTTATCAACCAGAAATGGAGGAAGTTGGGTGTATAGTATTGAAAAGTAATGAGCATGTGGCAGAATGTAGATTAATATAACTGGGTTAATTTAAGTCATAAGAGCTAGTTGAGAATAAGCCAAAGCTAACAACAAGCTTTCATAATTAATACATAGTCTCTGTGTCATTACCTTTGAAGCAAGTCCTATTATATTTGGTACCCAACATGGGGCTGGAATCCCAAGCTTTGAGCCTGAGAAAAGTTCCTGACTGCAGGTAAGGAAAACATTTCCTTAGCAGCTGCCCAATGCTCACAGTGCAGGCCCTCACTTCTCAGAGGTGGGACTGGTAGGTGCAGCTCTCAGCAAGTGTCCAGGACATAAGGCTTGGCTTCCATGGAAGGGCAATCAGGGGCAGCAGGTCAGAACCAGTGGAGTAGCTTGTTGGACTGACTAGAAATGGGAAGAGCCAGCTGCCAGGGCCGGGTGCTAAATGGAGCCATGGAAGAAAAATAAAGAAACTAAATATAGTCATAAAAAGAAATATTGAGTTTAAATATTAAAAAGTAAATTTGCTAAGAGAAGGAAAGAGAGATATAGTAGAGTGTCCAAAGGAGAGAGAGAGAAATATGAATAAATAAAAATTTTCTGGGAAATGCAAATCAAAACAGCTCTGAGATTCCATCTTACACCCATCAGAATGGCTAAGATCAAAAATTCAAGTGATACCATGTGCTGGCGAGGATGTGGAGAGAGAGGAACACTCCTTCATTGCTGGTGAGAATGCAAACTAGTACAGCCACTTTGGAAATCTATCTAGTGCTATCTCAGAAAACTGGGAAGAGGGCTTCCTCAAGACCCAGCTATTCCACTCCTTGGAATATACCCAGAAGATGCCCCAGCACACAACAAGAAAATTTGCTCAACATGTTCATAGCAGCCTTATTCATTTTTTTATAATTTATTTCTTTTTATTTTATTTTCCTTTTTTTCAAGACAAGGTATCATGTATACCAGGATGGCCCTGAACTTCTTTTCTGTACAAGGATGACTCTCAATCTTCTGGCCTCCACCTTCTCAGATCTGGGATTTTGTGTCTTCACATTCTTTTTTTTTTTTTTTTTTTTTTCATAATAGCCAGATCATGGAAACAGACTAAGTGTCCCTCAGTAGAAGAATGGATAAAGAAACTGTGATACATTTACACTATGGAATACTACTCAGCTATTAAAAACAAGGAATTCCCAAAATTTGTGGATAAATGGATTGAGCTAGAAATGATCATAATGAGTAACTTAACCCAGGAGCAGAAAGAGTTAAATGGTATATACTCACTTATATCTGCATACTAGCCCAAGGGGCATGTCCTATGAAAGTCTCCACTTACCAGGAAACTGGGACAGAGGGGAGGACATCCTATTGGGACTCTAGATGAGAGAAGCATGGGAGAATAGCAAAGTAGAAGGATCCAGAGTGTCCTAGAAACCTACAAGAAGAACATTATGATAGGCAGATTTGGGCCCAGCGGTCCCACTCAAACTATGGCACCAACCAAGGACAATACAGGCTGTAAACTTCAAACTCCTACCCAGATCTATCCAATGGACAGGACATTCTCCACAGTTGAGTGGAGAGTGGGGTATAACTTTCACACATACTCTGGTGCCTCATATTTGACCACGTCCCCTGGAGGGGGAGACCTAGTGGCACTCAGAGAAAGGACAGCAGGCTACCAAAAAGAGACTTGATACCCTATGAGCGTATAAAGGGGGAGGAAGTCCCCCTCAGTCACAGTCGTAGGGGAGGGGAGTAAGGGGAAAAATGGAGGAAGGGAGGAATGTAATAAGAATAAATTAATAAAATAAAATTTTAAAAAACTGCTTCTGTAAATGTGCACAAAGGTAAAGTTTCCATAGAAAGAAAAGAATTAGATAAAATAAACGGGGAAATATCTCACATCTCACAAACCTCACATCTGATTCTGGTCTTGGGGGTAGCAGTGAATCTTCTGGCAGAAAGAAATCACATTTTTACACATTACAAGACTCTGGAGAATTTTTAGTTGCCATCCTGCAAAAGAATCTATTTTTAAAAATGGAATGACCTCAGTAACCAGAGATCAAATACCATCCACAGGTCAAGAAGCATCTGTTGGTCTGTCACAGGCTCTGACAAAAGGTGCAGAAAAGCAGCTGTAGGGAGCAAGAAGACTGAACAAACTAGTGGCCTCAGCTAGCCTAAGCCTGGCTGAGCACAGATATTATTTTTTGCGAATAACCTTAGAATTTGATACCTCTGAGTCTGAGATCAGTGGATGAATCAAATTCTAAAGCCACCCACCATTCTCTGCTGTAAAGCCTAAGAATTCCCACTGATACACATGAGATTCACAAAGGTACCTACCCCTCTGCAGAGACATCAATATGCAGAAGACATTGAAAATGCGAAGGGAGGTCCTTTGTGTATCCTGAACTCACTGCTATAGCTGCCTTCCACATTTCCAGTGTACCTAGGAGACATCCCGGCTGAGCGTTAGCTACCTACCCTAGAGGTACAAGTTGGAGAGTTTCAGAAGCACAAAACTCTGCCCAGCCAATGGAATGCAAAGCTAAGTGTGGCCAACAGAAGCTGCTAATACACAAAGGAAGAAAAGAACACTGTGAAGATAGTTCTTGTGGACATCAGACATTTGTCTAATACAAATTCAGAAGCATGAACCTGTAATTAACCTGCTCCCCTACATCCTATTTGCATAACCCTCAGTCTCCAATTTTGGAGTACCCAGATGGGGTCCTCATTTCAACTTTTTCCCCCACCAATATTTTAACAAGGTTTTAAATTTTTTTTATTTTCTTGTCATTCATATCCATACATTTACCTAATTTTACGTATATGTTTTCTCTCATTTGGCAGAAGTTTTTCTTCTTTTCTTCAATTTTGTTTCTTTCTTTGCCCTCCAACTCCTCTTCTACCACCTTCTCTTTTGACAAAACATTATTGGATTTTCTTTAACAATCATGTGTTAGTTTTCTATTTATCTTCTTATATTTATGTAACTTTTTGAAATTTCCTAATTCATAATAAATTTATTTTAAACATGTTATTACATTTATTTATTCACTCTCTCCCTCTCCCTCTCCCTCTCTCTCTCTCTCTCCCCCCCCCCGTGTGTGTGTGTGTGTGTGTGTGTGTGTCTGTGTGTGTGTCTGTGTGTGTGTCTGTGTGTTCGTACACACTACAGATTGTGAATGGAGGTGACAGAATATTTCATAGGAGTTGGTTCTTTTGTTCTGCACTGTGGGTCCTGAGAATTGAAACCAAGTAGTCAGGCTTGGTGGTAAGTGCATTTTTACCATGTCACTGGATCCATAAATTTATTTTCACCTTCCCATTTTCCTCTAATATATTTCCTTGCCCCCTAGTTTCCTACTGCCATCTTCCTTTAATTTATCCTGTCTTCTCTTCCTCCATCTTTATGTTGAATCCTCCCTATATATCATTCATTTACTATTTATTCAATTGTGTTAAGTGACTTTAACTTCCTAGCACATTTTTTATAATGTTATGTTCATTGCTGTTGTATTAGTGGGCTGAAATTTACTGTGAGTGTATTTTTCTAATCCACATAGCTTAATGTTGCTTTCATATGACTTCGGTTTCTTCTCAACAAATAGCACTGAAGATCCAGCTTTCAAGAAAAGACTGTTCATTAGCAAGATAGTCCATCATCTCCACAAATACAAAAAGAGATGTCCAATCCAAGTGATGTGTAGATCATAACATAGAAATGGAAAATACTTTAAAAGATAATAAATTCCCCCAAAAGATTGGAACTCCTTACTCAGTGAGTTCAAATTATACTGAAATAGGCAAAATAGTAGTTGAAGCTTCCAAATAATTTTGGTAAAAATGATGAATTAATAACATAAAAAAGGATACAAACAAGTAGATGACTTCACATTAGAACCTGGAGGAAAAAAGCCAGAAACAGAGAAAAAGAGATCAGCAAAACAAATGCAAAAATCAGGAATAAGGATGAAATAGTGAGCAACACAGAAAGAAATTCAGCAAGAAAATTGAAATAAAAAGAGAGAAAACATATTATACATGAAAATCCTTCATGCAGTAAATAAAAATTACAAAATGAATCACTACCAATAGACTCAACTAAGAATAAAGAAAGATCATCTAGGATAGATAGCAAGGTTGAGGAAATATTCTATTCACAAGGCTAGGTATGTGACTGTCAGTAAAAGTCTTGCCACAAAAACCATGAGCACCCCAGTTTGTATCCCTGAAACCCATGAAAAAAAATTAGGTGCAGCAGTACACATACATAATCCCATTACCAAGGAAGCAGACATAGAGGATCTCTGGGGCTTGCCTTACAGCCAACCTGCCTGAATCAATGACCTCTAAGTTCATTGAGAGACCCAAGCTCAAAATAAGGTGAAAAATGATTGAGGAACACTCAATGTTAACCTCTGAATACCACACATGCACCCCCCACATATATGTAAATAGATACACATCACATGACAACTATCATGTGTCAATTTAAAAAATTGTGAGTATGACCACAATATACAAAATTCCATGATATGACTAATAGACAAAACATACCCATGGCATAAAAGAATCTTAGATAAATACTAAAAGCATAGAGCATCTATTCAATGAAATTACAGCAGAAAATTTCACAATCTACAGGAACATATACACAGTCAGACAAAAGAAGCATTTAGAAGGGCAAATAAGCATGTCCAGAGAAAAACCTCTCCATAACATACTTTGGACAAGATGTCAAAAAAGGGACCAGTGAGGGGATGGCTCAGTGGGTAAGAACATTTGTCAATAAGTCTGAAGACTTCAGTTCAATACCTGAGTCCACATGATGGAAGGTAAAAAACAACCTGTGCCAGTTACCATCAGACTTTCACATGTGCACTATGACACATGCATGCCACACACTTGCACTACCCTGCACAGAAATAAATAAAATGTAATAGATTTGTAAAATATGAAGGAAATAATTGTCAAAGCTATGAAGGAAAACACTGATTCATCAGCAGAGGTAGAAACATCAAATTAACATCTAATATCTCTTTAGCAAACAACAAAGCTATGAAGCAATGACACAATATACTTCAAGCCCTGAAAGTAAATAACTATCAACTAAGATTGCTATATTCAGTAAATATCTTTTAAAAATGATGGTAAATAGACATTTCAAGACAGTCACAAATTAAGGCAGTTTATGGCAATGCAGAACATATTTAAAAATTACTGTACACAAAAGATGAAGAAAGACAGCCTTACTCCCAAGGAACATAGAAAAGACTATGTTTCATAAGAGAATAGATGAGCAAAGCTTGGAAGAAATCGATCATGTTCAACACAGTAAACAAACAAACCACTGACACTAATAGTGAGGAAAGTAAATAAAATGAAATAAACATTCCAACAAACCAGAAAACAACAACCAAAATTATACCAATTATTGTTATAGTATTCATAAAGTATCAGTATTATTTAAATTAATTGTAAATAACATCAAATTGCCAGTAAAGGACATAGACTCATTGACTGGATTAATGCTGTTCAGGCTCCACTTACCCACCCTCCTTTCCCTGGACAGCCTGCTTCTTTTACCAGTGGATCTTGAGGAAAGGAAACAAGAGAGATGACCACAGCTGAGAGTAATAAGACCTCAGGCAGAGGCGAGGTGCCAGAAACAGACTTCCTGAGAGGCAGGTTCAGTGTGCAAATGTAGTCATGTGTGTGTTTAAGCCATGAATAGAATGGGAATTAGGAGAAAGAAAAGACGAAGAGCTTTTAATGGAGGTAAGAAATAGATCATGGAATATAAGCGAATTAAAAATAATCTGGTGTGCTCGTTAGTCAAATGTCAACTTAACACAAACTACAATTATTTGAAAGGCAGGAATATCAATTAAGAAAATTCCTACATACTGGGCAGTAGTGGTGCATGCCTACAACCCCAGCACTTGGGAGGCAGTGGCATGTGGCAATCTGAGTTTGAGCACAGCATGGACTACAGAGTGACATCCAGACCAGCCAAGGCTACACAGAGAAACTCTGTCTTGAAAAACAAAAACAAAAAGAAACAAACAAAGAAAATGCCCTCATGGAGAAATCTTCCTTCTCTTTCTCCTCCTCCTCCTCCTCCTTTTCCTCTTCCTCCTCCTTTCCTCCTCCTCCTTCTCCTCCTCCTTTCTTCTTTGGTTTTGTTCTGACAGGGTTTCTCTGTGTAGCCTTGGCTGTGCTGGGACTCCATCTATAGACTAGGCTGGCTTCGAACCCAGAGATTCACCTGCTTCTGCCTCCCTGAGTGCTGGGATTAAAGGCTGAGGAAGGCTGACCAAGACATGGGGAACAAACTAGTAAGCCATACCCCTCCATGGCCTCTGCATCAACTTCATTTACCTCCATTTTTCTGCCTTTTTTGATTTCTTGATATTACTCCCCTCTGTGATGGCCTGTTATCTTGAAGTGTAAGCTGAAATAAACCCTTTCCTCCTTAAGTTTCTTGGGTTATGATGTTTTATTACAGCAATAACAACCCTAAGACACAGGGGAAAGGAAAGAAACTGGCTGGAATGGAATAGGGTCATAGGAGGAAAACAAGTGAGAATGAGGTGTGAGGGCACACAGGAAGATGTGGTACTGAAGCTCATTGCTCTGTAAGTAAACTTAAAAACGAGAGAGAGAGGGGGGGGGGAGAGGAGAGAGAAAATCATTCCTCCTCCATGAGCCACCTGAAGAGAAGACACTAGCACAAATGGAAACATCAAGTATATCACATCTACCAGAGCTCTTATGTGAATACCACATTATCTATGAGCAATGGTATTTGGAAGAAATACTATTTTTTTTTTAGCAGTAGGTCTCCTAGATTCTATTAGTCAGCACATAGTATAAACATGTGTGCTCCTCAAACTGTGATCCATTTAAAGAGCACAGTCACAGTAAATTTAAGCTAATTCTGAAGGATTTCTAGGGTGGCAAATGAACACTGTTTTTAATACAAAGTGACCAGCTACATTTGCATCCATTTTGTGAAGCGGTAAAGCCAGACATTTGCTTCTAGGTCTGACTGTTTTTAGATGGCATCTTTTTGTCCAAGAAGGCTGCATAGCACACTCTGTATTAACACTGGCTGCCTCGTCTTGTGTTCTGTAACACATAGAGATGCCTTTCCCCTGAAATCTCATGGGTCAATTTTCTTGATTTTAAATATTTCTTCTTTAGCTTCCCCTTTTCTCTGCCTTCACAGAATTGAGAGAATTACGGCTTTGCTCTGAACTAGGTTTTAATTTAATAAATGTTGTGCCTAATGTGACTTTGTCCCTGTAGCATGAGCGGTTTCACATTGGCAATAGGGCTGCTTCATTTTATACTCATTGGATATCTACAGAAGGAGCACTTTCCACTTCCTTCGGTTTCACATTGGCAATAGGGCTGCTTCATTTTATACTCATTGGATATCTACAGAAGGAGCACTTTCCACTTCCTTCAAGAGCACTTTTTTTAAAAATTTATTTACAAGTTTCTTACCTGGTGAGACTGCATGACATTGTTCAACATTGAGAGTTAATAACATTTAACTTCCTTTAGTTTGAATATGTAGAGACTATTCCAAGATCTAACTTTAATATGTTGTGTCTCATGGAATGTAGTTCCATCCCCAATTTTGGGGATAGCAGATACTAGAGGCACAGCTGTCCTAACACATAACTTATCAATTGGGTGACATGTTATATAGGCATCATGGTCAAGAGCACTGCTAAACATGTATATTAGCAATAAGAGGTCAATGAACACAAATTAATATAAAATACACAATTACAATGATAATTCTTAAAACATGAGAGTTACCAGAATGAGATACAGAGGCACAAGATAGGCCCACAGTGAAAACTGGTAACAATGAGTTTGCTTGACATAGGGTCACCACCAAACTAGTTTGTAAAGACTAAAACATTTGTAGAACACAAGAGGCTACAGCATAGTAAAAGTGGAGCTTACTGTGTACTTTAGTCACCATGATGGACATGAAACACCCATTCAATAATTTATATAATGAAACTTCATTCAAGAATAACATCTATTAAAAGTGATTTCCTTTTGGGCTTAAATAAATACAACACTCAGTAATCAAGATGACCTATATTCTATATATATATTCTGTATTTCTCTGCATTGATTTATATGATCCTTGACTGAATTAGAAATATCAGATATTTAAGTGTATCTTAGGCATTGTTGTTGTTTTTATCTTTAAAGGAGCTCAATTTATTGGAAATATTTCCATCTTGTAGTTATGGGTATGAGCGATGAACTCTAGAGTTCATCATTACTATCTGCTAATTAAAAAATAATTTCAGGCAAACAGAAACTATAGCCACCCTGGCTGTGCCTTAAAGATAACTATACTAACAGGTTTTTATAATTCCTGTCATCTTTTCACTAATTAGTTTCTCCTGATATTTAGAGAGAAAGTGCTGTGTAGGTGACTTTTCTTTTTGTTCATCAAATTGCTCTTGAGTTCTAACTGCACATCTGAAGTCGAAATGCCTCTTCTAGGTCAAGGTTTATCAAACCTGACATTAGGGATGGAACCTTAAAACTTTAAATATGACCCATAGAGGAAGCTCTAATACTCCATGTAGATTGAAAAACAAGAATTTACCAGTGATTACCATATGTTTATATTTGTGCCAGGTTAAGTTTTAATTTAGTAATTAGTTTTGTATTTTAATATATGTAAATATCGAGGAAGAAAAAAAAATGAAGAAAATTTTCAATATTTCAGATTTTAGAAACATTTTTCTCTGCTTTTTAAAAATACCATGCAGAATTATGTTGAAAATACAACTTCAAATATTATTCTTAATTAGATTTTTATGAGCTGAAGTATACTCTGTGACTTAAATTCTCACTCGATTTGTTACTCAGCTATCATTGTGCAGTAACACTAAATAATGGGCCATTTCATAGCCACTTAATCACACACAGATAAGTGAGACAATTCTTAGACAAGTGAAAACCATATTAATCTGATCATTTTCCTGAAATTATGAAAACTTCAAGCATATGCAAGTTTAATCTTTTTTGAATTTTGGTTTTTTTATTTTTTTACTTAAACATTTTTAAAATTTATATATCTACATATATATATATATATATATATATTAGAGCACCCATAGCAAGAAAAACCATGACACAATCAGGAATTATACAAATATTACATTCTTAGTGTTTTGGCTATTTGTATTTGGCAAGCTTGAAGAAAACATCTTTCCTATCTTATTGCACCTAAAATTCTGAATGTAAATCAATCTCCACCACATATTGTCATTATCAATTTAAAACATCTATCTAGACCTAAAAACATCTTAACCCCTAAACAGCTAAGCTTTATTGTAAAACTAAACTACCTGTTGTCTTCAACTCCATCAGAGACTTGAGAAGGAATAAACTTGATTACCTGAGTATGCCATGAGTTCAGGTTAGTAGCTTTCCAAATGAGAAGATGACAGAGACAGTTTGCTACCTGAACAGTCACCCAAAACTCTCTATAATGTTGGAGCATCTTCTTCAGAGTTCTGGCCCAATATATCTGACAGACATATTTGTAAGGCAGGAACTATTAAGGACTTGCTTACCCAGTCTAGGCAAAGTTTGGCCATTGACTCTGCCTGCATCCAAGCTTGCCCTTTTTTAAGGCAGAATTCTGTCTATAGTAGGAATGAGGACATTTTGTCCAGTGGCTCATTTGCCACATTTGAAGCCATTTCCATAAGGAAGTTCTTTGATGCTCATCATTCTCTTTGAGGTAGGCTGGGTGTTTCCAGGAGTTAACCTGTCTAATTGTCAGTGAATCTTTAAAATAATAAAACATTTTAAAATGTCATATTCTGCATGTCTTTAAATATCCTACCTTATATTTCTATAGAATCATATCTATCTGCTGCACCTAAGATTATATATTCTTGTGATAAAAAGAAGACTATTAATTGACATGACCATGATTTAAACAGCTAACAACTTGTATAACTTATTTATCTTAAACAGCTTGCAGATAGGTCCCAGGATACTTTCAATGAAAGCTTCCAATCACAATTGGTCCAGCATTCCTGACTGCCCCACAGAAGACTCTAATTAAACCTGGAATTTCTCAACATTTAGAAACTGGACCACAAATGCTGGACCACCACTTCCCCAATTTTATTTGGGCCCCTACAAAGGTACTATTCATTCCAAATTAGCTGGAAGAAACCTTAAGAGAATGATGCCCCATTTTCATTAATGAGAGTCGGGTAGGTTTTTGGTTGCTTTCTTGGCCTATAGAGGGTTCTTATCAATGGGAGTTGGTTACAAGTTATTATTGGTCTTTTTTAGAGAGAAAACAAGGTTAGACTCAGCAATGTCTCTCTTTTCCTTTATCTTACATTTTTAGGTTTGAAGATAGGGTTAAAAAGAAAGAAGGGGGAATATAGAAATATATAGGGAAGAGAGAACAAAAAGTAGATTAGTGAATCTACTCTTCAACTTAATGCCTCAATTGTCACTCACAGGTTATTTTTAATTCTCTAGTATAAAATTTTGTATATAGATGTAAAATAAATTTAAGTCTATATACAGTGATATAGAATTCAAATGCAAGATTATTCTTCACTATATATATATATATATATATATATATATATATATATATATATTCCAATATGAGATATTGTACCAATATAACTCAATTATAATAGAAAGTTTACTTGCAATACTTTGAAAGTATTATAGCCAGTTTAATCTTTTAAAAAATTGTTTGAAATTAAAAAAAATAAAGCATAAAAAAATAAAAATAAAATGACATAGTATTTGCATATAACTTAAAAATTGTTTGAGTTTGGACTTTATTTCTCCCCTTGGCTATCATATAATCAATAATATTATTTAGAATAAACTCTACCAACCTCAAGTTTTTGGGTGCCTATGTAAGACATGGACATTACAAAAGCAAGCATTTTGTCTGTCCTGGTCATGACTTCATTGAAGGGGTGAGCACAGAACAAGCAGTGCGTGTTACTATTCATTATGTTGAATAAATGAATCCACATGTGATCAGTATATAGATTATTCGGTAAGGATGCCTGTTAATGTCAGGCACACATCTTGATTCATTCTCCACATCATTAGGATTCCTTCTGCTTTTATAAATACCAGATACTTCAATTACAATGATATATATTCTTATTTACAGTACTACTTTGAATATGAATATGAAGGATATTTATGCATTTATATACATTTAAAAAATACTAGGCAGGCACTGTAGTCTGATATCCTTGAGGTTTCAGAGATGTCAAACACTAGAAAATCATCATGTTTCCTTCTAACATTTAATCATGTATAGGAGGTAGGTGAATCTTGTGCTTCAGATTCCTTTAACACCCAACCTAATTTTCCTCCTGTATGTAAGCTTTCCTGTACATCTCACATTCTTCTCTATCCTCCCAGTAGCTAGAGAGGAGATATATAAAACTTCAACTACTTTCCAGGTTCTTTATCTAGTATATGGCCACATCTAACTCTAAAAAGGGATAGGAAACATACTTTGGCTTTGTGTGGAAAAAGAGGAACCAGGATGATGAATAACTGACTAATCTTTTTCACAACCCACTTTGTGGTGAGCAATTTTCTATCATTTCCCCTCTCACATACGCTTCTAAGAAACACTTCTGAGTTGAACAGCAGAAAGCTGCTTCTAACTTCTGACACTGGCACCAAGAAACAGTGTAGGCTATCTGGATGACAGGTTACCCTTTCCATGAGGCACTTACAAAACTGAAGAATGTATAAAACTAAAGAAAGCTTACTTTCTTCCCTAAATACGCAATATAAAATGGTGGAGCAATAAGGAAATTGCAATTAATTCTTCTACTTAAAAAGGAGGTAGGAGAACCCAATGTAGCCTTTGCTATTCGGCTAGGCAAAGATTTTTGCGGTTCTTTGTCCTGGGACAACTGAAAGCATTTAACTACTCTCCAGTTTTCAACTCTGTAAGTCTACCCTTTGTTCATTACCTTCTGTAGAACTAAGTGTTGGAAAATATCCCTCCAAGAATATCTCAGTATTCAGAGCCAAGTTCCTATTTCAACAAGTTTGTGAGTTAGAGACTTATGCTGAAATCCAAACAAATCAAGATGTTTAATGTGGGCTGTGAATGCCTGTGGATGTGAAAGTGTATGTGTGTTCTTGTGCATGTGTTACGGTTCCCTCAATATTTACAGTTGACTTCGGGTCTTAGTCAATAGCTATGGATGTTCCAGGAACTACTCGTAATGCTTTCTTTGATGTAATTGCCTTTGTTTTATTTCTTTGATCCCTTGCCTTGATGTCCTCTCTCTCAACTTAATGGACTAATTTGAGGTCATCTGGAGAACTACTTGATGGAAACATAACACTCGGAGCTGATCTTTTCTGTACTTCAGAGTGTCTTTGTTCAGTTGAGGAGTTCCATTGTGGCTGGAAACATTTCATCTTTTATTCTGAATACTTTCCCTCTAGTAACAGATGGTTTTTTCTGAGCCTTATGGCCTATATTCTCTCAACTTCAGTAGCATCTTTGATCTCTGAAAAGCTTTTTTTTTTAATTTAACACATTTACCCATGAAATACACCACCAAAATAGTAAAGTAAAGACAAGTGCATATCCCCTCACTTTTAACCACTATCTCTCAAACTACAGGCCATCGATCTGGATCCAGCTAACTGTGTTGCAGTGCATGACACAGGTTTCCCTACCGATAAGCTACAACATGAAGATTCTCAAAGCATGACTTTATGAATCATTATTCATTAAAGTAGTACGGTAGAAGTTAACCTTAGTATCTTTGTGGTTAGCACAAAATATAAATGCTTCTTACCCTCATAATATTCTAATGGTAGAAGGTTGTATAAGCACTACTACGGCCAGTGTTCAACTGTGAGCTGCTACACTGTAGTGCCTTGTTTGTTTGTTTGTTTGTTTGCTTAGTTGTTGTTGTTTTGGTAGTGATGATGTGTGTGTGTGTATGCATGCATGTTTATACATAGAGCTGATTCTCGGATTTTGAACCCAGAGCCTTGTGAATTTTAGGAAAGAACCATTTTAGCACTAAGTAACACACTCACCCAGTTAGTTCTCCTTAGGAAGCAGGAAGTATAGACAAGATGGATAGTCCTTGAGTAAATTGTGCTGAGCCAGGCACAGTGGCACAAGCATGTCTATAATCTTGGCACTCAGGAAGGCAGAGGCAGGCAGATCTATGTGAGTTTGAGGCTATGCTGATCCAGGACAGCCAAGGCTACATGAGAAACCCTGTCTTGAAAAAGAAGAATCAAGAAAAGGAAAAGAGAAGAGAAGAAAATTGTGATACTTGAACAATTTGTATCACTTACATTATCTATTCCAATATTATTCTGGCATTCCGAGTCCACCTGCATGCACCTCTCTGTGACACACTTTAGAGAAGGCCATCTAGCTATATGCTCAAAGGAAAACAGAAACGATGCAGTGTGGTTAAAAGCTAGCTATTCTCTCCCACTGCAAAGACTCTAACACTTTTTCACAGCTTTCTGCGATTAGAATTTTGACAGGAAAGCACTGGGAGAAGCAAGACCATATGGCTGTCAGTCTAATAATGATTTCTCAAGGTCTGTGGAATAATGTGCAGCCATTATGAGTACAGGAAAACTTCTGTTCAAGTTTGACTTTCACCAGAAACTAGAGTCAAGTATTGTTTTCTCAATTTGATTTAATTTCTATCTGAGCCAATTTATTATTTTGTTACTTTAGTATAATCTTGGCTGTCGCCAATCTACAGCAGCAAAGAAGCAGAGAAGTATCTGCTTATCAGCTGTTGGCACAATCCCTACTAAATAGGTTGGGAGGGTAGTTTAAATAATTGTCAAAAGCTAGACAGGAAACTATACCTTAACATCAATTATATTAACATTTCTCAATGTTATCATCAAACCTCAAGTGTAGAATTTAGTAAGTCAACTTATTCCAAAATATCAAACACTGTTATACATTTCCAATTTACCCTGAAAGCCCTTTAATATAACTTATATCAAACCGAGACAGTTCTAGAGATTTTCTTTTATAATTGACATGCCCTTTAGTGAAGTCTAAATCTTACAAACTCTTAAATCCCAGAACATAGGGTTTCACAATTCAGAATACAAATAGCTGTGGTGTGTGAGGAGTTTGCCTGTATTCATAAGTTTTGCATCTGTTATGTCCTGCATATGTGCAGACTTTGTTTTCTTGACATTATTTCCAACATCATATAGTATAACTATTGG
The DNA here is from genome assembly GCF_903995435.1 of Acomys russatus. Lineage (NCBI taxonomy): Eukaryota > Metazoa > Chordata > Mammalia > Rodentia > Muridae > Acomys > Acomys russatus. Next base: position 76,451,076 of record NC_067137.1, on the reverse strand, counting down.
TTTACTACTTACATAAGATTCAGGTTTATAAATAATCTAGTGATGGCCCTGGTATATAGGCGGATTTACAGAGGTTATGTGTAAATACCACTTCATTTTATGTAAGACATGTGCACATTTATGGAAACCAAGGGAAATTCGCTCCAGGATGCCTGCAGAGGACCAAATCTCCCAGGGACAGTGAGAAACAACTACATTTATTGACATACTTGAAAAGATACATTTTTAATAAAGCAGGTAAAGATTTAGAACATCAAGCTATAACACAAGACTGAACAAGGAGGCTTGTGAATTTAAGGTTATACAGAAAGATGCTTTCTCAAAGACAGATGAAGGAAGAAAGGAAGGAGGAAAGGAAGACAGACAAGACAAGAATTACTGCATGCTTGATGCTACTAAAGGTTTTGTCATAGCTTTCCAGAGGTTTTCAACCTCTGCATCGAGACCCATTTTGAGGGTGGAGCCACCCTTTCACAGGGGATCGCAAAAGACCATCCAAAACACAGGTAATTTACATGACAATTCACAGCAGTAACAAAAATATAGGTATGTCATAGCAACGATATAATGTTATGGTTGGGGGGATAACCACACATGAGGAACTGTATTATAGGGTCCCAGCATTAAGAAGGCTGAGAACCACTGCTTTAGATGATTATCAACACGCAGTGAAAGACGAGCACCTTCTCCCAGTTTAACCACAAAGTTGGCATCTCCACATGCGCCTATCACTAAAGACGTGAAAACGCTTACTGAGAAGCAACTGGTTCTTGGCGTTTGCTCTTAGTGGAGCCACGGTGAAGTTAGACAGACATGAGCCGCTATCCAGACGCTTGACGTCTCTGCAGGACTGTGGCCTGAAAGTCAGGGGAAATAGAGAAGAGCCCTGAGAAGCCCAGTTTTCTTCTGGGAAGAAAGTTCTTATTCTCACAGGGAAGGAGAACCAGGGGTTTAGCAAGTCCTGCTGAGGAAAGGAGACAGCGAGCACAATGGAGGGAAACTACGACCAGAATTCAGAGCAGAGTGCTGGAGACAAGGGAGCAGCACGGAGAACAAGCTTCAGAAACTGCCAGGGACCCCTCTTGAGTCTTCTATAATTACTACACCAATCTGTACACAGTGTGCAAATCCAGGAAGTCATAAAAAGACGAGTTTCCAGGAAACAAGCTGAACAATTTTCTAAGCTTTCACAGAAACAGGCGATACTCAAAAAATTAACCAAACTAGAGGAAGATATATATTGAATATTTGAAGCAGGAAACAAAAAGCTCAGATCATTTCTTAAACGAATTAGGGTGGAAATGAAATGTATTTCTACTCACACCAACATTCGGCTTTTCAAGTTAACTTGCAAAACTGGTGTCAGTGTCCTAGGAAAGAGCAAAACATATGCTTGGTAGGGAGCTAGAAAGATGGTGTTTAGGAACTTGAGCTAGGTGTTCACAGCTAAACATCGGCACTACTTGTGCTGTTTCACCCACTACAGAAGCTTCATATGTCCGCATCTTCCTCTTGTCATTTTTACTTGGTAGTTGATTGTCTAATCATGAAATATATCATTTCATGTATCATAATAAAATAGTTTTAATATTTATAGTTTAAGTCAATCAAATATAGAATATAATTTTTTTTGTCCTGTACTCTTCTCAGAAAAAAATTAAACATGAAAATGCAGGTTTATGAGGGCTAGAGATACAACAGTAGCAGGGTTCTTGTCTATCATGTGCAAGAGACAAGCTTCAAATCCTGTTACTGCCAAACAAGCAAACAAAAGCCAAAGAAAAAGTTCAAAAGAAAATGCTGGTCTCTCAGAATCCTCTTTTCCCATTCATGTATTTGATTGTATATTTCCACATTCTAGATAATTATGAGGCCTGGAAATCACCATGGGTTTTAAAAAGGGGAAATAATAAAATGTAATTGATATTGTAATTAAATTCTAATAATGGAGAGAAGGGGCAGGTAAACTAGGTGATTAGTCACATGAGGCTCAGGGCTTGGCTTTTTTAATAGCTGTTGAAGCAGCCATCTCAAGCTTCTGCCTTTTATCCAAGGACACTTCCTTACTGCCATGGCACAGAGGAGTAGTTAGAATACTGCACAAGAGGCACGCAGGGTTTGTTATTTGCCTCTGTCAGAGAAAAGTTGCTAAGCCCTGTTCTTGATTAACCACAGCAAAACTAAACATTAATTTTTTTCCACTTAATTTACTGTTTATTTTGCCTTAGATCATGTCTATGTTTTTTATTTTAAAAAATGGCATAACTTCATGTCTTAAGTATTATATAAGCAAGTGGGGCTGAAAAGATGGCTTAGCAGTCCAGAGTATATGCTGCTCTCAGAGATGAACGTAGTTCAATTTGAAATGTCCAAGTCTACCAGTAAAAAATAACATATATATCCAGATAGAGGGAGATCTACTACCCCTGGCTTCTAAGAGAAGCTGAAGTCACGTAGACCTACCCACATAGATGTACATGGGTGTGCACAATTAGAAAAAAAAAGTACATCTTTAAAAAAGAAAAATTGATAAAGACTGTATTTTACAAGGAAATAAATTTATGGAAATGTAGTGTTCCTTAAATACAAAAACAATAAACACACTATCATAAATTTCAATCGAGATATTTTATAGAATTATTTGGTGTAAGAATTAGTAATGAATAACTTGGGGTTGGCAAGATGGATCAGAGATTAAGAAATGCTCTTCCAGAGGCCAAGGTTCAATTCTTAGTACCAATATGGCATCTCAAACCTGTCTCTAACTCCAGTCCCCAGGCTTCTGTTGCCCTCACCCAGATATATATATGTCTACAGAACACTGATACACATAAAACAAAAACAAATTACATACTAAATAAATAAAAATAAGCGACTTTTTTGCATTTCATATTTAAATTTGTAATAAATATTAAATAAAAACACTTTAATATAATTATTAAAAGAATTCCACATCAGATTTAATAGTTCAAAGTGATATTACTTCATACAAAATTATAATCACATTGCATGAGAATATCTAGTTAACTTAGTGTATGTTATATATCTGAGAATTAAGGTATCTTTAGTTTCCTACCTATTTAAAGAACACAATGTATATACTATTGTTTTTAAAATTATCTGTATTACCTGTAGGCCTGGGTAGCAATCAATTAAGACACAGACACTTGTTATATTTTAAAATAGCCTTAGTTAACCTGGGCAGGGCAGATATCAATCCTCAAAATTACCTCCCATAATGGGGCAGGCGTGGGATCCCTGTCTCAATCCCATGCCATCTGCTTCCAATAAGTTCTATCAAGCTACCTCTCATCTATAATCCCAAATACTTGCTAATGTTCTTCATCTGGGCTGGATTCTCCATCGATGCCAGCCATGTGCTTCTTCTCCATCTAACACGTGGCAGCCTTCCTCTCTTCTCCTCAAGTCTCTCTCCTACCTCCTCATGGCCCTCTTCTTCCCAGAATTCCTCTCTCCTAGCTCCACCTATTTCCTTTGCCCTGCCCAGGTGGGATGGCTTTTCATTAAGCAAAAAGTGGGTCACACAGACAGCAAGCAGTAATTAACATCAAAATACATCAGACCATCTCCCAACAGTGTACTGAGTGAAGCCAAGCTTATAAGTCTGACCACTACATTCATGTTCACAAAGTTGAGAGTGCATTTAAATTGAAAACATCTTAGATTCAAGTTACATTATAACTAATCACTCCTTTCATAACCAGAATATTACCTATCAACACAGAGATTTATATAAAAATGTTTCCATTGTACCAAAGCCTTACAACAATACTTTAAACTTGCATACACCTAGATGTTCCTTGAGTGGTGTGGTTCAGAACACATCCACATTTCTCCATCTCCACAGCACTTGGTGTTGCACCCTCACACCTGGATTGTGATGTGGGTTCTGAAGATCAAACTCAGGTCCTCACGCTTGCTCTGCAAGCGCTTTACCCAGTGACCTCTCTCCTTAGTCCCAGCTTAAAGTTTTGAAAGTAAATACATTATGACTTGGAAAGGATGATAATGACCACATAGCACAGAGAAATCGTCCTGTCTAATTGCTTTCCTATGAAAATGAAGACACTGGAAAACACTAAGGTTCTCTCAAACCAAACTCATGGGTCCATAGATACCCAGCCACTCATCTAAGAGCCTTCCACATAACAGTTTATTTCTGAGGCCCATCTGAGGATGATCTCAGTTTTCCATGAAGAAAGCAGTTGGAGTTTCATTGGTGTTTGCAGTGGGAAAGCCAGGGGGTTGCAAGGCTCTGAATTGCAAGTGTTATTGTGCAAGATCATAATTCTAAATCTGTGGCAAGAAGCACATGTTGACTATAGTTCCTCTTGAGAAAAATTTAAGCATTACAAGAAAAATTTCTTTTGACAATCACACAATAATATTCCCCCTGCTCTCAATAAAAAGTTTGCCGAAGTGCACCAGAGTTGCACTTGGATAGGACAAATAAGCTCAAGAGCTCCGCTGAACTGTATGATGACTATAGTTAATCATTCTGTAAAAAAAAAAAAAAGAAAAAATACTTGAAAATTAATGAGAGATTGTTCAATGTGTTCCCAACATCTCCCACTCAAACCACAAGTATGTAAGACAATGAAGGTAGTAACAAGCTTCATTTCCTCTTCTCCACTGTTGTTCTGGCAGGGTTTATGTCATCTTGACACAACTAGAGTCATCAGAGAGGACCAAACCTCAATTGAGAATCGCTCCATAAACTGGGCCCTAGGAAAGCCTGTAGGGCATTTTCATAATTAGGGTTTTATGAGGGAGAGCCAAGCCCATTGTGGATGATGCCACCTCTGGGCTGGTGGTCCTGAGTGCTATAGGGAGCAAACTGAGAAAGCCATAAAGAAAAAGGCAGTAAGCAGCCCTCCTCCATCAGCTCCTGTCTCTAGGTTCTTGCTCTGAGTTCCCTGGATGAGAGACTACAACCTCCAAGATGAAATAATCCATTTCCTAATCAAGTTGGTTTTTGTCATAGTATTTTATCACAGCAATAGAAACTCCAAGGAAAGACAACAATTATTTTTATATTAAAGTATCATATATTATACTGTAGGTTATATAATTTATATTTTCTGCCAATTATACTCTTATAAATTGGGTAATTCACAAATTACCAGTAAAGGGAGTTAAGTATTGATTGGCTTGTGTTCTGCAAAAATCTTATATTTGCAACAATGTAACACATATAAAAGGACCTTATGAAAAGAATCATTCAGTCAATCATAGCATACCCAGCTCCACTGAGAAGAGCTTTCTGGAAGTTGGTTGTGGTTTCCACACATAATTTTACATTTATGTAATTATTAATGAATATCTTTTTGGCTTTTTTGTCTAAGTATGAATGTTATTCAGTGGCAATTTCTTTTCAAAAAGCCTAATTGAGGAATGACTGCTCCCAAATAATTATTGTTCCTAACTGTAGTACAGGTAACTTATTGATAAATTCTTCAAGGTTAATGACTATTTTGCCTCAATTTATTATTAATTAAAACTATGGCATTGAAAAAACAACTCATTTAAATAATTGCTATAAGAATTTCGTGTATTAAAGACCACATTGTAAAGGCATGTTCTCCTCCCTGACCTCAGCTCCCAAAATAACAATTCGGAGGCTTAACTGTATTTACAGAAGCCTAGGTCAGTAATGCTAGGCATGTTCCCTGACTTGCTTATAGCTCACATCTTGTTTATTCTAGTCTGAGTTCTTCCAGGTGGCTGGCTACCTCTGCTCAGTTTCATGTTCCATCTTTTTCAGAATCCTGGGGGAAAATCCTGCCTCTGATTATCTCCCAGAGTTCCTCTCTCTCTACAGAACTCGCACCTCCTTATTCCTGTCTCACTTACAGACCATTAGTGGTTTTATTGACATGTGATGCTTTCATACAGATATACCAGGTGCCTTCTACGTACACACTATTAATACAGTGGTGTAATTTAGATAAAGAAAGAACAACTCACATGCACACACACTTCCTTAGAAAGTAGAAAGACACCAGTATAAGCACTGTTTTAAGTTCGACTTCATATTAATTCAAGCATCACTTAGCACTTTATAGAAAATGCCAGGTAATTGGAAATAGTGAATAATGGTAATGGTATGGAACGATGTATAATATTCATGAAGAGCCTATTTTCAAGAACTATATTATCACATTTTTCTTTCAAATTATTTTCAAGTATTTTAGCTCAAAATCAATTTTTTAAAAAGTAACATTATAACAAAAAATTCTATGTAAAAAGCTTGTAAAAGTCTTAATAGTAGTCTACTTTTCAAGAACATAACACTTATAGTAAAAAAAAGTTACATTTTATTGAACTAGTATTTAATTTTTACTGATTATTAATGACATTATTCACATATGTTCAATTATACAGATTTCTATATGTCTAGAGGAAAGAAATCACAGAAGTTGTGGTTTAAAAAAGCAACTCTATCTCTCTATGTCCATCTTTCTGTCTGTCTGTCTGTCTCTCTCTCTCTCTCTCACACACACACACACACACACACAGAGAGAGAGAGAGGGGGGAGAGAGAGAGAGAAAGAGGGGGGAGGAGAGAGAGAGAGTTCTTTCATTTTTGTTTATAGTCGTGGCATGATATTAGATATAATTTGGTTCTGTGAAAAGATTCTCATGTGAGCATAGTAATTCTAATTTTGTAATTGACTCTCCTAAACACTTTAAAATAGCTTACTGATTATAAAAACAGAAATCTAACCCAGTATCCATAGAAAGTGGAAAGTTTTGATTCAGATAAGGAAGGGAAAGGTGTGAAGATAATTTAAGGAAAAGGTTTTTAAAAACAATATCTAAGATAACTGAGACTATAAGACAAGAGATACACTGGCTTGTGCGTTGATGGTTAAGTTATCAGGGCTCTAGACCACAAGTTGTAGTGGGTGATTACTCATAAGCATTTATCTATCTTATAACTGTCTGACATCAGAATTCCCTTCAGGGAATGCCCTACAAATTCACAAAAGAGAAGAATGGAAGAAAAGATAAGAGCCTTACAAAATGTACTACACAGAGTCAAGCTAAAATAACCCATCAAATGGAATCTCTCATGAGAATTTTCCAAGGCTTTTAGGGATCTCAGTGTAAATTTAATGTTCTACTTATCTTAACACATAACACCTGGAAATACAAGTTGTAGCTTGATCTCTAACTTTTTCATTGAGTACACAGCATTACAAAAAGAATGTTTTTTGTTCCCAATTTACATGTCAGTGTGTTGAGTGGCTTTGTAAATCTAGGAGAGTTGATATGTTTTCATATGAAACATGAAAACCTATGAAATTGAGTCCATAAATTTTATGCTAGTCTAAAATCCAATACATATATTTAATAAAATTGTTCAAATAAAACGTTTGTTTTATAAATGCCACTGTGTACTTTATTCACAGGAATATAACTTTTAGGAAGGCAATGGAGTTTTTACTAACCAATGGCTTTCAGTCATTAGTGCTACCAAATATTTATAAGATGATGGATTTTAGTTATGCTTGATTTTCTTATGAAACTAATATTTGTATTATAATCTTTGCATATAAGTTAATATTGTACAAGTAAGCTTTTAGGAACTAAGCAAATAGCCAAATTATTTTCTGAAGACAAACAAAATGGAACAACCTTTGCCAGCTCCATCAATATTGAAGTGGAGAAGTAGCTCTGGTTTCTTGGACATCTACACTATCAGTTAGTGTAGTTAAAGGATGGTAATTCTCACCATTCTGGAGGTTGGACATTCTAGATAAAGTACAGGAAGACACAGTAACCAGTGAGAATCTGCTTCCTGCCTGCTTCCTGCCTGCTTCCTGCTTAATAGAATGCTCTTGTTTTGCCATAAATTGCCCGTTTCAATTGGCAAGCCAGATCTCTGCAAACTGTTATGTAAGGCCACGAATCACATTCCTCAGACTTCTACCCTGGTCACCTGAAGCAGCTCTCAAAAACATTAGCTGGCTGCTAATTTTACTGCCTTGAGGATCACTATGTTCATAAAAACAGGTAGCTAATCTCGGTGTTATCACTTTGAAACCACCAAACTGGCATGCATGTTTCTCAGTATACACAGTTCAGGATTTCACTATTCCCTAAAACTTTAACATTCAACTGTTTCTCAAATCCTATAAAAACAAAACCCCAAACTGTTTCAAATAAAAAAAAAATTAAGATGTAAAGCTCAGAGAGCATTTTGTTTTCCATATAGAGAGGGCTTCAGTTTTTTGTAGTGTAGTAGTAGAGAGGGCAATTTCTGAGCCAGAATATTTTGAAAACAGACTAGAAGAATCTCTGTGGTTATGCCAGAACTGTTGATTCAAGAACTGATGTATCAAAGCCCCATGTGAAGATGCTCACTGAACCAGTAAAGAATGGCATTCCTTGCAAACTAGTACAATCACTTTGGAAAGCTATCTGGCACTTTCTCAGAAAAATGGGAATAGGGCTTCCTCAAGACCCAGCTATCCTACTCCTTGGAATATACCCAGAAAATGCCCTACCACACAACAGGGACATATGCTCAACCATGTTCATAGCTGCTTTATACATAATAGCCAGAACATGGAAAAAGCCTAAGTGTCCCTCAGTAGAAGAATGGACTAAGAAACTGTGGTACATTTACACTATGGAGTAGTGTACACAGCTATTAAAAACAAGGAATTCCCGAAATTTGTGGAAAATGGATTGATCTAGAAATTATCATGAGTGAGTTCACCCAGAAGCAAAAAGAGACAAATGGTATATACTCACTTATATCAAAACACTAGTCCAAGGGATACGTACCATGAAAAACTTTACTTACCAAAAAAGTGAGTCAGAAGAGAGGACATACTATTGAGACTCTAGGCGAGAGTAGCATGGAAGAATGGGGAAATAGTAGGACCCACAGAGTCCTGGAAACCTACAATAAGAACTTTATAACAGGCAGATCTGGGTCCTGGGGTCCTCCTCAAACTAAGGCACCAGCCAAGAAGAATATAGGCAGTAAGCTTCGAACCCCTACCAGGACCTAGCCGACGAACATGATATTCTCCACCGTTGAGTGGATAGTGAAATCTGACTCTCACACGAACTCTGGTGCCCCTTTTCTGACCATGTCCCCCAGATGGGGATGCCTGGCAGCACTCAGAGGAAGGATAGCAAGTTACCAAGAAGAGACTCGATATTCTAAGAGCATATATAGGGGGAGGATGTCTCCCTCAGTCACAGACATAGGGGAGGGGAGAAGGGGGGAAGTGGGAGGGAGGGAAGAATGGGAGGAAACAGGGGAAAGGCTAACAATCGAGATGTAATATGAATAAATTAATAAAATTTTTAAAAAAAAGAATGGCATTCCTATATGTATATTTCTAATTTCATGACAGAAAAAGAGAACAAACTATAGCAACCTTCCATTGTTCTGACCACCACATTCTCTTTTATGCGCTCTCCCTCAGTAAGAGAAGCTGGGTTGTATTTCCAGTCTCTTGCAAACATCATGATCAATAATAAAAGTACTTTCTCTTGGTGTACTGTTTCTGTGTCTGTTGTTGTGATGAAACACCATGACCAAGGCAACATATAGAGCAAAGAGTCTGGTTTTAGAGGACTAAAAGTCCATCGTGCAGGAAGTGTGTCAGCAAAGGGTGGCCATGGAGGCTGGAACAGAAAGCTGCATACTCACATCATCACTGCAAGCAGGAATCAGAGAAAACAAATTGACATAGGTGAAGTTTTTCAATCTCAAAGTCTTTCCCCAGTGATTACTTCTTCCAGCAACTCTGCACTCATCCAGTCCTCTACAAATAGTGCCATCACCCAGGGACCATGAGTCCAAACGTTGAGACTATGTGAGACTCTCTTTAAAATTTTAATCATTACTTTTGGTGAAATAGAGGCACAGGACTTTGTGGGAAGAATTAATTTAAAAGTCCATAATTGTTCTCACTTATAAAACAATGAGGATGTTTCTGGGCGAGATTACATGATCTGGCATAACAAAACCACATTCTGCATGTATGCTTAGTAAGTTCCTGATAGCATTGATTATAACAATGTATTGATCCAGTAAGAAAAATCACTCTGCAAGAAAAGGCAGTATAAAATGAATCTAGCTGTTTTGATTTGTTGCAAAGTAGTATTTTTTTTTTTGTCTACTCAGAACAGAAAATCAAAGACAAACAGAAAAACATAAATGTGATCCATAAAAATTTGTCACTTTGATACCCAGGCATGTCTTATATTCCTCTAGAGAGAGAGAGAGAGAGAGAGAGAGAGAGAGAGAGAGAGAGAGTGTGTGTGTGTGTATGTGTGTGTGTGTATGTGTGTGTATGTGTGTGTTTATGTGTTTTGTATGTGTGTGTGTATGTGTGTGTGTATGTGTGTGTGTGTGTGTGTGTGTATGTATGTGTGTGTGTGTGTGTGTGTGTGTGTGTATGTGTGTGTGTGTGTGTGATTTAAGAGAAACTGTGTTGGTGAAATAAACTCCCCATTTAGTAACACACTGCTGCTTGTAACCTTGGCAATCTCAAATTACTTTTCACAAAGTAGTATCAGAAACATTTAGTTTGTGAGAAAACCATAGTGTGTGTTACTGCTGGGTGTTCTGAAGTTTGACTAGAATGTTTACAGCTGAGGTATAATTGAAAGGTTAATGTTAAAGAGAAAATAGCAGCCATAACCATGATAGTTAACTTATGTGTCATCTTGACTGGGTTAAATCATGTCAAGATGGCTGGTAAAACAATATTTCTGCATATGCATGAGTCAGTGTTTTTGGAAGATATTAACATCTGAATCAGAAGGACACAGATCTAGCTTATATTCATGACTTATATTGTGTATCCCTGAAGCTTGGTACTCTGAAAGAAGAGTACAGATTCAAAGTATATTGAGTCTGTAGAAGGTACTCACGGTGAGACTGGGTAACTTAACAACACCCATCCTGCTTCAAAATAACAACAACAAAAAGGCTGCAGATAGTTTAGATATTATTCAGTACCACAGTGAACAAAAAGTTGGAAAAAGGCACAATTCATTCCCTTTTATAGAGCAAGGATACGCATGTTGTGTCCATTAGATTCAAGATTCTTAGGCGTTCCGCTGCAGTAGCAGAACTACACAGTTGGCTTGCCTGGTTCTTGGGCCTACACATCCAGGTTGAATCTAATTGCCTTCCTGTCTTTTCAGTTTATAGTCAACATATATGATTCTTGTTCTGGATAGCCACATTAGCCAGTTCTCATAATAAACAGGCTCTAAGCATCTGTTTCCTTGCAGATCTTTAACTTCTACACTAGTTGTGTTTTAAAGTTTAAGGTTTCAAGGTGCAGAAGGAAGGTAATAGTCTTTAAATCTGGCATGTAAGCACTTTGAAATAGAAGTAGACATAAAGAGGGAAGAGGACGCTTAACATATATTAAGCCCATAAGACTTTTTACTCTGTACTTGAAACATATTCTCCATAATCCTGGTTGTCTAAATTTGGACTTAAGTATCTCCATCAAACTGTTATCAGTGTAGTAGCATTAAGAAGTAAACCTTTGGCATGGATACCTTTCTTACAACACTGGGTTAATACTGTAGGTGTACTGGGGAAATGTGTTGCTATAAAGTGAGCCAATTCTTTGTCCCATCTCTGTTCTACATATAAACACATTGTTCGACTTTCTTTTCCCCTAATAAGAGTACTCTTACCAGAAGCTGATCAGACACAAGCACCAATCATGAACTATGAAAAAAGTAGACATTATGAAACAGACCAGGATAGAAAGGTTTCATTGTCCACATTTCTAAATGTTGCTCTTTGTTATAGTTCTGAAATCTGCAGTAATTTTATTCCTTGATCATTACTATTTGCTATGCCTACTCTGACAAAAGTGACAGCCCTCTAACAACCCTATGTTCAAATCACATTCAAGAACTAAGGCAGTTTAATCCTTATCTTTCCTAGGACATAAAAGACTTTTTTCCTTTTTATTCCTGTGGTAAGCCAAAATTACTAGCAGAAGCGATCTATGCTTTGTACTTCAATTTCAAAACATCTACCATTATATCTTAAAGTGCTTAATCTAGTTTATTCATTGAATTATTTAACACGCATTTCTGACACAAGAGAACTGGTACATTATAAAGTTAGAGGTTTAGAGGGACCCTGCTGATGGTCACACAGGCAGGGAAGTGAAATGGGAAGAAGTGAGGATGAAAACTTGGCTCACATTGACTTCATCAATCTGGATCAAGACTTTGGGTAGTCTGATGCTAGGTAGTTTATTGTCAGCATGTTTATAACACAGTACAATTTGGGGAATAATTGATTGTGTAATACAATCCCAATGCACACACAAAAATGTAATTATATCAAAACACAACTCAGGGAACATGTCAATTCTTCCAAAAATATGGGTTCTATAGGTAAGCTACTTATACTGGCTTAAGGGCCTTTGGAAGGGTCTGGCCTGATCTCAGCGCTACAGATAGGGTAGAGGTCATTTGGGCTATTACCTATCTCTAGTCCTGACTATGGGAGCTTGGGGGTACCTCTGGCTATAATGTAAGTGTTGTTTAGACTATTAAGTACCTCTGATCCTGGTTACAGGAGTTTGATTCAGCCTGATCCAACAGATAGCACAGATCACCAGGCTATTAATCACTTCCAATTCCCAGCTCTCTGGATGGAAGAACAGGTTTTTCATCTTTTTTATTGGAAATGTATTTAACATTCCTGGTTTCTCTGGAGATCTGTGAGAACATGGACCCTCATGCTGTTCTCCCTACAATAGATAGAAGAAAGAAGAGACAACTCTATTTGGTAGGTGAATAAAAATGCTCTACAGAAGGAGCATTTTTGACCTCTGTCTTTCTCAGCATGCATTTTCACATAATTCTTTCCTTTTTATGTGCATCCACCATCCATCTGGAAATGGATAATACTCAAAACATAAACCAGGTCATGTCATTCTTCTGTACAAAACCTTGATCAGTATGTTTCATTATACCCATTTAAATCCAAACTTCTGAGTACATCAAAAGACAAACCATCAACTTATATATGATTTTCTACTTTTCTTTCCACAAACTACTTTGGTTTTGAACAGTCTTCTCCCCATTGAGATAGCTAGGCAAATCACATTGGTTAACATAATTTTTTTTTTAAACACTTCTTCTGACACCTTGAACTAATTAATCTACAAGGCATTAAGTATTCTTGCTGTCTTAGTTGCCTTTCCTGCTGCTGTGATAAAACACCCTGACAAAACCAACTTGAAGGAGAAAAGGATGTATTTTGCTTCACAATTCAAGGGTGCTGTCAATTATGTCAAGGCAGTCTTGGCAGGACATTGAGGCATCCTAGTTTTACTGCATTCTCAGTCTGGAAGTGGAAAAATGTTAAATGCTCATGGTCAACAAGTGTTCTCATGTGCGCTCCACCTCTCACGGTACCCTGGGTTTACTCTGGTTGTATCATGGAGAACAAATTGGACACAATAATATTTGTTGAATTAAAAATAGTTTTAAATATTGACAGATTAACAGTGCTCTAGAGTGAAATTTCCCAGGCAAGAGAAACTGGGGGGAGAAAGTGGTCCAGTTTCAGGGAAAGCCAGTCTGGGGGAGTGATGTGAATAAAGAATTCTTTTCATTCACGTTTCAAAAATTGTCAACATTGTTAAAAAATCATCAATATGAGACAGTTAAAGAATGGGAATTTTTTTAATAGAGAAACTTGTTATGTTTCATAAATTGACACTAAACTACTTATTTCTCATACCCAATCCTTCTTGAGGGCAATAAAGAAACATTGCAAAAACCATTTGAAAGAAATTTGCTTTTCCTTTAGTATAAGTTGGTTTAAATCAGTATGAATTTTTAACTGTTCTAAAGCTGGATGCAAGCTTCCCTTCAACAAGCATCAGTGTGACTTTGTGTGGAGGCGGGCCCAGTGACACTTTGTAATAATCAGTATATGACCAAAATAAAGTGTAAGTGTTTGGCCGTATACCTATAGTGCTGATAGTGGAATGTGCAGGCAAGCCACATCCCGGTGACCTGGAGGAAGCACAGCCATGCACACAGGAAGCAGTGAGAAAACTTTTTCTCTTCTGTACATAGGGTAGGCCTGCTTTCTCTCAACTGCTGCCCCACCATTACAGAGCAATCAGCACGCTCTGCTCTAGAAAACCTTTATGAGGACTGAAGGGAAATGAATGTCAGGTGTTTAATTAAAGGCTTGATTTCAGGCCCCCAAATGGCTTCTGACTTGAATAAAACCAAGGCATCAATTGATAACACTACCACAGGCTAGTCACTCAGTCAATAAAGAGTATCTGAAAACACATCACTGCTATTTTTCTAGACATTTAAGGGGATTTGTTAAGTGTGTACTAGCAGGATATTAGACTATGTGCTGTTTGCTCTCACTACCATGAAGCTCAACCGGCCTAACAATGCTTTGTGAACTTCCGAGAGGCAGTTAATGGAAAATGGCAGGTTTTCTAGCTCAGAAGTAGTTAATTTCTACTAAAAAAAATAAAATAAAATATATATATATAAAATAAGCTAAGGAATGAAGTTTACTTTCTGTTTTCTTGAAGATTATATCTGGAAGAACATAATTTTATCATAACATATTAAACAGAATTACAGCTAATTTAATGGTTTAATCAAGTAAAACAGAAAAATGGATTTTTCAATGAAACTATTAAGGCTTACAACAATAACCACTGAAAGAGAAACAAAGGATATATCTTTAGAAACACTAGAAAAAGAAAATGGAAAATAGGCATTTATACTAGTTACTCCTGAACTATATTTAGTATGATAATAATAACCACCAAAGAAAAAACGTAATTCAAAAAACCCTTCAAAATTCTTGCCTCGCTTAGAAAGTGAGGAAGGGCCACACCATTAACAGAATTATTATGAATGACAGATGACATGTGTCACACTTATTATCATAGTTATTCTCTAATGCCTAAGTTTTTAATCCAAGAACTGTTTATTAGAAGTTGAATACATTCTAAAATATTTTTCTGGTTGTTTTAGTTACTTTTCATCATACTGACAAAATACCTGACTTACTAATTGGCTCCTAGTTTCAATTCATGGCTAGCAGAGGACACTACTTTGGGGCCCAAGATGAGACAGATCACAGAAGGGCACAGTGAGGGCAAAGGAGATCATCTCATTGCAATCAGAAAGAGCAAAGGAAAAGCAGGCTTCAGAGACAGGATACCCAGGTGAGGGCAAGTGTCCAGGAATTCACTTCCTCCAATCGGGCCCCACCTTTGACAGTTTCTACCACTTCCTGATGTTTTACTCCATTATAAGACCACCAGCACATCGCATCTACACATTAACTAGCTCTATTTCCCAAGATTCAATCACTGCCACACACTCCAAAGTGCTATCAGTGTCTACACCTTCCAAGCACTGAGAGTGACTCGACCACAGTCTTTTCTCTGCTTTAATTTTTCTGCCTGGCCATGTATTACATGTTTGAAAAGTCTTAACCCAGGACAAAATTAAACTGTAGCTTTGAAATTCTTACAAGCATCTAGAATTACTATCCTGTAGTAATATCATCTTAGTAATCACAAAATACATTCGCTGTAGTTTATTAGAGCAGCTCTGTATTTAAATGACTCACATCTTAACTCTGAGTTTTGTTTTATTTTCTGCTAGTAGTGAAATTAGAAATACAGTTCATTTTTTCAGATTTTTATTTTAATTTTATTGATTTTACATCCCAATGACAGTCTCCTGTCCTCCCAGTGCCTCTCCAACACCTCCCCAGCAACTCCATCTACTCTTTCTCTGTGTCTCTTCAGAAAAGGGCCAGACTACATAGATATCTGCCAGCCATGGCACATCAAGTTGCAGTAAACCTAGGCACCTCCTCTTCTGTTAAGGCAACACAGGCAACCTAGTAGAGGGAAAGGATCCCTAATGTGGACAACAGAGTCAGAGATTTCCTTTACTCCCACTGTGATCCCAGTGTTAGTAGTTCCACAAGGTCAAGCTACACAACCGTAACTATGTGCAGAGAGCCTAGGTCAGTCCCGTGCAGGCTCCCTGGTTGGCAGTTCAGTCTCTGTGAGTTTCTATGGCCTCAGGTTGGTTGGTTCTGTAGGTTTTCTTGTGGCATCTTTGGCCTCTTTGACTTCTACAATCCTTCTCCCCTCTCTTCCTTGGGATTCCCCAAGCTCTGCTGATGTTTGCCTGTGGGTCTCTGCATCTGTTTCCATCAGTTGCCAGCTGAAGACTCTGATAACGATTGGGCTAGATGCCAATCTATAAGTATTGCAGAACGTCATTAGGAACCATTTCATTGACTTTCCTTGCTGCGATTACAATTCATATTTGGTTTCATTGTGGGTCTCTGGGCTATCCAGCTTCTGGCTTCTGGCTCTCCGAGCAGTGTCACGAGTGGGTTCCCTCTCCTGGCGTGGGTCTCAAGCTGGAGCAGTCATTGGATGGCCACTCCCACAATTTCTGTTCCACTTTTAGTCATCTACCCATTTCCTTAGTAAGGCTTCCTGTAAAAATAGATGGAACAGCTAGCTGTCTTTCATGTCCATTGTTTGCTTTTCCAATGATCTTAGAAAGAGCAACAGTATTTTAGAGAGATTTGTGTGTAAAATCATGGGGTTTATCTTCTTTTTTACTTAAATTACTGAATGACCTAAGTAAGACAACCCATCAGAATTCTATGTGTGTGACTACATCTCTATGTGTGTGACTACATCTCTTCAAACTAATTGTAGTCTAAGTAGGCGCAAGAGGTCAGGCGTGAGAAAAGTAGTTCACTGCAAACCTCGATAATCTCAAAATAAATAGAAAACATCACTCCAACTGTACTAACTTATTGCCACAAAAGGGACGTCTTTAACCCGGGGTGGGGGTGGGGTGTTCTGCAATTTCTGATGCCTTGTATTTTACTCCTTTGTATTATAATTCAGAAAAAATTGTCCATTACAATTCACTATAAAAAGAAACAGTTTGAAAAAGAAAATACCCATACATCTTCCTTCTAGCTCATTTAATAGGTTGGTGTGATATAAAGAAAATAATCTATGCAGTAGGATAATTTGTTAATTCATTTTTGGTCATCTATTGTTCAACTGTGAGTGCTTGCTTTTGCTTATATGTTCACTGGACAGGCCCATGTGCACTCAGAACACACCTAAAAGCAGAATTCTGCTGGAATACCATGGATTCCCTGTATCACCTAGAATCCCTGCATAGAGGAGAGTTGTCACACAAGCTACAGCATCTCGATTTCCCAGGTAACTGACTTTCAGCACAAGACACAAAACATGAAACGACTGAAATACTGAAGCTACATAGAACATTCACTAACATAATGCAAGAATATCGCTAATAACAACTAAGGTGGGAAATTAGTAAAATTTGGCTGCTACTAGCACCAAGCCTAATTATGGTAATACTTCAAAAGAGAATACAATTTCAGGATGTGTGTGTGTGTGTGTATGTGTGTGTGTGTGTGAACATTATCAATACAGTATATAATTATTTATTCTAATTTATTTCATAATTGCTTACATATATGTATATAATATACTGTGATCACCTCTCCCTTCTGTCATTGTCTCTTATCTCTGTCAAATACATTCTTTTCAACAGGTCCAGATCCTATTTATGTCTTGTATGTATAAGTCCCATTGAATTTAATTATGTTTTACGTGTTTATTTTTCACTTGAGTATGGCCAATAAACCAGTAGTTATACCACTGAACAATACAACTTCTCTTCACACAATACAATGGCTGCCTCTAGCTCCACAGGGAGGGGTGAGGCTCATGGCCTCTACCCACCCATGATGGACTATTGATGGGTCCAGTCTTGTGCAGACCTTTTGCAGGTAACCACTGCTACTATCATCTCCTGGGTGAAACCGTCATGAAATAATGTTCATAGTTAATATACAGTGACTGTATTCCATTTCTTGACTTTTGTAATGAGAGTAATTTTCCTTATTTATCTAAACATATTTGAATCTTGAAAGTAATTATCAAGGTAAAGATTTTGATTTAACTGTTTTATCTCTGCAAAGTACACTAATTGCTGAAATACAAGAAATCCCCATGATACGCCCTTTCAGTTACGAACATGTATAAGGAAACAAGCATAGAGGTTTAGTCATGGTATTTACCGGATATCTTCACTGTGATATAGGAATCATCTACTCAATAAATGATTACTGATCTCTTGCTTTGTTCCAGCAGTTAAAATATGTCTATTATAGGAAAGGGATAATGACCTCTGCCCACAATGGTCTCCTGGTCCAAAGGCATATGAGTGAGCAGAACTCTGTGAAATAATGCATTCAGTTCTTTTGAACAGTAAGCAGTAAAGTCCCCAAGCTCATCTGCTATACAAGCTGTGCCTGGAGAAACCATATATTACTCTACTGAAAGTTAGCATTTCATCTTCAGGTAAGATTAAAAAATAAAATAAAATGAAAGTCATGTTATAGGGAGATGTGAAGAAAGAAAGAGTTTCTTCACTCTGGAACTCTCTCTCTCTCTCTCTCCTGCTGAGAATCCAGAAGTCCACCAAATTTGCTGTAAAGGTTGTCTACAAAGATGTAATATGTAAGAATTAAACTCGCAATAAGAATAACAACTAAGCTTAAAGCCAGAGTGAATAAGATCTCAAGTATGGCCTTTCTCCTCCCACAGTAATTTCTGAGAATCTCAACAAGATGACTAACTCTTTAGAGTGATGATATCCTATCTTCTTACATCCCAGAGGTCAAGATTTTTGCCTTATTAATTATAATTCTGTGAGATACTCCTCATGAGCTATACTATGCTCTTACTCCAATTTGTTAGCAAGTCTTTGAGGGTAACTCACTATGGCTATGATAAAGACACAGAGCTGAGATTCTGTTGGAGAGACCCAATCCTCCTTTCTTGAGAACCTTTTCTTTCTTTTTTTTTTTTTTTTTTTTTTTGTCCCACCTTTGCTTAAATCTATGTATTTTTTAAACAATTTCTTTAAATGAATTATAACCCTGCTGTCACATTGGCTTATCCTAAAACTCTGCCTGTTAAGCAGTGTTGGGGCCTGCTTTATATAAGTGAAGAACTCTGAAAAGAACTCAGATTGGTTGCATGTTGTGATGTTTGAAGTCATGTTTTAAGTTTATGTTACTGGGCTTGAGATCTATAAAACAAAACAAAACAAAACCACCTCTACCTTGTAAGTTCCACTTGCCTAAAGACAGATAACTTCCTGGAATGGTAGGTGCTGTTGTTCATTTAAGATAACCAACCATGTGTTTTCATTTCTGTGAACAATCTTGGTTGTCCAAACTGTCTGGGGTTTGCTTAATCACACACAGGCAGAAAGTACATCAGGATGGATGCTTGCTCCCAACTGGATGAAGACCGGGTGTATGTAGCCTATGTCTCCTGTTCTCAACATTTCTTTGTTGCTTGTCTAGGGTTAAGGGATCATGAGCCCTTATAGATATGGGTTTTGTCTTTATGAGATATTGACTAATGTAACTTATAGCCATACTCTGGGAATCCCGGATATGAACCTGGTCAGTGTCATTGTACTGGCCAGTATTTAATAGAATTTGCTTCAAATTTGGCTCAAAAACTGTGGTAGTGGTCTTATTCTCACCTTAATCAGTTAACAGTGTAGTTGTGTGGTGTGGTGTCTGTCTCTGTCTCTTACCATGGTGGATAATTTAACTCATGTGTATGCACTTTGCAAGTAGAGATATCCCAGGACCTTCAGTTACGAGGCAATTATGTCCCCTATGGTGTATGTTTGGCTCACAGCCATTTTGCTACATTTGCTTTCCCTTGGTTAGCCTGCCTAGTATCTTGCTTCTGATGTTTAAAAACAGCCTCTATTATCTTTTTTGGTTGACTTCCTCAACATGAGCTGAACAAGGACCACACCATTATATGCACTAACATGAAAAGAGGCAAGTTCATGAGCCCTTAACTTGAGACAAACAGCAAGGGAATGTTGAGAACAGGATAAATAGTCTTCCCCATGGAAAAGCATAGTAGCTGGTTATCCAATACTGAATGGTCATCCCTGAAAATATACAAAACATATAAAAGTATGCAGATTGTGAAGGTTGTTGTTATTATATATTTAGGAACACACACACACACATACACACACACACAAACACACACTCCAACTAATGAAAAAGACATGAATTTTAAAGAAAGGAAGGCAGAGTACATACAGTGGGTAGAGGGAAGAGGGAAGGTGTATAATTATATTACGATCTTAAAAAACTAAAAAAGAAAACAAACAAAAACAACTTTATGAAATTTTACCCCACTACCTCTGCTATATCATATGGAGCTGTTCCTTACCACAACTACAGCCCTCATCACATAACACTTAATCAAGTGAGTGCTTGTCTACTCTAGAATATTGTAGATATTAACAAAGCACCTAAAGCCAAGGCTTAGGTTATAGCAGAAACCCAGTCTATGACTTATAATTAGGTGAATGAATGATGTTAAAGTCTGGAGAAAGAATTAAAATAGTTTTCTGCACAATCACAAAATAAATCTAGATGAGAAAAGCTACAAATCACATAGTCTATAACCATATTTAAAAGAAATCAGTAGCCAAGTGCTGCTTTCATTTGTTTTGCAGTTAGAAGGATGCTCTGTGTCCTCAATGTGACAAGGACAGGCACTAAAGCAGTTGAATAACAGCAACATAGGAACTGTTGGACAGAAGGCAAAACTTGGCCAGAACCGGAAATATCAATTAGGTGTAGAGTATTCGTCATGATTGGATATTTCATACTATAAATGCTTGGCAATTAACTCTTAAATCTAGTATGATAACAAGTCTATCATGTTAACAAAATATCATACATATATTTGCAGGAGCAAAATTAATACCATATCCTATATGTAATGTATGTTCTACAGCTAATGCCGTGGTCTGTGAGAAGTTGCCCTCCAGGTGATCCCACTCCTCCCTGCCTTCTGGGAACCACACCTGTCAGCACTCTCCAGGAACTCCACTGGAACAATTAGATACAATTAATGCTCAGTGATCCTCTGAAATAAAACAACTTCCCTGGAGATTCAGCCTCCTGGCCCCAACCTGCCTGAAGGTCAACATTCCTGAGACTCACAACTTTCCCTTGAGATCCAGCCTCCATCCAACTTGCCTAAAGGTTGACATTCCTAAGACTCACAATCCCCGCTTATGGTTTTTTCCTTACTTCTTTGTGACCCCAACTCCCTTTTTTAAAAAATATATTTTATTAATTTATTCTTATTACATTTCAGTTGTTATCCCATCCCTTGTATCCTCCCATTCCTCCCTCCCTCCCATTTTCCCCTTATCCCCTCCCCTATGACTGTGACTGAGGGGGACTTACTCCCCCTGTATATGCTCAGGCTAGCAAAAAGAGACTTGTGACTCCAACTCCTAATTACAGTTTTTCCTTATAAATCCATTACCCTTGAAGCTCCGGTATCATTCTCCTATCCTGCTGCCTCAGGAAGGATTGTAATCCAAAGCTCTGAGCCCGTAATACAGGACCCTGTGTGTATTGCATCGGTATTGAGTCCTGGTGGTCTTTTTTGGGGTCTCATGATCTGGATAATCTCAGCATAACATACTAAGTAAAAAGTTGGTAGCTTCAAATAGAGTTCAAAAATCCATATTCAGATGGGTCTACAAATGGCCTCATTTCTAACTCAGCAGCTCATTTTAGTATTGAAGTTAAGAAACATTGTAGTGATACTTTGTAAAATAGATTCCATGCATGAGTATGGCAAGGTGACTCACTCTTTACCACATAGCCTTTGTATATAATATCCTGTTATCACAACAAAGTGACTAATTCCCTCAAAGGGAGCTAGGCAAGTGAAAGAAGGGAGAGAGGGTAGAAAAAGGATAAGGGAAAGAGGGGGAGGGAAAGAAGGGAGGGAGACACAGAAACAGACACACAGACATGAAGACAGAGTGACAGAGACACAGAGAGACTTTGTAAAGGTAGAAACCCAGGCTTCCTGCTAAGAAACTGCCTCTACCTGCTGTGCGGCTCATGGCCCTAGACACTGCACTTTAATGGCATCCTGTGTCTACCTCTGCAGGAGCAATGGAAGGCATAATATTTCTTACCTTGATCTCCAACAGTGACAAGGTGTATTTCAGCTTGTCACTGTTAAAGAAAAAGTGCAAGACTGGTTTAAGAAAGATTTAAAAGTAAAAATCTTTACAATGTAACAGCATGTTGACTATGAGCATGGAGTAGATTTGTGGCAGACTGTAAATCAGTGAGAAAAATCCAGAAGGTGAAGAATGAGAAAAGAGTGACAAAATAATGAAACAAGAATAAAAGAAAAGGCTGTATTAATTACACATCAATTTTTGCTAGACTTGAGTCACATTAATATGTTTGAGGTCTGCAGCCACATAATCTCCTTTAGAGTTTAATGTAGATGGGAGTTCTACATTAAAAGGGTTCTCTTTAGAGAGGGTCTGAGCCATCTCCCTAGATCCTGGCTTCCTCCTTAATCCTTTGTCTCTGCCTCGCAAAGTGTATGATTACAGTTAAGACATCACACCTGGTTTGGGATCATTTACATAGAAAAAGCACAGTTTCTTATGGTGAGGTCCCGATGAAGTTCTCCCAGTGGTTCCACCCAAAACACCAAATGATTTAGTCAATATTATCCTCACCAAAATGTTAGTAATAATTACCTGAGCAAGCAACTTCTACCCAGGTTAATCCAACTGTATAATTTGAAACTACTTCAAAGTTAGAATTTTTGTAATGTTTGGGAACTACATGTGTGAAATCTGAAGGTGTGGTGGGCAAGAGGATGAAACCGAATCATTCTTCCAAGTACTTTTAACAAATTATTTAAATAACATATTAAAAGATCTTGGCACTTACAAGTGACTTAAAATACTTTAAATCATCATTAGAAGTTATGATCTTGTAAATACTTAATGTGTAATATGTTCCACATAAACAATTGCTATATTGTATTGATTAATGAGTAAGGACAAAAGAGAATATACAGTGTTTTCTCCTTAATGTTTTTGATTTCTGGTTGGGGTAGTTGAAAATGTAGAAGTAGAAAGCTATAGGAAAACATTTTTCAGGGAGTTTGCTATGCCCTCCATTGCTTCTAAATAACTATTTGGGTTTTCTACCCCACTTCAAACTGTTTGCCAAATAATCAAGACAGATATTTTAGATTTATAATAAGCTTTAAAGCACAATAACTGGGCAGATATCAACCATATAAGCTATTTTGCTACACCCCAAGTTACCTGCTGTAATTGTTCCTGCCTGTATAAGATGCTTCTGTTTCAATAAGCAAGTCCTCTTGGCCACCTGCTCATGGTCCATATTGCCCCCATGGTGAGGTTTCTTCTGCCCTTTCTCTCCATTTTCATGGTCCCCCACTGAGACCTCAAGTCCTGAGGATCTAAGCTCTGCCTACTTCTCTTCTGCCCAGTTACAGGCTTCTAGCAATTTTTTATTAACCAATCCACTTTAAATTAGGAAGCAAGATTTATACAACAGTGAACAGAATATGTGAAAACCAGATCTCCCAGGCCAGTATTTATCATTTGCATAGCACCAGACCAACCTTCAACAACAACAACAATAACAAACAAAACAAAAACCACTGAAAAGGGGGGGATAAACCTGTAACTTTCTATGCTACAAAGCCTTTCATCAACACAGAGCTGAATTTGCTTGCAAGAATGGTGTTTTAACAATGTGCCCTAAGAGGTAACAGGCAAACTGCTTTGGTACACTGGTCCCTAGGACCCTAGGGGAAGGAGGGAGGAAAGGGAAAAAGGAAAATGAAAGGGAAGAGAGACATAAAGAGTGAGAAGAAAAACAAAGAATGTTGGGGAATGATCTAATATATTTTGATGCTAAATTCTGCTTGCTGTCTCTGCGACCCACCTTTTCATTAATAAAAATCCATCCCACCTGGGCAGGGCAACTAGGATAGGTGTGGCTAAGGTTTCCCAGGCATAGAGAGGGTGAGGATCCTGTGAAGAGAAAAAAGACAAGAGAGAAGAAGAGGAGATACCAAGCAGAGAGGGAAAAGAGGAAGGCCACCATGGGTTAGTTGGAAGGGAAGCACATGGTTGGCATGGATGGAAATTTGGCCTAGATGAAGAATATTAGCAAGTATTTGGGACTATGGATGGGAAGTAGCTTGATAGAAGTTATTAGAAGCAGATGGCATGGGGTTGGAGCAGGTATGTGATACCTGCCCCACTGTGAGAGGTAGTTCAGAGGATTGATATCTGTCCTGCCCCAGGTTAACTAAGGCTATTTTAAAATATATCAGGTGTCTGTGTCTTAACTGATTGCTAGCCAGGCATATTGATAATACTGATAAATTAAAAACTACAAAAGAAATAGTTCTTCTTGCAGGTAGAAGCAGAAAGTGTAGGCTAAGAGGTGCTGTGTCTGGTTCAAAACACCAGCAAATTAACAAATCAATCAAATTTTGTATGAAATTGAATCAAGTATCCATGACAGACAGCATCTAACAATGTGACCACAACTTTGAAAAATAAAAATCTGAGAGATATTTTTGGCAGTTTGAATTTTTTTTTTTTTTTTGCCTTTAAAATTGCTCCACATCCTGCTATTTCTTTCTTTTTTTTTTTTAATTTTTTATTATTAATTTATTCTTGTTACATCTCAATGGTTATCCCATCCCTTGTGTCCTCCCATTCTTCCCTCCCTCCCCTTTTCCCCTTACTCCGCTCCCCTATGACTGTTCCTGAGGGGGACCTCCTCCCCCTGTATATGCTCATAGGGTATCAAGTCTCTTCTCTATGATGCTGTATATGCTAGCATTTCCAGAGAATGAAATGACCTAATATGTTGGAAATGAAAATAGTTATTATTATAAAAAGAAAATAATTTTTAATGTTTTTTAATTTTGTAAAATAACAGAGTACTAGGTTTCCACATGAGGTTTTTATACGTGTTTATTTTAATTGATTCTCACCCTTCCCTACCCACCTCATGCTCAGTATTTATTCCCTTCTGCTGTGTTATGCCTTCCTTACTATCATCCTATAAAGCCTCCTATTCTTATGTGTCACCCTGTTGTTTTCTGGCGTGGAGGCACCCTCCTTCTCAACTAGATATACATCTTTACAGTGAAGAGGCAAACATCTACATCTCAGCAAGAACAATGACAATGTCTTTCATATTCCAGTATCTCTATTTTATGTAATAATAAACCCATCAGTTGAAGAATGTTTTATCTATTTTAATATCCTCTTGTTTTCTATAAGTAGATCAATACATTTTTAAGTTGTTTATATAAGAGAGTTGGACACATAAGAAATGCTTCTTTTTAGTTTTAACTGAAGGCCCAAGTATGAAAAAAAATCTATATTTGCTGAATTGGAGGACAGGATGAGGAGAATGAAGCCATAAGAGGGATAAATGGCATAATGATTATTCTAGGCATATAGCCAGACCTTTGAAAAAACAAAAATTTTTGATGTCTTCTGATGTTTTACACTGAGATCAGGCGCTTGCTGATGGGAGGTCAAAACATACTTTGTGTTTCAGGAGGTGTGTGTGTGTGTGTGTGTGTGTGTGTGTGTGTGTGTGATTTCATACACATTTGATATTTTTCCTTAATTCTAGGAAGAATATCATTGATATTTTGATAGGGATTGTACTAACTTTGGGTTGTAGATGACCTAAATTCAATCCACAAGATCCATATGATAGAAGGAGAGAATCTTCTCCTACAAGTTGTTCTCTAATTTCTACATTCATCACACAATAAAATGAACTTAATTAACTTTATAAAAAGAATAGTGTTTTTTCCAAAGAAAATCCTGTTGTTTGTATCAAATGGCTGGTGCTTAAGGATATTCGGTTTAGTAAGCCAGTCACCAGAATATAAGAACGTGTTCCCTTTCTTGTGTTCAAGTTAAAACTTTTTAAGATAATAAGCTATGCTGAAATTATAGAAAATTTACATAATTAAAAAAGAGAAATGAGCAAGAAATATTAAAAAAAAAAACACCATAAAATGAATCTGAGAATATCAGTTTAAAAAATACAAGAAAGGTAGATATCATTAAACCTGATTTTAAAGCCTTTTGGTTGTACTCTTCTGAGGCATATATGTCTTAGAGGAATGATCTCAACTTAATATCCTTTTATTATAATGTTTATTTTTCTTAAAAATTCACACCTAAATATAATGTAACTCAATGAAACTGTCAAGTAATATTTAATCTTCTCCATAGTTTTGCAGATACTTCTTAGTTATTAAAAAACAACTTGGTGATTTTTGATAAAGTGCTTCTATTTTTGTTTTCCGAGAACATATCTGTATCAGAAAAAATCTGAATAACAATGGCTTCTGATCACATAGACATGTCTGGGTACAGGAAAAGCTCTTAAAGCCAGTGGTATATCACTGGACTGAGCACAGGAACTGAAGGACTTCTATCCACAACTTACGAGATAGGAAAATCATCACTTGGTTTGTTTACTGATGTTTGAGTTATACAGTTCTATAAGTGGACAATAACCAAAACAGGGAAACTTTTGAACCAATGGGAACAAAAACTGTGATGAATATTTATTTACTGTGTGTGATGGCTGTTCTCTGTTGTCAACTTGACTATATCTGGAATGAAGTACAATTCAGAAATGGAGGATACACTAGGGATGTGGATCTCAAAGCAGGAAGACAACATGCCTTTGAACTGGACATTGAGGCTGGAGGATACAGGTTTTTTATTTATATTTTGAGCTGGGATAACACATGCTTTTGAACTGGATCTTGAGGCACACCTATAATCTAAGCCACACCTTCTTCTGGAGGCCTATATAAGGACAATGGAAGAAGGAAGGGATTTCTTGTTTTTCACTTGCCTGCACTTACTTTGCCAGAACATCCATTGGAGCCCACTTCTTTGGGATTTCAGCTTATACAGAAGATCAACAGAAACACCCTGCCTTGTAGAACTGAACATCTACTAGATTCTTGAACTTTCCATTCACAGATGGCCATGGTAGTCATTGGAATGAAGCCTGTAAGTCATTTCAATAAATTTCATACCATGTATATATATATTTAGATAGACAGAAAGATATTCATTCCACAAGTTGAGAACACTTACTAAAACACTGTTCTATCTGTCAAAATTTTAACCTACTTCAAGTTCCATTCTCTAAATTTCAAGATGTTGCTTTCCTAGTAAACAACATAAAATAGGGTTCAAAAAATGCGAAAAACACATTGGAATTATCTATAATAAAATGGAACTCTGATTACACAATGAAACCCTTCAACTGTAATAAGCATGAATCAGCACAGAAAACAAAGACTACCTAGTAAATTGTGTATGGTGACATACGCAAGAGTCTATGAGAAAGTAGATGAGGCAAGCTTCACATTTCTTTAGGCGAGGTTCTCTGGCTAGATGAATCCAGTAAGGTCTCCAAAGTTGTTTATGATGATATTCTGATCCTTTTGAGATTTCTTAGGTATAGGAACACAGTACCATTGCTGGGGACAGGGTGGCATTCAGAAATCAATTTTGACAAAGGAGGTCAAATAATGCTCCTTTTGAAAAAGTAGTCTATGCAACCGAGTCAAGTGCTCAGCTCAGTGGATCACAACTGAGAATCAACAGAACAGAATGAGGTGTGAGGAGTTCCTGAGAATGTTCCAGGAAAGATAATTTTGATCTTATTGTTGGAGCATGGGGAGTTTAAGAACAACTAGAAAAACAGAGTGAGACTGCCCCACAACTTAAAAAACCTAAGGAAAAATCTCTGCATTGGCATAGGAAACAGTAGTGAAAAGAACGACAGAAAATCCACCAAAATAAATGGAAGCATTTCAGAGAGGGTACTACATAAATTTGTAATTTCCGGGGAATTTTTTTCTTTCCTTTTTCATGGTAATACTACCCATATTAGGGAAGAAGTGGTCCATAAAGGTCTTGAGGGGGTTTTGTTTGTTTGTTTGTTTTTGTTTTGTTTTAAGCTTCATTTATTTTTACATACACAAGTGAAAAATACACATGCAAGTGCTTTCCTTGCATGCTTCTCTATACAGCGTGTGAGTGCCTGGTGCCTGGAGAGGCTCAGAAAAGGCATCCAGTTCCTTCAAACTTGAATTACAGAGCTTTGTGGACCACCCTATGGGTGCTAGGAGCTGAACCGGATCCTCTCAATAATCTAAAATTGCTCTTAACCATTGGACGGTCTCTCCAGGCCCAGAAGAGTTGCTTTCAGAATGAATACAGTGAGATGAGGATGAAAGATTCTGAGTGCTAGTAAGTACATTCTCTCATGTGTGTGGCTGGCAATTGTCTTAGCTGTAAAATTGGAGGTTTTCTCAAAAGATAGCTAAGTGTGACAATTTAGCGAGATCAAGGAACTTAGGTATTAAGGATGGGTAAAGATGTTGAACCCATGGGTGAGTGTAGATGGGTTTTGGAAAATGTTAACTGACAGAATAGCAGCAATTCTAAGGAAAATTGCAGTTTGGCGAAGAGTTGTATGAACAGACTGCAAAGATGGAAGCCGTAAGGAATGGCTATTGGACGGTTTGTAGAACTAAAAGTGCTTCACTTTGGCATTGTATAAGGACTGGATAGCTTTCTGAGGAGAGATTTTATAATCAACATGTTTTGAAAATATTTGGTTAAAGCTCCAAAATGTTAAGAACAAATTAGACAAGTAGATAAATTTGCATTCAATGGAAGCCTAATTTGAAAATTCTTTTATTTTTCTATATATGGGCTACTGTCATAATCACATTTCATACCTGCCTTCCAGTGTGCTCTAGTTCTGATGACGTCAACAATTATGCTCAGGGTACAGGACTGACTTGCTTTGATCTTTCTTTTTGGGGGTTATCTTCATTCTTCTAGGCCCATGATACTAGATTTCATAGAAACAAAATGTTCCTTTGAAACATCAAATTTTAATAAAATATATAATTTTACTTATATAGATACATAATATTAAAATGATTTCAAATATCTTACTGAACAGGAACTAAACCAAATAATGGCTTATAATCTCCTTCACATATATAAATTTAACTGCTCTGAAAATTATGCATAGTAAGTTAACTAACCATAAAGTAGGAAGACATATATTAGAAAATTTTAAAGATATGCTTTAAAAAATATTATTCTAAAGGCATTTAAAGCTTTCTCTCTAGGCTTGAAACCTGATTTTGTGCTATGTCAACACATGAAAACAGCAGAAAGAAATGCAGATAAGACCCAAGAGATATTTGTTTCTTACTCACTTTTGTGGAAGAAGAAATTAGAATGAATTTGGTCTTCATCATTTGCTGATAATGAGGAGAAAATAATTCCCATAAAAAAGCAAAGAAGTGATCATTTCTAAGCTTGAAATGAAACATTTAGAAAGCTTACCTTTTGTAGCAAAACTGTAATCCTAAAATTGACAGTTGATAGATTTTACAAATACCTCCATGTATGAAAATCCATCAGGAAGATGACAAAATGATAAAGGAGAATGTTGTACAGGAATATTAGTGAAGATTGAAACTTGTGCTAAAAAAGCTATCCTACCACTGAGAACATCATTAGCGCTATTAACCAACCAGTATGCAATGCCAAAACCACACACTTGGAGTGATGGATTAGGAAGTAACTCAATTTATATTTTGTGCACTCACCTAGAAGAACAGAAATCATATAAAGCTACTGTAAAGTACCAAGCTTCTTATAATCAAGAAAGCTTGTATATTTAATGCAGTGAAAAATGAAAAAATGCATTTCCAGTTAGAAAGTTGCCAAGAGTCCTTTCAGAAGCAGTAAAATAGAAAGCAGACAGGATCAGAACCACTGGCACTCGCAACACTTAAGCACTCTTTAAATCTACTATTCTTTTCATTATAATACCTGACATCAACTGCGCACATTTAAAAAGTTACATCTATGGAGATTAGTAGGTGGACATCAGAGGACAATTATGGAGCATGTCACCTCTCCTTTTGCAATGTGGATTCCAGGCACCCAACTCAGGCTGTCCAGTCTGGCAGCACCTTCACCCACTGAGCCATTTGACAAAAAGATAAAGGAGAAGATTGTACAGGAATATTAGTGAAGATTGAAACTTGTGCTAAAAAAAAGCCATCCTGCCACTGAGAACATCATTAGCGCTATTAACCAACCAGTGTGCATTCATTTTCATTCCATATATTTCCCCACTCCAAATCTTATATAGCTATTAACCATCACCACAGAGAAATAGTATTACTGGGCTGTACATTCTGTAAGTAAGGAATCTCATGAAAGAGTTATTTAGCTCTGAAGGAGAGATAAACATGTTTTTGTTTAGATCCCAAGTGTGGGATGAGGAACAGACTTGTGAGAGAGTAGGTGATGTTTATCCTCTTAGAAGTCGAACCACTTGTTGGGAAGCTTGGTTGTTTTGTACCCGCGGAAAAACATCCTTGAACAAATTCTGAGAGGAGATATAAATGTGAGCCAAAAACAGGAGGAGGGGGTCTTCGGAGACTTGGGTTGGTTTAGTTGTTCATTGCTCCACTTCAAAACGCTCCTAGAGAGAACCGCTTGTGGGGAGGCTTCAGGGCTCCGGCTCCAGCTGAGGCTCGGGGTTCTGGTTGCTCCAGGTTCTGCGACTGACGGTGCCAGGAGAGTTGTTCCTGGGAATTGAAACTCAAAGGTTTCATTTTTGTGTTCTTTAATCTCCTTTTCCTCTTGTTTTGGTTAGTTGGGTTGTAGAGAGGTAAGCTCAGTTAATAAGTTCATAATAAAATATAATTGTTAAAAAAAATTGAGCCTTCCTAGCTTTCCCCATGCCAGGCCTTCTTCAGAATGTGGTAGTACAGGGCATAACTACAGTTTGATATGATTTGTTGTTGCCATCATACAATGATGGGTCCAATTATGTCCAAATAACTTTATAAAAGAAGAACTTTATCCTAAAATATTCTAACTTAATAATCTTGGAAGGGGATGATATACACAGTAAGAACACATTTGGCATTCTAAATTAGTTGCAGCTCTGTATTCAGTGTTCTGAATTTTTTTCAATGGTTCAAAAATAATTTGTGTGCTTTAAAAAAATTAAAACTTATTAAATTCATAAGAAAGGCAACAGGCCAAGGGTAAAGTAAGCAGTATGGGTTTTATAAGGAAACAATATGAATTTCTTAGTGACACTAAGAAATAAACATTACTTACTATTATGTCACTATTCACTTAGTGATCTTACTAATCACTTACTATTAAAGTTAAAAGTACTATAATCACAAAGAAATTATTAAGAAGAATTTTAGGTCACTGAAATAGTGGTGAGAGTCATAGTATCAATTTATTCTGTAGAGTTGAGAATAATTTTTTGCATTAGGAAAAAATTGTACTTTAGTATTTTACTTTGCATTAAGTGCCTATCTCTACTTAGAGGAACGGATAGGAAGACTACCAATTCACCCATCAACAGAGGTCTTCAATAAATAAGCAGTTTGCATTGGCAGTTAACAGCTCTACAAGTTATGCTTTGCTCTTAGGTATTATGTTTATGTTTAGTATATTTAAATATGCATATACTGGCAATAATTGATGAGTATTATCAAGTCAGCAGTATAATTGTCCTTTTCTATTAATATATTCAATACTCTTTCAAATATTATCTTTTTCTTATCTGTGTGCATTAGCAACATACATGTGTCTAGAGACCACAGGCTGACCATGTGTCTTCATCACTCTCTACCTTGCTTTTGGTTCAGTGTCCTTACTGAACCTGAGGCTCACCAGTTCAGTACAATTGGCTGGCCACATGGCAATCAATGCCTGGTTTTTTTATATGAGTGCTGAGGATCCAGATTCAGATTTTCGTGTTTATAAGGCAAGCTCTTTATTGACTGAACCCTCTACTCAGTCCTTCAAATATCCCCCTGGAAGGATTTTAATTGCTCCGTGAAGAAATAGTCTCTAGCAAACATGTTAATATATGTTTCAGACGTTTTCTCTTTCAGATCCATTAGATCAACTTCAGGTTCACCTTGATGTAATCGAGAGGGAACCCCAATTAAGGTATTGCTTTTAGCAGCTTGAATCGTAGGCATGTCTGTTGAACATTTTATTAATTACAAATTGATGTAGTAAAGCCCAGCCCACTACGGGCAATGCAAGCCTAAGGCAGGTGAGGCTGGGCTATATAAAAAACAATAGCTGAAAGCCAGGCTTGGTGGCTCACACCTGTAATCCCAGCACTCGGGGAGGCAAAGACAGGAAGATCTCTCTGAGTTCGAGGCCATCCTGGTCTACAAAGTGAGTTCAGGTCAGCCAAGGCTATGTGGAGAGACCTTGCTTCAATAAACAAACAAACAAACAAACAAACAAGAGATAAATAAAGTTACTGAGCAAACCAGAGGGAGAAATACACGTCATCAAGGTTCCTCTGCCAGTTTCTGATCAAGCACTTGCTTTGAGTTTCTGCTTTGGCTTGGTTGAGGATAGATAACAACCTATAAGCCATATAAACTCTTTTATTCCTCAAACTGTTTTCATTTTGAGTAGTTTATCACAACAACAGGAAGCAGACTAGAACACTGGCTATTCTTAATAATAAGCCAACTATAGATTGCATTTTATCTTCTTGCTTCCTGAAAAGAGGTTCTTCAAGTGACTTTGTGTCCTGACATTAGCTTCATTGTTAGTGACGTTCAGAGTGTCAGCAAACAGAAATCTGCAACTAATAGAAACTCCATAAGTATGAGGAACTCCTTAAGTATTTTTCTTAACAATCCTTTTGTTGTTAAACAGAGTTTGGCATTATTGAATAGTTCCAGAGTCATGAATTCAGAACTTCCAATTTTCCTTGAAGAAAAAAAAAAAAAAATCAAATGGGACAAATATCACAATGACAAAAGCAATAACATTTCATTCTGCAGTAACCACTGCCTTTCATTATACAATCAACACACAAAAGTCATTTAACAAACTAGCAAGGTCATATGGACAATACATTAAAAATTTTTTGTTTCAGAGCTGGGAAGAAATCTCAGTCACTCAAGACTCTGCTCCAAGCATGCGAATTAAGTTCTAATCTCTACCCCTTACACAAAAGCTGGGAATAGTGACATCTATAATCATAGTGCAGGGGGTAAGGAGCTCAGACTCAAATGGATCTCTTGAGCTCATTAACCAATATGGTCAATCAGTGAGAAGGCAGAGGGACTCTTTCAAAAAATAAATTGGAGAAAGAGGAAGAGCACATATACACTACACTCACATATACATCATAATAAAGCAGATAAGAATCAACAGGAAAAAAATACAGCTCATCATTAACCAGTGTTTTCCTGCTAATTATTAGTTTTAGAGTAAAAGAAAATAACTACTATAATTATATGTAACTTTAATTGATTTCAAATTGTCAAATTGTTGAGGCCTTCTCTTTTGGGGTATCATTGCTATAGATATTTTTTATTTCAGGCCCATCAGCCCCATCATCTCAGCTCATTGCTGATGTAAAATAATCTCTATATAAGGTCAGGATGACTATAAACTATAGCAGCAACTCCCTAAGGTCTTTAAGAAGATTTGGGCCCAAAGACAGATGGCTTCTACTCTGGTTTGTTGTATTCTAACCACTGGGCAAGACTCCCCTCACCCTAATTCCTTGCCTCCTGCTAGGGCCTAGCCTGAACTGTGGACAAACTAACCTGGAGAGTTATTATCTGACATTGTTAAAAATGAGGTGAGGTCAGTCTCCCCCAGGTTCTTCTTCCACAGAAATAGCCTCTCATCTTCTGTGCCTGATGGCCAGACTGGCTCTTCCCATGGTACCATGAAAACCACGGAAGCCAAGACAGCTGTCTAGGTGATGGACTAACTAGTCATCTCTGTCATTTTAATTGATATGTAAATTCAGCTACGTTATCCTTTTCAGGTCTCTGATCACATTGACAGCTAAACTAAAGGTAGCTTGACATCTAGAGGACCAATTGGATGCACTGTTATCTCGTAATCAAGTTGTTAGCTAGTTAAAACTACTAGGTATTGATTAGGTCTCTCAATTGAAAGACAAACAGGTTTGCCTTTCTCACAGACTTCATGTTAAAAGGTAAACCGATTTCAATGCAACTTTTTACTATTCCTTCATTTAAATGACTGCTCCCAGTAATCAACTGTCAATGACTCCCTGGTGAATAACTGGATAGAAAAAAATGTAAAATCTATATAAGTTCTGAGGATATTAAAGTTTATGTTATGAGGATCGAAAAATGTTTAAAGGTCTAAGAATGCATTTAAGAGTCTGGGAAAATATTTAAATGTTGGTAAATGTAAATTAAGACTGGAAGGTCTAAAAAGATGTTTTAAAATATATAAAACTTTAACATTGATTAGTAGAGTTCTAATAAGGTGATGAAGCACTGACTACTGATTTTTCAGTCACAAGCTCAAGAGATTAGTTTCCCTTTGGCTGTCTTCTGGAAATGGACTTGGGCTTTTCATTACTAAGTGTCAAAGGCACGAGTCCACTCCTGCTTTCTTACAGACACCTCTTAACTGCTTTTTCTAAAATATAGATCTCAATACAATGGTAATATTAATATACTTCCTTTTGTAAACTAAAATTCATATAAGCTTCAGGGAATCAAAAAGTCATAAGACCTGGATCCACCTGTCACAGATCAAATGAACTCCAAAAACTATACCTACCTGTTCGGGAAAATGAGAATTTTCCCCTGGTCTTGGGATTCTTCACCTTCTCCAATTCCTAGAAAATTTTAATTCTGTCCCTAGTCTACATTTGTCTCAGGAGATTTTCCACTTTGCTGACAGACTCCATCCAGGGATCATGTGCAAACTACAAGCTGCTGAAATCTGGACTTTCTGAAAGCTGATGTAAACTAGTCCAGCCAATGTGATTGCTCCCTATCATTTAACTGGATCAGCGAATCAGATGCTCTTGATAAATGTCCCATTGCCCACCCTTTGAAAAGCATTTCAACCATCCTGGACCCCTGAAAATAATGTCCTAATGTCAGCTGTACGAAGTTACATAGGAGAATTTGTCATCCATTGTCCCACTCAATAGGATGAAATGCTACATCAAAAAGTGCTCCCTAGCATAAGGGATAGAAGGACCCTTAATCCTGTTCCTACTGGTTATCCTTTATGCCCCTTGCATGAACATAATATAATACCTTACCAAAAAAATCATCAAAGATTTGATTCAGGTACATAAAGGCACGGGGGAATGTTAAGACCTGCTCCTTTTCAGTAGCATAACTAGAGATATTTTAATTTCAGGCCCATCCTCATCATCTCAGCTCATTGCTGAAGTAAGAAGAACCTCTATATAAGGTAAAGTTGACCATACACTATGTTTATGTTCAATGAGAAACTCTGTGTGGCCTTGTTGTTCCCAGAAATTCCCCAACCACAAGACCAGCTGCCCCCAACTGCCAGAAACACTTTTAAGTTTAGCTAGAACTTCTTGTTAGCAAAATAACATGAGTCAGAGCTGACCACCCAGTTCTACCATCCACCATCCCCTCCCGTATGAGCTAATTGTGGTTTTCACCTTTAAATATGCAATGCAACTTCCCCTCAGGAACTCTGTTCAGGTCCTGAACTAGCTACCTCCCTGAGTTCAGAAAATAAAGCTTTCATTTTAAGTTTATGTAACTGAAGTGAGTGTCCTCAGCTTCCACCCTGAACCAAACAAAATGTTTAATTAACAAATAGAATAGGCAGAAAATTAGTGCTTTATAAAATAAAATTAGCAATTTATTATATTAATGATTATCATATCTGTGACATGTGGGACTCTTCTGGATAAGGTTGAAGTCTGACTTCTCCAGATAGCCATTTCACACTCGGTATATGAAGACCCCTTTGCTTAGCGGGGTTCCCATTCCACCTGATCTAGTAACCTCGGAATTTGTAAGGAGTGTCACATAGGCCTAAAGGAAGATTACAAGTCCAACTCTTTCTGACAGGAACTTCTTCAACAAGCACAGGGAATTCCTGAAAGTACCCCACACTATACTGAGTAGATTCTAGCCTCCAGAAAATGACCTTTAATTTTACCTAGAAGTCATTCCCTCACACATTGGATAAATAAGTACTGTTCTCTCCTTCTTGTGACAAGGCCCCATGACACTGACTGTAAATGAAGTACTGTACAACTGCATGTAGATTCAGTATCCTGGCACCCTGAGCCCTAGCAAATCAAACATATTCACCCTCAAAACCCCTCCCTACTGCCCAAGGGTTATTAGTAAAGTCTGGCTGGCTTGCTGGGTGTGGGGGGTTCATGCTGTCTAGCTCACCATTCCTCCAACATGACCCTCTGAGGCTTCATTAATTCTGAGTGGAACTGTTTCTGAAGGACTGGGGCTTGCCTGCCAAATGGCAGTCAAACCAGTTATGACAGAGCTTCCTGGGTAGCCACTCCCTCACCACTAGCTCAGTGCTCAGTGCTGACCCCTGGTGAGAGTAAGAACCTGGCCTAGGCCCTGGGCCTTGGGCCTCACCCTAAAGCATCCTAGCAAGCCCTGAGAAAGAAATAGGTCCTTAGGGCCTTTGGTCCCAAGATCTGTCTGTTGTTGCTCTGGAGACAAGAAGTTCCTGGATCAGCTCACAGGATGTGGAACCAAAGCAACTTATCCACCAGATGCAGAATGACAGAAATCAAAGGCAACTCGATGCAAGGAATCTACAGACACCCTATACACAAACAGCATGTTCCCTTTTATGCTTTTTAAAAGATTTAATCTAATTAAATAGCTTTCATGTGGCAAAGCCTTATCATTTTTACATATCTAATATTTGTATCAGTATATCAGTATTACAATTCTATTTGGTTATATTATTTATTTTCTGTTGCAGACTTTTACATTATTACAAATTTCCAATTTAATCAAAATACAAAAGGCTTTTCACTTTATAATGAAGCCCTGGAGGTAGAATAGTGAATTCAGAGTTTATGCTTTGTAAGTTTGGCTAATATTCCTGATTACCTACCTTTAAAAATAATATGCATTTACATTTCAACAATAGAACAATTACATGCCTGCTTCATTGTGCCTTTCCATTGTGTTTTAATAAACTTTAGGTAAGTTAATCTAGTTTTGTTTCTTTTAAATTTGTATTATTCATCTGTTCTTATGATTAAAGGCCAACTGCCCATTTATTCTTACATCATGTTATCTACAAAGATGTTAAGTTTCAATTCTCTGCAAGTCTAATAGCACAGATACCATGTTCCTAATATTTAGAAACCACAGACACAGCAGACTCTTTGGCAGTTTCTTATTCAAAAAGGCATTACTAATGCATTCTCCACTTGAATTTTCTAAAACACAGTGTTCATCTTGTAAGTTGATCTTTCTTGCTGATCCTGGAATGCTTTTAAAACTTTAATTCAAGGTATAAGACCAAGAAGTATAGTATAGACACAGACTATCATGTAAGTCCATCACCAAGACAAATTGGGGCTGTTTTCATTCAGATATGTGTTAGTTTGCTGTTGTTGTTTTGTTTTGTTTTTGAGACAAGGTCTCATTGGGTAGCCCTGACTTTCCTGGAACTTTCTATATAGAGCTAGATCGCTTTGACAGAGATCTGTCAGGCTTTCCCTCCAGAGTGCTGGGATTAAAGGTATGTGCCACCACACGTATCCTAAAATGTGTTTAATACAACTGGATTTAATTGTATAAATTTAAGAATAAGAAATGTTGACCATTGTTTTCCTAGCCAAAATGCCTTTTTAAGAGTATATCTTCATGAATATGAAGCAAAAACATTTTCTAGCTTTCTGGTGATGTTGGGACAGTGCTGCACTGAGTGTTCACAAACAACACTGAAGCAATAAATCATCTGCTGTATAATTTTAACAGGCAGAAACTCTCCTAAGCGTTAAAAGCATATTTTAAATGAAATATCTTTTCTAAATGTTTCTAGGTAGAAAGCCTCTGAATTAAAGACAACATATTGTACCACTAAAGCTAGCTAGAGATATGGTTTAATAATTATCCTGTACTCCCAAGGAACAATTTTTATGGCTTTGAGTTACGGAATCTCATATATCCTATGACATTAAGGATGTTTCTGTCAAACTGTGTGATTAACATTCATTTAGAAAGCCATGCACTCTACTAAACAGGTGTAACATTTGCTACTGTTAGCATTAAGTGGACTTGGTTAGAGGTCCTTGGAGGCTGGCTTGGTGCTTTTTGTGGCTTTTCTCTGCCTCTTGGAACTGAATTAGGTAAATGCCTTTTGCACATTGACTTCAGGCATAAAACACATAGTTAAATAAACCCTTTTACAGCCTGGCAATGTGATGTACTGTTCCTTATGTATTTGTAACCATGTCAGTGGGCTAACACATTCTCTGCATAACTGAAAGTCAAAAGTCAGAATGTATATTGTCCATACACATAACTTAGTAATAGTGTCCCCTTCCCAGTATTTCTTGTTTTCTCTTTCTATTTCTTTGCTTGATATGCAAATATTTTCCACCTACATTGAAATTTTAACTTGAGGTCTCTCCTGAATAAGAACTCTTTGAGGGCCTTCACATTTCTAAGACTGCCAAATGATAGAATACATACTGTTTACAACAGTGCGTAAATATTAGTAAATATTTGCCTTAATAAGAAACAGATAACTGTTACCACTAAGAAAATATCTATCTCCCTACTAGCAAGGTCTCTGTGGACTCCCACGTTCTTTGTAAATGCAACTCTTATTTCTTACTGAGGAAACTCTCAAATAACATCCCATATGGCATGTACCATCCTTTAAGAGCTATGTCATCCCGTACTCTCTTATAGGCTGCAGTGGCACAATGTTGCTCTTTCACGATCACACTCAACAGAGAAAAAAGCTACTCAAGACTATTTTGTTTAAAAGTATCTAATTTTAATTACTTGCCTTAAGTGAAAGACATAAATTTGATATGTATGTCAACAACAGATATGTATAGGTGCCCCTCCTCTGTTAACAGGTATGTGACAAGCAACCTGATGTAGGGCATATTTTGTCTCCTGTGTTGAGAGCACAGTACAGCACAGTAGAAACGATATGTGGCAAGACCATGAGGTGGGCAAGATTACACCACAGCCTGGAGGCACAGTGAAGAGAATACTGGCACATTCAGAATGGGTCTTCATTCCTCAGATAACCTATGGAAGTGTCCTCAGAGGCATGGCCACAGATATGCCTCACTTATAACCTAGGTCTGTATTCCTTCCTTCCCTCTTTCCTTGTTTCCTTTCTTTCTTCCTTCCTTCCTTCCTTCCTTCCTTCCTTCTTTCCTTGTTTCCTTCCTTCCCTCCTTTCTTTTTTCTTTTTCTTTCTATTCTTTTCTCATATATTACATCCCCACTGTAGTTTCCCCTCCCTTGCTCCTTCCACACTCCTCCTTTTCTCTCCTCCAGATCCACACCTCCGTTTCCCTTCAAAAAAAGATATACCTAAGTATATAAATAAAACATGACATTACAACCAAACAAGTTACATACAATAAGAGTAGGCACAAACCCTCATATCAATGCTGTATGAGGCAACCCAGTAGGAGGAAAAGGGTCTCAATAACAGGCAGAAGAATCAGAGATACCCTCCATTCCCACTGTTAGGAGTTCCACAAGAGCACCAAACTACATAACTATAATGTATATACAGAAGACCTAGGTAAGACCCATACAGAGGACCTAGGTAAGATCCATACAGGGTCTATGATTGTCTATTTAGTCTCTGTGAGCCTCCATGAGCTCTGTGTAGTTGATTCTGTGTGCTGTGTTCTTATGGTGTCCTTGATCCATTTGGCTCCTACAATCCTTTTTCTTCCTCTTCTGTACGGTTCCCTTGGCTCTGCCTGTGTTTGCTGTGAGTCTCTTTACCACCCTTTCACAGCTATGGCATTACTTTTCTTTTGTAGGCTGCAGCAGCACATTATTGCTTTTTTATGATTATACCTAACAAAGAAAAACTCTATTTTTTTTTAAATTATCTACACTTGGCTTAAGTGAAAGACATAAATTTGAAAGAAGTGTCAACCATTGAATGCGTATTAGGTACTTCTCATTGGTTAATCAACATCTGACAAGCAACTTGACAGCACATTTTGGTTCCTGGTTTGAATGTACAGTCCTCCAGTTTGAGTGCCAGTTGCTGAATGATGCCTCTCTGATGACAACTTAGCTAGGCACCCGGTCTATGAGTATAGCAGAATTTCATTAGGAATGATCTCATTGACTTTTTTTTTTCTCCAGTCATGTTTGGTTCTATCTGGGTCTCTGCAGTCCAGCCTCTGGCTCCTGATCATGCAGGCAATGTCAAGTGTAGGCTTCCTCTCCTGCCATTAGGCCTCAAGTTGGACCAGTCACCGGTTGACCATCTCCACAATTTCTAAACCACTGTTACTCCAGAACATCTTGCAGACTGTAGGTGGAAGGTTTTGTGCCTAGTTTGATGTCCCAATCCCACTTCTGGAATCCTTGCCTGGTTATAAACTATGGCCAGTTCAGGTTTTACTATATTGTGCATTACGAGGAATCCTCCCTAGGGTCACTTTCATACATTCCTAAGAGTTTCCACTGCACTAGGTTCCCACATCATCCCTCTATTGGCCCCAATTCTCTCTCAGTGCTTTCTCCTCCATGGCCCCCATCTCTCTTGTCCGATACCCACTTGACCCTAGTCCACCTGCAAAATCTATTTTCCTTTCCCAAGGAGATCCACGTGTCCCCTCTTGAGCCCTCTTTGTTCACTTATCATTTCTGGGTCTGTGGACTGTAGCATGATTATCCTTTACTGAACAGCTAATGCCCACTTATAAGTGAGTACATACCATGTTTGTCCTTCTGAGTCTCAGTTTACCTCACTAGGGATTTTTGTTCTAGTCT
Source organism: Acomys russatus (assembly GCF_903995435.1). Taxonomy (NCBI): domain Eukaryota; kingdom Metazoa; phylum Chordata; class Mammalia; order Rodentia; family Muridae; genus Acomys; species Acomys russatus. Next base: position 76,410,122 of record NC_067137.1, on the reverse strand, counting down.
ATCCATTTGACTCTGAATTCCATGATGTCATTGGTTTTAATAACCAAGTAATTCTGTTGTGTAAATGCCCCAGGTTTTCTGTATCTGTTCTTTGAGGAAGAGTGTCTTGTACTTGGGGGTGTTCTACTTTTGTACTATGACTGGAGAAATAAATTCACTGCTATTTGTATTTCCCCACTTCATCCCAACGTACATGAAGGAGCTTTCTCTACATTAGCATCCCATTGAATTCTGAGAGGACTAGCAATAGATGACATACAGAACAGGCTGAAGGGGACTGAGAGTTCTGTCCTTTAGTTATCTCTTCTCCATGATTTGCGAAACAGCTGCACAGCCATCCACTTCAGGCAAGTTCACTGAAAAGATAGCTTCCCTTTCAAATCAACTTAGTCATAGTTCTACGGTAGTATTTTATTACAATATACATAAATAAGTTAAATTTTTATAATATTCATACCAAAAGTGCACGTCTAGTAAACTTGTATTTCTTATAATACACATTAATGTAAACAAACTAAATCAAGAAATAGAACATTTTTAGTCACCAGGGGTATCGTCTATGCCTTTCTAATCATCAAACACCCTCTAGCAAATATAACTATGTCCTGGTTTATAAAGAAGCTGACAGTTTAGATAGCTTAGTTTGCCTATTTGTGTGCCTAATTTAAAAGGAATAGATGTACTTTAAGAACAATTTCTAAAAGTGGTGTTAGCAGAAAAAAAAATCTCAGATTCTGATAGTTTGTTATCACAGATTTTGTAACTACCTTCTTAGCTTACATTGAAAAGGAACAATGAAATTGTTAATGTAAGCTGCACTGTACATCAGAAAATACACACACACGTGCGCGCGTGCGCACACACACAACGTTATATTCAGTTAATACTTTAGTTTGTGTATTTTTCAGACTTATTTGTGCAGAAAGATTCAACATTGAAGTCTAACCCCTTGAAGGCAGAAGGAATGTTGAGCAGGACCAAGAATCACCATCACTGGTAGAAACGGTTTACAAGCGCCTGTCCAGAGGTGATGTTCTGAAATGGAAAACAGTGGCATAAGCTCAGGATATTCATTCCTGTCACAGAGAAAGCATGTTTATGTAGCTAAAGCTGTTAGAAAGCCTACATACAGACTCAGAAACGATGCCAGCTTCACTCACTGGTAATATAGATACAGGCTAAATCAATTGGCTTTCTCAGAAAGATGTGTGTTACTTTTCCACACAAAGGTTCTGAGAACTATGTGGATACAAGTATGTATATGTGCCTGAATTATTAATAATTATTAAATACATTGAGAGAATTTAATTTTTTGCATTTTACTAGTGATACCAAAATTTCTGTCTGAGTATGCATAAACATTGTAAAAGAGGGTCACATTTGTTTCAACAGGCTATAGGGTAATGGAAGAGAATAAAAAAGAAAAGGGACTGAGGAAAGACAAATAATCAAAAGTAAGTTTTTTGATAAATTATGGGAGTGTCACTACAGAAAAAGGCGAAGGAGATTTTTAAGTGATTTATTCAGATTACATCTCAATTGTTATCCCCTCACTTGCATGTGCACTTATCATGCAGTATGCCCATGTGGAAGTTATAGGACAAAGCCCTGTATCTGGTTCTCTCATCTCATCTTGTGAGAATTCTGGAATTAAAATTAAGTTGTCAGGCCTGTGTGCAAGAGTTCTACCTACAGAGTCACCTCATCGTGCCCACAACTGGAACTTTTAAACCATCTGTATTAATCAGCTTTATTACTACTATAAGAAATATCAGAGGCACTCAGATTGTTTTTTAAGTCTCTTTTGGTCACAATTTTGGCAGCTTCAGCCTATGATTGGTTAAGTTCTTACATTGAGCCTGTGGTAAGGCAGCACATTGTGGCAAAAGAGTTACTTCATGGCTACATTTCAAAGGAGAGGAGGAAAGGGCTGTGATCCCAATATCCCTTTGAGATACACCCACAAGGAAAAGAAGCTGGCATCAGGTGCCACATCTACAAAATTTTCCAAGAATGAATCAAAATGTAAAAATACAAAACACCCTATACCCCTCCATGTAACATCCTGCCCTTGAGCTTTCGGAAGACACAGTCACTCCACAATTGCACTTAAGCTGGAGGAACCATTGCTTTCTCTTAACTTTTATATCTCCAGAATGAAAAGCAATTATAAGCATCAAAGTGTGTTGAGTTTCTACTCATTTTTCATGTGTACACATCTTATCTTTCAATTAGATTTTCCTCACAGCTATTCCTCCCTGACATGGGCAATGCAGCAGAGCAGAGTTGAGCCTGCGGCACTTGCTGGATCCTCATTGACTGAGTCGGTCCTTTTAACTTGATATAAAAATGCTGATTTTAATTCAATTCAGATAGACAATGAAATAAAAACTATTTAGAGCAGGTATGCTGTGAAAACAGTTCTGTTATAAGGACTTACCTACAGATTGGACCCCATGGCCTGTGCTCTCTGCTTTCTCAAAAATTTAAACAGCATTTTGCTTGATGGATAACCAACTTGTATAGAAACCTGAGAATTACCTCCATTAAAACTTAAACTGAAAGTTTTGCTTAGGAAGTAGAGAAAGCACGCACCCTGAGGTGAAATGAGCTGGGTACACATACATTCATGTGCCAGAATGAAAGAAGACCTGGCACATTTTGTCACTGATAGTGCAAAGTAACATTTACAGTTAGTAAAATGTGCTAGATGGCAAAATTGTTTCTATTTCATTTCTCAGGAGTATGAAAGTCCATCTACCACATGAGTTCCAACAATGTGTGAATGGTAGGAACTGGAAATTAATATGCCTTAATATCATGTCTTCTGAGACTTTCATTCTACGTCTTTATATTACTTATCTGACTGAGCCAATTAACTGGATTAAAAAAAAACTTTTAATTGGTTCTTTGTGATTTTGACATCATGCACTTCAATCCCACTCATTTCCCCCTCCCCTCATATCTGTCCTCCACCCTTGCAACAGCCCTACACAACAGAGAGATAGAAAAAAACAATCTCGTGAGAGCTGTAATGTGTCACAGTGTGTCCCTCAGTATACCCTTTTATCTATACTTCTTTGCTTGCAAAAGTTCATTACAATGACCCATTGGTCTGTTATGAGGCCTCTGGTTTCTGCTCCTCTTTCAATACTGGAACCTCACTAGGACTCCTCTAAGATTTCATCTTGTTGCCTGTGTCATGGAGATCTTGTAGGTTTGCATCTGTAGGACTCACTCCTTCATGCACTCCAGCAGTTCATCAATGGGACAGATGTTGGGTTGGGCCAATTCAAAGCCCTGGATCTGGACCTGAAACGTATCTGAGCTGGTCATCCCACTGACTCACCAGCTCTCACTCCCTGAGGACTACCTCACCAGCAACCTCCACAACCAGGGCCAGCTCTATCCTGCTGTCCAACAAGGTACAGGGCCCACTTTCCCGAGTGTTGCTTGGGAAGGACATGGCAGTTCTCCCATTCTTGTGACCCCAGGGCGAGATCTCCTGCCTGCCTGAGATGGCAAAGGATAAGAGAGGAGTACAGGGCATCTCTCCCTTGGCTGTGACATTATCCAGCAGAAGAGAGGTTGCAGGGCTGGCTCTCCTATGCTCATGCCCTCTGGGCTTGCTCATCTGCAGCCTCTGCATCCAGGCCTAGCTCTACTGTGCTGCCTAGGTGAGGTACAGGGCCTCTTCTCTGGAATGCTGCAACAAGTCAGAGGCAGGCACAGCTCTCCCACTCTAATGGCCTTGGGGCCAGCTCTCCCACACTCAAGCCCTCCCTCCAGCCTGGCTCACCCACACCATCTCCACCAGGGTCAGCTCTCCCAAGTACCGCAGCTGGTGAGAGGCAGGGTCAGCGCTCCTGTTCTCATGCCCCCAGCAGGGTCAGCTCTCCCATGAGGCCCTGATGAGGCATGGAGCCAGTACTGCACAGCCCTCAGATATCAACATGTCCCATGGGGTAGCCCAGACCAGGGACATCTGCCTGGCCTTTGCTGGTAACAGAGCCCTGGTATTGCAGGGCAGTGGAGCCTGACGTTGTTCTTGGTGGCAGCACAGGCCAGGACTCCACCATGGCGCCACGTGGCATCATCATCTACTCACGTCAGGGTGTTCCTCGCTACTCTTTGTGTCTCTTCATTGCGCCCACATCCCTCTGTTTCTCTTTCTCTTCCATTTCTCCACCACTTGCTTCTCTTAGTGGTGCCTGCAGCTTCAGAGTGTCTGGGGTTGTCTCAGGAGTGTTTTCAGGAGTGTTGTGCCTCACTCATTCACAAAATGGAGACAGACAAGGGACATCTCGAGCATGGTCTCCCGTTCCCTGCTGGTGGTCATCTCAGGATAGTTTCCTGTCCAGGTCCCATGGTGCATGTCTGGTGGTCATCCAGGCCTCACTCCTTGCCCGGGCTGCCGGAGTGGCCCATTGTGAGGGCCGTCTGTCTCAGTCTCACTCGCACCCATGCCCCAGATGGGGCTCTTCTAATCCCTAGCTTGCTCTTCATCCTGGGAGCCCTGAACTGGTGGTCAGCTCAGGCTCACCTTATTTTTTCAGGGAATGTTAAGCTACTAATCATTCAGATGTTCATAGACATAGCCTCTCTCCTCTCTGTCACCTACTGGTGCACAGATGACACCAATGAACTCTTTTATAACTATTTCTTTCAACTAATTGTATCAGTCCTGGAGTTCATCTGGATAATATGTAAATTTTGGTGGGAGTGGAGAGATGACACAGAGCTTACACTGCTCTTTCCCAGGACCAGAATTCAGTTCCCACCTTTGTCTAGCTTGCAACCATCTTTCCCTCCAGCTCCTGAGAATCTAAACCCCTTTTTCTGGGCTCTTCAGGCACCTACATGTACAAGTAAAGAAATAAACACACTTATATACAAGCACACAAACACACAAGTAGGTAATTATATCCTTTGAAAACAATGTTTTATAAAGAATACAGTTTGAAATTCTTGGCTATTTGTTTTCAAAATTAATGACAGTCAGTATAAAGAACTACTAAGACTTGATTAACAGTATTATTTCATACTATAATTAGTGATTAATAATTCATTTGATTAATATTTCATACTAAAGGATTATTCTTTGATTTGATGCTATTTTTTTAATTATTTAAAACAAAGCTCAAAGCAGAGATGATAATATTTATTCTTTGGTGGGAAGACCAAACCTGCAAAAAATAGATTTCTTCAAAATACATTTTTCTTGTTTCTTCAAGATATGTGTATTGCTTATATTAGATATTTTAAAAGAAGAGAGTGGATACACCCAAGCCAAGCTTGTGATATGCAAATGAAAAAACACTTCACTTCTTTTTTTCTATAGTGTAACAACTATTCAAATATATTTTAAAACATTTCCAATGTATACTACCATTTAGTTTCGAAACATTTAAGGGCAACCTATAGTTCAATTTATGAAAAGAACTACAATTGTGTGTGTGTGTGTGTGTGTGTGTGTGTGTGTCTGTATTTTCTCCCAGTTTATAAGTTTTCACATCCATGGCAACACTCAGTTTATCTAGGTTTTCCTTTATCATATAAGTTTGTGGCATTATTAAACAATCATATGCTTCCTACTTTCTTATAATAGTCATACCTTTAGGGGTTTTACATTTTGGTGTGTGTTCCATTTCAAGATTATTTATTTATTTATTCTTTTATTGCATTGTTTAAAGTCTTGGTTCATTCTTCAGGGTCATTTCTTGAGAAGATGGGTTTCTTTCCCCATTAAATTATCTTGACTCTTATAAAATATCAGTAGCCTATAAACACTGCTTGATATATATATCTATATCCCCACATAGTTATATACAAGTATGGATCCTGAAACTGTCTTTTTCAAAACTATAATGGCAATTCTGAATTGCCTACAGAATAGGATCATTTATTTTAATAAAAAGGAGCCAGTATTTCATGTTTGAAACTGGATTTTAAACTCTGGATCACTGCTGGGAATCTTGTCATTTTAATACTATTGGCTTCTCTGACCCATGAATAAATAGATTTCATTGTATTGTTTTGTTTTTATTTAGAAATAGGATACAATTTCTTAATGTGTTGACTATACTTACCTCCTATTTCATTTTAATGTGATAAAAGGATTAAGATAATGCCATTGTTTTCAGAGTTTTGGACTACTCACTGCCTGTGTCAAGAAACACAAGGACCTTTATATTTTTATTCCACCTCAGAATTTAGATCTGAGTTCTACTGGATTCTTTAACATATTTTGATTCCCTGATAGTTCCTAAACAGAAACTAAAGTTTGCAAACAAAAATAATTTTACTTCTTTCTTTCTGTCTGTTAACTTCCCATCGGTCTTGTTATGGATGGGAACTGGAGCTTCACGTATGTGAAGTAAGGGCTCTACCACTGGAAGGCTTTCTATGTATTTTATTTCTGTATTTTTGTCTATTATTCTGGCTACTAGTCTATTATTATATTGAGTACAAGTAAAAGGGAAAATAGGGAAACTATCTTGATTTTATTTCTGGTTGTAGGAAAACCAATTGTTTTCTTATTAAATATTATGTTAATTGTTGTAATTACTTATTGATTTTTAGTTAATATTTTAATGAAAAAGTGCAGAGTTTGCCAAATATACTTATGATATGTCTATTGTAATATGCAAGTGGTTTCCATTCTTTACTCATACTTTTCTGTGTTTAAAACAACTTATATTTGATTATACTATATAACCCTAGCTGTATGTTCCTGGACTTGGTTTACAAAATTTCTTGAAGATATCAATAAAGGATATTTGTCTATATTTTTTATTCATTTTGATATGTAGGTCTGGTTATCAAGGTAATACTGCTAATGACTGATGCTTTCAAAACTAGTTTATTAAGGCTGATGTGAACATTAGATATAATGTCCATTTTGGGAGGATGAGACAGGGTGTTTCCATATAGATCAGCCTTGTGGAATCACTGATTTGCTGCCCCCTTGGCCACCCGATTGCTGGGATTTCAGGTGTGTACCAATGGTTAGTAGGAATACATGAATCAGTCCATTTCTCAACCACCATTATTTGTTTGACTATAATTATTCACATGATGGCATGCACACAGAACATCATGTTTCTTTTGTTGCCATTTATCTGCTTTAGGCTTTTTTATTGTTGGTACTCAGCTGACTTATTTACAGGGTTGCTAATTACTCCTTCTATAAAATGAAATATGCCCATCTAATGAATTATTCATTTTAGCTAGTGTATTTTTTGACTCTAGAATTTCCATTTATTTAGTTTGTAAATGTTGGCAATTTTGTAGTTGTGTGTAGCATATTACCTAATTATCTTTTATCCCTCACACTATTAGTGCCCACTCCCTTGTCCCCAAGTGTCCTTCCTGTCCCCTTCCCCAATAGCTTCTTCTATTTACTACTAGTCTCTATTTGGCAAGTACGATCCTATTTTTCTTTCTTTCTTTCTTTCTTTTTTTCTTTTTTTTTTTAGATAGTATTTCCTTGTTTCTCTGAACATACTTATAATTGTGTCATCAAATCTCTTGTTGATAAGATCAACATCTAGGCTTTTTTAGTGATAACTGATGCTTTCTTTTAACTGCTTTTCCTCCTTGGTCTTTGAGCCATACTGACCTGCCTTTCTTGGTTTTCAACTGTTTTGTGTTGAAGACTACTATTTAAAATGCTACAATATGGTAATTCTCAAATGTAGTTCTATCTCTGTATCTAGTTTTACTGGTATTTGCTACTATTTTTTTTTCTGTTGTTGCAGCTGATTTTGATTAATGACATCTTTGAGATGATCTGAGTGTGCATGGAGGTGAGGTCTACACAAATGCATGCACAGGGAAGGACATATCTTGACCAAGTATCTTTATTTACGGCTCTCTACCTATTGCTTTAATGCAGGATCTATGACTGAACTGGAAGGTGGTCATTTGAGTTAGGCTGGTTAGACAGTGAGCTTTTACAGTCCTTTGTCTTTATTCTTCAATGCTGGGATAATGGGTATGAGAAGCCATGCCTACACTTCTTTTGTGTGGGTGATCAGGATTTGAAGGCAAGCTCTCCTGCTTATTTAGTAAGCACATTTAAGCTCCCCACTTCTCCCTGGCCACATCCTGAGTCCCTGAGTGATTCTTTTAATAATGTACTTTCTATTATATATGTTCATTGAAGACATGATTCTTTATTGAAAGGAATATTGTTACATGAGAAAATAGAAATTTCCTTATTTGTTCTACACAAGTATGCCTTCTACTCTTGGCTGCAGGGTTCCATTTGTGCATGTCATTATGTCAATGATCTGTCATGATACAACATGGTAGTATGTTCATTGCTTTACTCAGGACCTCAAACTCAGCCACGAGGAAAAGACAAGAACTTCTATAGGAAGTTCTGAGCATACGTTGAGCCTTGTAAATGTTTATGATCATTTAGATTGCTGGGGTCAAGCCAGGTACTTTTACATATTCCTTGAGTTGTTTCATTACCAAGATTTTTCTTTTAAGTTTTTTTAAGGCTTTTTTTTTTTTTGGTATGGTTATTTTTTCACCCTCGGCACATTCAATGTTGAACAGCTTCCACTGACTGCTTACAACAAACAAATCAGTAATGGGGCTTTGCCCACTGAGTCAGCTTTGAGATAGACCAAATAACAGTCCTAGGAGGGTCTTAGTGGAGACCCTAACATCGCAAACAGAATTTTACAGAGATGCAGCTTTGGGAAGGCACCGTCCTTACCTTACATTACCTACTGGTGGTCTGCCCCTTGGTGTTCATAGAAGAGAAAAATGGGAGCAGGGCAGTTTAACTACAAGACTGACAGTATTAATGAGGAGAAGAAAGGTCTCTAGAATAATTTTGAAATTGCTAAATTTAAACCCAGGACTTTGTGTATGCTGTGCAAGCCATGTGCCCCCAGGCTATACCCTATCCCCCAAGGAATTGACTGTAGAAAGTTTGCTCCAGGTGAGATCCCAGACCACAGACAGAAGCAATTGCAACTGTGTGTAAAGCTTCAAGTTGTTTTCACTTAACCATCTGGTAAACTACAAGAGGTTCCCTGAGCATCGATGAGCCTACTCGTCTTCAGAGAGTTAGTAATGAGAGCCATGAATTGTTTTATTGCAGAGGTTCTGATTCACAGTAACAGATTACTAGCACAGATTTGGACACTGAAGGTGGAGTCTGTGTTTCCACACTCTCGTGAGACTGGCTTTAAGTGAACAGGTATAAAAGGGTTTCAGAGTTGAGAGAATTTTGAAGGAACTGGAAAAGATTTTTGTGGGTACTGAAAGCCTGAAAAAAGACTAGGAGAATTCAGAAGAAAGACACTGGTGTGTCCTGGCAGAAGGCTGAACATTGTTGTCTGCACTAGAATAGAAACTATGTTTAATGAAGAAGATATCTAGCAAAAGAGATTTCAGGCAAAGTGCTGGAGATGCCACCTGGACTCTTCTAGTTGGTTGTAATAAAATGAGTAGAGAGATTTGTTAATGAACAGATGGTTAAATATAAAAGAACCCAAATTAGCATATTTCAAAAATAAAACTGCTCTTCCTTCCCAGATTTTCCAAATAGAAAACAATTTTCTAAATCATAAATAACTTCCAGGCAAAGATCAAATTCCAAGCTCTGTAAGTAAAAAATAAGGCCAAGACAGTGTGACTGCTGAGCTCTTTGTTAGGACTTCACAGAGCATTAGCTCATTTCTCAGACTCTTTCCAAAGGCAAAGTGCTCTCCCAGAAGTTTAGGGATGTGCCTTACTGATCTAAATCAAGTGCTATAGTTTCTAAAAATTTAACCCCAGTTCTTCCCATATATTCCCAGGGAATCTAAGGTAGAGAGCAGTTTTCTTCACAGATTGGAGATTAGATCTTTGCCTAGTAATAAGACCATGAACACAACTAAAAGAGTCCTAAGGGGGGGGGGGGACACAATGCAACTAAATCATTGGAAAGACCATCCTACTGGACCACAGGATACAGAGAAGGTACAGAAACAAAACAGGCCTTTGGGCACTTGGACTCGAGTGATTACAAAGCAGACTGAAATATATTCAGGTATGATCACAAGGCACTTTTGGGAGAAAACAAAAGACTATTCAAAGAATAGATGTAAGAGCCCTGAAGCCATGGTCAAAATGTATAGATTAGGCCCACAAAGCATGGCTGATCCACAAAAATGAAGCTGGCAACATGCATGTGGACACTTGAAGATCCTTGCAGATAGAGTGTGTGGACAGCTTTCAGGTTGTCTGCAATGTCAATGTTGTCTCTTGTCATGCTATATATGTTAGAAATTTGAGGCCAGATAATGAGTCTTCATGCACAAATCTTCATATTGACTGGAAGAAAACTTCTTTACACTTGGACTTCATTTAGTATACGAACATCTGTACTTCAAGCCTCAACGTAAATCCATCGTAGATGGATAAATGCATGTACGGAGAGTTCTATCACATGCATTTTACATTTTTGAGAAATGTGAATTAATTGTGTCCAGATACAAGTTATGATGGTATTAAAATTTCCTACTGATCTTCAACTTCTATTATATATTAATTGTGAAATGCAGTCTAGCTCCTCTTTTGTCAACATGCATTGACACTAGTAATTCATTTACAACATATAATGCTCACTATGATGCTGCATTATCTCTGTAACCAGGTTGCAGAGTCACACACCTGGCTGCCTTTCCTGTGAAGAATGCGTCAAAGAAGCCAGTCATCACACTCGGGGTACAGTGAGGAGGCATGTGTCACTCTAACTGGTAATAATATCAGTCGAAATCCACCTGCTGGCATTAACTAATTAACACGTATGAGCTAGAGTTCAAGATGATGTCAGGCTCAGAAATCACCCTCGTGTGACGTTATGCCAGGTCTTCCTTCATACTTTATTCAAGAGCAAACAGCAATGCACTGTTGGTAATTTGAAGGTCAGTCTAAAACAAAATTATTTCATCATACGTTTAATTTGATTTTAATAAATTATGCTTATGTGATAAGTAGTGGTGCTGTGGGATGGATGATTTCCTGCTAGTTGGCCTGATGCAATTTCTTCCAAAGATATTCTAACCACTCCCTCTACTGATTCATCCAGTTCTCCTCAGCACTAGGAAACAAGATAAATGGAAATAGCAAATGGACCACATTCACTATGAAAACAAAATAGATCTCATCGATTCATGATTTCAAAGTTATTCATTAAACAACAGCAAATAATTGACTGTAAAATAAATGCTATGAAGACAGCGGGAAGTATTTTGCAATCAAGAACCAAAAAGTCAAAACAAATTTCAAATTCTATCAATAGCTTAAATTAATTAAACAAACAAACATTTTAATTGACACTAATAGACTCTTGACTGACTTTAAAAACACTACAAAATTAAATTAATAGGGAATTAATGAATTTTTGAGCTTATTAGAGAAAACATTAACTTTCTGGCTAATGTGACATGAGTACTGACTCCAGTGAAAGATGCACATAACTTGAGAAAGAATAGCATTGTAATACTGAAAATATCAGTCAAAAATGAAGATGGAGTAGACTGCTGAGATGAAAGTTAAAATTGCTTGACAATGTGCATTTGTCAATTAAATAAGGAAATCTGTGAACAAAGAACAGGAGGCCTTGCAAGAGGTCTTGACAGTGAACAAAAGTGGCTGACTTTGAAGACTTATCAATCATAATCGTTACACTTTTACAATCACTGCCCAACTCTAAGGACAGGTACTCAAACAGGTCACTATGCCACTCCAAAATAATGAAATTACAGTCCCTAGCATGAAGTTGCTAAGAAATGCAGATGAAAATGATGGTGAAACCAAGTAGAAACATGATCTCTACATCATGATTTATTGTGAAAGATCAAATGAGGGACTATTCTATAATGATCAAATGGTCAACAATGCAGAACCTCTTTGTGGCAAAGTGGGCATCCAAAGTATGTGCTGTTCATGAGTGCCTATATGATTGCATTATTGTTGTTTTTTTTTTTGAGAATATAGTCAGCCCTTTGTGAAAATTTCAAATGTGTTATCAAAAACACAAATCCAGAAAGTACTAATGGAACCAATACTTCCTGCTTCCTAATTTTAATCATATATATATACACACACGCACAATCACACACAATTAGTGTATATACAAATATATACATTTCATCATATATATATATATATATATATATATATATATATATATATATATATATATACACTTTCTAGTGTAAATTTTAAGTCCACAACAGCTGTCTTTATGTAATATGTAAAGAAGTGTACTTGTCTTACATTGGGCTCTTTAACAAAAGAGAAATATGGAGGATGATGTGCTATCAAGGCTAAATTTGTGCCTGTCTGCATACCCAGAATTTCTTGAAAATGATCTGACTGTGCCTGGCCTCAAAAATATCACTTCAGGATGTGCCTATTGGGCTCACCCAGGTTTGTCTCTTCTACTTTTCTTATGTAAGAGCAGCCACTCAGCAGTGCTGGTCAGCTAACAATGGATCATCCAAGCAGACTGGGAGCTTTCTCTGTGTTTCTGATGTGTAGCATCACTCTGGCATTTTAAACGGATGGTAGGCTCTTCCTGTCTAATAAACCAACAAACATTACATATTAGCAGCAGTTATCATCCTGTGGGATGTGACCCCTTTGGAGGAGTAGCATATCAGATATCCTACATATTAGATATTTACAATAAGATTCATAACAGTAGCAAAATTACAGTTATGAAATGGCAATGAAGATAAATTTATGTTTGGGGATCACCACAACATGAGGAACTATATTAAAGGGTTGCAGTGTTAGAAAGGGTGAGAACTGCTGCATTAGAGTTTCTTCTCCATCCCCCCCAAAGTTCTGTAATGAACAGATTATTAAGTGTGCACTAGCACACTATGAATCTCATTGTGTATACTCAGTGGGTTCTAGGTCACAAAGTTTACCAAAGGGACAAAACTGACCCCAGCAGTCGTCATTCTCAGAGATCTTAATCGCCTCACAAAGTCATCCTGCCTAATTCTTTTTTTTTTTTAAGTTCACATTTTTATTGATTTATTCATATTACATCTCAATGGTTATCCCATCCCTTGTATCCTCCCATTCCTCCCTCCCTCCCATTTTCCCCTTACTCCCCTCTCCTATGACTGTGACTGAGGGAGACCTCCTTCCACTGTACATGCTCATAGGGTATCAAGTCTCTTCTTGGTAGCCTGCTATCCTTCCTCTGAGTGCCACCAGGTCTCCCCATCCAGGGGACGTGGTCAAATATGGGGCACCAGAGTTCGTGTGAAAGTCAGATCCCAAGGGGCATGTCCCATGAAAGTCTTCACTTACCAGGAAACTGAGACAGAGGGGAGGACATCCTATTGGGACTCTAGATGAGAGAAGCATGAGAGAATGGCAAAGCAGAAGGATCCAGAGGGTCCTAGAAACCTACAAGAAGAACATTCTGATAGGCAGATTTGGGCCCAGGGGTCCTGCTCAAACTATGGCACCAGCCAAGGTCAATACAGGCCGTAAATTTCAAACCCCTACCCAGATCTAGCCAATGGTCAGGACATCATCCTGCCTAATTCTTACTCCTTCTCTCCATTTTAAACACACTGTGTGTGTGTGCACATGTATATGCAGACACACGCATCTGTACATGCACATGTCTGCCATAGGCAGGTTTCTTTTTAAGTTGCTCTCCACCTTATTTTTAAATCTACATTTTAAGTGTGTGTATGTGTGTGTGTGTGTGTGTACATATGGGCCAGGTGTACAAGTGGAATTCAGAGGACAACATGCAGGATTGTCTTCAGTCTTCCAGGATTTAGTTCCCAGGAATTGAATTCATGGTTTCGTCCAAAGAGGCTGGCTACTGAAGCCCGAGGGTCTATCTATTTCTGCTTCCGACTTCCCAGTGCTGAGTCACAGAGGCACAGCACCATGCCTGGCCTTTATGTGGGGGCTGGGGACCTGAATCCAGGTCCTCATGCTGCTGCAGTATTGTGAGCTAGGTCAGGCTGATGATTGCTCAGAGGCCCTGAAGATGAAATGGAGGTATTTCTCCTCTCACCTTAGACATGCTCATGCCAGGTAAGGGCAGCTACAGAATGGTGACAGAGCCTAAAGGATCTTGCCCTCCAGACACTGCATCTTAGCATGTCCCCTGTATGTATGTGATCAAATGTTCCAGACACTGAGATGGGAAATACTTTGTATTCCATCCCAGAATGCACCTTGCTAAAGATGAACTTGGGATACTCTGAGTTCCTTGTAATCCTGTTTGATGCACTTTACTGTTTTCTGCTTCCCATTTGAGGGGTATAAAAAGAGCTGTGCCATTAATAAAACTTGTTAGTTTGCGCTATCAACCCTTTCAGCCCTCCTTTCCCTTGCTTTTGACTCATTTCCTTACCTCCACTCCCAGCCCTCCAACCCCCAGTCCTCGTCCTCAAACACCTGTCAAGAAACCTGATAATGTTGGTTAGGATCAAGCGGCACCAGAACAGGGACATGAATACAAGAGCATATGATAAGGTAGGTATAGCCTTTAAGTTTCAGCTTTAGACTGGCCTGAAGGGACTCCTGGACTGAAGGAAGAGCAAAACGTCAGGCAGGAAGCTTCTAAAGGAGGCTAAATTTTTTTTTTTTTCAGATGCTTCACTCTGCCCCATTCTTCATCATGTCAATGTGTCACTGAAATGCTTAGGGAAAAAAAAATTTGCTTTTGTTCAAAGGATAAAAATAACAAATAAAGAAATAGGCATAAAAGGCCCCAAGGACTAGGAAGCTGCTTCAGCTCTTGAATTACTTTCACTTTATGAGGCCTCAGAGGACAAGGGAAAAGTCTTTTTTGACAATACAGTCATAAAATCACTCAAAAAGGCTCCAGCCTGCTTGCCTTGGGTCAAGTGTTCCTCCTCTTTTATCATATAAGGGATTGTTAGATCCCCAGTTAAAGCCTTTTGCCTTTCATTTGCAGAAGTGGGATAAGCCTGAGCCACCTGATAGAGTATTTTGGACTGAAAAGTCTACTTGTTTTTCTGGATTAGTCCCACTACAGCAGGGAATCTCACCTCAAAGTGGGAAGAGGAGCCAGGTTGAAGCAGCTACAGTGGTTTGGGCTGGAGACCATGCCTGCAGGGTAGGGTGGGGCTTACTTAAATGTTTTACATGACAGAGGTCTAAGGTATTTCCCCACCTTCTTTTCTACCCCCACTGCTGTCTTTTGTTTCTATGGGGTTGAGTTTTGCCAACTCAAACTCCTAGATCTAATTCCCTGAACTGTCTCTTAGGTACTAATTGGGCTAATGAGCTGGCTCCCTATCAAAAGGCAACTACAGCCAAGTTGTCTTTGTGTCTCCTAAAAAGGTAGAGAAGGGACTTAGGGATGGAGTATTTGGCCCTTTCACCGTCAGATGGTTAGGATTCTGAACATGCTGAAGAATAGACTCCAGATTCAAATAGTATCAGTCAACAAAGAATATTCATTCTGCAGAAACTCAGAATGCTGGGGTCACCACTTAGACAAAGTGGAAACCCCTAGGTGAGCTTGAAGCCTCTTTTTAAAGACATCCTGGGGAATTCCAAGAAGGATTAGGCAATCTTTAACATGATTGGAGCATTTAAACTGAAAAAGTGGGGGCAAACTTAGTCAGTGTCATGGGTTAATCATAAGACAAGAGATTGCCAGACAGGCAGAAATCATTCTTAAGCAATTAGACCAGCAATAAACCAACCTTAAGCAATCTTATCTTCCTCAGGCCAGGTGGCTAAGCCGTCTCTGATTGGCTGCCCATTCTTTGCAGTGTGGAATGGAGGCTGAGTCCTGTTCTGAACTAAAGAAACTGAAGCCTGTCATGGACTCAGCTAGTTTTAGTCAACCAGGCCTCCTCAAGATAGCAGCATATTTTTTTCTTAATATGTTCTCCAATCCCTTGGTCTGGATCAGTCTGTTACTCTGACTCTTTGATAGGAAAAAGGAGAACAAACTGTCCCTAGAAATTGATCTAAAAGGTAAAAACTAGGCACATGACTCTATAACAGGGAGCTGCTGGCACCAAGCTCCATCCTGAAACTGGACTGGCAACTTTCCTTGGGGACTTAGAAAGTTATCCTTCACCTGTTATCACCCCCTCATCCTAGTCCCTCATCTCTTTTGTACCTCTAACAGGAACCTCAGCTGTGGTTCTAACCACTCCATCAGCTATCTGTGAGCTCAGCTTCCTTAAAAATATTTGTTTTGTATTTTGTTTTAATTTTGAAAGCTTTTAAGGTAAGTTCAGCTGAGTCTCAGTGCTATTGATACCTGGCTTCTGCAGGCCCATTTTACTCCAACTGAAATAAATGGTCTTAACCCCTCATTCCTCCTTTTTTCCACATGTCTGCTTTTGCTTTTCCAAAGCTGATGATATGTTGACTAGAGATATGTTGTTTCCTATTCACATTGAAAATTACAAAAATATAATCCCTACAAAATCCCTACAAACAAATGTGCAAAATCTTGTTTTATTAAAATGCCTTATGTATGATTAAACACATATTGCCAGTTTACACATGATTACTGTTAAGTTTCAAACCCAGGACAAACTGCTGAGGTGCCTACTTATCGTATTGGAGTTGGCCTCCAGGTTCTCCTAGCAACCTTCATTACATGCTTGTTACAGGGTGTGGCCGGGATACCCAGCCTTCTATCCTACATTTTCTAGCCCAAGGGCTGGGTTGCCCTTCTCCCAGAGGCTCTCCCTTTATCCAGACATTTTGCTTACGTACCCTCTTTTGCTCTTTTGCTCCTATTGTACCTGTGGCTTCCTGGCTATTCTACTTGCTTCCCCTTTCTCCCTTCCTTTCTCTTTCTCCCCACATGATTCAGGGTCATGATCACTCTGGACTCTCCCAGATGTTTCTGCCTTTGGTGATGCTCTCCCACATGTCTACAGTAAACTATCTCCTCCACCATACCTAGGAGTAGTCATGTCCTTTCCTTTTCTCCTTATTTATTTTTCAGTCAATTATGGTTAGTTTATTTATATCATGCTTAGACATTAGAAGTTAGAATCAAATTGACTTATATTCAAATGCTCATGTAAACTAAAAGTAGTTAACTGGGCCCAACTTCATTTTGTTCAAAGTAGAGCTAGATTAAAAAATAATACTAATAATAGTAGTGGCTAATGGCCTAGAATCTTCCTTTAAAATAATTAATGTAAACTTTTAAACTAAAAAGACTTTAAACTGCTTTAAGAACAAGATAAACATAATCATATATTTCTGGTTGGAATGTTATCCTGGATACTTACCCCAGTTCTTGTTCTATACCATGGTCCCTATTGCTTTGATAAGAATAACATGGCTTTGCCTTCAAATGTGTTTTATATATAAATGAATGTATACATAAACACAAACATTTTAAAGATTTTTAAGGATACTTTTTACCTCTATGGCCTTTTTAAAAAGAAGTAAACAAAAGGGTTTTTCAACATGCAAAACAGGCTTCTGTCTGCGGTAAGCAGCTATCATCTACATGCCCTCAACTATGCCAGCCTAAAATGATGGCAGCAGGACTTGCTAAATGTAAGCACTTCTTTACAAAACAGGAGATGAATAGGTTATCCCAGCCATTTTTATATAGCCAAAAGGCTAAAATAGAGAGAGCTCCATCTACAACTATAAAATGTCCTCATACTGAATAAAGACTTTTCAGTGTGACTGCTTTTGGGTCCCCCACACTCCCAACAGTGACCCCTTATCACGTCTCTATAAATAAGCCCCATAAATTCATTGGCTCCCCAGGTTTGGGACATAATAAAGAGGAGATAGACATGACTTAGTAGCACTCTCACACAAGAAAAAAATTCTCAGTAACAGTTAATAAAACCATTTATTAATGCTATTATTTCTCATAATACTAAAAAATAAAAATGTTAAATGAAAATTTAAAAGAAAAGTTTTTTGTTTTGTTTTGTTTTAAGCTTTATTATTAAGTATGCAGTGTTCTACTCACAGGCCAGCAGAGGGCATCAGATCACATTATAGAAGATTGTGAGGTACCATGTCGTTGCTGGGAATTGAACACAGGACCTCTGGAAGAACAGGTGGTGCTCTTAACCTCTGAGCCATCTCTCCAGCCCTTTTTTTTTTTTTTTTTTTAAAGCTTATTTATTATCATGTATACAGTGCTCTGCCTGCATGTACACCTGCAGGCCAGAAGAGGGCATCAGATCTCATTATAGATGGTTGTGAGCCACCATATGGTTGCTGGGAATTGAACTCAGGACCTCTGGGGCAGCAGTCAGTGCCTTTAACCTCTGAGCCATCTCTCCTGCCCCCCCCCCTTTTTTAAAAAGATTTGTTAATTTATTATTATGTATCCAGTGCTCTGCTTGCATGTACTCCTGCAAGCCAGAAGAGGGCGCCATATCACATTAAAGATGGTTATGAGCCACCATGTGGTTTCTGGGAATTGAACTCAGGACCTTTGGAAGAGCAGGTGGCGCTCTTAACCACTGAGCCATCTCTCCAGCCCAAAAGAAAAGTTTTTATAAAAATTTATATGGGGCTGGAGAGCTGGCTCAGAGGTTAAGAGTACCGTCTGCTCTTCCAGAGGTCCTGAGTTCAATTCCCCGAACCACATGGTGGCTCACAACCATCTATAATGTGATCTAATGCCCTCTTCGGTCCTGAAGGTAGAGAACTGTGTATGTATTAATGAATAAATCTTTAAAAAAAAAATTTTTATACATATATTAAAATGGACAAATAGTTACAAAATAAAAAGGTAAAAATGTTACAAGATATAAAAGTCCAGACAAGCTAACTAAAACATAAAATCCATAAAGAATGAGGTTTTAAAATAATATATATAATATAAAAATCTCTAAGATCTAAAACCAAGAATTACCCCCCCCCCCAGAAAAAAAAAAAAAAAAAAAAAAGCCAAAATAAGGTTTATTTTAAAACAACTGTTAAATTACTATGCAATAGTTAAACATAACAGTCTGGCATAAATGAAAATAGTTCTATAAAGCCTCTCTTTAAAAAAGTAAGAAGGAGCCAAACATGGTGCAGCACGCCTGAAATCCCAGCACTAGGGTAGGCAGAGGCAAATGGATCTCTGTGAGTTCCAAGCCAACCTGGTCTACAAAGTGAGTTCAGGACGATCAAGGCTACACAGAGAAACCCTTGCCTCCCAAAACAAACAAACAAAAAAAAAAAAAAAAGGGGGGGGGGAAACTACCTCCTTTAATCCCAACTCCACATAACTTTACTAATCCTGCTGTACTATGCTCATCAAGGATGAAGGGCAGGCAGTCAGCTTGGCAAGGGCAGAAGGATTACTGTGGACAAGGAAGTGGCAGAGTCCCGACTGAATGCTCAGTGCTGGTATGGGGACGACGATGTGTTTGAGTTTTCCCCAGAGATAGCTGATGGGACATGGGTTTCCAAGCAACAACAACGAAGGAGTCTGTTCCTGCTCAGCCTACATGTGAGAAGGCTGCTCTTGGGGAAAGCCTCGGAGAGACCATCAGAGAGCACCTGGAAAAGACCACTGAGCACTTGGGATCAGATTAAATTGCTTATAGTAGGTGGAATCGCTATAGTTAAAAGTAAAATTCCCATAACCTCAGCCCCACTCCTTTTCCTGGAACTATCAGCTCACCCAAAAATGGAGAGAGGGGCCTTACATTGCTGATTCCCCCAAACCTCACCCAGTTAGGTGGAAACATCATCCATCCGGATGTTTGCTAATCAGGTATCTCTCATGAAGTCACTGACATGGCTTAGAATAACTGGTTTTGTTTGTTTGTTTTGTTTTTGTTTTTGTCTTCTTTTGCATTCCTGGTCCTCCCCTCTGGACTCTGATACAGCTAGTCTGGGTTAGTGCAGCAAGCACTTCACCCTCTGAGCGTCTCCCTACTCCATTTTTATTTTCTTGGTATTAATGTTTCTGTTTCTTGACCTTTTATCTGCATTCATAAAATAAAATAAAAAAAAAATTTTTTCACGAAAGAAGCTTCAGATTGCTCCTTCTATGCAGCCCATGTTTACTTCAGGATATTTCTTGAAAGGCAAATTGTATGGTTTTTGTTTGTTTCTTTTTTTTGTTTTTATACTTGTTTTTTGCCTTATCACAGTGCACATTGTTGGTGATAGTAGTGTGGTGATAGGGTAGGTAACACTCAGAATATTCTAAAATTGAGAGGGCTTGGTTTGTACATTTCTCATGGGCTTTGCTCTATTCTTCCAAGGTGGGGGCAGAGAGTGTGCCAGCCCAGCCTCCCTTTCTCTTTCGGCCTTCTGATTCTGTCTTGTACGTCGGAGGAAACTATATGCATGACTACAGTAAAGAAAACCACCTTCCTAATTTTTTGAAGGATGTAAAGCTTAAATGATAAAAACCTGTTAAGGCCAGGTAACTCAGGATCTGTTCCTCTTTGGCGTTTTAAAAAAGGTTAGTAGGTAGTAGTGACACCACTGTTAGAAAAATTCTATGGCTTTGGAAAAACAAGGCAAGGTCTAGATAGGAAGAATTACCTAATATCACATGGCCTGTGTCTGGTCATTTTGCTTTTATCTCACAGATTTCTCTCTTCCACAGGCTTATGATATTCTGGGCACAGAGTACATATCTATAAGGTAAGACATACTAAATTATGCTCAAGATATTATAATTTTTCCAGAATTATAAAGTATACCCTTCTTCTATGCTTGCATATGTTTTTGACCAGCCAGGTCTGGTCTATTTATCATATCATACTCAGTGAGAATATTTGTGTAAAATTCTTCAACAGCCTCAAGCTAATCAGGACCCCTAATTAGTAAAATGGTTGAGTTATGATATGCGAAGCTCCATAGTAATCACGTCAGCCTTATTTTAATGTAAACATTCCGTGTTCCTGGTACTCAGGGGCTTCACATATGTTGGGCTCCATTTGTCTGTTAATATATAACATTTATGATTAGTCTTCCCTACCATTCCTCTGTCTAGATCAGGACTCCGTATTGGGCCTTATTTCCCATTCATCTAAAAAGAGACACTGAGCACTGTTTAACTCCTCTCATGCTGTAAGGCCAGTATAGAGACAGCATACTGTTATTTCCATACTGGGGAACATAGTAGAGTCCAGCAACATCTGACTGAAAGAGGAATTACTGTCTTATGGATTTAAGGTCACTAAGAGATTCAGTATGACAATGAATCTTAATATAAGTTTATTTTATTTTATTTTCCTTTATTTTTTATTTTTATTTAGGTATTGGGGTTGAATGTAGGGTCAGGGCTACACATGAGAGCACTCCCAAGATGTAGCTCCTAGCCACATCAGTCCAAGGCTTATAAAGGGAAACCCCACAAGATTACAATATGTGTTCTGCATATATGTAGGAGGGTCTAATTTTAATATATATGGCTGTTGCTATCCTAGTCACCTTATCAGCAGAGTAAACAATTATAATTTTGAAAGTGGAAATAACAGCTAGTCTTATGACCCATTATCTTGCTAGAGCAGCAAATTTTACAAGATCTTTGCCATGTGAGGAAAAATGGAAGTGGCCTGCTGGGACAAAGCTTCTGTGGGAAAATTCTATAGACTCCACAAGTTTGAATTATTATATCCTAACATGGGTATTCTGTAAAACCTAAGATGCCAAGAGTTACTATTTAAAGAGTATTTCTTTTTCTTTATTAAAGGAAAAGAATTATCAAGATAAATTCATGCTGGAAGAACTTTGTTACAGAAATAACATGAAAGAATAAAAAATAAAGTTTAAAATTTGGAAAAATGCAAACCCTGTTTGTAAATTGTAACTTCTTTTTCTTTTCTATGTTTTGGTCTATGTCTTAATAATCTCACAAAAAATCAAACATTGGGATAAAAAGAGTAAACTCATTATTAGTTAAGCAAAGTGATTTGCTTAGAGCTGGGCGTGGTGGCACATGCCTTTAATTCCAGCACTTGGGAGGCAGAGGCAGGCAGATCGATATGATTTCGAGGCCAGCCTAGTCTACAAAGTGAGTCCAGGACAGCCAAGAAATCCTGTCTCGAAAAACGAAACAAACAACAATAAAAGATTTGCTTAGAAAATATTCTTTACAGTGTGTCGCTACTTTAACATTTGAAAACACTTAAGCAAAACATTCAGTTATCATTTTAATAAATTTTGTAGATACCATTTTGAGAAAAAAATCATTTCCTTAGGCCAAATAAATTTTGTATTTTAGCTGGGCATGGTGGCGCACGCCTTTAATCCCAGTACTTGGGAGGCAGAGGCAGGGAATCATTGTGAGTTCAAGGCCAGTGAGCCCAGGATAGACAGAGAAACCCTGTCTCGGCCAAAAAAAAAAAAAATATATTTTTTTTTTCATATTTTAAAGAAATTACCTTACAATATGGCCAAAATTTATTTTTTACTACTCTTCCATGCCTCTTAGTTTCTGGGCCTTACCAGATAGAGGAAGCGAGTAAATTCTCGACTACTTTTCCTAAAAGCGAAACTAATCCACAAAGCTCAGTTACAAACTCTGGTAAGTGTATTACTATTTAGCTAAACTGGAAACCGGGATATCAAGGAACTGGAGGGAGTGTTTTAAGTGTAGGAAACTTTTTATTTTTTAAGTTACAGCCAAGCCGAAGCTCAAATTTCTAAATCCAAGATGGTCAACAAGAATAAGCCGCACCCGGCACCCCTTGTGATGTCAGCCTGTTGGTTTCTTCCAGCTGAAAGAAGCCCCTGAGTACAGGCCCACCGAGACCTGTGCAGGCTAGAGTGACCCGGAGGCTGGGTGGGAAGGTCTATCTTCAAGTCCTCCTCCCTACTCTATGATTCCCGCAAGGCTTGATGGGTAGCCTGGCCTCCATTTTGCTGCTGGCGGTTGGCACTCGTGGTCGCTGCTCCTGTTGCTGCCATGGGTCGTCGCCCTGCTCGCTGTTACCGGTACTGTAAGAACAAGCCGTACCCCAAGTCTCGCTTCTGCCGAGGGGTCCCCGATGCGAAGATCCGCATCTTTGACCTGGGCCGGAAGAAAGCGAAGGTGGATGAGTTCCCTCTCTGTGGCCACATGGTGTCCGACGAGTACGAGCAGCTGTCCTCAGAAGCCCTGGAGGCCGCACGCATCTGCGCCAACAAGTACATGGTGAAGAGCTGTGGCAAGGACGGCTTCCACATCCGAGTGCGGCTGCATCCCTTCCACGTCATCCGCATCAACAAGATGCTGTCCTGCGCGGGGGCCGACAGGCTGCAGACCGGCATGCGAGGTGCTTTTGGAAAACCTCAAGGCACCGTGGCGAGGGTCCACATCGGCCAGGTCATCATGTCCATCCGCACCAAGCTGCAGAACAAGGAGCACGTGGTCGAAGCCCTGCGCAGAGCCAAGTTCAAGTTCCCCGGCCGCCAGAAGATCCACATCTCCAAGAAGTGGGGCTTTACCAAGTTCAACGCCGATGAATTTGAAGACAAAGTGGCGGCGAGGCGCCTCATCCCTGATGGCTGCGGGGTCAAGTACATCCCAGAACGTGGTCCTCTGAGCAAGTGGCGGGCGCTGCATTCCTGAGGACTTTGCTGGCGGACAGGAAGTACTAATGACTGTTACGGTTTGAAAAATGCTAGTTCCGTTTATAGGATGTAGAACGTTGCTTTGCATGTTATAGAACGTTGCACTGGGAAATACCTGCTTTAAAGAAGAAACTGCAGTTTATAGAGAAAGCATTTACTATTTTGATCGAAGTACTTTAAAATTTCATAGTATACTGCAGTATAGCAAACGTTGTGTTTAGTGAAGGCGTAAATGATACTGTTATTATCTTGGATTAAAAGTGACCAGAGTAGTTGCAAGTTGTGTGTGAAAAAAAAAACCTTGTTTATAGAAAAATAAACATGAAAGTTGTATTTCAAGTACAGCCTCTTTAAAACTGGCTTGTTTCTAAATTTGGTTGTTTCGGTATAAACGTCAATATTATTTTTAGAATTACGTGTAGCCTCAGGTTATCAATCTTAGAACAGTGGGTGTACTGAAAAAGAATTTTCTAGACAAGCCTTACATTGTCCCGCACTCAGGAGACAACGATCCAATCTTTTTTTTCATCACATAAAGGTTATAGGTGACAACAGAGTTCATATTGCTTGTATTTGAGTCCCAGTAGAATCAACAAAGAGAAAATGACGCTAAATCTGCCATCTGCTCTGAGGGGGCCTTGGAGAGTGTGTGTAATCTGTTTCTGTTTGCCCTGTATTAGAACTACATTGATCACACGGGTGATTTCTCCTTTATTTTAGAAACGGTATAACCTAAAATTACTGGGGTTGTACTGTTTAGTTTTGTTATCTTGCCTATTCTTTGATTCAAAGCTTCTGAATCTGAATCCTGGAAATAGAGCATTTGGTTTTCCTTTACTAATGATGCATTTTCAGAAGCAACGTATTCAATCGAAGCTGGGGCAGTAAATTACGTGGATACATTGGTCATTATTTTGCACTTAATGAAAATTACTCTTCAGTGAACAGTTACTACATCTCATTTGTCCCTGTAGGTTACTTGTGTGTTTTTATACTTATTTTAAGTAATGGCAATACTCATGTTGTAGCTAATTCTCAACAAATAACAACACGAATTCATTAAAAGGGCTCTCCAACACAAGTATTTTTCTGATCTTTCACTTGATGCTCTGAGAACTCTTGAAGTTGTCTAGGAAATTGAGTCATGTGCAGTTAAGAAAGGTAAACTTTAACCAGATACTTTGATGTACTGTCTCAAAAACCAAAATTGCCTTAAAGATATGAAAAAGGACACACTCTTGCTTAGCTATATATTACTATAGCCATTAAATTTCTCTGTGTTCTCTGTTTACCCTGTTTAATTTCAAAACTCTTAAACATCTAAGATATGGTGGCGCACATCTTTAATCCCAGCACTTGGGAGGCAGAGGCAGGCAGTTCACTGTGACTTCGAGGCTAGCATGGTCTATGAAGTGAGTCCAGGACAGACAAGGCTAGACAGAGAGACCCTGTCTCAAAACCTTCTCCCTCCCCTCCAAAAAAGAATTCTGAGACTTGGAATTTTGCTTTCAATAAATTTATAAAACGACAGTTACAGATAATCAGATTTTTTTTGTTGTTGTTGTCAAGATTGGCAGTAATGGTTATGTATATCAATGTGTGAGAATAACACAGAGGGAGAAGCTCAGAGAGAGTGCGGCATATTCCAGGCTATGTCTGCCTTGGTTCGCTAGCATCACAAAAGAAATCTAAAATACTAGCAGATAGGAAAACAAATAAAAAAATTTACATCATGTTCATAACTGGTAGGTTGATATCAGGGTTTAGGGGAAACGGCTTTGGCAGTATGAGTGTGTGCATGTATATATTGCATATGTATACACATATTAAGACTAGAAATGTGCCTTTGGTTTTATCTCTTATTTTGTTATTGCGCTCATTGTGTATGGAGTTCACCAATACTTTTTAGTCTAGCTAGCTGGGATTGCTCTTTGGGATCCTCTTTAATTGCTTCTCAAGTATTGAAGTAGAGGCTGCTATCATACCCTCTAGGTTTTTTACACGGTCTCTGGGAATCCAAGTCCAAATGCCAGTCTTTATGTTGCTCAAAAAGGGCTTTGAATGCCAAGCCATTTTCAAAGATGGCTGCCTTCTGTTTTGAAGATCTGACTAAGATTTGGAGGTTCTTAAATAGGATAAACTGGGTGGCCAGTTTGCCTTAGGATCTGCCACACTCTGGCTTCCCAGTGGGTGAATTACAAGCAGGCCACCATGCCTGGCAAATTTCTGGGTGCTAGGGATAGAACAACCACAACAACAAAAAGGTTTGCTACTTTCCCTACAGTTTTGCATTATATTCATTATTTAGGTTTTTCTAATTAAAACTTTAATTTCAAATATTTGTGTCATGTGAAGGCGACAGGGCAATTTCCTTCCACCATGTGTATTCTGTGGATTGAACTCAGGTCATTAAGTTTGGGGCCACAGGTCCATCTCACTTGAAATAAATGATTACTTAAATTTTATTCTTTTTAATGCTGAAATAAGTACAGTCTCACAGATTTGTTTTCTTTAGCTAAGTTATGATTTTTTAATATTCTCGATTTGAGGGCCATTCTAGTTATTTGAAAAATTTGATGAGGACCTTTAAGGGCTCTTATTTTAAATTTTTTATTCAAAATGGAGAATTTAATTGGAAGCCTCTATCCAGATATTTGGATTCGTGCACAACTGCAAAAGAAGTTATTTTACTATTTTCATTTGAGTCTCCAGTGTTTATGGAAAACTTAAAAAAAGAAAATGAAAACCAGTGGGGCTATACACTATTGGTTTAGGTAGGAAAAATCCATTTCAACGGTGATCAGTTTGTAGTTCATTTTTAGTCCATCAAAAAAATGGAACCATATTAATCATATTTAGTTTGAAATGTTCATTTTTAAAGTTAAAATATATATCACCTCTAGCATGAACTGTTTATTGTTGACATTGACATATTTTATACTCTCTTACTACCCCTAAAATAATGCAAGCAGGATTTCTGGTTCTATGAATGCCAATATTGACTTAAGGATTGAGCCTAAAGCCGTTATTGAGCACCAATCAAGCCTGCCTTAAAAATTCTTTGTGTGTCATAATCACTTAATTTACACTTAAGATAGTCGTAAGGTGGGGACTGAAGAGATGCTTTGGCAGGTAAGAGCTATTCCTCATTTTACAGAGGACTGGAGTGCAGATCCCAGCACCCACAGGCAGCTCCAACTACAGTGATTCTAGTTTCACATCCTACATACTCGTCTGCCCTCTGTGGGTCCCTACACTCACTTGTACATATCCACACACATTCACATAATTAAAAAAAAAAAAACAAAACAAATCTTTATTTTTAAAAAAGAAAATAGTATAAAAATAATGACTGATGAAAAGTTAAATCTCCAATTATAATTTAAAATGTCACATTTAATAGTAGATATGAAGGGAAACTGGTATAAAAAGACTGCGTTTTAAGCTTATTTTCTTACGGGAAAAATCAAAACCACTATTTCTTTATTTGTACTTCTGTGAAATGAGTTTAAAGACACATTTCAGGGTTGGATGAAATAATATTTTTAAGAAATTAAGCGGAGGATGCTTGTGTACTGGTTAAGAGCGTGTAGTGATCTCCAGAGGAACAAAGTTTGATTGCAAGCACCCACAGTAGGCAGCTCAGCCCTCTATCATTGCAACTCCAGAGAATCTGTTCTCTTGCCTCCAAAAGAACATGCACTCATGTGCAAATTCCTGCACACAGGCATACTGTTAAAAATAAAAGAAAATGTAAAAATACACTAAAAACTTAGGTCCTAGAGAGATGGCTCTGCAGTCAAGAGTGCTTGATGCTCTTAGAGTGGACTCAAGTTTGGTTTTCAGGCTCCGCAACCATCTATATCTTCACTTTCAGGTATATGACATCCATTCTGACCTTCTTGGGTACCAGACACACATGTGCTACACATACATACGTGAAGGACAAATACTCATACACATAAAACCAGGACGTCTAAAATCAAAATTTAAAAGCAACAGCATAGATCAATATACGTGGATATGTGAGCAGCACATATTTTAATCAGTTAAAAAAGTGAAAGTGAAGCTGAAGTTGGAATACCATGAGGATGCAGAGTGGATCTGAGAGAAGTTAAGGGCGGAATCAAGGTGAAGACGATCAAAATACCTTTAAATGCACTATGAAAGAACTTTTAAAATGTCATAAACATACACCCAGGGAGAATGGTTCACCACAATGATCCAAGTGCCAATATTTTTCTAACTGAATGGTAAACTAGAGAGAAGACAATTAGATGATGGTATCATTCATCAATAATACTAATGTTGATTTGAACCTTAAGATACATGTTCACAAAATCGTAGACTGAAGATGAATTTTGGAATTTATTTAAAGCATATATAATTGAATAAAACATCAAAATGTGGTTTAAAAAAGGGAAGATAACCCCATGATATTTCCCACATACTAAGGACATTAATGGATGCCAACTGTTAACAATTGACATGGGTATTAAGTTTTCATCTGTTCCTGTCTCAATAGTACTCAGCTATCAGATATTTAGCTTTAATGCTATCTTTTTTGAAAATGATATTGCGACTTCAATATTCTATATTCTAGGATGCCCTTTGATTTAAATATACTTTCACTTCTAGATTTAAGTGTATTGGATATTTAGTTTCAAGACTTTTGTTTTTATCTTCAATTTTGTAATATTCATGTCTGTTTTGTTTTTGTCCTCTGCATTAAGAGTTTATTTTGAGGAAAACTAGTGTTTATTTTTTACTAACTACTTTATACATGACTCAATATGGGGATTTATGTGAAGTCTCATGTTCTTTCTTACTATCTATCTATATATCATTTTATTTTTAAAAGTATGATTAGTTGACTATTAAAACCACTACTTTTGGTGTCTTATTAAAATATGAATGTTTTCCACACACCTGTTTCATCTGAAAGGATGGGAATGAGTCTAGTTACTCTTTCACAGGATTTTTGTCATTTTTCATTTACTCCTCTCTCTGAGGGCTAGAGTTCAAGGGCTGAATAATCCAATCCATCTACTTCACAGTATCCCAGGGATGGAAGGAGGATGAAGGGACACAGTCTGGTGGATGCCAGGTCATGACTTCTCTTAAAATGTCATTGTATATCCTAATATTCAACCTATAATACAGGTTAATCAGCTTAAATGTGTAGTCGACACTCCTGCTGTTTCTTATACTTAGTTGTGGAAGAGGTAGCATCTTTTACACAGAGGTTTGGTTCTTACAAGAGCAATTTCCCCTTTCATTTCTGATGGGTTATATATAGGACATAGACTATCATAAAGTAATAATTTAATTTTAACTAAAAGTTTGAACCACTGAAGTGAAATAAAAACAAATCAAATCAACAACAAAAACTTGATTCTGGTGGAGATCAGAAAAGATGCGCAGTATCGAGAGTTTGTTCATGTGCAAGTGACTATCAATTGGAGATACCTTCTTGGTTAGGGATGTGGGCATGTGTCTACTTCTCTCATCTCTAGGACCCCATCTAGTTTAGACCAGTAAAGATCTTGTGCATATTGTCTCAGTCTCTGTGAGTACATACGTGCATCCATCCTGTTGACTTGGAAGGCCTTGTTTCCTTGGTGTCATCCATTTCCTTCGGCTCTTATGCTATTTCCATTCCCCTATCCAGAAGGTTCCCCAAGCCCTGAGGGGAGGTATTTGATGGAGACATCCTACCGAGGGCTGGATGTTCCAACATCTCTCACTTTCAGCATACTGTCTGGCTGTGGGTCTCTGTTCCTATCTACTGCAATAGGAAGCTTCTCTGATGGTGGCTGAGCAAGGCACTGATCTATAGAGGAAAATCATTAGGAGTTATTAGGCAACACCCTTTTAGTTCTTTTTTTAGTTCTTTTAGTAGTTAGGTCCCTGGGCGATCTAGTCCGAGGTTCTCCGTCACCCACCCACATTTGTTACTAAGTCCCACAAGTTTGTGCCATTATTCTACCAGTGTATCTTTCATGCAGGTAACTTTCAGATCAAATAGTTTGTAGCTGGGTTGGTGTTCACCTTTCTTCTTTGGCAGCATGCAGAGTATCTTCCAGTGCCATGAATCTGTAAGAGTGAAGGTTATAGGTCCCAGTTTGACTTCTCTGTGAGTTCAGGAAATTGTGTGGGTATTATCTTCAGCAATAGAGCTTTAACTTGAGTTTGTGGAGAACTAACAGTAGCCTCTACAATAGCCTGGGTTGTTTGTGGGTTTGCATGGGGTCCCTTTGGCTAACAACCTGATTATTTGCAATCTCTTCCCTATACTGGAAGCTATATATATATATATATATATATATATATATATATATATATGAATGAAACTTGTATTATATTACGTTCCCATAGGAGCTCTGAAAAGTTTTATTTTAGTATTATCTGTCTCCCTATATTCTCACCCTTACTTCAGCTAATCTCTCCAGGACTTTTATCATGAAGGGGCGTTGAATTTTGTTAATGGCATTTTCTGCATCTAATGAGATGATTTTTCAGTCTGTTTAAATAGTGGATTATGTTTATTGATTTGCATATGTTGAGCTATCCCTGCATCTTTGGGATGAAGCTTTCTTGAATATGATGGATGGACTTTTTGATGTGTTCTTGGGTTCATTTTGCAGGTATATTACTGAGAATGTTTGCATCTATGTTTCTAAAGGAGATTGGTCTGTAATTATTTTGGGAGGGTGTCAAAGTAACTGTGGCTTAGTAAAAAAAATGGTCAATATTCCTTCTGTGTCTGTTTTGTGGAATCATCTGAAAAGTATTGAGGCCAGCTCTTCTTAAAAGTCTGGTAAAATTCTTGGCTACAACTATTTGGCTTTGGTTTTGTTTGTTCATTTTATTGTTTTTTTTTTTTAATATCTTTTTTGTTGTTGTTATTGTTGAAAGACTTTTAATTATTGCATATCTGATCATATTTAATTTTTGGTACATGGTTTATCTTTTCTTTCTGTTTTTTAATTGAAAAGGTACATGGTATATCTTGAAAATTATCTTTCTAAATATTTTTCTATGTAGGTGGGTTTTTAAAGCATTTCCTTTTGATTCTCTGTATTTACTTGGTATATATTATGTCATTCTCTTCATCTCTAATTTTGTTTATTTGGAAATTCCCTCTCACCCTTTGAGTTAAGCTTAGTGATTTTCTTAAGGAAGCAAATTTTTGTTTCATTGATTCTTTGTATTGTTATTTCTATTTTATTGATTTTATCCCTGAGTTTGATTCTTTCTTGACATCTATTCTTTCTGTGTGTCACTTCTGTTTTTGTTCTAGATAGTTCAGATTTGCTGTCAATTTACTAATACAAAATCTCAAAATTTTTTTAATATGAGCACTTAGTGCTATGAACTTGCCCTTTAAAACCTTCTTAATGTGTTCTGTATGTTTGAATATGTTGTGTGTTCATTTTTAAAAGTTTTTAATTGAGCTAACCCATTTTTCTTTTTCTTTTCTTCTTTTTTTTTAGTAAAAGCACTTTTATTTTCCTCTGATATTTGCTTTATATCTCACTTACAAAGTTATTAAGTTCACAGCTTTTATACCAAAATGAACAAAGGCTGTTTAGAAATATCTTTGCAGTCAAATGTCACCTGACATTTCTTCTAATCCATATTCAATATTGAAAAACAGTAAGAAACCAAGGTGAGGGCAGCTCTGGGCAGCTCTTCCTCCAACAGCCTTTCCTTCTCCACTCTGCACTGGGCTACTTCTGGGGCGGGCCAGTCTGGGCCATGTCCTTGGGGTTGGAGTTGAAGAGGAGGTTATTGCGCGGTAGCAGGTGGGTGGCTTCAGTTTACACAGTTTCACACCCATGTGCATATGGAACTGAGTGAGACCCAAGGCACCTCCCACCACAGCATCCTCCTGAACTACTTATCAGGCCACCATCCTCAAATTGAAAATTCTCAATGATACTGGTGGTTTCATCTATTTTTTATTCAGTAGTGAGGTCTCTTTCTTTCTTTTTCTTTCTTTCTTTCTTTTTTTTTTTTTTAACTTTCCTGAATTTATAAGATTCTGTTGTTGATATACAGCTTTAATCTGTAGTAGTCAAATAGAATACAGGGAGTTCGTTCTTTCTATCTTTCTTTTTTGTATCTGTGGAGATCTGATTTGTGTCAGAATATGTGGTCATTTTTGGAGAAAGTTCCATGAGAAGGAAGTATATTCTTTCCTGTTTTGGTGACATGTTTTGTAAATATGTGTTAGGTCTATTTCATTTATAACATAAATAAGCTCCTCCATATTTCTGTTTCTTGTTTTTTGTTTTTTTGGTCTGGATTACCTATTGGAAAGGGTAGGTAGGGGATTGTTGTCATCCACTCAATATCACTGTATGGGGGGCTGAAATGTGATTAAGCTGTAGTAATGTTTCTTTTCAAACTTGGGTGCCCTTGCATTTGATGCATTGATGTTAATTGTATTATCTTCTTGAATATTTCTATGGATGATTATCTGGTTACCTTATCTTTTCTGATTATTTTTGGAATGAAGTCTGTTTTGTCAGATATTAAAATGGGTATACTGGCTTTCTTCTTAGGTCTATTTGCTTGGAATATATGTTTTCATCCCTTTATGCTGGGGTGATGTTTATTCTGTTAAGATGTGTTTCCTGTAGTGAGGCACAACTTCCAGGTCCGTAAAACATTCTATCCAAAAATTTCCCTTCCTACAAGGTATGTAGTGATAAAAATGGAGCAGAGATTGAGGGAAGGACCAAGCAATTCTGTCACAAGTTGAGACCCACCCCATGGCAGAGAGCCCACCTCTGACACTATTAAAAACACTCTGCTATGTTTGCAACAGGAGCCTAGCATAATAGTCCTCTGAGAAGTTCCACTCAGCAGCCAACCAAAACAGATTCACAGACCCAAAGCGAAACATTAGGTGGAGCTTGGGGAGTCTTGTGGAAGAATTAACAGAAGGATAAAGTGACCTAGAGTGGACAAGAACTCCACAAGAATACCAACAGAGTCAGCTAATCTAGGGCCACGGGGGCCCACAGAAACTGAATCACCAACTGAAGAGCATGCATGGACTGGACTTAGGTCCCCTACACATATGTAGCAGATGGGCAGCTTGGTCTTCATGAGGGTCCCCTTGCAGTTAGAACTGGGCCTGTATCGGACATGGACTTTGATGCCTATTTTTAGATCACTTTTCCCTACCTGGGCTGCCTTGTTAGGCATAAGATGTGCTGGAGGCAGGTTGTAATGGAGTGGGGCTCTCCTTTCTGAGGAGAAGGGGTGGATGGGGAAGAAGGTAGAGGGTGTGACCCAGAAGGAGAGGGGGAGAGAGCCGTGATAAAGATGTAAGTGAATAAATAAATTAATTAAAAATATGTTCTTGATTACAGCAGGAAGATGGATCCTGTATTTGTCTTCATTCTGTTAGTCTGTATCATTTTATTGGGAAATTGAGGTTATTGCCGCTGAAAGTTACCAATGAACATTGTTTATTGATTCTTAGCATTCCGTTTTTATGTTGTGTTTTTTTTTCTCCCTACTTTTGATTTGGTGGTCTGAGGTTACTTATTACTTGTATATCCTTGGCAGGATTAGCCTCTTTTGATTGGAACTTTCCTGCTAGAATCTACTAGAGGGTAGGACTTGTAGATAGATATTAATTAAACTTTGGTTTTTAACATGGAATGCCTTTCTCCATCTATTTGAAAGTTTTGCTAAGTATGGTCATTTATGTTTTCTTAGAATGTGTAGCATATCTATCTAGATCCTTCTGCCTATTATAGTCTCAATAGAAAAGTCAAGTGTTACTTTAAATGTTCATATGTTATTTGCTCTTTTTCCCTTGTAGCATTTAATGTTTACTCTTTGTTCTGCACATTTTGTGTTTTGATTATTTTGTACAATGGGGAATTTCTTTTATAGTCAAGATTTTTGGTGTTTTGTACCCTTCTTGTGGCTTGCTGGGCACCTCCCTTAGGGTCAGAACCTTTCAATGGTTTTGTTGAAAATATTTTATTTGCCTTGACCTGGGTTTCCCCCTCCCTCTGTTCCTATTATTCATAAATTTAGCCTTTTTGTAGTTGTACTAGATCTAGATTTTTCCCCAGGAGTTTTGTAGATTGAATATTTTCTTTGAACAAGCTTTCCATTCCTTATAGTGTGGAGGAATGCTGAGTGGATGTATCAATAAAGCACTGTTAATTCAATCAGCTGGGCAGAAGGGCAGGAAGTGGAAGGCGGGCCTTGCTGGGGGAGGAACAGCAAGTTTGGCAGTTGAGGAGAAAGACAGGTTGACTGGAGGGGAAGACGAAGGGGAGAATGGCCTGATGAACATTAGTGGCAAATGCTTGGGGCATATGTATTATATATAAGTTTAGAGTAGTTTGTTTACCTTAGTTTAGGAATAGATTTGTATTAGTATAGTTTCTGCCCAGGCTGTCAGTGTAGAGCTGACAGCCTAAAAATACCCTTTAGACTCTGTGTCTTTTATTAGCAAACCAATACGTTTTTATTGTAACATTCTAGCTTGTCCTCAGTGATAGAGAACCTTCTTCCATCTCTTAGAGTCTGTTGATGAGGCTTGTATCTGAATTTCCTGTTTGAGTTCCTAAACCATCTCTTTCCAATTTTGCCTCTGTTTGAGTTATCTTTATTTATTCTAAGTCTACTTTCAGGTCTTGAACTGTTTTATCCATTTCCTTCTACTGTTTGTGTTCTCATAGATTTTTTTCAGAAATGGATTTATTCACTTACTTCCTCATTGATCACCCCTAACATAAAGGCTATTTAAAAATCCTTGTTGTGTTTCAGGCTTATTGGATTTTTGAGGGCCTACTGTAGTAGAGTTTTGGGTCTTTAGTGTACAGATATTGTCTTGGCTGTTATTGAATGTGTTTATTTTTTTTTATTTTATTTATTTTTTTTATTTTATTAATTTATTCTTGTTACATCTCAATGTTTATCCCATCCCTTGTATCCTCCCATTCCTCCCCCCCCCATTTTCCCATTATTCCCCTCCCCTATGACTGTTCCTGAGGGGGATTACCTCCCCCTATATATTCTCATAGGGTATCAAGTCTCTTCTTGGCTACTTGCTGTCCATCCTCTGAGTGCTACCAGGTCTCCCCCTCCAGGGGACATGGTCAAATGTGAGGCACCAGAGTACGTGAGAAAGTCGTATCACACTCTCCACTCAACTGTGGAGAATATTCTGACCATTGGCTAGATCTGGGAAGGGGTTTAAAGTTTACCTCCTGTATTGTCCTTGGCTGGTGCCTTAGTTTGAGCGGGACCCCTGGGCCCAAATCTGCCTATCATATTGTTCTACTTGTAGATTTCTAGGACCCTCTGGATCCTTTTATTTTGCTGTTCTCCCATGCGTCTCTCATTTAGAGTCCCAATAGGATGCCTTCTCCTCTGTCTCAGTTTCCTGGTAAGTGAAGGCTTTCGTGGGACATGCCCCTTGGGCTAGTATAAAATACTTGCAAAACGAATACAGGAGCACATCAAAGATATCATTCATCATTGAATGTGTTTATATGCTGGGGCCAAGTCTTCTGAGTTTGGGATGATTATAATTCTAGGTGCTGATACCTGGTCTTGGCTTTGTTATCTGTGTGCTTCTTCTCTTGTTTGTTGTTGCCCTTTTTGGTTCTTAGGAAAGTACGATGGCTTCCAGATGTGGCCATTGTGGGGGGGGGGGCCGGGGTCTCAGTTAGAATGTGTTTCTTGATACAGGGAGCTGACAACTAAGAATGGAGAAGGACTGGAAGTGGAGGAGATCAGGGATCCATGAGAGGGACAAAAGTAGCATGCACTGCCAAGATCTCCATAGTTTTGTGGGAATGAGGGCAGAGAGGGAGGGGGGGCACAGTCAGTAATGAGCCAAAAATCTGAGGATGAGATTGGTGGATTGGATTCAGAGGAGAGGAGGGAGAACAAAGATATCACTATCTTCTAGCAGTTTCTCTGGCTGGAAAGGCCCCATTTTTTTTGTATTAATGTTGAATTTAACATGATGTATCAATGTGGCCAAGACTGGTATTTAAGTTGAAGCAGCATTGAGTTCTAAGCACCGTTTCCTGAGTGCATTGACTTCTGAAACAGAAGGAAATGCTAGGAAAATATTGTCCAGAGCTTTTCCTCTGTGATGCTAGATGACGGCAGAGAGTGAAAGCAAACACCACTTAACTATGATTTCTGTTTGTGGTTCAGGGTGAGAGAAAAGAAACTCTAGTACCTTTTAAATAGCATGACAAATAGATCCCTACGAGTCAACAGTTGACTACAAGTACTTGGGAGCCAAGTAAGAGCTTTGTAAAGATAACCGGTTACAAGTAAAAAGAAAATTGAATATTGTCAGAACTTACATCATATTATCAATAACCTAAATCAGGGAATGGAGGAGAAAAAAATCAGAAAATTATAGGAAAAGATAATTTTCTCTTTTTTGATCTAGGTAGTTGAAACCGTGAGTGTGGGTTTTTATACTAATGGAACTTATAATAGACTTGAATGGGCTGGATAACAATTTTGATAATTGATAGGGACTAAAAAAATTATAGGATAAGGCTTAGGTACAATTAAGGAAATATATTTGGGGGGAGCAATAGAATTCCGGTAGAACAGAGTTGCTACTTATTCCAGAAATATAAAAATTTCATGTCACTTTCTGCTGTCAAACTTGTTACATAATTACTGTGATGAATATCTTTCACAAATCACTTCAGCAAATATTCGAATTATTAAAATTTGAAAGAACATTGAAATTATATAAAAATGAAATCTAATTGAAAACAAAGAAATTTTTCTAATCCTTTTTGAAACAAATCTATCTTCTACTGTACTCATAAATGCACTAAGTATGAGCAAATTTAACCTGTACATTCACTAGGCCTCCTTTAAAGAGTTTTAATACACGTTAGTTACTTTTTCATCATTGTTTTGCATCTCTTTATAAGGAGTTATTCTTATACGTGTCCAATTTTTGGTTGGTAATGAGAAGATGTGACTTTAAAAATCCGTTTTAAGCATCATACATCATGACAATTTGGAGCATGAAGCAGGAGTATAGTGCATTCAGAGACAGACATAGGAAAAAGACCTATTTATTTACATAGGAAGACCTATCTCAAAATAGTGCATTTTTGTATGGCCTTTGATCAATTCTAGTAGTCTTCTAAATCTCTTACTGTGTTGGTATAAACAATCAGTTTATCTGCATTAATTATTTTTACATTTTCTTTCTAATACATATACTTTTACATATTTAGCTGTTCTTAATACAGTAAGAACTTAAGACAATTTGACTAGAAAGAGTAGTAGTGAAAAATAATCTTATATTAATCTTGAATTGAAAGAAATTGCTTCTAACTCCTTATCTCTAAAGGATGTTTCTAGTCTTTATAATGGAACTTCTTAGGGATAATAGAAGTTTAAATTGTTTTCAATTTTGCCAGAGAATAGTTTTATTTATACTTTCTTTCAAATTAGTAAATGGAATTGAATTCATCAAGTGGTTTTTACAAACACATTGGGTTAGATTCAGTTTTTCTCTATAGTAATATATGAACAATATGCACTACATGCATACATTTTTGTCCTCATAAAACATCCTTGGCTACCTGGAAAAAATACAAATCTACTTCGATTGTTGTATAACTTTTGATACTTGCGGAGAAAAGTATTCATTTTTAATGCTATTATCAGTGTGGTTAGTAGGATAGTCTCCAACATATATTGGTTTAGAAAGTTTTCTCACTCTTTCTCACTATAGAAAAAAACATATTATAAATAATCTTCCCTGACAGGTGTGCAGATTTCTTTTGTAAACATTTGAATCTCTTGTATTCTATGTATGTGTTTTTCTGAGTTGTGTGTGCATGAGAATTTTAACCACTAATACCTTAAGGATTATGGAAGTATAATGACTTTCTATGTTTTGTGGCAACTTATATAAATACACATATATGTATATAAATATATATACTAATTATTTGTGTTTCTGTTTGAGGTTTTTCTTATATTGTTATAAATGTTCTAAAAATTTAGCTTTATTTTTAATCTTGTTTTTATCTATTTTTATGTTTTATGTCATGAGTACCTAGATGAAGAAAAATGGCTCCATAGACAAGAGAAGTGGCCTTATTGTAGGTGTCGCCTTGTTGGAGGAAGTATGTCACTGGGGTTGGACTTCGGGGTTTTAGAAGCTCAAGCCAGGCTTAGTGTCTCATTGTCTTTTCCTGCTACCTGCAGATTAAGATGCAGAACTTCAGCTACCTATCCAGAGCTATGTCTGCCTGCATGTCATCATGCTTTGTACCATGACAATAATGGATTAAACTTATAAACTATAAGCCACCCAGCCATTTCATGGTGTCTCTTCACTGTAATAAAACCCTAAGACATTCTATTTTCTCTTTTCATTCTGATTGCTATCTCTTCATTGGTGTCTGTTTGTTGAGACTTTGCTCAGTTAGCTATCACTTTTTTTTCCTTTTTAAAAAAATATATTTTATTGATTTATTTATATTACATCTCAATTGTTATCCCATCCCTTGTATCCTCCCATTCCTCCCTCCCTCCTATTTTCCCTTTATTCCCTTCTTCTATGACTGTGACTGCAGGGGACCTCTCTCCCCTGTATATGCTCATAGGCTATCAAGTCTCTTCGTGGTAGCCTGCTGTCCTTCCTCTGAGTGCTACCAGGCTTCCTCATCCGGGGGATGTGGTCAAATATGGGGCACCAGAGATCGTGTGAAAGTCAGACTCCATTCTCCACTCAACTGTGGAGAATGTCATGTCCATTGGCTAGATCTGGGTAGAGGTTCGAAGTTTACTGCATGTATTGTCCTTGGCTGGTGCCATAGTTTCAGCAGGACCCCTAGCCCAAATCTTCCCATAATAATGTTCTTCTTCTAAGTTTCTAGGCCCCTCTAGATCCTTCTATTTCCCCATTCTCCCATGCTTCAATCATCTAGAGTCCCAATAGGATGACCTCCCCTCTGTCCCACTTTTCTGATAAGTGAAGACTTTCATGGGACATGCCCTTTAGGTTAGTGTCCAGATATAAGTGAATTTATACCATTTGACTATTTCTGCTTCTGGGTGAACTCACTCATTGTGATCATTTCTAGTTCAATCCATTTGTCCACAAATTTTGGGAATTCCTAGTTTTTAATAGCTGAGTAGTATTCCATAGTGTAAATGTACCACAGTTTCTTTATCCATTCTTCTACTGAGGGACACTTAGGCTGTTTCCATGTTCTGGCTATTATCAATAAGGCTGCTATGAACATGGTTGAGCAAATGTTCTTATTGTGGGCTGGCACATCTTCTGGGTATATTCCAAGGAGTGGAATAGCTGGGTCCTGAGGAAGCCCTATTCCCAATTTTCTGATGTAGCGTGAGATAGATTTCCAAAGTGACTGTACTAGTTTGCATTCTCACCAGCAATGAAGGATTGTTCCTCTCTCTCTACATCCTTGCCAGCATGTGGTGTCACTTGAATTTTTGATCTTTGCCATTCTGGTAGGTGTAAGATGGAATCTCATCAGGCTGAGAAGCTTCTGTAAGGCAGGAGACACTGTCAACAGAACAAAACAACAGCCTACAGACTGGGAAAAGATCTTCACCAACCCTACATCTGACAAAGGTCTAATATCCAAAATATATAAAGAACTCAAGAAATTAAACACCACCAAACCAAATAACCAAATTGAGAAATGGGACTCAGAACTAAACAGAGAATTCTCAACGGAGGAATATCAAATGGCTGAGAAACACTTAAAGAAATGCTCAACCTTCTTCGTCATCAGGGAAAAGCAAATCAAAACAACTCTGAGATTCTGTCTTACACCTATCAGAATAGCTATCACTTTTTTAAGTCTATTTGGTCTTGTAGTTTTGTTGTTCTCTCTGGAACTCAGATGCTATGGTTTGCCGGACATATTATCTATCTTAATTTTTCTTCTGTTTCCTATATCTGTTTCTTATTATGTGAAATGTGTCTGCACCTCCATTTTCCAACATATTGCTTTTACAGAATGCTTTGAGTGTTTCACTTTCAGGAGGAATGTTCCTTTTTTTTTTTTTTTTTTTTTTTGGAAATAACTGTATTGCACATTTTCATACATATCTATATAATTTATATTTTATAATTATTTAAAGATCAGATGTCATTACAGATATAATTTATTATTTTTTGCTTTTGCTTCTATTCTTATTTTATAATTCTACTTTAATTTATTGAACTTTAAAATTCTGAGTTAATATTTTCCTTAACCTCTGATCTACCAAGACCTACACTAGATATCTTTTTTTCTATAAAAGCTTACAGATTTTTGTCAGTTGCTGGTGTTGCTATCGTTTTTGAATTGATTTCTCTTTTGTTATTAGAGGTAAAGCATGTAGTTTGTTCACTGTACTCTCTTTTGTACACTCCTAGAAAATCTACCTCCATTATTTTTCTAGCCATTCATAGCTAGGTTCTTCAGTTCCAATGTGCTGTTTGCATGCCTTTATTTCTCAGCCCTTGGAGATTTCATTATTTTAAACTTAACTAGAAATGTGCCCCACTATAAGATAACAACCAGCTATACTTTGGCGGGAGGATCATTTAGAGTATATAGCCTTTCATACTGCTAACTCAAAGTCTTTAAGTTCTCTTGACAAAGACCATAATTAATCTACACTGGACACAGTTACACTAATGAGGAGAGAGATATCAAAGAGCCTTGATAACTTGTTTCTCTTTCTCCTCCTTCTCTTGTCTCCTGTAACCAAAGTTGGTTTAGATGTCTGTACTATGTTGCCATGAATGATCTTGAATTCCAGATCCTCCTGCTTCAATCTTCCAAGTGCTAAGATTACAGTCAGGGAACACCATGGCCATCTTCTAAAGTAATTTCATGTTTTATTAATTGTGTGTGTGTTTGTGTGTGTATGTTTGTGTGTGTGTTATTTGCATATGGATGTGAATATGCCATTGTGCGCATGTGGAAGATCAGACAACTTTGAGGAGCTAGGTCTTTCTATCAATTTTTAAGTGAAAAATGGGTGATTGCACTCAGGCCTCCGGGCTTCAGTGGCAAGCAACTTTAACCCTCTGCACCACGTGCCAGCCCTAAGTTAATTTCTTACTCTCAAACTTTGGGAAAAGTGAAGTTTTACTATTTTATTTTACATGTAAGCTAGAAATATGTTTCTCATAGTTTTCTTCCTGAAGAGTGCTTGATCACAAGGGGAATTCACATGCTAAGTGAATTTGTATTCACTTAGAAGGACTAAGTGAAGAAGCCACAGTTAACATTCGGTGTTGGTGTATGGCTAAGTCATATTGTAGCTGTTGAATGTTGTTGGTGAGCTGTTGGCTCATCTTTCCACAGGACTATAGGATTCTCAAGGGAGTTCTTACACCTTCTGGTAAATGGTCCATTTTACCCTTTCAAAAACCTAGGTAATACCTATGTGCACCTCTGAATTAAGAGGCAAGGTCTTCTCTTCATTGACATTGATGACAGTTCTCTGACAGACCTGGATTCCAGATGATCCTTGTGGATTCCGTTTGTCCTGTGAGATCCAGTTTACTCACACTTAACATCACTGTGCATTCAGTATTTTGCCAAAGCTTCTCAATCTGCTTTATTTACTTAGTCACTGCTGTCTCACGGCTAGGAGAGAGCCCACATGTATAGTAGACTTTTTATTGTCCCTGTTTGGTGACTTCAGTTACTTTTTATCTGATTTGTCATTAACTCCTTTAGCATTCTTTCTCTACCCCTGGCCCCCCAGTCCTCCTCAATATTCAGAATAATAAGAAACCCATTATTCTGTATTTTTCTTGGTAGCTCTGCTTCTCTGAGGAAATCTGATCAGGCTTATTATATAGGAATGATCTTTGAAATCATTAAATAAAAAAAACTGTTTTGTTTATGTTCTGGTTTAATTTCTTCTGTTTCTGTGATATAACCCTGCTCCCCCCCCCAAAAAAAAAATCAGGTGAGGAAATGGTTTATAATTATATGTCACAACTCGTCACTGATGGAAGTCAAGGCAGGGAAGTGACAACAGGCCTGCGTTCTGTTCCACACAGTTTTGCCTTTGACCTAAGAAGTCTCTTTATAGACAAAGAAGCATAGTAGGAATAGTGGAGTGTGCTGTTTGCTTGCGGGCTGGCAGGCAGGTTTATGTTAGTGTTCTTACACATCTCAGGATAAATTGACAATAGATGGTGCTGGCCACCACAGCCTAGGACATCTGACATCAATTTATCAGACAATTCACCACAGACAGGTTTACAGTTCAAAATATTCTACATAATTCCTCAATGGAGGAAGTTGTAGTAAGTTGATATTTAAGAATAATCAACACAATAGTTATTTAAGAGTGAATAAGTTGCAGCACATGCATTTTTGGTGGAATGAGGGTTTTGCTGCTACTTTCCATTTCATCTTGTGCAAGTTACCAAATCCTACAGTTGCCTCAAGTTCCTAAGAATCCCAGAAGTGAAATGAGGATTGTAGTAGTTACAGTGAGAACGTGATTGACAGACCTTTTGGGTTATATTTTCTGTTGGCTATCTGGATTTGTTTTATTGTTATTGCCATTGTCGTGTATTCAGAGGATAACGATGTGTGTATAATAGCTATTCCTGCTTTTCTTTTTACAAAAAGTTTATTTTTTATTACATTTACTTATATATAGCATTTAATTTTTTTTTTTTACAATATATGTTGATCATGGCCTTCCCCCAATTTCTCCCAGAACCTCTCTACCTCCCTTTCAGCCAAAATTTATTTTCTCTCCTTCTCTCAACAACAGCAAAACAACCCAAAGCCACAAAACAAAAAACCAGAACAAACAAACAAATAAACCAACAACACAAGATGAAACAAAAAGTCTACCAAAAAGAAAACAAAACATAAAGTTTGTTTTATGAAAACTAAGAATTCTTGAGCATGGATCTGCCTTGGAGTGTAGTTGATGCTCCATTGGAGAAAACTGATTTCTCTTTGCTATCAGGTATCAGTTAATAATTTGTTAGTCAGGGGTGGGA
Organism: Acomys russatus; assembly: GCF_903995435.1. Classification (NCBI taxonomy): domain Eukaryota; kingdom Metazoa; phylum Chordata; class Mammalia; order Rodentia; family Muridae; genus Acomys; species Acomys russatus. The sequence continues at coordinate 76,367,527 of NC_067137.1, read as the reverse complement.
CCCTATGTCCACTTACCCCTCTCAGTGCTGAGATGCCATATGACTTTAACTCAGGTAGCTCTTGTGCATTCTTCCATAGTCTCTGTGAGTTCATATGTGCACCCATCCTGTTGTGTATCAAAGACACTGTTCCTTTTGAGTCACCTATCCCATCTGGCTCTTGCAGTCTTTCTGTCTCCTCTTCTGTATAGAACCCTGAGCCTTGAGGAGAAGAGTTTGATGAAGAAATCCTACTTCGGATCCACTGTTCCAAAGGTTCTCACTCTCTACGCATTGTCCAACTGTGGTTCTCTGCCAATTTCCATCTACTGCAAGAAACAACTTTTCTGATGAGGGTTGAACTGAAGTACTGAACTGTAGGAATAACAATATTGCCACTTGGAGTTATATTATTGCTATGTGCCTTTAGCATACTAATAGTATTAGGTTTTTCCATAGGCCAATGACCGTTCTAGTCACAAGTTCTTGGCCACTTTAGCAGAGTCAGATATGAGCTCCATCTCATGGAGAGGATAGTAAATTTAACCAGAAAGCTGTTGGTTATTCCCATAACATTTGTGCCATTATTGCATCCAGTATATTTTATAGGCAACTCACCGTTATAGCTTTTGTAGCTGAATGAGTACCTTTCTCTTCCAGTAGTGTACAGAGTACCTGCCAGTACCATGAAACTGTGAATGCTAGTCAATAAGGATGAAATTCCCAGTTAGTCACCAGCTGTTTTCTCAGTGTTAGATGGCACAAGCAAGTGTTCATTTGGTCAAAAGTACCTTTCCATCAGAATATAGTAAGTAACCAATAATTTTAGCAGTATAGCCTGTATAGCTGGGGAGGTTTCATGGACCCTTTCGGACAATGATTCACCCATCCTTGGAGGTTTTACCTGTGATAAACATAGTGACATAAAATATCTAGATGGATCATTACCACCTCTATTACTTGATAACCATTTACACACACACACACACACACACACACACACACACACACACACACACACACACACACACACATATATAAGGAAACTTCCATAGTAGTGAGTTTTCATATGATTTTTCAAATACCCTTTAGTGTGAATTGTTCCTCCCCATATTTTCTCCCTTAACCTTCTCTCCTTTCCCATGTCCCTCCTTATTAAGTCTTCTACTTTCCCCTAAATTTGTCCATTAAACTATATCCTAATTCCTCTCTCTCGATAGATTGTCTCCTCTATGCTGGTCATTAAGTACCTAATCTCTGTGGTGATGCTGATTGTAGCACATAAATGAAAAGTTTAAAATATAGCATCCACATATAAGATAAAACAAAGTATTTTTCTTTATTCTGTCTGGGTTGCCTTCCTTATTGGGGATATATTTCTAGTTCTATCCATTTAGTTGCAAATTTCACATTTTCAATTTTCTTAACAGCTGAGTGATAATCCATTGTATAAATGTACTACATTTTCATTATCCATTCATCAGTTTATGTACATATAGACTGTTTCCAATTTCTGGCTATTACGAATAGCGCAGCAATGGACATGGATGAGTGAGTATCTCTGCAATAGGATATAAAGTACTTTGAGGTATATGCCATGAATAGTATTAGCTGTGTTTTATTATTATCATTATAATGGCTATAAACAGAAATCTAAATTTCATTTCTACTTTTGAGAATCTCAACTTCTCTTATGTTGCTTTTGAAATTCATGTTTAAGATAGCTGTTGAACTTACTCCTCTCTCAGTAAACAGTTCAGAACCGTTTGAAAGAGTGTGTAAAGGTTGAATAGCTGTTGTGCTCACTATTCTTTCGCAGACTATGAATTTCTAGGGATGGCACTTTTTTGTGTTTGAAAGAACAGCTTAAGACATTTTGCCACATTTAAATGTTTAACTACCTTCAATGTGTATTTAAAGTATTGGTACCTACATTTTAGTCATATAAGTGATGTGATTCTTTTCTGGTAGAGGGGACTGAATGAAAAGCCTCATACATGCTAGGCTAATATTATTCATACCACTTAGCTACTATATCTCCCAAATCAAAAGCTGATTATTTTTGTATAAGTTTAAAACATGTTCAATAATTTGTTATTTGCATGTATACTTGCATGTGTCAATTTTTAATGAACTGTGAAAAGTTATTAATAGGTTAAATAACAATAACAATAATTATTATTGTTACTATTACTATTATTATTATTATTATTATTATTATTATTATTATTATTATTATTATTATTATTTGGTTTCTTGAGACAGGGTTTCTATCTTGGCCTTGGCTGTCCTGAACACGCTTTGTAGACCAGGCTGGCCTTGAACTCACAGAAAGCCCGCTTCCTCTGCTCCCCCGAGTGTTGGGATTATAGGCTTGACTACCTTGCCTGGCTTATATGAAATATTTTAAATTCATCATAAGTGTGTTTTAAGACACATGTTATATGTAAGAGTTAGCTGAGATAATTAACCCTTTATAATCAAATTTTTGAAATCTTAAAAGAAAATATTTATCTTAGATTTTGTCTTTCACTTTGGAACACAGTAAATTCATGTATAATTGCACTTGGTTTTTATGCTAGATTCTCATATATAAACAAATCTATTAGTTTTTGTCTTTATTGACCTCTCTAATATATGACACACATGCACATACCCATAAATGTACACATTTTCACACCTATACTTGAGACTGAAGACCTGCTCTCATTACATTTTTATTTCCCTTCTACGTGTTTGGATTTCTATATTTAATAGAGAACCAGCTGTTTGGTTTTGAAATAAATGGAGTAAATTATATTATAATTATGCTTAATACAGATTTGTATGCCTACTGAGGCCTTCAATGGCAGAAGTAGATAGAGAATGCCTAGATCCTTGAAAAAGCAGAGTTTATGATGCTAACTTTTTAGTGAAATCAAGGCAAAAAAATGCAAGAATCGTAAACAAAGAGAAGTCAAGAGCTTGTAGTGGGAATTAAAAAATATGATGCTACTGCAAGAAGCCACAAAGATACCTAGAAGATCGCATATTGGGCGTCTTTGGCAAGTGGTGCTTTCACAGAAAGTGAGTAACTCTGCGTGTTGGAACATTTTCCAGGAGAAAGAGACAACGTTTATTTATTTGCCTCCTGTCACTTCCTTTTTAATGACTAGCTTTCATTAATAATTAACTTCCAAGGCATAGCATCTGATGGTATAGCCCTTTCTGATAACCCAAAATATATATCACTACATCCAAGATGCAGTGGATAGTTACTAACCAACAGAGAGGAAAGACGTTCCTTCTAATCCATCATCCATCATCTATATTTTATTTTTAAATTAATGGACTGAAATCAACATTTACCTTTATATTTACTCTATGACTTAATAGATACATTCTTTAATTAAGGCAGTTCGTTTCCATCCAAAGTTAAGATTTGATCAATAATGACTGTATGAAGTCATGCAAACAAGATGCATTGTAGCCTTCTTTGGCCTGCCTTTATCTCATGAACATACCACAGTAAATACCACCATGTCAAATCCACATGAACGATACTCACTGAGACGTATCTGCCTCAAATTTGTGGTGATTGCTTGTGTGAGTTGTCTCGACTTGGTTTAAATACCAGCTTACAAAAGGATTTTTTATTCCCTTTGAGTAATATACCTAGAGCACAAGACCCTGGTCCTGTCACACTGTTTTGTTACAATATGACTTTATCTTAACCTTGATTATTCAAAACTGTACTGCCCTTTTTGAAAATCTCTGTTACGGATATGCCACTGGCTGTACTTACTTTTCAAGTGCTTATAGTCGCCTTGCTTATGTATATAACAAACTGTTTTTCTCATTACTTATGATTCTATACTTATTAAGTACTCAGAAGTGTCAATAATGTTTAGTTTGCTTTCTGACAACTGCACACCAATTTGTATCTCTTGTGTCTATAGCTGTCTTTGAAATTTTCTATGGGGTTCTTGAGAAGCACCAGAGTAATTGTGCTTCCATGTCACATAAGGAAAGGAGATGAGAATGCATGAACTTATTTGATAAGTTACTTTTGATGAGTTACCTGAAAAATATCCCTAATTACAAGATTCAATTAGTTCTGCATCAGTTAAATTTTTACGTAACATTTACTAACACAAACACTTAAGTAATCACATGATACATGATGAGCTTTACTGATTTGCTTGTGTCCCCCACTGTCCACAGCATGCTTCCATCCATCTCGGCCATGTCGCTGGTTAGTTGACAATTCTATGACGTTATTGTTTGTAATTTTTGATATTTTCTAAAATGCTCACTAGATTCCCTTGACATAAGAACTTAGAGATTTCAAAACTTCTGCTGTGAAGATTGCATCACTTACTGTGTGGGCTGATATCTTCCAACAATGGCATGTTAAAATTTTAATCTTCAAGACCTCATAATATCATTATATTTGGAGAGAAGGTCTTTAAAGAAGTAATTTAATAAGAGTGTGTTATTAGGTGGATCCTTGTCTATAGGACTGTTGTCTTCAATAAAAGAGAAAGTTGGACAGAGACAGATGCAGGAGGAACCCGAGTTTGTGCATAGAGGATGATCATCTCCAAGCCAAGGCGAAGTACCTAAACATATACTTTCCTAATGGTCCTCAGAAGAAATCAGATTATATTCTCTTGATCTCAGACTTCTAGTCAGTAGGAGTTGGACACAAACATAGTTCTATTGTCCAAGTCACCACATCTGTGCTTTGCTAGATAACCTTAGAAAACTAAGATACTTCCTTATGGGTGTGTACTATTACATAGACACATAGGGCTCCCATTTACTAGAAAGCACTGCTGTATTTCTGGAATACTTTAAATATATGGCTGGCATAGTGTAATATATTATACTTACACTATTCGGTAGCTGAAGGTTTTTCGTTGTAAAGTTTATGGTCATTTATTTCTAATAATCTTAATTATATTTATAGATATCTCATACTTTGGTATGTCATATCTGTGTTTAATGCTTTATATTTGATGACTATGCTGCTTTATGGTGATGGCCCCTGAGAGATCTTGCAATCAGCTGCTGAGTGCTGGGTCTGCAGAAAATGAGTCCCATGAGTCTCATGAAAAAGAGCTGATTACAGAGTTTTGATAACATTGTTAAAAAATGTCATCGCTGTTCAGACCAAACTAGTAGTGAGTGAAGATTTTCCAGACATTACGTAGGGGCCTGGAGAATATTACCAAGAAAAATCAACATTCTCTCTTTTCTGTCTTGTAGTATCCTGAATAAAATCATCTCATTCTTGTCTTTTATAATACACTCACAGCCACGCCCATGCACATGCGTGCACGCGCGCACGCAAACACACACACACACACACACACACAGACAGAGAGAGACAGAGAGAGGTTGACAAAAATATATCAATATGAACTGACAGCTTTCCATAGTTATTTATAAAATTAGATAATTCTAATGTCTGACTCTTATACTTGTACAAATATTCAATCATAATGAAGAAATGAAAAATAGATTATAATAGATTCAAAGAAGAAACACATTAATACATCAGGAACATTAAAATGAATGCATAAATGGGAACTAAATTGACTGCATTCACAGTGGAAGGGGGAAGCGTTGAGTGGTAGCTTGGCAAGGTAATTTGTACATCTAATGGAAAAACTCTTTATTTTTTCTATAAGTCATATGCAATTTACAAGTCTGTATAATAGCTCCCAGAAAAGCAAGTTGCATATAAAGCAGAAGGTTGTGCTGGGTACAATGGATGATTTTTCATGGTAATGATAATTTTTTCTCAATTTCTTAGTCATCTTCACTTAGGTGATCAATAATGTCATATTAGTGTGATTGTGATTGCACATGTAAGACGAACATTGTATTGTTATAATTTTCTCAGTTTGTTCTTTCCTTTAACACAGTTGGAATGCTCACATAGTCTTTTACTGTTGCATCTTTATGTTCCACTCCGTGTGCAGCTTGTACAGCCCGACATTATTTTCCTTTCGTATGCACCTATTCACTGTGGATGTTCTTTGTCCAAGTGAAGACTTTGTAGTGCTTCAGAAGCACTGGGCCTGGGAAGCGAAGGGAATCCTTCTTTATCCGACAATTGATGCATTTTAAGAGCATATTAATGGTTGCTCTGAGCTGTGTAACCATGAGCTTTTGAGATTGTGTTTTCTAAGCTGTGGTAGACCTGGTCCTGCTACAGTCACAGCAACTAGTTCAAGATTGCAATTGCTTGTCATTATTTCAAAGCTCCTTTTATAGCTGAAGACATTTTAATTTAGTTTTGGGGAAAGGCTTTGATTTTGACAATTATATTCCATTTCTGAATTTTTATTTAGGTCAGCATTAAGTAAAAACACATTTTCCTAATTTGTTTTGCAAATTTAAGGCAGGGCACAGGTAAAGAACTGACTGGTCTGCATGCAGGGTTTGACCTCCTGATCAGACTCCATCTAACACTCCTGTGCCTGAGTGTGTTGCTTTGCTTTTAGCTGATTTTGTTTCTCTACTTGCCATATTAGCAACTCAATATCTATTCTTTGTTTCCCCTTTCTGCAGGGGCACCTGTATCCTTTTGAATAAAGTTCATGATTTTTTTTTTCATTTTCATCAGTTATTACAAGCCTAAGTACTTGAAGTCCTAATTTCTTCTTATATAAAATTAAAGATAGAGCTTAAATTAAATAATAGCTGTAAAGTCCTTAACATGCTGATCATAAAACACCTGTTATAATTCCATACTGACCCTATAGCTTCACTCTTGGGTTCTTCGAGATCACTGAATATAAAATTAGAGAGCTAATACTACTGGGAAGATAATAAATGTGAAAATTCTACCTAATATTTATTAGGAATTCATTACAATATTGTATCTTATCTGTGGGCTATACACTCTGTAAATGTCAGTGGATTCCCAAAACAGGAAATGGTGATGATTCATACATATATAATACATATATGTTTTTCTACATTTATATATTTAGGATATATATGTATATATTTCTCAATGTATATATCAATATAATATATATTTACATTGATATATGTATTTCCTTTATACATATATCTATATAAATGTTAGCTTAAAATGTAATCACAATAATTAGTCATAAATCAGAACAATTATAATTACATAGTTAGTAAAAGTTATATGAATGTATTCATTCTCATATTACCTAACCAAATTTCTTAGCAATATTGTCCTACAATATTTTCTTTCTCTCTTAAGCTAGGAGTCCTCATCTTTTACCTAAAGGAAGCACTTTATAGATTTTTTTTGGCACATCCAAAAGGCTAGCATCATAATTAAATAAGTATTACTTGAGCACAGCCCTGTGATAGTGTACCAGGATATCGGATAATCAAGATGAAGTGACACTTGAGTGGGTGCTGTGCACACCATGAACTCCAGGGGCAAAAATGAAATAATTCATGCTCCAGCAGAAATAGGACACAAAGTTAAGAACTAAGAAACTTGAATTGCTAATATCTGGAATTTGATATTTAGTATTTTCTATGCACTGATGACTTCAGACACCTGAAATTGGAAGGTGAAGATACCAATGAAGATGACTGCAGTGTCTAAAATGTACCACATCTGTTACACAATTTGTTTTTTTAAATGAGGTCTGTAGTAGTGGAGCACATTACCATAATCATTGTCAGCATTTCTCTGTTACCTTGCTCTGTTCATATTTTGTTAACAGAATATTTGTTCCTCGTTTTATTCAACAATGGGCATGGCATTCTCAAGAAGAGAAATGAAGGTTCAGTTCTCAGAATAATTCCCTTAAAAAATGGCCTTTAAACTAAGACAGAAGGGACAGATCAACCACCGGAAGATTTGTGAAAAGAATGAAGTTCCCCAAGATACATTATGTTTTCTGTTGCTATTGTGAAGAGTGTTGTTTGTCTAATTTCTTTCTCATCTTGTTTGCCTTTTGTATAAAGATGAGCTACTAATTTTTATTTAAATTGTGTTTGTATCCAGCCACTTTGCTGAAGGTGTTTATCAGTTCCTTGGTAGAATTCTTGGGGTCACTTATATATACTATCATATCATATGTCAATGGAATAATTTGACTTCTTTTACAATTTCTATCCCTTTGATCTCCATTTGTTGTCTTCTTGCTCTAGCTAGGACTTCAAGGGTTATAGTGAAGAGATATGGAGAGAGTGGACAGTCTTGTTGTGTCCCTGATTTAAGTGGAATTGTAGGTTTCTAGGAACCTCTGGATCCTTCTATTTCCCCATTATCCCATGCTTCACTTGCCTAAAGTCCCAATAGGATGTCCTCCCCTCTGTCCCACTTTCCTGGTAAGTGAAGGCTTTCATGGGACACGCCCCTTGGGCTAGTGTCCAGATATAAGTGAGTATATACCATTTGACTCTTTCTGCTTCTGGGTTAACTCACTCATTATGATCATTTCTAGTTCAATCCATTTGTCCAAAACTTTTGGGAATTTCTTGTTTTTAATAGCTGAGTAGTATTCCATAGCATAAATGTACCACAGATTCTTTCTCCATTCTTCTACTGAGGGACACTTAGGCTGTTTCCATGTTGTGGCTATTATGGATAAGGCCGCTATGAACATGGTAGAGCATATGTCTCTCTTGTGTGCTGGAGCTTCTTCTGGGTACCAAACCCACATTGGAACAGAGCACAGGGGATAGAATTGGAAACTTAATCCAAATTTTCTTGCCACAATCTAAAGCCTGCTTTGGTTTTTGACAGCATAGCACATGTGGCTAGTTATCTCTAAGAATTAGCCATTTGTGAGAATGCAAAACAAAATATAGAAGTTCAAATATAGTCTTAATAATAAATGAGAGACTACATTTTGAAAATCACTATTCTTGAGTTTCTCTCACCCACATCTAAATGAAGGATATTTCAAAATGGACCTAATCAATACATAATGACCTCTATCCCATATGAAGATAAAAATGCATTTGCTTTCACTCCATGTTGCATTCCTTATTACTTTTTCTATTTTAAAAAGATTTATTTTATGTAATTAAAAATCTGCTTTTATACACGTGGGTGTTTTGTTTACACACTTGTCTATGCACTGGTATTCTTGGTGCCAGTGGAGGCCAGAAGAAGATGTTGGATCTTTTTGGATTGGAGCTAAAGATGACTGTTAGCTGTCATGTGTGTGCTGGGAAGCAATCCTGGATCCTTTGGAAGAGCAGCCAGTCCTCTTAACCATTGTGCCATCTCTCCAGCCTCGTGACTTGTCTCATGTTACGTTATGTGTTTGTGTATGGGTATGTGCATATCAATGTAGGTGCCTTTGGAGATCACAGGTGTCATCTTCTTTGGAGATGGAGTTACAGGCAGTTGTGAACTCTGCAACATGGATGCTGGAAACTGAATTCTGATTCTGGGCAAGATCAATACACAAGCTTTTCCCATCAGACATATCTCTAAGCCATATTTGAGAACTCTTAACCTAAAGGTTTAACAGTTTTGTGATAGTATTATTTTATTGAACACAAAGATGTCTCTGTGTCTGTGTGTGTGTGTGTGTATATGTGTGTATGTATTACAAAACTTGTTTTATGACATTTGCTCTAAAGTAGTACCAGAAAGTTTGCATCCATGGTTACTCCCTTTGCTAATACCTGAAGAACAACCTCTGGAAGTTTTTGAAAACAGTATTATATTTAAGGAAAGATATTTTCACAGCCTGAAATAAGTTTTCCCTTTAAACTTTTTGTTTTAAGGACTTACTTTTGTTTTTAAACTATGTGTCTGAGCACACACATACATCTGTTTATGGGCAGTTGTAAGTTACTGTTGTGCCCACACAGGCCAGAAGGAAACATATACTGTCAAACTGGAGTTAACAGGAGGCTGTGGGCTGCCTGACATAATTGTAGAGGGTTAGATTTGGACCCTCTCTATTCCCAGGCAAGAGCATTGTGAGTCTTTAAAAAGACATTTTTTGAAGACATACTTGAATCTCTATTGTCTATTGTAGCTAAATATTTTACAAGTGATTATTTGATTTTTATTAAAAATGTATTTACAAAATATATATTAAAACATAATATAATTAAAATATAATTTCACCACTCCCTCTCTTTTCCCTCCCTCAAAACTTTTCCATCTGTTGATCACATTTACCACTTTGTAATGTAAAATATGCTGTTAAAATATTATGTAGAAACAAGGAAGTAAAACCTAGGAGAGCTAAGGAAGTAAGTAGTTGCAAAACTTCCATTAGAAAAAAGTGTGTTAAGGATGAAAACACTCTAGGAAGCCATCCTTGAAACTCTCTGATTGGAGGCCATGAAAGCAATGCCTTAGGATGGTGAAAAGATTACGCAGTCCAAAATGAACATATGGGCAAGTAAGGTTTTGGTTCTACCAAAAAATCTGATTCAGGGTTATTCCACAATGACTGAACGAGAAATAGAAAGCAGACAAGAGAATTTGCCTGGAAATAGCTAACACGGAAGGAGCAAAACTGCTAGTTAAGCGGAGAAGGCAGAACCATTGTCCCTGTTCACAGTAATGGCTCAGCAGCTTCCCAGCTCACTAAAACTCTGTAATCACACATTTTCCTTTGCTACTCTCTTTCACCCTCATGGCCAATTTATCCACAGCAGCATATTTACAGGCCTGTTTACAGAATTGAAATTCTTCACCAGTACCGAAGCTACATTGCCTCGGAGCACTATAGCATTAATTGAACCAGCATGAAAGAACTGATGAATGGCTTTGCTCACAAGGAAAGTGGTGCAGGGCAGAATTTCAATGGACGGTTTTAGCCAATACTCAGCGGCTGGGATACAAAATTGCCTGCTGTTGCAGTGTTATCTTTTCTTTCCAAGCTTACATGTGCCTGATTATTATTTTCTCTGACACATCCCTTTGGCTTTTTTTTTTTTTTTTTTTTTTCCATTTTATTTACTGTCACCCGTAGCTCAAGGCCATGTAGCAGGCAGGGACAATTCAGACATAGGTGCAAACTTCAGGCACATGACTTTACTATGCCTCATTAAAACATTCCAAAGGAAGGGTACGTTTGGATCATTGCTGCTCATGTTGTTATTGAGAAAGGGCATTGGAAATCAACTCTAACTAAATTAGATATTTACACAGCGTGTCCCTGAAATATACATGTGTGCCTACTGCTTTTAAGTATTGGTAACATTCTTTTATCCCCATTTCATTCAGTTTTTGTTTATTATAAGTTCCCTCTTCTTGCCCACAGGTGGCTTCTCAAATCCAGAACCTACTATTGTCTTCGCTGTACTCTTCCTCAGGCATTCTGTGATCAGAGTCCCATTTAGAATCCTTATGGCAGCGCTTTGTTTTGCTGTGCTGACTACCTTTACTCCAAGTCTCATAAGACAAATATTTGTACAGAGTATTTCCTGAAGTCTACAATTCTCTAAGCATTTATTTCTGGCATTAGGGTTTCGAAGCTTGATCATCATTCTCTTTTTTGTTGTATGTTTTTACTCTTTCTTCTATTTGAAGGGAATTCTTTCTTGTTTTATTATGTAATAAAAATTAAGCAGGAATCCCTCTTATTTTCTCTTTTTGCGCTTTTCATCCTTGAATAAATTCAAGCTGTAGTTGGCAAAGGTCTGCCCAGTTTAAGATGTTGAAGAGTAAACTGTCACCATGAAAATTAGAAGTTTCAGTATTTTAGGTTAATTAGACAAAATTGTATTGAATTGTATCATGTACATTGATAATATGAGAAAAGGGTTCTTGAAAATTCTTCCTGAAATAGGAATGTTTGCCAACTTATATATTACTTTTAAATATTATTTTTCTTTCTTCTTCTAAACCAAACATGTTTAATTCATTTCCTTTTCAAATCACATTTACATTTTGTTTGGATTCATTTTTACATCATATTTTGTTACCTTGAAGCATTTATGATTATACACTACAACACAATAAAACAACATTGAAATAGTTATAGGTGGTATCTGTGGAATCAAGCACCTGCTGATGGGCTGGGAATGGACAGAGAGCTTGTAGACTGTTTGCAAATACAACAAATGAATTTAAATACAGTAGAAAAAGTAAATTTTTAAATCTAAAGTATTATTGTGATATTGTTGAGAAAGCTGCTTATCTTATACAGTGACTCTTTGTTTCAGAATGTTGAAGAGGATTTTACACTTTCTGATATTTTTAACAGTATCTCTAGGAAAGACCTAAAGTGCTTCAGACTATGGTAATAGCTTCCAAGCAGTTTGAATAACAGATCTTTTCATGTGAATATCTTAAAATAAAGTAGAAAAAATTTCTGGTAGCTTTCTCCGGTCTTTGAAATCACATTTCTTACGTCTTAGCAAACACCACTCACTTTCCCAGGTTCAAGGTGGGAAAAAGGAAATAGAGGCATGATGTACCAGTCTGGCCTTACACTCTTGTTTCTTTGCCATTTTATTTATTTTTTAATTAGTCCAATTTACATCCCAGTTCTAGCTCCCTCATCACATCCTGATCCCACCCTCCCTCCTTTATACCCTTTCCCTCCTTCTCCTAATATCTGACCTGAGCCTATAAAGTCTTATCTGGACTGCCTCTTTGCCATTGTAAATGCCCATCCCTCTACACACAACCCCTGGCTATCCTATGGCACCATGTGCATATGCAAAGACAGCATATTATTCGCTTTAAGTTAGAGATAACAGGGTTACATTGGCCGTTTACTCTTCAAATGTAGATGGAATTTTCATTTTTTTTATTAATTTATTCTTGTTACATCTCAATGTTTATCCCATCCCTTGTATCCTCCCATTCCTCCCCGCCCCCCATTTTCCCATATTCCCTCCCCTATGACTGTTCCTGAGGGGGATTACCTCCCCCAGTATATTCTCATAGGGTTTCAAGTCTCTTCTTGGCTACCAGCTGTCCTTCCTCTGAGTGCCACCAGGTCTCCGCCTCTAGGGAACATGGTCAAATGTGAGGCACCAGAGTATGTGAGAAAGTCGTATCACACTCTCCACTCAACTGTGGAGAATATTTTGACCATTGGCTAGATCTGGGAAGGGATTTAAAGTTTACCTCCTGTATTGTCCTTGGCTGGTGCCTTAGTTTGAGCGGGACCCCTGGGCCCAAATCTGCCTATCATATTGTTCTACTTGTAGATTTCTAGGACCCTCTGTATCCTTTTATTTTGCTATTCTCCCATGCGTCTCTCATTTAGAGTCCCAATAGGATGCCCTCCCCTCTGTCCCAGTTTCCTGGTAAGTGAAGGCTTTCGTGGGACATGTCCCTTGGGCTAGTATGCAGATATAAGTGAGTATATACCATTTGATTCTTTCTGCTTCTGGGTTAACTCACTCATTATGATCATTTCTAGCTCAATCCATTTATCCACAAATTTCGGGAATTCCTTGTTTTTAATAGCTGAGTAGTATTCTATAGTGTATATGTACCACAGTTTCTTTATCCACTCTTCTACATCTGACAAAGGTCTAATATCCAAAATATATAAAGAACTCAAGAAATTAAACACCACCAAACCGAATAACCCAATTGAGAAATGGGGCTTGGAACTAAACAGAGAATTCTCAACAGAGGAGTATCAAATGCCTGAGAAAACACTTAAAGAAATGCTCAACCTCCTTAGTCATCAGGGAAATGCAAATCAAAACAACTCTGAGATTCCATCTTACACCCATCAGAATGGCTAAGATCAAAAACTCAAGCGACCACCACATGCTGGCGAGGATGTGGGGAGAGAGGAACACTTTTTCATTGCTGGTGGGAATGCAAACTAGTACAGCCACTTTGGAAATCTATCTGGTGCTATCTCAGAAAACTGGGAATAGGGCTTCCTCAAGACCCAGCTATTCCACTCCTTGGAATATACCCAGAAGATGCGCCAGCACACAACAAGAAACTTTGCTTAACCATGTTCATAGCAGCCTTATTCATAATAGCCAGAACATGGAATTTTCATTTTTATTACTTGAGGGTGGCTGTTATCAAGTTTGCTTTTCTGTGGAAACTCATTTTGTGGTGGTATCCTCTATAGGCTCTGGAAAGCTGTCCCCCACCACAGGAGACAAATACAGAGTTCCCCACAGTGAGCAGTGCTGGGGGTAATGAACCTTACCTGGTTATGGCTAAAAGTTAAAGCTTCTGTTTGTGTAAACACAAATTCTATTGTGTTTGCACAGAAAGACCCTTAATCATTTAATTCAAGCATGTGTGATTTCAAACTATTCTTGTTTATAAATAGGACTGGTTTTAACACAAACCATGACCTAGTATGCTAAATTCTTAGGATCATTCTTCACTTAAAAAGTCAGCATACTTTATAGCAGTTGTTGGAAAGATAAATCAATGAGTCTTAAGTATTAATTTGTGTAAATGGACTGGGGATGAAATTTTCAGAGAAAATGTGCAGCGTTACTATTTTGTTATAGCTTTCATATGCAAGAAAGTCTTACCAACCCTACAATCAAAGCTACAAGTCCAAAGAGAAAATTAAAAAGATTAGATACTTTACTAGCCATGAGGTGCTTACAAATCATTTAAAAATATAAATCGTAAAAGGCAATTAAGAGTGTTTACAATTTCTTAATGCTATCTTAAAAATCATCAATCTTTAATAGGTTTATATAAATTTATATTCTATTTTGAAATGGAAAGAAAAAACAAACCTAGAAATAAATCTCCAAGTAAACATGTGAAAGTTTTGCTCATATCCTGTTATGCACAGCTATTTATTTCTTCAACACCAATATTGATAAAGGTATTTAAATTGTGAAAAATGTATTTCTGCTACAAAATATTCAGGTGAATATAAATATATTTTTAATAATTATTAATGCAAGTTTTCAAGTATTATGAGCAGAATGCAGCAACACTATATGAAACAAACAGAATCACAGACAAGAGTAAAATAAGATTAAGATGATAATTACTGCATTAAATGTGAATAATTTAAATATTTTAAAGTTATATTTATCAAATGATTGCATCAAGGCAATATTGGCTCCATGTTTTTTCACTCTGGGAGAATGATCTGAATAGTATTTTAATGTAATCTATATATATCTTATATATGTTTTATGTAAAAAAGTAAAACAGAAAAAATTAATTAAAAGAAAACAGATTTCATTTTCTTTTTTACATTTGCTTTTATATCTATTATTTATCCATTCATTACTTTGTTTATTTATGAGTGTGTTGGTGCACATGACAGTTTGTGTGTGTGGTGGGCAGAGGACAACTTGTAGGAGAAAACTTAAACAAAAACAACAACATAGCTTTTTTTCTTCAACTGTGTGAGTTCTAGGATTGGACTTGGCTCATCAAGCTTGGCCACAGCCTTTACTAACTGAACCATCTATCCAGCCCTGGACTTTATTTTCTTGCCAGAATTTTTATGTATTTTAAACTTTAAGAAGTCTATTTAAGAAGCAAAAATGTATGGAGGATTATAAATATGAGATACAAGACCATTTCCTCTTAAAGAGAAAAATTGAAAAACTTTTGAGTATTTCCTAACCAAACTGCATACCAAAAGTGATATCAAAATAAAATACATAATTAACTCCTATGTATCTGTTTTTCTGGATAAGAATTTTAATAATTTTTAAGTTATAGTTTCTCACATCTTTGCCTTGAGTCTTGCATACAAATGCTTGCTAATGATTAAGCAACATGCTACTGTTTGTAAAATATGTATCAAGATCCAGTCTAGAAAGTAAAATAAGTAAATAAGTAAGTAAGTACAATAAATAAATAAATAAATAAATAGCAATGATTGGAATAGTACCAGTCTCAACAGGTACATGTATTGATTAGCAAAGAGCTAGTAAGCAATGTGCCAAGTCACTCTTCAACCTGTGCCTTGCAATTGGCTGAAATTTAAAATCCGAAACAGTCTGTTTCAGAACGTTAGAGCCTGGGTCCACACAGGTGACACTTACTGGAAAGCAGCAGCCAGCTTCTATATGACATAGACGCTGAAGTTTAGATCAGGCACTGGCATGGGAACAAAGCTGCTTGAAGGACCCAAACAAGTCTCTCCCACCTCCTGTATTGTAGGGCTAAATGGATAAATGTTTGTAGGAATCTTGAGAGTTTGAACTGTGTTCTCAAGGTGCTTCCAGATGGTAGACACTGGTGAAAAATCTTTCTCTTTGTATAAGAGAAAATCCAGTGGTCAACCAACTTTCCTTTTTTCAATTTTAAAATGTATTTATTTATTCACTTTACATCCTGATTGCAGGCTCCGGTTCTCCCCTCCAAGTGCTCCTACCCACTTCACACTCCTCTTCCCATTTTCCCCTCTCCTCCTCAGAGAAGGGAAGACCTCCAATGGGTACCAACCTGCCATGCGACATTAGTCGCCGCAGAACTAGACACATCCTCCCTGTTAGGAGAATGGATCCAAAGGGAGGTATCAGAGAAGTCCCTGCCTCTAGTTGTTGGGGGATTCATATTACAACCAAGCTGCGCATCTGCTTATTATGTGCAGGGGCCTAGGACCAGTCTGTGGATGCTGTTTGGTGGTTCAGTCTTTGTGAGCCCCCTTGGGCCCAGGCCAGTTGATTCCATGGATTTCTTGTGGAGTTCTTTACCGCTCCAGATCCCTCAGTTGTCTACCCATGCTCTGTCTTGAACTTGTCAAACAACTCTCTGAGCTCTGTTTAATGTTTGCCTGTGGGTCTCTGCATGTGTTTCCATCAATTGCTGGGTAAAGCCTCTCAGAGGAGGTATGCTAGGCTCCTGTCTGTAAGCATAGCAGAGCAATATTAATAGTGTCAAGGATTGGTTCTTCCCCATTGGATGGGTTTCAATTAATGCCAGTCTTTGGTTGGCTACCTTCTCAATCTTTGATCTATCAGAAATGGAAAGGGGGGCATTACAACAGACACCAAGGAAATCCAAGGAATCCTTACATCTTACTTCAAAAGCTTATACTCCACAAAATTGGAAAATCTAAATAAAATAGATAGCTTTCTTGATATATTTCACTTACCAAAGTTAAATAAAGATTTAACAAGTTAAATAGTCACATCACCCCTAAAGAAATAGAAGCATTCATTAAAAGCTCTCAACAACAACACCAATAATAACAGCAACAACAACACCCAAGTCCAGTTGGTTTCAGCACAGAATTCTTCTAGAGTTTCAAAAAAGAGCTAATAGCAATATTCCTCAAATTATTCCACAAAATAAAAACAGAAGGAGCATTGTCAGACATATTCTATGAGGCCACACTCACCCTAATACCTAAACAACACAAAGAAACAACAGAGAGATTTCAGACTAA
Source organism: Acomys russatus (assembly GCF_903995435.1). Taxonomy (NCBI): domain Eukaryota; kingdom Metazoa; phylum Chordata; class Mammalia; order Rodentia; family Muridae; genus Acomys; species Acomys russatus. Next base: position 76,350,272 of record NC_067137.1, on the reverse strand, counting down.
TTTCCCTTATGAACATTGATGCAAAAATACTCAATAAAATGCACACACACCAAATCCAAGAACACATCAAAAATATCATAAATCAACTTTCTATACTCTTGTTTCTTTTCAGATTTTTTGGGGTTTTTTTCATGTTCTGTTGTTGTAGTTGTTTTAATTAAATTGGAGCATGCTGTGGAACTCAGCCCTATGTGTTGAGACTTAAGGAGCAAGCTTTCCTTTCACAGAACAAACAGGATGGTGTAGAATTTGAGAGGTTGTAAATAATTACTACAGTTAATGCAATTAATGTATCCATCAGATTCTTAGTTTACCTAAAAGTTTGCCTACATATGTGTGGATTTCATACCTACTCTCTTAGCATCCTTTCCTTACACAATAAAATATTGTTAGCTATAGATCTTCTGCAGAGTATTACATCTCTGTACTCAAACTACTTAAGAGAAAGTTCATAGTCTTTGGTCTAATTGTTTTGTTTTCTTCTCCTTTTCATATCTAGTAATTACATCTCTACTTTCTGAGCATATTTGTCTTTTAAAATTCCATACATAAACAAGATAAATAAATATTTTTCTTTTTCCCTATTTTTGATTAGGCATGCCAGTTTCATCTACTTTATTATAAATGCTAATATCTCCTTTTCAAGACAAAAATATTCATATATGCATATATAAATAAATAAAAAGATTGTATATATACACACATATGTGTTTGTTCGTTAAGTAATTTATAATCAACTTGTATTTCAACTCATCTATCAGTTAACACTTACCTTGGCTGTTATGAATAATATTGAAACAAACCAATGGATGTAGAGGTACAAATATCTCTATAAGAAGTAGAATTTATTTATTCTAGACATGTACATAGTAGTGGAATTGTTGAGTCATTCGGTAGTTTTATTACTTTTTGAGGGACCATTTTCCAAAATGACCTATCCGTATATTCACCATACTATCATCAGCACTTCTATTATTTTCTGAAGTCTGTGAACGTGAGTGAGGCATGTCAATGTAGTTTTTATTTGGATGTACATGATGTTTAGTGCTTTTGGCTGTGTTAAATTTCTTTGATATATGCCTTTTAAGTCTTTGATCCATCTAAACATTTGAATGATATAATCTTATTTATTTTGAATATTAATTTCCTACAAGACTGCTTCACACTGAAAATTAAAGGATGCACAGAAATCAACTCTAAATGCACAAAAGGCTTAATTGGAAGAGCTAACATCTTAGAGGTGCTAGAAGACAATGTTCCTTGACCTTGGTCTTGATATTTAGACAAGACACTAGGAATCAAACAAGAAAACAGCCAATGGCATGAACCCAAACTTAAAGCCTTCTTTGTAGCTAAGGGGGAAAAAAATGAAAGTGAAAAGTAACATTTGATTGTGAGAAATGATCTGTCATCTATATTTAAACTTAAATGAAGAGGAGAAGGAGTCTGCAAAGGTCCCTAGAATGGTGCATATTTGTTCCATGATCATGGTAGAAAGGTGTTTAGAAAGAGCTGATGCTTTGCTCCAGCTGGGAAATCCAGGGAGGAGAGGGCTCTACTCTGATCATTCTAGTCCTGAAAATCCCGTACTTAAACTGCTGTCCTCCAGACCTATTTTTCTCTTAAAATAAGCAGATACAGCAATTTGTTGTGTGAAGGATTTGGTTCAGGAGAGGTGGAATTTGATCAGTGTATACTGTGTGCCTGCATGTAATATAACACTGAGTCACACTTCTATGTGGAACCACTACACAATAATCCTAAGCAGGAAATAGATGAAGAGGTCAAGTGCCTCCCTCAAAAGATTTTAAAAAACAAAGCTGTTGAAATATGTGTAGTGGAGACTGTGACTCATACACCAAAGCATGTGCTGACTGTACATCTAAAATAGGGCAAGGAAAAGAAAATGAGAAACATCTGCTCTGCACCTAGATACATCAGGTATTTCTAAAGTTAACAATCTAATTGTCCTACAACATGTGCCGTAGTCTCCATTTTTTAAGTTAAAAATTTAAATTGTCATAGAGGCAGAGTTCCCCACTAGCACAATTCTGAGAAGCAGAAACTGAAGGTGAATCCAGAACTTTCTTAGTGGAATGCTCACAGATTAAATGGAAGTTTCACATGAACTTCTTGTAGCAACTCTAAATACCATCCAGATCCAACAGTCGGAGAGTCAGTCCTTGATGGAGGCTCAGAGTCCTTTGGTTTCAGAACCATCTCTGTAATCACTTTCATCTCTCTGGGTCATGTGCCCTATAACTCTGAAGGAGGCAAGGGGCACAGAAGAACTTGAAATGGAGCACACTTCCTAGAAACTACACAGTGAAATTTTGTAAAGTCTCTGGACAGTAAAAGCATATTGCATATAGAGCTCTTTTTTCCCTTAAATTAAGCATACAAAAGACTTGGTAAGTAAAAAACTGAAGTATAAAAGGGGAAGGGTTTGTTCAAGAACATTATTGTCTATAGCTTAGTGGCTCACTCTCTGGCACAAAATTGAGCTGACATACTTTCATTAAATACAATAATTTCCTTAAATTAAAAGAAATCTTAGGCTGTTTCAAATTGCTTTGCTGAGTGTTTTCATCTAAAGAACAGCAGGTGAATACGAACAAGTTCAAACCTATTTTTATTTTCCAGTAAATCCCAAATGCCTTAGCTTTGCTAGCTAATAGCATCCAAAAACACGCTGATCTTGGCAGTAATGAGAGCCCTGAGAGAGGCCAGGCTGAGTGAAGGAATACAGGGCTGGGCTTTCATGAGGAAATTTAAAAGCAATCAATTGAAATACAAAGACTTTTAAGTTCATCTCAGCCTAATTCCAAAATTTGAAATAGTATGTAAGAAACAAATTAACCCAAGTTTCTTCTTTTTTTCCTGTAAAAATATGCAAAGATAAGGGAGATATGGCAGAGAGCATGCAGGTATGCATCCTGAAGTAAATGAATGAGCATTGACCATATTTTTCTGTATATAAACTTAAACCAGCCACAAATAATTATGAAGCACTACAGTAGCAAGCCATCTTTCATATGACGCTTACAGACCAACTTCTAGAGTGTATTTCTTTACCCTTTGTTGAGAATATGTTGCCTGAATTGTGTATATCTGAATTTCCCAATTAAAAAGTTAAATGAAGATTTTATTTGTTCTCTGCTCCTTGAGTATGTTCCCCAAATTACATGTCACTATGACTGAACACTTTCTCCCTCATTTTGATGTTTGCTCCTTCAGTTATTTGGGAACAAAACATTTCCTATAATTACAATATATAATACATTTTAGAATGAAATAATTTACCATTGGGCTGTTGAATGGATGATTGATGTTGTTGGCATATGTTCCATATGTAGCTTGGAACAAGAGCTTTCTATACTTTTGCTATATGAAGATCAATCCTGCAGTGAAAATAACATACTACTCATAAATAACAAGAATACTATATATTTTACATTTTTAATTTTTTTAGATTTTTATTTTTGAGAAATTTATACATGTATATGGTAAAATGTTGTTTCAACCTTCTACCACCACCTATGTCTTACAACATGTTTTACTCTCAGATACATATTCTTATTTTTATTAATAACCTAGTTAGAACTACCAATTCAATATGTTCACGGGTGTGGGGTCACCCATTGAAGCATGGGAAACCTGAAAAGACCACATTCTCAAAGTTGAATGAATCTCTCTTCCTCAACAGCTATCAACTGTTGATAAGGGGTGGGTCATGGAGATCTTCTACCCGTCTCTGAGAAGATTTTGGCTGTTAATTTTGTGTTAGTCTTGTGCAAGTAACCACAGTGACTGTGAGTTCATGAGTGTGATAACCATATCACACCCAGAAGATCACATTTTACAATATTCCTTCCCATCCTTTGATTCTGACATTCTTTGAGTTTCCTCTTTCATGATATTACCTTAACCTTGGTGGTGGGGACCTACTATGTATGTCTTTTTTAGGGCTGAGCTCTCAATGTCTTATTCAAAGTGTGTTAAACAGTTAGGCATCTTTCCACTGACTATTGCTCATTGCAGAAAAGATTCTTTTATCAGGGTCGAGAGCAGCCCAAGTTTATGTGTATAAATGTAAATACTTAGAAGTCGATTTTACGGCACTTAGCCAAATGGTAGTAGATTCTGTTCTGGGACTTATGACTTCCGCAGTCAGACTTTTGAACAAGACCAGGCATGAAATTCCTTTCTGTGAAGCAGGCCTCAATCCAGTCAGAAAGTGGTTAGTTACTGCACTAGTGGCCACCTGGAAGATTTGTATTGTAGTACTCCAGAGATGTATAAGACCAGGTGGGTAGCCAGCAGGGAGAGTCAGTTTAAGATTGAGTTTTTTATGTCCTGTTGGAAAAGTATGTGGCATTTTCAATCATAAGGTCTCACCATGTTGTTATGGTGTATAAACAAAAGCAATGGCAGTAAACTTTGTTGGTTGGAAGTCCTCTGGGATCTTTGTGACTGACAACTCATTGGAAGTATCTCCCTTGTATTGCATTTTTCATTTAATATTTTTTTCTTGGAGTGATCTGTTCTCCCACGTGAGGTAATTTAATTCAAGCTCTTATTAAAATTGTATTGTGATATTACCTAACTATATACTAGGCTTCTATAAGGTATTTTTATAGATCCTTAGTTTTCATTAATCCCCCCATTATACACTCCTGTCTCCATCCCTCCATATCATCCATGCTCATCCTTTAACTCTTAGTATTCTGTTCTCCTCTTTCATTTCATATGTGCCCTACTGCCCCTCCACCAATGTTTTCATCTTGAAAGTTGGGTTGTGAGATAATAGGTATTTAATACCTCTAACTTTACTCTCTCATTCACCTTTTGATTTTCCTCATACTTCCCTGTCCATCCCCTATTAAGCCATTCTACCCCAGTATTCTACGCACCATCTTGCTTTTACCTACAATATCCTCCCCTCTCTCTAATTAATGTGTTCCTGCCTCAAAAGGCTCCTTTCTAATTTCCTGGCTTCCACCTGTGCTCCAAGTTAAACAGACATAACACAACAGATTTTAATGTAGAGAGAAAACATAAGAGATTTCAGAAAAAAAAAATGGAATTATAATGTTAAAAAAAGAAGAAAGAAAGAAAGAAACTAGAGGCCTATCTTTCACAGTGCACAAAATTCAGCCCCAAATAGATAGGAAAAGGATATGATGGCCTGAATATGCTAGAGGACAAAGTAACTACATGTAAAACTTAAGACTTTCTGAGTAAAACTCTGTTAGCACAGGAGACAGTACTAACAACCAACAAATGAGATCTCATGAAACTCAAAAGCTATGCACAGCAAAGAAAACTGTGAAGCAAATGGTAGGCAGCCACAGATTGGGAAGAAATCTTTTCTAACTGTTCATCTGGTATGTACTTAGTGTTCTAGAATATTCAAAGACATAAAAGAAAATCTAAACATTAAGAAAATGAATAACCCAATTAAAAATGGGCTATGAAACTGAACAGACAGTTCTCAAAAGGAGAAATCAAATGGCTAGGAAACACTTTAAAAACTGAAAGGGAAGGGGTGATGGAAAAATAGGGAGGGAATGGAGGAGAACGGTGGAAGGGGCTATGATAGTATGTAAAGTGAATAATTAATAAAAATATTAAAAAACAAAAACCATAACCAAACCAAAAAAAACTGAAAAAAATTTTAGTTACCAAAGAAATATATATTAGAAGTACTTTAAGATATAATTTCACTCTAGTCAGAATAGTCATAAGAAATACAAATGAAAATAAATGCTGCCATAGATGCAGCAAAAAAAGGGGAAGTTTTATACACTCATAGTCAGGGTGTAAAGTGACATCAACACTTAGGAAAGTAGTCTGGACATTTCTGAACATCAAATTGTCATATGTCCTAGCTGCGCCACTGCCGGGAATATACCCTCTGGACTTTATCTCCTACTACAGAGACACTTGCACTTTCATATTCATTGCTTGAGTCACAATATGTAGGGAATGGAAACAACTTAGATGATTATCAACAGATGAAAAAATTGAAAATGTGATTGATATGTATATGCAATGGAATATTACTCAGCTGGAAAAATGAAATTATAATATTTTCCAGCAAATGGGTGGAACTGAATAAAATTATATTGAGGGAGGTAACATAAGCTCAGAAAGATATATTTTACATTTTATGGCTACATAGTGGGAATTTTCTCAAAAGAAATTGCTTTCCCCTTATGACAAAGATGATGAAATGATAATAAAAATGAAAAGTTCTCTGTAAAAGACCCATCTGAGTTTTAGAAATGGATATTTCTTCAGTAGCCTATAAATAGTTACAGCAATTAGACATACACATAACCATAAAGGCCTTGATGAAGTACAAGTCACAATAGTGTGCACAGCATGGGGACATTTCAGATAAGGACATAGGTTCTTCAACCATCATTTAGGACACCTTTGTCAATATGATAGAGAAAAATAAGAACATAACTCGGCTTACAATTGATGTTTCAGCCAATATGCCAGCCTTGTATATAGGTGAATGGTGGTTTTTTTCTTTTTTACGATTGGCGGGAGAGTGAGTCAGAGCCTAGACAGAATGACCATAGAAGTAGTAGTCTAGAAGCTTACAATGCTGCACCAATCAGAAGTTTTATTTTAATTGTCACCATATCTTTCTAAAAACAAACGTTCTTTGTGCAGTCTTCTGTTAGACATTAAAATTTTGAATATATACTTATTTCACCAAGTAATCTATTGTTAATAGCAATGATGAAGAATTTCAATGTCTCCAACGACACAAGAGGCAAAAATCAACACTATCAATACTTCTGCAGTAGCCCATTGAGAACTAAGCATACTCTAAAATCTATTATTTATGCTAGTTAAAAGCAGGGAGAAATTGCAAGGGAAAATTTGTACCCAAATAGTTATAAAAGCAATGAGTTCAAAAAAGGTAGATCACAATATTTTCTTGACTTATGTTTCAAGATCTTTGGGACATTCAGACTGATATATGCAAATTGTAATTCATCCCAACAATCAGTTAATAAATATTGTTAAATATTAGTGGTGTATCCTGCTATGTTGAAGGACACTGTGATACACCAATGAAAAAGGCATCCATCCCTATGTAGAGTGTAGAGTAGAAATGAAAATGAGATAATGAATATTCAAGTTGACAAAATAATTCAATTTTATAGGACTATTAAAAATTGGCAAATTATTAGGAAAATTGTGAACTACTTACACAACGAGGTCAAAAAATATGTGAAATACAGAAAGGTATATCTGGGGCTCCAACTTTATATTGTTTTCAGAAAGAGCAAGACTTATTACTACTATTGATTTGAAGGTTAGCTAGGGAAAGCCCATCAATATGATTTGGTCATAACAATTTTTCAAGTGAGAAAGAAAAAGGGCTAATAAACTAAACCAGAATTGTAGGTGGGAGATAAAGTGCACAAAGAGCACAGTTCCGTATAACGTGGGAGTCTGTCAAAGTATGAAGGTAGTCAGTGTAGAACTATAAAGGAAGGTATTGATACAATGTGGAATAACAAAATTTAACTAAAACATAGGGAGAGTCATGGGACTTTACAACCATTCCTGCTATAAACTTTACTTTGATGAAGCTCCTGATCTATGCAAGACCATTTCATTGTCAGATATAATTTACTTACACATGAGAAAAGGGAAGTTAAAATATAGAAAATTGAATAAATTTGCTCAAAGTCATAAAACTAATAAAGCGAGAGTCAGGATTTGATCCAGTGAGTTTGGGTGCCAAATCCATGCTCTTTGCCCCTATGCTAGAAGTCTACTGAATACATACAGTGCTCAGGTCTCTATATATACAGAATCTCATCTAAGATTAAAAATCAATCTATGTAAAGGTTAAAATTGCCATCCCCACATTCAATACAAAGAAGGCAAAGCTTTGTCCATTTAAAAAAAAGGAATTAGGCATGGAGATCATATCTATCTGTCCTACCCTCTGAATCTTCAAGTGCTCTTTGCACTGTAACTCATCATTGGGATCCAAAAAAGATCAATAGCTTCCCACATTTAAGCATATGTGTGGGCGTGTGCGTGTGTGTGCTTTGACTTCTGTTTCTTTGTCTTTAACTGTGAACTGTAACTACAAATGATAAGTCTCATACTCCACTCCTCGAAACTGCAGCACCATTTAATTAGTGTTTTTGTTATTATATAATTGAATATACAATTTAATGCAGTATAAATGATTCATACTCTTTTTTAATTGTACCTATTGCAGCATTTTCAAGTTGAATGACAATAAGTTCTTATTTTCTTCATGATTTTGAAATAATGTGCAGTAAGCAGAGGGAACCGACTATAAATTCACAGATGAAATTTACTTTGTTCCTTAAAAACTAATCATCAGTAATGAGAATGTACAATTAGGTATTGATTTATGTAGAGTTTGCTTTTGTTTAACACATAATTAATTTAGCTATATGAAAGGATAATTATCATTACAAATTGTATTTTATATCTAAATAATTTGATTAGGCAAGAAATTATTATTTGATCTTGGATAGTCTATAAATAGGTATATTTCCCTACATAACAGAAGAGACAGTATAGCATAGTTGGCAAACACAAATACTTTCCATGGATAGTAAGAGAGTATTTGTTAAGTAAGTATTTGGTTATGATTGTTAATACCAAGTTATTTTCAATCATTATGAAATTTTAATGAAATAATTACACAAACTTTAAGCATAAAGTTATATTACTGAGTCAAAATGTGTGGTTTTGTTAAAGATTTTCATATTTATTTTACGAGAGGCAGACCATCTGCTATCATGGTCTAAGAACTACTAAGAGCCCAGCACTGTAGAGCAACTGTGCATTCAGGCTAGTGCTCTGTATGTCACATGCAACCTATAATGCCATTTACAGGGAGCCTGTGTATATTCGAGACTAAGTAATATGCAGCTTTTTAAAACTCACACTTAAAGCACAGAGACACCTATGACTATGCTGATGAGTGGTGCTTTAGATAAGATAACCTGTTGAAATTCTCCAAGCGGCTAAGGCTGTAACAAAAGTGACTTGGCTTAAGCTTTGATTTCATGCCCTGTTTCAGGTAGAGGAGCCTCACGTGCTTTCATTCCCTATCAACAGAATGGGGTAATAATAACTACATATTGGCACAGGATGTGAAAAAATTGCCATAAACTTAGCAATGGATCTGGAACATAAGTTATTCATTCAGCTTTTTCCATCCAAATTCCTGGCTCTCTGAGCCTTGGTCTCACTACATATATTCTCCCCGAAAGAACTTCTTAATTGAAATATGGTGCCAATACATTCAGAAAGTAACAATTATATATAATACATATATTATATTATATTATATTATATTATATATATCAATAATAACTTGACCCAAAATTGTTCATTCCATGTTAGAAAACACAATCGTACCAAAGTTCTACATTTTTATGTCCATCTCTCTGGGAGTATCAGTGAATACACATCTGTAAAAGAAAATCTCATGAAAGCTCACTATAGAAATGTTAGGAATCTGAAAAAGTGGGAAAGGATGCTGAATTCCCCTAAAATATATATAGGACATCTATATTCACTAAAACACTAGTCAAAAAAGGGAAAAAGTGGATGGCCGGAGTGTAGAATTTGATGGGACTGGCAGAGATGGTGCTTGCATTTGGGGAGAAAACTACACAGATTTTGCCGAGGCATCTAAGAAGGACATGTAATTCAGAAGAGTCTCTGTGAAGATGCAGGCTCTGGGAGACAAGCCATGACCAAGCATGCATTCTGAGTGCTTAGAGAGAACAGTGCATCTCTAACTTCTGAAAGACCTGGATCAGCTCATCTCATATTCAAGGCACAGAAATTGGGTGAAACTGCTAATCTTTAACTCTCGTGCATTAGAGAACTCTCCTCTGTCCAACACTATTTTCAGTGTCATTCTCCATTAAGCCCACTATAAATATAGATCAGCAATATTTAACTTTTAAAATATTTTTTGATTTTTTAAATATATATTTATATTATTACACATATATACAATAAACTACATACAACAAGAAGAACCACAGAACAATTAGGAATTATGTTAACGTTACATTCATAGTGTTTTGGTTATCTGTATTTGGCAACCTTGAAAACATTTTTCCTATTTTGGAGCATCTAAAATTCTGAATGAAAATCAATATCTATCATATCTCATCTCTTTCAACTTAAAACATCTATTTAGACCTAAAAACATCTTAACCACTAAACTACTAAGCTTAGTTGTAAAACTAAACTATCTGGTATTTAACTCCATCAGAAACTTGAGAAGGAATAACCTTAATTATCTGAGTAAACAGGAAGTGCAGATAAGCACCTTCCAAAGTGGGAAAAAAAAATGACAGAGAAAGTTTGAACAGTCACCCAAAACTCTCTATAACATTGCAGCATCATTGTCAGCCTTCTGGCCCAGTATATCTGACAGACGTATTTGTGAGGCAGGAACTGTTGAGGACTTGCTTACCCAGTCTTGGCAGAGTTTGGCCATCAACTCTATCACACACAGGACTTGTATTAAGCCTGGAATTTTACAACATTTAGAAACTGGACCACAAATGTTATTCCTAGCTTGTTTAACCATTTCCCTTATTTTATTTGGATCCCTACAAAAGTGTTTGTCCCAAATCAGACAGAAGAAACCTTAAGAAAATGATGACCCATTTCCCTTAAGGGTTGTTTCATTGAGAGTTGGTTATAAGTTACTATTGGTCTTATTAGGAAAGAAAATGAGGTTGGACTTAGGGATGTCTCTCTTTTCCTTTATCTTTCTTTCTTAGGTTTGGAGATAGTAGTTTAAAAGAAAGAAAAGGGAATATAGAAATATCTATATATTGACAGGACAAATAGTAGATTATTGACTTTGCTATTCAACTTAAGGCTTTAATTGTTGCTCACAAGATTATTTTGAATTCATTGGTATAGAATTTTGAATATTGATGCAAAATAAGTTTAATTTTGACATATTGGTATAGATTTCAACTTTAAGATTATTCTTCACACACATTATATGTATATATATACATACATATATATATTTCTACTCTAATATGATGTATTATACCCATACAGCTCAAGTAGAATATAAGGCTTACCTGCAATATTTTGAAAGTATATCTAATTTTAATAAGCCACAGAGCACTACAGAACTCTGATGAAGGATAAAACTTAAATCTATGGAAACCTATTAGCACAATTATGACAATATTAAAAAAGTTTATTGAAAGTATTTATAAAATGAATATCTTATATATAATACACTTGGAATTATATATTATTTAGCTCAACAAGCACACACAAAAATAGAATTACTTTGGATTTCATTAATTAACATTCTTGAAAATGTTAACATTATTTCAAACTTTTCCAGCTAAAAAATTATTTTGGAGACAGGATCTTACTGTGTCTTTTTAGTTTTCCTGATACTTGCTGTGTGGGCCAGGGTGGCCTTGAACTCGCAGAGATCCTCCTAGTCTACCTTCTGAGTGCTAGAATTAAGGGTATGTGATACCAATCCTGACAAGATTTAATTTATTTAGTACTTTTATGAAACACCTATGATGAGATTTTTTGTCTTGAGATTATTTTTAAAAGACAGTTGTGGCTTCATGCTTTTAATAATAGAAGTAGGATATATAACTTATAAATTTTATTTTAGAATCATTCAAGACAGTTTGACATTTGATATGTTCAAGGCTTACATAATGCTGTAGTATATTTTAATACCTTCATTGTTCCTATGTGAAGAGCTGAGATTTTTTTTTTACAAGTAACTCTTTCAAGTGCATGGTTATAGTGCTCACACAGGTTGTGCACACTCAACTAATACTGCCCAGGCTCTTGCTTAGCATGGTGAAACTAACCTGAATTTTTTCCCAGGGCTGATCCTTCTAGTTGAGGATGCAGAGCTTCAATAAGGGATAAGCAAAAAGAAAACTCCAAACCCACCTTAAAAATAAAGAATATTCCAGTTCATATTTTAAAAAAGGTTTTATTTTGTTATTGTTTGAGAATTTTTTGGATATAATATATTTTGGTCAATTTGACATCTCAAACCTCTTACCCAACCCTCCCTTACACCACCTACCACCAATTTCATGACTTTCTGCTTTTGCTTTCCCTCCCTCTCAGTCTGCTTAGTTGTTCCAGTCCATGCACAGGTGTTGGGCTATCTATTGGAGCACAGGTAACTTCTCAAGGCCCATATCCCCAAAGAAAATGGGCTTTTTTTTTTTTCTCTTAGCAGCTATTAGTCAAGAACAGCTCCTCAGGTAGGGGCAAGAGTTCATGACTACCCTCTCCTCTCCATGCTGGGATTTCATGTGGCTTGAGCTTGTGTAGGTCATGTGCATACTGTCATAGCTATTGTCACTTCATATACGCAGCTGCCCTGCTGTGTCTGGAAACCACTGTTTTGCCACAGCCATTCACTAACTCTGGCTCATACAATCTCCTCTTCCAGGATGACACTGAGCTCTGAAACGAAAGGGTGTGATATAGATATGTCACTTGGGTCTAGCGCTCTACAGTCTCTTGCTTCATTTCACTTTTAACATGTCAGGTACACAAATTAGTCTACTAAGAAATGCTATTTACCTTGGATACACTGGAATCTAAACGAGTCTCAACATCTCCACTCGAGTTCTAGAGCCATTATTTGACTCTCTCCTTTCTTCCTTTTAACTTATTGCAATGAGTTACTAGCTTTTCTTTTGCTCTTGTCTGCCATTTTTTTCCATTTAGATGTGGCTATTCTATAAGGAACCTCAAAGTATGAGCTATTTCTAATCAAAATTCTTTAATGAAAACTCTAGTTTTACTCTAGAGTAAAACCACCAGAACTTACAATAGTAAGATATGAGCCTGACATCTCTGATTTCCCTTGTATTTCTTGCTGTCACTTCCCTGCAACCACCACACTGGCCAGGCATCATGTTGTTATGCATATGCTGAGTCCTTTGATAGATTCTGAAGGACTGCTCTTCACTTTCCATACCTCGTAAGGTGTTTGCTTTGTTGCTTTTTTCCTGAGTTTATATGGAGCACTCCAATGGGAATCTGAAGCCATACCCCTTGCAGCAAGTGCCAACTCTGTTTTGTTTTCACTGCACAGGATAACAGGATATATTTAGGTTTGCCAGAGCAAATGTTGTACTGGACAAAATTAAATAACTAGAAAGGAATTTATTGCAGCAGGGAACACAAAGCCTCCAAGTTGTCTGACTTCTATTTTGTTGAACCAAAAGCCTGGAGAATTTTAAGAGCTGGAGTGGGAAGGACTATAGGCCAGCTTTGTATACAATTTGGTCTTACCCTAAAGAAAAGTAAAGTCCCTTAAATCTTCAGGGGTAGGAAGTCATTTTACAATATGAGCCATCTAAAGTCAGGCTCACAGAAACCTGGAGGCAAGAGCACTATCTTTCTTCACGACTATATTTCAAAATATGAAAAAAAAATTACATCTCAAAGCAAGACAGTGTTGTGCTGTAAAACAGTCAAGAGGCTATGAGAAGATTTATATCTCTAAGAGGAAGAGAAAGAATTTACACTTTTAAGTTTTCTAAAGTTTATGTTCCAAAGAAAGGAGTGTAGATAACTCCGTGGTCAAGCCATCTGGATTCTGTAAGTATCTGAGAACAAGGTGGTCAGAACCCTAGAAGTAAGAAGCCAATGAGGCCGTCTTTCATTGCTGTTCAGCCTTCTTTGTAATATACATTCTGTCATTCCAATCAGAGGGGACTATCTCCTCTGCCTTACTCCACAGGCTGGATAGCAATGCGAAGAAGACCCTTGTGTCGGCAGAAACTAGGTGACTGGTTAGAAATGCAGTATTGTGAAGAGATTGGAAAGTTGCAGGTCCAGACCCCATTTACTTTATCTTAGGCTAGTTTTAGGCCCCTGAATAGCTATTCTTCACCCACTTCTATCTGAACTAATATCATGTGACTAACAGATAAATCCTTTTAGAGTCTGTTATCAGACTCACAGCTTTCACTAACCCACATGCTAAGAATGCTATTGTATGGCATCTGAGACCTATAGAAGCCTTCCCCACCCATATCTTGCTATATGCACCTCTCTGATGTACCCACCAGTGCATTTTAAGTTTGCCTTGATTTATGTCTTTATTGCTCTGCAAAATTATAAAAGTTCATGAAACTGCTTTCACGTTGGAACATTACATTTGGGAAGAACTAAATGCATGTCTCTGGGCCATGGCCACTCATATATGGTCCAAAATAATCTATGTCTTTTATTTCTTTAGGACAAGAACTGTTTTTCTCAATGACAGAAATAAGGTCCTGAGTCTAGCATATAAATTCTAGTATGAGACAACAAATGAAAGAATTTTGTTGTGGAAAGGTAGTAAGTAAGAAGACTATTGCTTAAAGGGGCATGTCCAATTGTATAATTAAAATAACAAGTAGACTTCTATCCTCCCCAAGACAGCTCCTATAAACATTCCATAATCTGTTTTAGTAAGTTTTACTTTAAACAGTTGTTTTTTTTTTCCGATTAATTTATAATGTTTCAAAACTATGCATACATAACCACCATTGAATAGTATATGGCATGTTTTACCTTCAGATTCCTTTCAAGACTTCAGTCTATCTGTTTCTCTCACAGGCATTTGTTTTCCATTATACCAAGAACTCAAATTGTATTGAAACGATGTGTGATTCTCCTTCCATTGTAATATCATTTGTTTATTACTCAAACATTTGTTACAAGCATTGAACATTTTAGTACAGTGACAAAGTAATTAAAATGTTTTATACGTGTCAAAAGACTTTATTAGCTCAACTAATTTAAGCAAATCTTAACATTATAGTCTCAAACAAATGTGCTATATTTATGGGATACAGAAAATGCAAAGATAAAACACAGTAGGAAGTGTTTGCTGTGAAGTGAGAATACAAATTCACTTAGACCTATCTTTAGAAAAAGGTGAAAACTAAGTGCTAGAGACAATTGCATCTTACCTCAAATCATTTTTGAAGATATGTCTGAGTCAAAAGCTGTATTGTTTTCAATTAAAAAAAAACTTCAGCTATTATCAGGAAACAAAGAATCATGTCGCTCGTTTCAGACTGTCTTTTGCTTTCTTTGCAGCTAATGCATTGATGTTTAACAAGTGTGAAAGGAATGGAATAATTTATTCAATGAAGTACGTGATAACTTGAGGTTGATGCATGTAGGAAAATGAAATAAAGAGGTAGCTGAATTGGTAACGAGACTATTTTTCAAGCATGAGGCCTTTAATTTGATTTTTGTTATCCACATATTAAAAATGACTTTATAGGTTATTAAATGAAAATCCCAGTTCCAGGAATGGGCTACTTCTCTAAGACTTTTTGGTCTGAGAGGCTCCCATGGTCTCCAAAGCACAAGAAACTGTCACTCTTTTTGGTTGCCCATCAAGATGAAAAGGTAAAAATTGTTGGTGAAGAAATTGCATACTTTTCTTTCAGGGCCCAGAGAAATCAAACTGTATTTGATCTTGGAAGTTTCTTCCTGTTGACTAGTACTTACAGTACTGAATTGTCCATGCAGTTCTCCAGTGGATAATTTTCATCGGTCATTTTACTTAGCTCTGGACTGTGTATATAGCAAAACCTACCAACCATGCAGAATAAAATCGCTGGTGCAATAGGGCCAAACTTGTTATGTGGGTAACAAACCACTTTCAGTTGGATTTAATGGTCACTCCACAGAAGGAAATTAACTTTTGGTACTGTAAAACTGTTCAAAAGACTGTGACTAAGGAGGTCAAAGACCCTAATGGGGGAGCTGTGTTTTTTCTAAATGAACGTGATGTGTCCATCAACTTGCCTTCTAAGTAAGAACATTTGCTCTCATAGATTAGTGTTATTGTCTACTTTGGGTGAGAAAAGGTTCTTGATACTGTGGCCAGCAGTGGCTATAGAGATTCATAACTGGCCAAAGAACCAAGAATAAATAAATGTTGATTGCCCAGCCATAGGTAGGACACCTATGTCACACCCTTAAGCTTCACAGAACATTGTAAAAAGAGGATCAGAAAGGATGTAAGTGTCAAAGGAAGTTAGATAGGAGCAGTAAGTTGGCTTGGTGAACTGACAGGGATCATAACTAACTGCACAAGATAAACACAAGATTACAGACATCAACATTCTGGGCGGGGCAGTGGCTCATAGGCTATACCAATCCTTGAAGATTTAGCTGATACGAGGAGGGACATTTTTTTCATCTGATGTTTATGAGTATGTAGCCAGTGGTTAGGAGTCTATGGTTCTGTAATTGACATCCATGTCCCTGTAAACAACATCAATGAGACTCTTTGGAACACGCAAGCGCGCGCGCACACACACACGCGCGCACACACACACACACCCCAACACACACACACACACACACACACACACACCCCAAAAAACAAAAACATGAAAACAGTGTGGCTTTAGTTGGGAGATTACCAGGGGTAGTAGAGGGACAAGAGAGGTAAAGAAAATCATGGGATGAATATGATTGGAATACAATTGTTACTGAAATACATTATATATATGAGAATAGCATGTTGAAATCCGTTATATAATTATATATCTCTATTATATAATTAATTTGGATTAAAATATTAACTCCTCCTGCTAAAGTTTATATTAAGACTATAAAGATGGACTTGAGATAAGATCGCTGTCCCCTTTTTTTTCCCAGTGTGACCACAATGAACTGAGCTCTATTTCTTCTTGTTGAAAAAATAAAAATAAAAGGGAAAAAGAAGACAAAAACAAAACAAAACAAAAAAACAAAAAGCCAAGCATAGTAGCACATGCTTGTAATCCCAGCATTGAACAGGTGCCCATAATCAGATCTCTCGACTCTTATAAGCAAGCTTCAGGTCAATTAGGGAGCCTGTCTAATAAAATAAAGAATGTGGCTGCTGAGGAAGACATCTAAGATTAGACTTTGGTACCTACATGTATGCACATACTCATAAACACCACATGAAATAAATAATATGTGGAAAATTATCCTAATAGCAATGTGCACTTAATATGAATTTTAGGGATTAGATCTTTACAGGTAAACATTACATACTTATATTTATGGAAAATAGCTGTTGATGCAGCTCAGTTGTTGGAGTGTTTCTCTATCGTGCAAGAAGCACTGGGTTTGACCTCCCATAAACTGTATTTAGTGGCAAATGCCTGGAATCCCAGCACTCTTTGGAAAGTAATGGATAAAGAGGTCAAGGCCATCTTTGGCCAGTATGTGATACTTAAGTCAAAGTCTCAAAGAAACAAAAGAAAGCAAAACAAAACACCGTCATTTAAAAACAAATGGAATTATTAAACTCAAATAGAAATTTCATACTGAGAGCTTCTAGACTTTAACAAAAAAGAATATTTGGCCCAGAACACTTTGTCAAATGTCATACAACTAGTTAAAAAAATATTGGGTATTTCATCCGGTACTGGGCTAAGTACTGAACAGTACTGAACAGAGTGCTTTTGCAAATACTAGCACACAGTACTCATGTGGCCTAGGAAAACTTGTCACTGTTGATTTTTCACATATTTTTAAATGTCATTTTTTTTTTTTTGTAGAAAATTCATCTTCTGTTCCTCAAAGGAAGGGCAATCTTAGTGGGGGAGAATTTTGAATTACCAAGTGCCCTCTAATGCAATCTTCAGGAGCAAAGTTTCTCCATTATCCAAATGTTATGTTGCTTATAATCAGAACAAACATGTTTCATCCATGGCTTACTGAGTCCCATTTAATTGTTCTTAATTTTGAATTGATGAACTATAAAGAGCCTTCAAACCAGCTTTATTCCCCTTGAGAAGAGGGTCTCCACACTATCTGACATACCATGAAAATTTCATCAGGAAAGTGGCTTCTTTTCTACCAAAACCCAAATGATGTCAATGGATTTTGAAGATGTGAAATACTTAACTGAAATTCTATTCTCTGGAAGTCTCTGAAGAAAATTTATGTGAATGACGAATTAAACTGTTTTAAAAAATGACACAATTGCATCTGAAGTGTAGTTGCCAAAAAGACATTTTTCCAATGCTCTGGGACAGTGCAGTCTACTCTCAAATCTGCATTTTAAAGAACAGACATATGAACAATCTTTTCTTTAAAGATTACTATATAAGTGATTTCTATTCTTTGTATTTTAAGAAACAAACTGCTATCTAGTAGGTTATAAGAAGACAGAGGAACAAATTAAATAAAACCACCAGAAATAAATGAATTTTTTATTAGATATATAAATCTTCTGTTCCTTTATTAAGTCCTTCAAAGATTTATTAAATTTTCCATGATTTGAGAAACACTGCAGAAATGTAATAAAAAAGACGGATGGATTTTAATTCAGTTTTTATAATGATCCAGTGGGTTGATTGTAACATTTTGATGTAGAGGATACAGCAATAGTATAAAAAAAGATTTATTTTTAAATTACATCTTTGAGTGCTATAGTAGGTTCTCCAGCACATTTAATTGTCATTAGGTACTGAGTTTTCTCTTTAATATCTCAGTATCAATGATCAATTTTTAATTCCAATGAATTATAAGGAGTGCGCTTATAAAAAAATTCTTCAAAATCTATCAAAGATAAATGACTTGAAAACACCACTTTTCTGATACACGTATACATAGAAGCACACTAAGTAAATAAAGCACTGCCCTTTTACTATAATTGTATTTTTGAGAATGCTCTTCATTATGCTGCTCTGCTTAAAGCCACGAGTAAAGCATCTCCATTTGCAGCTGCTTTTTAGAGTGTGTTTCCACAAGGTCCTTTTCTTCTTGGCACTGGCACTGTGAATTGTGTGTGAAGACACAAGTATGTCACAAAAATCATAAAGTTGTATTTTCAGCTTTTCCCTGGAAAGACAGCTGGCTTGCTGTGGTCGCGCTGTATTCAGCTGGCAACCTGCGCTCAGATTCTAGTACAGCTGTCCTCTTGCCTGCACTGGCTCACTGGAAAGAGAAGTAGAAATGTGCCACACAGAAGGCTCCTGTTGTAGATCCTGAGCTTCAAACTTCTCATTAAGTCTTCCGTTGAGGATAACGGAAGGACAATAAACAAACACATGAATATACCTGTTACGTGCTCATAAGTGGAGTGAGACTAAAGGGTTAAGGCAAATCTCTTGAGAAAACATAGCCTGAGTAATGACCAATATAAAGTGAAGGGTTAAATGGTGTGTGTTTCTGGGGCACTATACCTTCCTTATGAGGACAGTTTGCCTAGGAGGAAGCAACTGACAGGCATAGATGACAGAGCTTCTAGTATAATGTCACAGCTGCTGGATGGGCCATTCCTCTGAGTACAGTCAGTCATACTCTTAGGGAGAGCATTGAACAACAGTGTTACCATTTAGTTTGTGTTTCTAATGATGGTTTGAAGTGTTTGTAAAAGACACTTCAAAAGTACAAATGTGGGAGGTAGGGATAGAGCCCAGTGACTGAGTACTTGCCTTGCATGTGAAGGACTCTGGGTTTAATCTCCAGTATTGTTTATTTAAACTGCCTGTGCACTCTACTTCATGCTGATAACATCACTGGCATGCTGTTGGAAATAGATGTCTCAGAATTACCTCACATATTTGAACTCTAGAGACTCTGCTCAGATGTTGATGAGCCTGTAACCCCTACTGCAAGCCCACCAAGCCAAGATGGCAGCCTGGAAAGTAGTGAACAGTGCCACTGGAGTTCCAGCTGTTTAAAACTGATAAGCCATGAAAAGAAACCTGTGCTTTCACTGAAGAAAAATATTTAAACAGAAAATTATAAATTCATGAAAATTTGTGAATGAAAAACAAATAAATAAAGGAAAGGAAGTATTGACTCTATACACTAAGTAAATGCCAGATCAAGTAAACAACGTTTGTCCTAGATTTCATGATCACATAATTTGAAGTATTTCTGTTTTAAATTTTGTAACTCTTTACAGTGGGATAGCTTGGATGTCCATTTGTTTTTAAGGAACAGAATTGATAAATGATCAGGTTCTGAAATTTGGATTATAAAATTCTTTCTTGATAAAATTTCCTTAAACAGTGGGGAAAAATAAGTAGCTGGATGAGTCAAATGTGGCTTCTGCTTGTGATCCAGTGCTTGGGAGATTAAAGGGAAAAATTTTTTGATGAATTAAATGGCAGCCTAGGCTTCTCTGTGTGTTCCATATTGGCTCTGGCTACAGAGAGAAATTCTGTCTAAAAAAAATAAGACATCATAGTAATAAATATAAAAAAAACAGAAAACATTTCAAAGCCTGAGGCTAGTTGGTGTACTGATGGGCTGGTAGAGGTGAAGTTGACAAGACATGGTTGGATCTTGAAACTGTTGACTGACTACATGTGGAATGTGAAAAATATCCCAGTGATCACACCAGTTTTGAAGCATGAACAGCTGAACTGATGGAGTTTGCTGTCTACTGACAAGACAGATTTGGGAAGGATATTGTGAGGCTTTCTTTGGACATAGGCCATTTAAGGTTCCTATTAGGTTTCCAGGGAAATTCAATAGAGAATTGGATAAAATTTTCTTCACTAGACCTTTAGGAGGAATGCACAGTTTCTAAATCTGTCCCTTTCCCTGTCTTCATTACCAGGTTATGCTGTGTGGTATCATCAGGTAACTAAATCAGAAAGGATGGGCTACAAAGAACAACTTCCAAGTGGAAATGTGAATTTCCATCAACCAAGGCACAGGTGAAAATTTAAAGACACAAAGCACATGAAATGACAGTCATGGGCAAAGCATGAATGATAATCAAAGCTTAAATAAAGGCTGGATGGAGGCAGTACTGCCTTAAAAACATTTACAATGTTGACGCAGAGAGGAAGAGAGAAAAATAAATTTATGGACAAAAGTGATTGTGCACGAGTAGGCATGTTAGCTTGAGATCCTTACATGGAAAGTATGAGATAAGGACTGGGGAAGTAAATTTATTTGGAAAATATATACAGCAGTCTTGATAGAAAAGTGTTATTTAATAGGTTAGCATATGGAAAACAGTGCTTTGAATATAGTAAGTGGTTAATATATGTTCACAACCATTTCTTCTTAGGTTTTATTGTTAACATGCCCCACCCAGAGTAACCTGGTATGAGAAAGTCTTAGTTAAAGGATTACCCAGGTCAGTTTGGCCTATGGCCTTACTTTGGGATAGTTGCTTTGATAATTTACTCATATGGGAGGGTCTATCCCTGAGTAGCTGCTTGAGAATGGACCAGATGGAAAGTGCCAGGAAGCAGCATTTGCCCATGGTTTCTTCACCACATTCCTGCCTTTAGTACTGTGCTCAATGATGAATTGTGACCTGGATATATACATCAAATAGAGCTTTTCTTATACAAGTTGCTTATGGCCATGTTTTGTTATTGTTGTTAAATCACAGTAACAGAAAAGTAACTAACACAATTTATCAATGATGCTCATTAATAATAATGTAATTAACAAAAGATTTAATTATTCAATATCAAATTGGTTCTGGAAGTTGATTTTTAACTAGACTTTTGGCAAGAATACACTGTATTATAAATAACTTCCTTCCTCTCTTTATATACTGTGCATTGTGATAAGAGATATATGCAGGTAATTAATTCAGAAAGATGAGTGAGCGATAAGAATTTTTGAGATCTGTTGTGTCTGAAACAAGTTGAATCTATTTCCTTGCCTCAGTGATTCCCTGTTGGTTTAAAAAGTCTCTCTCCCTCTGTGTTTTACTGACATCTTAGAACTTTTGAACTGTCCCATGGGATTGCCCAAACTCATTCTAGTCCATCTTTCTGTCAACTTTTATGGCAGGAAAATAGTTTCTCTATTTCTAAGCTGCACTTATAATCCAGAGCATAGATCCAGGGAAGGAAACATGTAGAGAGAGGAAGGCCACTTCTTACAGCTCTTGTATCACCATTCCCCGAAAACATGTGAGGTGAGAGGCCTGTTCCATCCATTTCTACACATCCAAGAACTCACACCTGAGTACTTGGTCTTGCTGCTTTCTGAAAATTTTCTTACAACACAAAATGTACACAAGAAAAGAAAGCTGTGTCTTGCCTCACATTGTGCCACTTTGAGTGATCAAATTCTCTTATTTCTAGGTCTAAAACACATGTAGAACCATCCTCATATTTGCGTAGGATATTCATTTATAAAGGCGTCATTGAATTTTTTTGAAAGAAAAAAAAATCTAGTTTCTTCTGGATAGAGTCACGGACCTGATAGAAAGCTGCTGGTGAGGAACTCCTATTTGAAAAGGACCTCATGGGACTGCTGCCATCATACACATCATGCATGTCATCCTCTATTTCAGTGTCACATCCACATGGACAGAACACCAGTAAGGAATGGGGAAGGCTGGTTTTAAAGATAACGAAAATAAATAATCAGTTTCCCTTCCTTTGAAAATGCCTGTGACATTAACTGATCACTGTTGCTTCAGTGAGTTTGTAGACAACTTGAAAAACTTTTTGAGTTGCACCTATATGTCATTGATAAAACTATTGACTCTTTTAGAGCTTTTCATGTTTATTTTGTTCAAACTTGTGGGTGATGGGTAATTATAACTTCTTAAACTTAATTCAAAAATTCATAGTTCTACTATGAAATAGGCTGGAATGGTTATTTTAGAATGCCCTGGGGGCCCCTTAGAAATTTTATTACCATCCTAGGAACCAGGGAAGATCCCTTAGCCGACTGAGAAAGTGAAAAGGAATTGTCATCTACATAGGGTGAAATGAAACAAGGAGAACATTGAGTGAGAAATAATTGCTGTGGCCTGCGAATGAGAGTTAAATAAAGTTACCAATATAAGTACATATGGAAAAACACTGTAAAGACAGACTCATCGACTTAGCATATGATAGGCTTTATGGCATGGGGACTAAGCACTAAACATGTTTTGTATGAGTCTCACCCCAGATGACAAAGATAACAGAGTGGAGGCGAAGTGCAGATACTAAGAAGGATAAGTAAAAGTGGAGCTTCACATTCATTCTGGAAATGGACTGATCCCATCACCTTGGGATGGATTGCATTGCTCGTGGTAACCTTGAAAATAAGCTTCAAGAGGTTATAGAACTCTAAGTGTTAAAAGCAATATCTAGACTTCCTAGATTTAGAGAACAGTCATGTTAAATCAATTGATATATTAAAATATAACTGTACAGCTGACATCAATAATGTAAGATAATGAAGGGAAAAAAAAAAAAACAAGCGTACTTAATGAACTTTCAAAATATGCTATTGATCCCTAAAACTCATTGCTTTGCCTTTTCAGAAGTGGCACACAACACAGATCCTAGATGAGACTAAACAGAGCTTATATACTGTGATGAAGAGTGTTGATCTGGGACTAATTTAACAAGTATGATGCTACCTTTTTAAAGATCATTATTATAAAAAAAGAAGTGAATATATGTGAAGTGTTGGTTCCTAGAAAGACTAAATATGATAAAATTTTAAACTGTTCTAAGGCAATAGACAGACAATTGTGCTCTAATTAATAGTGTTCTGGGGGGGGGGTTGTAAAACTTCATCAATAAGAACAAACTTTCAGAAAGAAATAAGAATTTCCTTAAGGTATAGATGTTACACTTGCTCTCCATGTTGTTGGGCTATATCAAAAGCATCTAACATGGATGGTATTATATTTAGTATAAAAGACAATACTCTGTCATATTTTTCTAACATTAATTCTAACTCATTTTATTCATTTTTTAAAAAAATTTTATAATTAATTTATTCTTGTTACAACTCAATGGTTATCCCATCCCTTGTAACCTCCCATTCTTCCCTCCCTCCCATTTCCCCCTTATTCTCTCCCCTATGACTGTGCCTGAGGGGGACTTCCTACCCCTGTATATGCTCATTTTAAAAGCAGGTGAAGAACTAACAATTCAAAATAAAATTGTGAGTGTCATTGTAATTTTAAGGGTTAATTAAATTTAGGTGTGAAGATAGTATAAGTTTGAATTTATGTCACATGTCAATATATGTGAGTGAAGAGGCATTCATATATTAGGGTAATAATTAATCAAAGTTGATGTTTATATGCAGATTAACTGAAGAAGTTTTAATATTAAAACTTTAATATTCCACAAAAAGACCAACAGAGCTAACAAATCTAGGCCCAGGGGGGCCTGATGAAACTGATGCACCAACCAAGGACCATGCACAGAGAGGAGATAGGCCTCCTGCTCAGATGTAGCCAAGAGGCAACTCAGTTGCCATGTGGGTTCCCTAATAAGGGGAGCAGGGCGTGTCTCTGACATGAAGTCTGCTACCTGCTCTTTAATCACTCCCCCTGGTGGATTGCCTTGCCAAGCCACAGAGGAAGATGATGTAGGCAGTCCTAATGAAACTTGATAGGCGGGGGTCAGTTGGTAGGGCAGGAGGGCTCCCCCTTTCTAAGGACTAAGGGAAGGGAATATGGAGGAAGAGGGGAAGAGGGTGGAACCTGGAGGACACGAGGGAGAGGGTGAGGATCAGGATGTAAAATGTATACATTTAATACATTTAAATTTTTTAAAATTAAATTATGAAGTAGTCATGTATTCTATTAAAATATATATACTATAAAATATAGTGTTAAAATGAAATAGGTAAATATGTTGTAAATATATAAAAAAGGCATTATTGCTCTTGTTCTTTGTTGTTCTCCAAGAGGTGGAAGTTACGTTTTTATTGAAGAAGCCAGGTAGTTCAGTACCAGGATACAGAGGTCCATGAGTTGTATTGACCTGAAAGCCTCCTCCCTAAGGACTAGCTTTCGTGGTACTAGAAGTAGACATGCATGCTTCCAAAGAAGGGAGGCAACCAACAGCCCTACCCAGCTATGATGCCTATGAACTACACCAATGACCAGAATGGCACTGAGACACCAGAAGAACTAAAATGGGATTTTAGGGTCACCGGGGCAAAGGTTAAGAAATAGGACTACAGGAGAGACCAGGCATGATAAGGCACATCTGACCAGCTGTGAGGAGGAACCCATCTGGCTGCATTCCTTTCTGCTCACAGGAGTAGGGTTGCTAGGAAACCAAACCAGAACTGTTCATGATTTTGGCACCCTCTCACAACCAATCATTTTAAAGCACAATATTCCTTTAGTATCTCAACTAATAGGTGCTTGCCTGAATGGAACTCCCCTGCTTTGGGCACCCTGGGCAGGAAAGGAACTAAAATTTACCCCGCTCAGAGATCAGGGCTCATTCTGAATACCACTGCATTGGTGATGGTCAGAGACTGGATCGAGCCACAAATTAAAGATCCTCTTGTACTTGCATCAGCATTGAGTCCTGGTGGTCTTTTGAGGGATCTCCCAATCTTCGTATAACAGCATATAACCTTAAGGGTATAGTAATGACACACATAAGTTGCTGGTAACCAACAGCTCTCCAATCAGATTTAGAGCCTGCTCAACAAGAGGAAAAACATATCTGGTACTGGAGACCTAGCTAACTACTCAATGCTCATGAAGCTGTGGATCTTGGAGAAGAACCTACAATTTTACTAAATCAGCATAATTGCTAACTACATTCCAGACATTTGTTCTCATACCCACAGAAAATAGTAGTCCTCACCCGTTAAGGAAACAGATCTTGAAAAACAACTCAGCAATGAGCATGGTCATTATACCTGAAAGCACTGGAACAGGAAGAAAATGAACTTTTACAGACATAGAAACTATAGCAGGGCATAGAGAAAAATACAGACATACAAGGAAAGTCACTTAGAATAAAATACAGATAAAAAGAAAAGAACTTCTTTAATACACTTTACCATTTAAATGTCAAGGCTGTAGAATAATAAAAAAAATTTAAGGTATAATAGAAAAATTCCAAATCAATTATAAAAGCAAACTAATCAGAATAAAATCACATTTCTCAGTAGAAAAGTGCTCAAAGCAAATAACTGCCAATCAAGATTTCCAAGTAATTTTCCAGAAAGTTACTTTAAAAAAAATCAATGTAGAAATTAAGACATTTCAAGACAAGCTCAAATTAAAGAACTTTATGACCAACTAACTAGTACTTCAGAAAATATTTAATAGAATTTTAAACACACAAGAAGAACAAAGTCATTCCATTCATTACAGCATAAGAAAAAGTAAGCTTCCTTAGACAAATGAATGAATAAAAGAGAATTGGGAAAGAATTAGTTATGTAGAAAGTGCAACTACAAAATTTTATAAATAATGGAAACTGAATGCTAAGATCTTAATGGTCACTGAGTCAATGAAAATATCAGGAAGGATAGTTTTATTCCTAGAAATAAATGGAAATTAAAATTCAACATACACACACACACACACACACACACACACACACACACACACACACACACACCTTTGGAGTATACCAAAGTAGTGTTAGGAAAAATGTTTATAGCTAAGAGCATTATATTGAAATATCAGAGAAACCACAAATTAACAACTTAATGATGTACTCAAATTCTTGGAAACAGAAGAAGCAACTACATCAAAGTTAAAAGATGAAAAGAAATAATAAAAATCAAGGCAGAAATTAATGCATACCAGTGGAGAAATACAAAGAATATTTTAAAGAAATAAATAGAATTGAAAACAATAGTTAAACGAATTGATAAAATGCAAAGTCAGTTCTTTGGAAAGGTAGAAAATTGTCAAACTTACCAAATATCAAAAGAAAAAGAGATAAGTCCCAAATGGTGAGGTAGAAATGAAGTATCACAACAGATACTAATGTAATTTGGGTATTTACTTGAGGATATTTTATAAACCTATATTTAGGAACAATGAAAAACCTAAAGGAATCAGATATTTTTATACATATATAATTTAACAAAAGTAAATACAGAAGAGGAAAGTATAAGAAACAGTCCTACAACAAACAATGCCATCAAAACTGTAAAAAGCAAAAAAAAAAAAAAAAAAAAAAACCAAGAAAACCCAAAAAACCTGGGATCATTGTTGAATTCTACTACATATTTAAAGATAAATTAACAATAGTATTTTCAGTTTTTCCCATGAAACTTAAGTGAAAGAAGCATTTCAAACTCATGATATGAAACTACTACTATCCTGATGATAAAACTGCATAAAGACACACATGCAAACACACACATGAAAATTATAGACTAAATCCTTGCTAATTATGCATGCAAAATTTCTTGATAAAATATTTGCAGATAGAGTTCAACAATACAACAAAAAATTATTTACAATATTTAGGGTAGAATCATTTAAAGGATGCAATCATGTTCTAACATTTGCAAATCAATAAATGTAATTTTGTACATAAATAACATCAAGAAAAAAATCATATCCCCAATTCACTATACAAAAAATTTCATTTGTCAGATTTGGCTATCCCTTTATGATACAAGTCCTTAAGGAAGATAAGGAACACACCTTAATATAAAAAAGGTTGATTATGACAAAATTGTAGCTAATATAATTAAACATGGAGACAATCTAAAAGCATTTCCTGTCAGACCTCCACCCTGGAGCTCAGACTCCCTAGCTTTAGGCTTTCAGGTGAGCAAGGCACTCAGCTGTGACCATTTGCTCCTCTGCTATGGCCTGGCTGGAAGGCCCATATAGGGGCGCGCGGTGGCCTGTAGGCTTTGTGCCGCTGGTTCCCAGGTGTGTGTGAAGTGCGGTGAATCCAAATTGACACCATATGTTTTCATATTAGAAGCTTTGTGGTCAAATTCTAGGCACTTTATCATCGCCACTGGACAAGAATGACTACAATTCCTAGGGAAAGGACATAATGATTGAGGTTTAACCTCTAAAGAGGGATTTCGACCTACGTTTTCTCGTGGGGGGCACTCAAGAGTGAAAACTACCAAGAATAGCCCCATTTTCCAGGGAAGAAAAAGCTCCTGTGAAAGAATCTGCACACATAAGATAGTGCCGTCGATGGTCCGTATTTATATTTGTTAAAGAAATGGAAGAGAATGTGTCAAGTATTGATACAAAACAAGCCCTGTTGCCAATACGTGGAGAATAATCAGGTGACCATGGAGCCTTTATGGGAAGTCTATGAAATAATGATCTGGACAATCAATGAAGGATTTCAATCAAGCTATAAATCTGTACACATGGATCCAATTTTCCTTAATGAAAAGTTTGCACATTAAGAACCCAAGAAGTGCCTGAAAAGCACATCGGACCACAGGCCTCTGTGATTCAACATATATCAGATGGTATTCAAGTATTCACATCATTAGAAACAAACTCAAATCTCTTAGGTTGTGATTACTATGCATAATGCATTTTGAAAATATGGATCTATGTTAGTATTAAAGCAGAGGTAGATAACAAAAATTCAGCTGATTCAAGGAGAGTCAACACCCTGTTGCCACTGAGATGGCTAAGTGGGTAAAAACACTGTGCTAAGCCTGACAACAAAAGCTTTCACATAGAAAGAACCACTTCCGGACAGTTATCCTCTGACCCCTATGTATCCAAATGCATCTTCTGTGTTGTAGCCAAGCTTCCAACTTACAGCTCCATGAAAAACAATCTGAATGTCACCATTGGATGGCACAGTGATAAACACAATGGTTATATCCCAGGAATCCATTGCTTTTACCTCAGCAGTGTCTCAGAGGATGGTCAACTGGCCTCCTGAAGCACTGTCTTCACTTCCTTCATAGAACATAGACTCTCATGTTTTACTTCATGGATAGTTTCTTCACACATTCTCCACAGACTCACACTTATGATCTATAACTAACTAAGTTCGTATTATTGTGTTCTTCCAAGGTCAAACTTGGAATCTCCTTTCATAGTGTCTAAGGGCCCTTATCTCATCCCAAATACTCCAGTATTATCTATACCAGATTGTATCACAAAGGCTCTGTTTCCAAATACCATTCAATGGAGAGTTATGGCTTTAGCACAACTCTATGTCACTTTATATAAGAACTTAATGCATTCCTTGGCACTGGTTTCAAAGATTTTTCTGCCTTTTCTTTTTCCTGGAGATGCTGAACTGAAGTTCTGTGCCTCCCAAGAATTCACATATAACCAAGACTCATTTTACATGCATGCTACATACTGTACATAGTGTTCATTTTATAGATTAGAATTCCTATAGATGTGGGTTGAATAAATGGCTAGCTGTTAAGAGCACTTGCTACTCTTTCAGAGGGCCTGACTTTGGTTGGAAAAGTCCACAACCACGATTACTTTAATTCCAGTAGATGGAATACCCTCTTTTTTTTTTCTGTAGAAACCTGCTGACATATGCCAAACATTCATACACACACACACACACACACACACACACACACACACACACACACACAACCACACAAAAATAAAATAGTTTCAAAAGGAAAGCCCACAGTTGCCATCTATGTATTAAATACCATAAAACAAATAAACACACAGTAACAGACAGAAACACACACACACATACACAAACACACACAGAAAAGAAAAAGAAGAAGAAGAAGAAGAAGAAGAAGAAGAAGAAGAAGAAGAAGAAGAAGAAGAAGAAGAAGAAGAAGAAGTAGAAGAAGAAACAGAGACGGAAAGAGAGAGAGAGACAAAGACAGAGAGACAGAGACAAAGACAGAGCGACAGAGACACAAGAGAGAGAGAAAAATTAGTATGCCAGTCAAATGGTAGACTTGAGGCATAACATGGATTTTTATCTTTCTGATTACACTTTGCACATTTACTACTTCTGTTACACTTTCTTGTATTCCTTTCCATTGATTCTCTGACTCCTCTAAAGTAGTCCTTTTTACAGATTTAAATCATATAATTACAAAAACATTAATGTGTATAAAATACAAATAGACGTGATAATGCCTTAACAATACAGTTTCCCATGCTATGCCTTTTAAAGATCACTGTTTCATAACAAAAATAAACTTGTAGACCATATTTCATGAACTTGGTATGACTCAAGAATGTGTGACTTCCATGCTTTTAAAAATGCTTCACTTTTAGTCTCTAATTTCTTAGCCTTATAACTAACTACTACATTCCTGATGAACTCTTGCAATTTATAAGAAAAAAGTCAAATATCATAATCATGGACATTATTCATCTACTCAGTGACAGAATATTTCATTGTTTTCTAATTAAAATTCAACATATGCATACATTCAATAATTTAAATATTTTAAGAGGGTAAATGCATGGCCAGTTTTTTATTTCATACTTAATTTGTGTCTATGAACCTGAGAGACCATGAACTATAAATTTAATATTTGATTTACATAGACCAAAACTAAGAACAAATTTAAATAATCAATAGAATATCTTCAAATGTACCATTATTACTTGTGTTTTTTTTTTTTTTTTTTTTTTTTAGAAAATGAGGAATATCTCTTCAAAAATTCTTGCAGTATAGTGATCATTAAAAGAATTTTATGGTAAAAATGTACTTAAATTTTCATAGAAGTTAAAACAAAGGTCACTATTTCAATAGGATATTATTACCCACTTCTAAAAGGAAAGAAATGGGCCCACTGAGAAATGACAAGGGCATCCTACAAAGTCAAGGACATTAGTATATCAAAGATTGGAATGAGTCTTTCAAAATACTCAGGAGAGACATTAATGTTACAAAATAATCAATATGAGGTCAATTATCTTACAAGTAACTGGGGATTGAGACCCCTTTTGAGATAAAGAAGAAATATGGAGCAGACCCATGCATCAAGAAATAGGGATGATTTAAGCTTGGAATTATAAAACATTTAAGATTAAAAAGTACCTTATAATTTTGCTTGAAGAAAATGAATCATTACTTTCTGGCCATAATAAGATGTTTATACTAACTCTTTAATAGAAGATGGAGCAGTTGACACTTAAGAAACAACAAAAGTAGTAAGAGAAACATAGAAGAATTACTATGAAGAAAACCTGAAGAAGCTCAGAAGACAACTGAGACAAATATGAAACCTAAATGTTAGAGTTAAGCCATGGAGGTAATTAAAGCTTTGACCAATCAATAAAAGAATCACTCTGAACATGTGACTATGCCACTCAGAACTTATTCCTTCCTTTCTTATAATTTGGTAGCCAGTGTGACACCTTATAACTAATACCTTTTGGCAAGGTTTTTTCAAGTATTTTATGAACAAGTAGAGAATCATGACTCTGGTTCTAATATAATTACACAAATAAGTCTTTACCCAATCAGATCCTAATGGTTCTTACAAAAAAAAAAAAAAAAAAAAAAAAAAAAAAAAAAAGTCTTTACCATCACTTCGAACTTATTATTTAAATATTCTGAAATTTTGATTTGGTTTAAATGATAATTGCTCCCCAAAGGCTTATGTGTTTGAACACTTAGTCACCACCTGGTGGTCATGTTTGGGAAGGTTGTGGAAACTTTAGCTGATGCTGCTTTACTTTAAGGCATGCATTAAAGGGGGTGAACCTGGAGGCTTTACAGTCTGATCTCAAATTGTGTTAATATCTACTTAATTAATATAGATGCAGTGTGCCTAGCTTCCTGCTCTGTCAGTAGGTCTTCTTTGCTGTGATAAATTGTAGCCATCAGGAAAGAGAAACTCAAGTCAACCCTCTTCTCAGGGCATTTTATCACCAAAATAAGCAATACAAATTATAGGATATAAAAATAAAATTATTCAAAGGAATAAAGATGAAAAAACACACAGAGACCAAGTATGGAACCAAAGGAATACTTTTAATCTTTGCATCTAGTAGAGAGATGTATGTGTGACATTTAAATTGATTTGTTTATGTGTGTTTTCGGGTAGCTAATGGACTTTGGACTGTATAATTAGAAGCATATGTCTGAAAACATGCCACTGATTGTCTATACAGTTCATGGAAGGTGCCACACTGTCACTTGTGTGCCAGTAGAAGAGTTCATGTTCTGCTCATCTTGAGTAAGTTTTAGAGATTATATGTCCACAATCTCTCTTTCTCAGAGCATTCACTTTAGGAAATTGCATTTGCAAATTTCTTCTTGGCAGTGTTGAGATAAAACTCGCATAATTCTTTTGGTCAGTTTTAGAGCCCAGGAATATTTTTTTCAAGGATATACAAACAATTCTTTTGAGATTCATTCACCATGTAATCATCACAGAGGATATAATTCTACTTCTTAGTTTCTGTAGAAGATCAGAAGCGTAGTTTAGACAAATGCCATCTAGCAAGGAAAGTTGCTTTAAGGTTGGCCACTGTTCACTCAACATTATCCTGTATTTTCACACCATCTCTTTTAATCAAAGCTCTAGACAACCTCTTTTCTATTAAAACAATCTTGAACAAAGTCTTATTTAACTTAACAAGTGCAATGTGCCTTAGCAACATCTTTAAAAACAAAACAATCCAAAAGCTATAAATAATGCCAGCAAGGTAGTCTATCAGTTAAAGCACTTGACATGCGAACAAGAGGACCAGAGTTCAGATTGCCAATAACTATGTAAATGAAGGGTGAGTGTAGCAGCACTTCTATAATTTCATCCATAGAAGATAGGCACAGGAGATTACTGGCTCAAGATGGCTAACAAAACTAACAATATTAACAAGCTCTAAGGTCAGCTGAGAGGCTTCTGAATAAATAAAGTAGAGAGGAATTGAGGAGAACCTCCAACATCAACATCAGTCCTATACACACAGAGGTGTGCTCACATACACACAAACAGACATATGCAAATGAACATACATACATACACACATACATGCACACCTACACACACTTATGCATTCATAAGCATGCAAGCATGCATACATACATGCACACCCATCACACACACATATACATGAAAAAAAAAAAAAAAAAGAAAACTGTAAGCACACTTGTATATACTCACAGTAGGGTAAAAATGTAACAAAAAGTAAAACATAAGGAACAGTGTATAATGAATGTCTAGTCTTCTTCCCAGCCCCTTATTTTTAATTTATTTTGAGGTAGTTTAATTTTATGAGATCAGTTTTAGCAGGCTTCTTTACAGTTTCTCCTCACATGGCGGGTGATAAATTCTGATTTTGAATTATTGTAGCTGTAATATGAATACTACACAGGATACCCGTGCAAACGCACATGCCCAAAGATATGCAGATTACCCTCTCCAACCTACTAAATGCTTTTAAACAAGGACGTTTCATTCACTTTTTGTTTGATGTAGCTTTAATTTCACTTTTTGTGAGTGCTGGGGATGTGAGATGTGAGATGTGAGAGATGAAGCCTCTGATTTGCCAGCTTCTCATCTTTGTAAAATAGTTCTTGTAGACCTACTGGTCATTTTAGAATCTTGGTAATCACACTTGATAGTCAATGTTGTCCAGGGCTTTGATTTCCCACTGTGACACATCATTACTTGGATTAGATTATTAGAGAAGATTATAAATTGGCTACCTCATCATCAAAACCAAATTCTGGCTCTTGGATTAGACTGTACTGTAGCTATATTTGGTTGTGACCAACTTCTGCATGTAACCCCAGACCTTTCAGATGTGAGGAATACCTTGCATGCTGGAAACTTATGTGTGTATTTGAGGCAGATAGCTTGTATTTTAGTACCTAAACCATTGGTGCATATCAAGCCACATTTCATTGTAATGGAAGAGTCTATCTGAGATCAGGGGATTTAAGCTGAAGTAGATGAAGATGAATTTGCACTGTTTTTCTTGAAAAAAGGATGTGAGTACAGTGTATGAGCTTGGTAAAGAATGAAAATGGGCAACTGCAAAGTAGAAAGTCAGACAGATAACTCTCAGATAGGGACACTTGTCAGGTAGAAGATAGGCAAGAATGGTAGAGATGGAAGAAAAAGCTGGTACAAACAACCTGCATCTTATTTCCTATTTGTGCAACCTGCCAATCTATTGTGAAACCCTGCCGCAGCCTGCAGTGTAAGACTTCAATTTAAAAACATAACAAAGTGCTTAACCCTGGAGCAACAAATGTCTTCATTGATGTAGTCATGTCAATCTTTGGAACCATGCACATTCTCAGAACGAAGTTATATGCGATCACCAAGAAAAGAGCAGTTTCATCTTGGTAACTATGATGCCTGACAGTCAGATTATTCTTGTGTGCCTGAATGCCACAGAGGCTGAAGATAGGCTGTTTTCATTATATCAAAATCTAAAAAGTCTCAGGAGATATCCCACACATATACACTAACAAAGGGTTTGAATTAAATACCATTAACACTGTAGTTTTGATTCCTTATTATGGGATTTTCTAAAGGTCACAAGAAGGAATATCCTAAAAGGTAAATATGATCCTGATTTGATATATGGGAGGAAAAATGGTCACTTTATCCAACAAATATATCACCCACCTCAAAAATAATTCATAAAGTCCACTAAATCTCTTTTATTTGAGGAACCAAGGACTGTGTATCATAACTAGTGACTAAAATTTGCTTCTTATAGCTATGATACTCTTCAAGCATCATTCCCAGTTAGATTTGGCTACTAAATTTGTTATTATTAATGTTAAGTGTAGTGAAATTGTGTTTATTATTTCAGAACCAAGCTTTGGAGGAACTAAACTTCTCCTTTCATACTCCTTTACCCCTTCATGGCTTGAGTGGAATATAAAATATAAAAGTCTTTATAAATTGACTAAGTCTCTTTCAGTCTATGTACTTGAAAAACCATGAAGGAGAGATGATGATTCAAAATCTGTTTTCCTGCTCAAGAATATTCCAACAGGCATTAACTTCACTTGTATCCAATGCTTTGTGTGTTGGAGTTTCTGTCTAAGTAGTTTGAGTGTTATCAAATGTCTTTCCACTTAGGGAAACTAAGCCCTCACTGGCTGTTATACAGCTCGAATTATAAGTGTCCTAACTAGGTAGGGTGTACCTGAAGATATTTAGTATATAAAAATTCAGAGATTGCAAAGAATCTACAATATAAAGGAATTTCTGACCACTAACAGATAAATTACCTTTCTAAAATATTAGTAAAGTTTAGGTCTCCTAACTCCATAATTAACTTAATGTGCTATACATCTTTGGAAAAACTGCTTCTTTTGCAATTTTTAAATTATATTTCTCTTCATGTATACTTTTATATTATTACACATAAACAAAATTGCAGGTTAGTAGTTTTCAAAATGAAAAAAATGACAGAGACAGTTTTCTGCATGAGCAGTCACCCGAAACTCTAGATAACAATGGGTCATCACCTTTAGCCTTCTGGCCCAATATATATGACAGGAACTATCAAGGACTTGCTTACAATGTCTTAGCAGAGTTTGGTTGTCGACTCCACCTGTATCTAGGCTTGCCCATTGTTAGGCAGAATTCTTTCTGTGGCAGAAATGAGGGCATGTTGCTCAGTGGCTTGTTTGCTGCATTTGAAGCCATCTCCATAAGGAGATTCTTTGATGCTCATCATCTTCTTTGAGGTAGGCTGGGTGTTGCCAGAGGTTGACCTATCTTGTCAAAGAATCGTTAAAATAATAAAAACATTTTTAGATGCCATATTCTGTAGGTCCCTGAGGTTTCTGCAGACCTTATCTAACTATTTTACCATATATATATCTATAGAATCATATCTATCTGTTACATTTAGCATATATATATATATATATATATATATATATTTGTGATAAAAATAGAGTAGTAATTGACATGACCATGATTTGATCAACTATGAATGGCTAAGATAAAAAACTCAAGTGACAACACACGCTGGCGAGGATGTGGAGAAAAGGGAGTATTCCTCCACTGCTGGTGGGAGTGCAAACTTGTATAACCACTTTGGAAATCAAGCTGGCACTTTCTCAGAAAATTGGGAATAATTCTACCTCAAAACCTAGCCATATCACTCCTGGACATATACCCTAAAGATCCATTACCATACAAAAGGACATTTGCTCAAATAAGTTCATAGTAGCTTTATTTGTAATAGTCAGAACCTGGAAACCACCTAGATGTCCCTCAACTGAAGAATGGATAAAGATTCTATGGTTCATTTATACAATGGAATACTATTCAGCTATTAAAAACAAGGAAATCTTGAAACTTTCAGGCCAATAGATGGAACTAGAGACAATCATCCCAAGTGAAGTAATCCAGATCCAGAAAGAGAAGCATGGTATATATTCACTCATAAGCAGATATTAGTTACTTAATACAAGATAACCATATCAAAATACAGAGAGTGGTATGCCAACCAAGGTCCGTGTATGATGTGGACCTAGACCCTCTGCTCAGATGTAGTAGAGAGGCAGCACAGTCTCCTTGTGGGCCCCACAATATGGGAGTAGGGACCACTTCTGACAAGACTCTGGTCTCACAACATTGATCACTAGCCCCCTGGCAGGGTGGCCCTGCCAGGACACAGACACTGGTCTCAGGCAGTACAGATGAGACTTGATAGGCTGAGGTCAAATGTTAGGGGAGAAGGGTTCCCCTTTCTGAAAAAGTGCTTTTTTAATAAGAAGCCTTATTAAAGATGTCTATGTACTTCTGAACTGTATTCAAATTATGATATACCAATAGTTAAGTTCACACAAAAGCGTTATTAACCCCATGTTGTATGTTAGGACATATAAGGGATATAATTTTTAGAAGAAAAATTAAACTTTGATGTTATAACTGTTCCTTTTATGTTTTAACAAAATGGATGTCCCAACAAAAACTTGAGTCATGGGTTGTCTGGACAAAGACTGCATTTGACCATTTAGATTTTGTTGTATTTTTGGATGGTGGAAAAGGGGAAAGTACGCAAGTGCCATCACTTTTTATAAGCTCACTACTTTAGAACTGGAATGATTCCTCATGAGGAAAAGGGGTTAATAAAATAGTATAACTTCTGGTTAATTTTCATTAACTGCATTACGTTATTTATTTTTACAATAGCAGTGCTGGGAATCAAGTCAAATGCTTCCTGCAAGCTAGAAAAAAGCTACACCATTAACCTACAACCAGGCCATGTATAGAGTTTTCTCTAATCCAGGTGCAACAGGTAACTTGGCTCTTGTCAGTAGCACCATGGAGTGGCATAAGACCTGGGAAGTTTGGACTGGGTATCACCATAGATGCTAGAGTCTGGTTTGGATTGTTACTTGTGCAGGTTCTTCTATCTGTGTGACAACCACACCTGCTTTTAATCTACCTCGCCACTGACTTGGCTGTCACTTGAACTCACAAAAAATATCATTTGAGAATATATAT
Organism: Acomys russatus; assembly: GCF_903995435.1. Taxonomy (NCBI): domain Eukaryota; kingdom Metazoa; phylum Chordata; class Mammalia; order Rodentia; family Muridae; genus Acomys; species Acomys russatus. Next base: position 76,313,099 of record NC_067137.1, on the reverse strand, counting down.
TCTATGCCAAGTGTCTTAAGACATGAATTTTCTTCTTCCATCTTCTTTTGAGCTTTCAGCCTATTTGAAGAAGGTGTTGGATTTCCTGAGCTGGAGTTACAAGCAGTTGTCAGGCAACAGAGTGGGTGCTTATAGTCAAATTCTGGTTCTCTGCAAGCTGTATGTGGTTATGTGGTCTTCATCACTGAGCCATTTTTCTCATCCCATTGTGTCCTAGGCTTAGTGTAAAATTTTTGTATTGGAATGTTGCCTGAGTATTTACTGCTTGTTGCAGTAAAGGGAAGAAAACATTTCTTTCACCATCCTTCCAATTCTCAGACATCCAACTCAGAAAAAGCTGGTTTATAATAAAATAAAATAAAACTAATGAACATTTTTTAAGGAAAATTGATATTATGAAATGAGTTTTGATATAAACATAAACCCTTGGTAAGTATTGGTAATATAAAAGCTATCAAGTCATGCCATATTTAAATTATTTTCATAAATATTAAATGAAGCAAAGGAAAACTGCAATGTTTGGCTTTTTCACTAAATGTAAAACTTATATTAATCTGTCTTACTTACTTTATGACTTCATATAAAACTCGAATAACACATATAGGCAATAGTACTCAGATAAAGAAAACCATGAGTAGCATAGACCACGTGAGTGGATATCTGTAAAGTAATTTGTGTAAATATTTAGTCAAAAAGCAGTTAAAGTATATCCTCTATACTGTGAGACTATAAACTCCAGTGAATGTTTGAATATTCTCCTCCCCCCAATTCTTATTATAACTCTAGTTAGAAGGTATACTTACTGTGTTAGGGTTTCATTGCTGTGAAGAGACACCACCACCACGGCAACTCTTATGAAGGAAAACATTTAATTGGCCTGGTCTACAGTTTAGAGGTTTAGTCCGTTAGCATCATGGTGGGAAGCATGGTAATGTCCAGGCACACATGGTGCCGGGGGAGCAGAGAATAATAGCTACATCTTGATTCACAGGCATCCAGGAGGAGACTGGATGTGTTTCCCACTGGGAATAGCTTGAGTATTTGAGACCTCAAAGCTCATCCTCCACAGTGACACTCTTCCTCTAACAAGGCCGCATCTCCTAATGGTGCCATTCCCTATGGCCAGTCACTCAAACACATGAATCTATTGGGGCCAAAACTGTTCATAATACGATGCCTCTCTAGCTTTACCTCTGCAGTTATTTATCTACCATTTCCCGTTTTTCTCTGCCTACTCATGCCCTGTACATACCTGGATACATAACATGTTGTTAATCTTATTCTCTGCTCAGTTGTCCTAAGTAGATTCCTTCATGGGTAAAACTGATTTTAACACTTTTCACATATTACTTTATTAAGACAATGGTTAACAATAAATTAAATATTGAAAAAGATATTATTGAAAAATATTTGTTAATATTTATGCATGATTTATAACACATTATATAATTAATTTGTAAACTATATTATATCTCAGAAAAAATAAATTATAAATATTAAAGTCCCCCACATATATGCATGTGCAGACAAATGAACATACAAAAAATAAATAAATGAATCTACAATATGTATTTACATTTCTGCATTTATGTGTATTTTATATATACATACATAAATGCATATATATATGTATATATATATTAAATAGAAAATGAAGCTTCTGAATCAAATGAAGTTATCTTATCATCAGCTAGTAAAAATATGTATATTTAATTATCCTTGAAAATGGTTAATTAGTACTATATATGTAAAAATAAATACAAAATTCTCAAGTGCCTCTATAAATGAGGACGTACAGAAGAGCAGATATTCTGAAGCCAAAATTTGGCACATTAAGGCAGTGGTGCCCTGGGGCTGAGAAATGGCTCAGGTATAAAGAATATGTACTGCTCTTGAAAGGGACCCAAGTTTGGTTCCCAGTACCTACACCTGTGGCTTCCAACTTCCCAGCTCTAGGAAATCTGACATGTTGTCACATCTGCACACAAAATGCACACACAGCAGTAGACATAGCCAAAAATAAAATATAACAAATCTTTGCCAGGCATAGTAACTTAGGCCTTTAATCTCAGAATTTGGGAAGCAGACATGGGCAAATATCTGTGTGTTTCAGACCAGTCTGGACTACCTTTCAAGTTCTAGGCCTCCAGGGTTTTATGGTGTATCACCCCACACACACTCACTCTCTCTCTCTTTCACACACAGTGCATACATACATTACTGCCACATGAAAGTACAAGTTAAATAAGACAATAAATGGAAAGAAGTTCTTGCAAGGTCTCCCAAGAGGATGAGTGTGCTTAACAATGGTCAGCAATGAACTCCAAAATGTTTATAGTGATCTGTGAAACTACAAATAAAGCACTAGGGTCAGCAGGGCAGGAGACAGATGCTGGTGTCCAGTTACTGTTATGTTGCAGGGGTCTTAGGATGTGCTGAACAGTCTACCAACCACCACTACTGAGCTAGCATTCCACTTGGTCCATGAAATTCTGAATGAATTCCTTCTTTAGATCTTCTACTCAAATATGACTCAAGCTAGTAAATCAACTTATTAAATTTTATTTTAGATGTAGTGGATAGTGGCTTTTTGAAATAGAAACTCAGCATAGCTTTTGCATCATTTTTAATAGATGACAAGAGTATCAACTAAATATTTAGTGAACTTCCTCTTTAAGATTCTTTAAGATAAAAAAAAGATGATTCTGAAAGTACTTTGTACAATGCATACATTTTGTTGCTGTTGTCTTGATGAAATCTGGGACTACAATAAACAATTACTATACCACTAAACACATGCTTCATCTTGTTTTCTCATTTACTTTTTACTTTTTAAATTTTAGACAAAGTCTAAGTTGTCCTGACTGGTACTGTATGCAATGCAAGGAAAAACCTGTAATTGTTTTTCCTCAGACACCTAACAGTGGGGATTTTCTTCCTGTACTACAATACTAGACATAGACTATAACAGGGGGAAAAATCATATCACTCCAATGATCATGACAGTTGATGTGTGTAGTTTAATGCATGAACACAAAAGTGTCAGTGTGAATGCCTTAATAATAATCTCAGAGCACCCAATTATGTATCAGTGTCAAATTAAAATGAAGAAATTAATAATGCCCTTCTCCTTGGTATGATTTTACTAAGAGTGAGCCCAAATATGAGTTGTCTACTTCTTTGTCCCCATGGCATCTATTCTCCGTTGTATGAGTCTGAATCTATGCTTGTCTGTAGGTTGTTGTGTGAATCTGTCTGTCCTTGACTCACTCTTTCCTCTCCCTCTCTCACTCCTTCCCCCATCTCTTTCTTTGTGTGTGTGTGTGTGTGTAACCAAGGACTTTGCTCTTTTATTAACAGCATAGAAAGAATCACGTGAGGGATGAAAAGGAAATGCTTGTCAGGAATCTTTCAGATTTTTTACAAGTTATAAAGTCATTGACTCCAACTGACCCAAGACCCAGATAAAAAAACAGAATCCAAACGTCATTACTTATTGAGCAATACCCAAATATTGTATTCAATGTTTGTGGTTAATATTCATTTTATAAGGTCACTTTCAGCCTGTTCTATGTTTCCAGGAAATGATTATCATAGCACATGTAGAAACACATATGTGTTATTTGCAAGTCAGTCTCACACCAGAAGGCTACAGTTATTCATTAGCTTAGGGTTTTTTTCTATTTTCATTTTATTGAAAACATTTAAATATATGCCTCTTTTTCTGTCTTTAGAAAATAAACAGGAATCTAAAAAAAACAAGATGACATAAAATAAAAATAAACTAACCAAAATAGGACAAAATAAACAGAAGAAAAAGATCCAAAGAAAAAGCACACATAAACACACACACACACACACACACAAAAACCCCACACATATAGGTAAGGAACATGTTTGCACATGTTTGCACGTACAGAAATCCAATACAATAAGACCACATAATATGTAATAGATACATATATCTATAAGGTAAGAAACAGAAAAAATGTCCTGACAAAGCAATAGTTTATGTTTAAAACATTAATTACATTGGATAAGCAAGGCAAGGAAGGTGGATTGTCACTTTGCTCTGTTAAAGGCTGGTTAATCAAACAGATTGAGAACACAGTCCCACATCAGTCTTAAGTTTTAAGTGACCTAAAGGTATATTATTTACTCTGGCTGTGAGATCTAGAAAACGTTCAAGTATATTTGAGTGTAAAATGTTTTCTTATTAATACATAGCCACAGACACTAAACAGTATATATGGCCAAAGATGTAAAGGCATATGTGACATAGTCTATGCTGTCAAAAGCCTAAAAGAAGAACTGCAAGATGCATGAGGAAATCAATGATGGGAAGACTCTGAGAAGCATTTTGAGAAATGTGTGGATAGGGTCGTCCCGGGCTATAGAGTGTTGTTCATATTAGACCTTTAATAATAGTGGTCTACTGTGAGATGAGTGACTACCTCTTTGGAGACAAGGAGGTATACCTTGAGATTACCAGATATAAGTCAATCATATGTAGTTGGTAAAAGCATGTAAACCAACACAAAAAATTACTGACTCTAACCTTTTTTATGTGACCAAATATCCTCTATCATAATTCCATTTGATATTTATGAAACCAAATAGATTCACAGTTTGGTTGGAATGATACACAAGGAGTTTGAGTGAAGGCTCTTATAGAAGAAGCAGGTTCAGTTCTATCACCCAGATCAGGTAGCTTACAATAGCCTATAAGTCTAGTTCTAAGAAATATAACACCCTAAAAAAAGGGCAAGCTTGGATGCAGGCAGAGTCGATGCCAAACTCTGCCAAGACAGTGTAAGCAAGTCCTCAATAGTTCCCTGCCTCACAAATATGTCTGTCCGATATATTGGGCCAGAAGGCTGAAGAAGATGCTTCAACATTATAGAGAGTTTCAGATGACTATTCAAGTAGAAAACTGTCTCTGTCAACTTTTCCTTTGGAAAGCTACTAATCTGCACTGTTGGCATACTCAGATAATCAAGTTTACTCCTTCTCAAGTCTCTGAGGGAGTTGAAGACCAGGTAGCTTAGTTTTACAGTGAAGCTTAATTGTTTAGGGGTTAAGATGTTTTTAGGTCTAGGTAGGTGTTGTAAGTTGATAATGACAATATGTGAAGGAGACTGATTACATTCAGCAATTTAGATGCACCAAGGTAGGAAAGATGTCTTCTTTAAAGTTGTCAAATACAAATAGCCAAAACACTAAGAATGTAACATTTATATAACTCCTGATTGTGTCACAGTTCTTCTTGCCATAGATAATCTATTGTATATATGTGTAATAATTTAAATATATATGTACAAAAGATAGTTAAGAAACACACACACACAAAAGAACTATGACACCCTCTTCTGATTTTCACAGACAACAGGTTGAGGATGTTGCACACACTCATTCATGCCTACATATATATAAATGATTACACTCAAAACTAAAATGCTGCACAAAATCAGTTGTGACTTAAAGTTGGAGGATATATAAATCAAAAGGATTACTAATTTTAAGAAACACATCATTAGCCAGGCATAGCACATGTCTGTAATTCCAGCACTCAGGGAGGCAAAGGTGGGGGATTTCTGTGATTTTTGAGGCCAGCCTAGTCGACAAAGAGAAGCCAGAACAGCCAAGGCTACAGAGAGGAACCCAGTCTAGAAACAAACAAACAAATGAAAAAACAAAAAGAAACACATTCGTGCTACCTTTTGCTTTTGAGCTTCAGCTACAATTAGAATTTTGATGAAAATTTACCAACCACAGCTGGTAATGCCTCCCATCCCACCTTTAGCACCCTTTACTGATTAAATTATCCTTAAAAAAATGTATGGACCTAGAATCATTCAATTTCCAGTATGCCTATAGAAGCATCGAAAATTATCAATAGCATTCTTTTTCACATTGAAAAATGATCTGCCTTGGTTAAAAGTATCATGTGGTCAATATCCAAATGACATTACATTTCTTCCCATTATTTAGTTGAAATATGGAGGGAGGATTGTGATTACATAGTCTTGTTTTTCCTGTTGCCTTCCAAAGTTTCAAGTAACAATTCATTCTTCAGAAGCTTGATGTTGGAGTTTTATTTTCTCCTAACATCATACCAGACAGAATTTCCACAATAGTCATAAATAACACTTAATATGGTAACAGCACCTGGTTTAGCCTTAGGACAATAAGCCAGTCAATTGTTTAGAAGCAGTAAAGATGGATTTTGCAATGATTATATGGCTTAATCCTCCAGTTATATGAATTAAAAATGACACAACATTATCCTTTAGGCTGTTACACAGAATTTAGTGTTGTGCTTGAAAAAGGAAATAAAGGGCACTATTGCTGTCTGTTCCTCATAGCAGTGTCATAAACTACATTTTAGTACCATATTTTTATGTACATGACTGCAAGAGTAAAATAAGGTAATATAAGATAAGATTTAGAGTTATTAGGATGAAGAAAATGGAGAAAATGACATAGAGATATATGTGTGTATGTTCATCTAAAATATAAATATGCACATACTGTGAGATGGGCATGATTATATAGGAACAATATGCAAATGTACGTGTTTACCCATTTTTAATGTTTTATGGATGCCTATCTTTCCATCACTACAAACTCTATGTAAGTGGTATTATTCTTCACAGTCTTACTATGGAAAACTTAAAGAAGAGAGATGTCTAGTCAAATGTCACATATTTCAGTGTTAGACCAAGGAACCATTTGGCTCCATGAAACTTTGTTCTTTTGAAATATAACTAATATTCATACATGCATGTAATGTGTTTGGCTCAGATCCATAACCCATTCTCCCCCTTACAATCCTTTCCTATCTCTCCATCACTTTTCATTTGCTTTTTTATCATTAAAGAATATTAACTCTTTTTTCCAGCAGCCAGCAAATAGCTCCTCAGATACAGAGGAAACTTCAATACTTCTTCCCCATCTCATGTTGGGATTGTGACTGGCTTGCTCTTGTTCATGTAGTCCCAACCGCTGTGAGACAATCTGTGCAACTGCATGATTGTATCCAGGAAACAATGTTTTGTTATTGACATATATTCACTCTGGATCTTAAAGTCTTTCTTACCCCTTCTCTGTGGTGATCATTGAGCGTTGGGAGGAAGGGATATGATATAGCTTTCCCACTTAGAGATTATTACTCTATAGTCTTGTATTATTGCACTTTGAGCAGTTGCAGATCTCCATATTAACCACCATGTCTTTCTTTTTTTTTTATTAATTTATTCTTGTTACATATCAATGTTTATCCCGTCCCTTGTATCCTCCCATTCTTCCCTCCCCCCCCCCCATTTTCCCATTATTCCCCTCCCCTATGACTGTTCCTGAGGGGGATTACCTCCCCCTGTATATGCTCATAGGGTATCAAGTCTCTTCTTGGTAACCTACTGTCCTTCCTCTGAGTGCCACCAGGTCTCCCCCTCCAGGGGACATGGTCAAATGTGAGGCACCAGAGTACGTGAGAAAGTCATATCCCACTCTCCACTCAACAGTGGAGAATGTTTTGACCATTGGCTAGATCTGGGTAGGGGCTAAAAGTTTACCGCCTGTATTGTCCTTGGCTGGTGCCTTAGTTTGAGCGGGACCCCTGGGCCCAAATCTGCCTATCATAATGTTCTACTTGTAGGTTTCTAGGACCCTCTGGATCCTTCTACTTTGCTATTCTCCCATGCTACTCTCATTTAGGGTCCCAATAGGATGTCCTCCTCTCTAAGATTGAGAGATAGACTAAATTATGGTTATAAATACATGTCCATTTAGCAGACTAATAGTACTAGATTTTACGAGAGAAAGTCTATGATCTAGCTACCTAAGAATGTGTTGATTCAGTTCATGGTGCCAACCTTGGGTTTAAATCTTATGGAGGTGGCTTTACATTTAATCAGAATGTGGTTAGTTACCCTTGTAACATTCACGCCAATATTGTAGGAATAGGTTATCGCTCACCAGAGCAGTAGTTGTTGTAGCACATAGTGTTCATATCTGGGTAAAGTTGTTAACAACTTTTTGCCCATGATAGGATGTATAGAACCTTCCAGCAACTTGAAATTTACACAATAGGGATGAAGATTTCAAGTTAGACCCAACTTGATTTCTCTGTGTTCTATGATACAGGTATGTGCTTTGTCTGTAGCAATAGAATCTCACTATAAAAAGATTCATCGTTCTAAATCACCAAGCAAATGATACAGAGGAAAGGGAAGTTGTTAAGTGCAATTGAGGCTTCTTGTCTTGGTTGTGAAGAGCATGGAGAGCGAAAGTACTGGACAGCTCAACAGCCTCTAGAACCATTCCAAATAAATGGCTTCTGCGTCCCTCACTGGCTCAATTTGAAGATTAAAATACATAGAGTACAGAAAGGTGAGTTTAAGAAGAGAATTCATTACAAGTTCATAGGTGAGGACTTAGAGGACAGTAAACAGAGCTCCTATATGTTAGAGCTCCTATATATTAAGAGTGGTTCCCAGGGAAAGGGGTATTATCAAGTTGCAAGCTTAGAGGCACTTTATAGGACCTGTGCCAGAAACCTGGCATTAAGATTGGGCTGCTCTGAGTTTCATTTGGTTTCCTCTCAGATTGTTTCCCTGCCTGTTGTGAAGCCTGCACGGGTCCTCCACAGGTTCCAGAGATTGAACTCAGTTACTGAGCATCTCTCAGATCCAGGGTCTATACTAAAATACTAGCCTGTAATTTTTCTTCCTTGTCAATGTCCTTGCTGGGTGTCAGTAAAAAATATTCAGTCTTAGAAAACTGCTGTTAGTGTTCCCTCTTCAGAAGCAAGGGCTGCCCGTGAAAGAGGATTTGAAAGCTTGTATCACTTCCCCCTTTATGTTGGAATTCTATGCCATACGTTTGGTGTGTACTTTCTGGTCTAGCATTTTTTTTTTTTTTTGAGACAGGATTTCTCTGTGTAGCCTTGGCTTCCCTGGACTGCTCTGCAGACCAGGCTGAACTGGAAAACTCAGAGATCCACCTGCCTCTGCCTCCCTGAGTGCTGAGGTTATAGGCATGTGTCACCACACCTGGCTCAATGTAATTTCCAGAGTTGTACAGTCTATATTTATTTTATAAAATATCATTTGAACATGCTTTTTCCTGTGATGTTAGTTATAGTAGATGTTGTTTATTAAATAATTGTTCTATTTTCTTCAAATTATATTTATTAGAAAGAGTTATTTCAGCATGATTTTACAGTGGTACATGTCTTGATGATTTATATTTTTTATTCTTTGTATCAACCTGACAGTATTTCAAACAAACTAATTTTTATGTCTATTGATTATTTGGGACATGTATTTAACTTTGGCTTAAATCCCTGTAATGGTTTTATTATTATTATTAATTATTAATGTTCTTTTTACTTTCTCAGTTTTATTTTTATTTATTTTTAATTTTGTATATTTTGGTTTTTAGAGACAGGGTTTCTCAGTGTAGCCTTTCCTCCCCCGAACTTGCTTTTTAGAGGGGATTGGCCTTGGACTCACAGCAATCTGGCTGCCTCTGCCTCCCTGAGTGATGGGATTACAGGCATGTGCCAGCAGAGCCAGGCTAAGCTTTCTGTATTTTAAGACTATCATACATGTATAAATTGAAATGTGATTTTGCCTATTCTCACATATTTCTCAGTTCAAAAATATCTCCATTTACTCACAATATATACCAGCTTCATATTTTTTTTTTTAACAAGTCTGCTTAGCGATGCCAATACTGAATAGGTTTGGGACCATCTTTTGGAGCTTGGGAAGCCTACAGTTGCCACATCCTCCAAACATTGATTTCTCCTCCCTCAGCTTCTTTCTACAGCTGATAACTACTCAGAAAGGTGTGAGGCCTGGGACTTAGGTATTTAGGGCATCTTGATCTTGTGCAGATAAACACAGCTGTCATGAGTTCGTGAGTGTAATAGGCATGAATTTCTTGTCTCGAAGACAGAATTTCTTAACGCCCTTTCCCATCCTTAGTTCTGACATTCGCTCTACCTCCTCGTATAGGACATTTTCTGAATGTTGGTGATGGAGAGGGGAGATTAAAATAGGTATCCCATTTAGGGCTGAACACTGAATCTTATCCACAGAACTTTGACTGTTGGTGCATTTCGTTATAGACTGCTGTACACTCCAAAAATAAAGTATATTGATTGAGGTTTGAAGCAGCCTGAAATTATAAACACCTTGACCATTTAGCAAAATGACAATAAAAGTTCTACCATAGGACCTATGACTACATCAGCCATGAAATTTTCATCAAGATTGTACCAGGAATGAAATTTCCTCCAGTCAGAAAGTGGTTAGTTACTCCATATTGCACTAATGGGCATATATTGCTTGTCAAGTCTGCATTGTAGCATTCAGGCCCCAGAGCTCAATAAAAAAAATTGATGTACATTCTCTATTACCATTCTGGATAGTACCCTCCGGCAGTATGAAACTGAACCTCAACTTAAATTTAATTTTATCTTTTAATTTTTAATTGTTAAAAATTAAGTATATCCCTATATACTTGTTCATTCCTTGAGAATTTTTGTCTTAGTCACTATTCTATTATTTTGAAGAGACACTATGACCAAGACAACTTTTATAAAAGAAAACATTTAATTGCAAATTTGCTTAAGTTGCAGAGGTTTAACCTATTGCTATTATGATAAAGCACATGGTAACAGGTACCCATGACCCTGGAATAGTACCTGAGAGCTACATCCTGACCCACAGGCTGAGAGATAGAGAATCGGCTTGGCATGAGCCTTTGAAACCTTAAAGTCTACTCAAGTGACACACTTCCTTCAACAAGGCCTCACTCCCTCTAAACCTTCTAACCCTTTCAAGGAATTCCACTCCCTGGTCACTAAGCATTCAAAATATGAAACATGGGGGCCATTCTTATTCAAGAACCAGCAATTTTGTACATATTTTTGATAATATTTACTCTCCCTTTATAATTCTTGCCAGATTTACGCTCTTCCTCATACCTACCCAGTTTGGTATCATTTTTCCCCATCAAGAACAATTTTCACTATCCAAATATTCCTGGATTTGTTTCCTTCTTTGGACACAAATCAATGGTAGAGATATACTCTTCTAGAAAACTATCCTTTCCTGTCCCAGTAGCTAACAACTACCAATAGCACCTCATCAAGGGGAATATTTTTATCAACTCTCATCTCTATTCTGGGATTTGTTCTCTTTTGAGCTTGCAAAGGTCTTATGTATGTTGTCATAACTGCTGTGACTTCATACATACAGCTGCTCTGCTGTGTCCTCAACATATTGTTTTCTTGTGTTCAATTTATTCGCTGCTTCTGGCTTTTCCACCTTTGCTGCCTCTTCTTCCAAAATGACTGTTGAGCTTTTGGAGGAGGGGTATGATATATATATATATATATATATATATATATATATATTTATATATTTCATATATATATATATATATATATATATATATATTTCATACCTATATATATATATATATATATATAGGTATGAAATATATATATTTCATTTAGGTTTAATTGAGTCATACGTTTCTAATAAATTTGCTCCTGAGAACTCTCAGAGGATTTCTATGTGGGATGAAAATACCTACATGACCAGAAGTTATAAGAAGCTATGATCCTGAGTGTTAGAGTTCTTCAGTCCTCCTACCTAAGATGTCATTGCTTACCTGCCACGGGGGCATGACACTACCTAGGGCCACATAAAAGGACAGAATTTCAATGTGGCCTCCTCGCTCTACTCTTCTCCCCCACTTCTCTCTTCTTCTTACTGTCCCTGTCCCTGTCCCTGTCTCTCTCTCTCTCTCTCTGGGGTACTCCTCTCCCCTTTTCCTTCTCCCCTTATGCTTATTTAATAAACTCCATATAACATAATATCTTGTGCCTTGTATCTATCGTTATCTTATTATTATTATCTTATTATTAAATAGAAAACGGAGTCTATTTGGGGCTTCCAAGTTCCAATATATTCTGAGAGAGACTGTGCTTCATTCAGGGAGACAAATAGAAGAGGAGGCCAAGTGTCTCTATATCTTCTTTTGCCATGGTTATTGCCACTTTGCTTTTCCTAAATATTAAAAATAAATAAATAAATAAAAGATGTAGATGCACTGTCAGTTATCATCATGAACCTTCTTTGCCAATTAACACTACTTAACTGTAACCCCTTCTGAAGGTCCGTGACCATTGTCACTCGGACCAATGAACTTTATCAGTGTCATTATGTTTTCTTGTTTGACCTCTAAGAACAGTAGGAAAGTGTTCTTTAAGTTCTACTTCCTTAGAGTTGCCTGATTATCATTCCATAAGTTGATTTTTAAATTTAATTTCAGTGAGGAAAGAGTTAAGCTTTATTATGTTTCAGCACATGGTAGTTCTTAATAAATTTTTCTGATGGTTGAAAGGTGCCATGGCTGGAACTCATCCTGTTTGGCGGGTGACAACTAAAGTTGCAGGAAGCAAAGCACGGACCATGCTTGTCTGGTCTGCCCACCCTGCTAGAGATAGTGATGCTATGTGAAAATTGCCACCACAACTGCAGATCCCTTTCTACCTCCTTTCATTCTCTAATGTTTTTTGTCCTTAGATCTTTGGAGCACAATTCAGAATTGTTGCCTTTTCCTCTGAAATAAGCACTGACATGTTTATGCAATGCCCCAATTTTGATTAGATATCTTTTAAAAAATTTTTTTAAACATAATATTTTGATTAATTAGTAGGGAACCTCTCATGGTGCACACAGACACACTCACTCGCCAGTCCTCCCAGGCCCACACCTACCTTTGTAACCGGCCCCTCTCCCTTAAAAAGAGATAAAAAGAGAGCAGGATAAATACCTCAGTGGCCATCCCTTTGAAGAAAACTGAATTCTTACACAGCAGAGCCCCTGGCAGAAGCTCTCCACGGTGGAGAGCAACACGACAGCATTTTATCACAAGTTTTAAGAGTTCTCTTTGGTGGCTTCCTCTCTAGGTCATTACTTTTGGTTTTGGGGAGGAAAGGAGGTGAGGTTTTTGTTTTTGTTTTTGTTGCTGTTGTTGTTTGGTTTTGGTTTTTGTAGCGTGGATTGTCACAGAAGCCTTCTATGACTATTTCTCAAGTGTGAGTCTGTATCATCGATATGACTGCAAAAGTCGCTTCCTTGCCCTTGGGTGACATCATAGACCACGTTCATCCACATGGTCTCTGGCCCTCAGCATGGGGTCTGGTGGCAGTACAGACCACAGACATTCACAAGGCCTCCAGTGATAACATTGGCCATGGACGTTAACACAGCCTGTGTTTGCATCAGGACAATGGACTACAACATGACTTCAGCTAGCCCCACAGGCCACTCACATCAACGTGGTCACTGTCAGCTGGGTGGCCCACGGACATTAACATGGCTTCAGGCTGTGGCATAGATTACAGACATCTCCATATGGCCTTTGATGGTAACACAGGCAACTGCCATTGACAAGGCTCCTGGTTGCGGTAGGATCACAGACCCCAACATGACCCTTGGTGGCTGCACAGACCACAGGCACCAACATGGCTTCCAGTGGCAGCCCAGTGCACAGACATTCATATTGCCCAGAATTGCAGCACAGACCATGGATAGCAGCATAGGCTCGGGGACAGCTCAGACCATGGACATCTTCTTGAGGAGGTCCAATCCAGAAAATGAACCATTCTTCATCTCAGGCATCTTGTTGCTGCTCAGGGCCCAGTGGGGCCTGAGTCTGCATGAGCTCCAGGCTGCTATATACCACCCTGTCAACCCTAGTAGCCAATGACATGTTCCCTAATAGACTGCAGCCTTCTCTCACACCTGTCACTGTCATTGTCTGTAATTCTGACTCTCTCTTATTCGCACTCACCACTTTATTTCTCCATCTTTCCCATCTCTCCATCTCATATTCATTCATCATCGTGGCACTAGAAACTGCACTACGTCACACAGTGCTGGTTTTTATTTGTTTGTTTGTTTGTTTGTTTTGTTTTCCCCAAGCAGCTTTAAATGCAAATATTCATTACAATGAGTTGTTGGTCTGGGTCAAGGTTTCTGGTTTCAGAAGCACCATAAATACTGGACTATCCCTGAGACTCCTGTTGGATATCCTGCTACTGCCCAGAGTGAGGATGGTATTGTGGCTAGGCAGGCTGTCCAAGGACAGATTCTGTGCAAGCTCCAGGCTGTCGCACCCCTTTCCACCCTCAATGATACCTGCTGAGGCTCAGCTTTTGTGCTTGTATGCTGCTGGCAGCACGGCCACTCCATGCTCTTCCTCTCAAAGCACTGGAGCTGGGCCCACCACAGCTGCCAAGTTTTCTAAACTAGCCTCAGGGGCCTCTTCCAAGAAACGTAGATTTCTTTTTTTCTTTTTCTTTTTTTCCTTTTCATAATATTTTTACTTATTATTTGGGAATTTCACATCATGAACACCAATCACACTAACTTCCCAGTCTTCTCAGGTCCACCCCACATTCTTGTGACCACCTCCTACCCAAAGAAAAGAAAAAAGAAGAAAAAAAAATGTGCTGCTCATATACTCACTGGAGCATGGTCAAACTTCCAGTGGCGGGCCCCTTAGAGAAAATGGAGTGCTTCCCCACACATACCCCCAGACAGAGCCATCAATTGTAGAAAGCTATACTTGAGAATTTTTTTGCCTCAATTTTAGTCTATTGTCATGCCACTACAATGTGCAAGACCTGAGAAGCTAAGCAGATTCAGGGTTGGTTAGTACTTGGATGAGAGACCACCTAGATTTCTTTTCCTAAAGTTTATTTCTTGTATACGTCGTGTTTTCTCTTTTCTTTGTCTTATTTTCAACTTTAAAAATTATTTATTTACTTATTTTTGTATTTATGCCTTTATATGTATGCACATATGACCATGCATGCCTATGGCTGATGGAAGTGGGTGTCAGATCACCTGGAGCTGAAGTTACAAGTGGTTGTGGGTTCAGGGAACTGAACTCAGGTCCTCTGCATGAGCTGAGCCATGTCTTTAGGCAACGATTTTCAATTTCTTCTGAGTATTTAAAAGAAATTTTCTGTAATAGAGAGAATATCACATGTTTAGTTGTTTTTTTTTTTTTTTCTAGAATGAAATAGCATTCTGGGCAGAGTGCTGAGAGTGGTATGGAATAGCAGGGGATGGAAGGACGCAGAAAGTCCAGGAACCCCACAGGAAGACCATCAAGGCCAGTGGATCTGGACCAGGGGGGCCAGAACAAATTGTTGCACCAACCAAGGACAATGTACGTAGAGCCTTTAGACCCCCTCTTCAGATCTAGCCAATGGACAGCTCATTCTCCACAGTTGTGGGGAGAATGGGCACTGCCTCTGACATGAACTCTAGTGCCTCTAGTTTGATTACTTCCCCTTGTTGGGGAGGCCCTGTGGGCACAAAGAGGAAATGGCTAGCCAGATGAGACCTGATAGTCTGTGGTCAGAAGGTGGGTGAGAAGAGCCCCACCCCAGTCAGAAATCTGGAGGAGGGGAATAGTTAGGGACAAGCAAGGGGATAACAATCTGGGTGTAATTTGAATAAACTATAATAAAAATTAAAAATTGAAAGCGAGCCCCAACAACAAAGAAGCTTTGTTAATCTTAGTGGTTATGCAATGTGTTGTCCATTGTATACTCTTTCTTTTAACTTTTTACATTATTCTATCTCCTCCATTAAAATTTTAGCAACATAGTATAGCATTCATTAATAGCTTACAAACTGTAACTATACATACTTGAATTTCTTTAGTTTTTTTCACCATCCCTTGAAATTACTAAAGTCTGAAAATTTAATTCCACTCATTTGTCATTGGAGTTTATTTTATTTTTATATGCTTTCCTCTCTTAGTATTCTTTACATATCATACTGTTATTTCTTAGAAGTCCTTATGAATTGAAGGATTATCTATGATATCTTATTAGAATTTTTGTTCAAATCACTCATTTTACTAGCCATAAAATTGAGTAAAAGAAATAGAAATGTTTTCCAAATTAATACATCTTGCTTTAGCAAAGCCAAGACTGGAAGCTTCTAAATTCTAGATCAGTGATCATCTCTGTATAAAAACAGTTTCAAGTATTTTGAAATTGAGTCCTAGCTTTTATAGCTATTGACATACATATAGTTAAGACTATAAATACTAACATCCAGAAACAAAATGCTCTGCTCAACAGCTGCTATCGGAACAAGAACCACGCTGTGCACGTGAACGAGACAAGAGTTATCTCCAAACAGGACAGCTTCCTAATGCAGTTTGTTAAGGATATAAGATGTGTTTTATGTGAACAAACCCATTCTGACACATTGATTAGTTAACGGTGTTTGACAAGGGGCATCTATGCAAGTTCACTCTGAGCTTCTTGTTATTCCTTGAAGGACAAAATGAACGTCCCAAACAACTGCTATTTTCAATTTGCTGGGAAGGTGGATATGGTTACATAACAAAGAGGAAAAAGAAATCTTATGTCATCAACACTTTTTTTTTCTACTTATTTTTGTAAACAGAGACCCCAGTCAATGCCCATGTGCAATTCATATAGTTGCAGTTTACAAATCTTTATCCAAAGCAATATATAATGTTTTTATTTGTGTCCTTCATTGCATTCTGAGGATAGTTCTCCCACAAATGTGACATGGATTTGCATGCTTTATCTAGTCAATCTATCATATATCTATCCACCTCTTAGATCTGATTGAGATACTGAAATGATAAAACTTGATGTTTCTCTTCTATAAATAAGTTTTATCAACATTCTCTAAGACTTACTATGGATTAGGTGTTAGGTTTTCTTAGGCAATGTCCAGTTCCAATAACTATGTGTTAACCATAAGATGTGTAGCATTGGGTCTATAGATATGGATGAATGAGTAATTGTTCTTGCCCTACAGGCTCATATCGTCAATACTTACATAAAAAGATAGGCATGGGGGCTGAAGAGATGACTTGGCAGTTATAAACACTTGTTTTTCTTGCAGCACACATGCTGGGTGTCTTACAACCATTGATAACTCCAGCTTCAGGGGATTTGATAACCTCTTCTGCCTTCATGGGCATATGTACCCAATATCACATTACCAACCACATACACACAATTTAAAGTAAAATAAACCTTTTTAAAAAGCTGAGCATGGTTTTCATTAGTAGAAGGACAAAGGTGGATCCCAAGCATTTACCGACAGACAATCTGCTCAATATGAGTAGCTTCCAACCTAAGGGGAGACCTTTTCTCAAGGTAGTAACATGGAAAGCAAAAGAAGGGCCAGGAGTCCTGTTCTAGCCCCCATGGGCATTCACATGTGCACACAACACAATATATACTTCTTTGTTCTTATCCTAATGCATTGAATAAAAGAACACCAGGATTTTTTATTCAAACCTACATATTTAGCTGTAATTTTTAAAGACAGATGCCATATAGAGGCAAAAGACTTCTGAATAGTAAGCTCAAGGAACCAGGGCCTACTACTAGAACTTTGTAATCCAGTGTTTGTTTTTCTCTATGAGGAAACCAACTAATGAACAGGTCTCTGAAATAGTTTCCTGGATATAATCTTTGTTTTAGATTGACTCTTGGATCCTCAAATATAATATATTTATAGGTCACAGATGCCAATGCTGCTGGGTGCTGCACAGGCACCACTGCCTCACTGCTAAATGCTATAATATGGTATTTTTATGTTGTCTCCGTATCACAGGTGTCAAACAGATATATTTGAAAAGCAGGTCTTTCAACTTTAAGAGTTAATAAAAAATATCAAATTGTGAAGAAATCACTTCAAGGTATTGCTGTTTGGATCCCACTGTGTCTTAACAGGGTTTGTAACAGGAACTAATCTAATGTAAAATAGAAGCAAGACAGAAATGTCACAAATAGAAAATAAATCCTATTTTCTGGAAGAGCTTTTCAATATCTGAAAATAGAATTGAAAGATAAAGAAATTTAAAAAGTAGATCACTTACAAGAAAATCTAACAAGGCATTATAGGAAGACTCAGCTGAAGTAAAGAGAGTATGAACAAGAGAATATATGAAGAGACTCACACAAGCAACAGTCAAATGCTAGGAAAACAATGGAGATATAATTCTTCAAGGCAGAAGGGCTGGTTGAGCATTGAAGATTCATTGTAAAGACTACAGGGAAAAAAAGAGAGTTGAAAAATTAATGAAAGAAAAGAAGAAAACATTTCCTTTCAAAAAGTTATTGTGTTTTTCAAAGTTCAGTAAATGAAATTATTAGTGACCTCTCCGTCATTGCAATGAAATGTCATGATCAAAAGCAACTTAGAGGAGAAAGGGCTTATGTTATGTTACAGTCCACTGAAGGAAAGAGATGGGGACAGAAGCAGGAGCCTGGCCTGCTAGTAAGAAGCAGAGAGATCACATTTTATTCACACACAGAAAGAGAGCACAATGTCAAGATACATACTTCCTTCATGAGGGCATAACCTTATAATGGTTCCATAACCTCTTCAAACAGTGCAAAGTGTTGCAATATTTGAGCCTATTGTGGGTAGGGGAGACTCTTTTCAAAGTTAACACAGTGGGAGGGAATATAAATATGACTCACTGTTTAGTACTAAGTTCAACTCAAGATCTTAGATTGTGTTCATGTATCCAATGAACACAAAGGCATTAAAACTCTAGACTGACTTGAGAGACATTAATCCAAACTCTGTACATTATAGAAAAGGCAATAAATGCCTGGGAGCAAGTACTCCCTAAGGCCAGAGAACTAATTAACTGGCAGAAGGAAGGCTAGAATTTATGATAATCTGAAATAATTTGTCAGTCCTTTGAGACATTACAGCATGGAAATTATAGTCACTCCATTGAATGTGTCACTCCTTCTTCTGTCTTTGGGAACTAGCATCCTTTCCTAGTTGGTTCTACTATGACCAGAACCAGAGTCTGTTATTTTCTAGGAACTGTGTTTCTTTTTCTGTGAGTCATATGGTTTATCTTTAAAAAGTGTTTCAAGGTACACGTCATGTTTCAAGGAGCTAAATGACAAATAATTGTTTATCTATATTTTTTTTACTACCTGAATTTTCTACTCTAAAGTAATAGGTAGGAGTATGCTGGCAACATTTTCCAGATTCCTTTACAAGGTTGCTTTGTGATATATGTCTTCAGCTAATGTGGAGCCTCAGCAGGTAATTTGAAGGCTAGAACAGAGAGGCTTTTAGCTTCGACTAGAGCAGCTATTGTTGCTTGCTGTTGGTAATTGCTTGTATTGCTGGAGTCGAGACAAAACGAGGTAACTGAGAATTGTGTGGGTTCTGTCAGTGCCTGTGTTTTGTTGCTTGCTCGCAGCCCTGCCGTCCATGGCAATTCTTTAGCAGTTCGGAGGTTTGTAACACTGGCCTCCAGCAGCCGAGCCGGAGCTACAAGCTCATGAGTGTTAGTCCACTGCAATGGTCTTTGGGAGAACACACTCACTCGGCTGTTCCACAGGTGTCTTTGCTACATCAGGCCTTCTAGTGCAGGGCAACAATTGTCTGTTTAGACCCTGCTTTGTTGGAAACACTGAGTATATTTCTGTTTTCTTCCCTGTACCTTGACTGATAAAATTTCTAAAACATAACGGCATGTTTACTTCTAGGAAAGAAGAATACAATGCTGGACTCCAGAACATTTCTAGCTGAGAAAATCAAGCTCGTTTGTAAGTTCAAGATGCCAAAATGCCCATAGAAGAAGAGTTGTGTCAGCACACAAACAAAACTTAGCATCTGTATCTTCCCAGCAATAGCATTCTTTCCTCTTTGGTGAGAGTGACTAAGTCTTCTTTGTTGGGGGATATCCACATTTTCTCAGAAATGTGGGTTCAAATGAAATTAAAACTAAAATTCCCTATAGTGACCCTAGGTAAAATGAAGCATGTGGACTGGCCATGGCTGGTCTACAGACATTTTGCAGTCTGTGAAGAAGGAGGAACAAGAGTGAGAGAAGTGTGTGAGAGACGGGAAAAGATTGTTCTAGATGGAAGTGAACACACCACACTGCCCTTAAAAGAAAATTTACTAAAACACATTAGTGAAATAGTTGATCATAAGACTATTAACAACATGTTATAAAGTTCTGAATAGGCCTACAACAGAAAAAGGGACTACAGAAAAACTGAGTATTTCTTATGAATGTAAATAGCACCATACATCAAGGCTTTCTTTTTCATTTTTTCCGGTCCTTCATATTATAATATAATCGCAAAATATCTCCCTTGCTTTTCCTCCCTCCAAACTCTCCCAAAGAGCTCCCCTTGTTTGTTCTATTTCAAATTTGGGGCTTCCATTTTCATTAATAGTTCTTACATACATATTATATATGCATATTCACAGTACATATATCTAAATACAACCTGTTCAGAGAGTTAAATGTTACTTTCATTATGTTTTCAGGGATGACCATTTGATATTGCGTAACCAATTGGTGTGCTCTTTCTGGGGATGATTAATTCTACCACTCTCACCATTTCTTAACTGGCTGTAATTGTAGCATTGAGACCCCAGGGCTGTTGTCCCCATCCACTTTGGCATGACCATTGTTGTCCTTGTTCAACTCATGATTAGGCAGTCATGTTGGTAAGACTTTTTGAGTATAGCTTCTGAAAATGTGTCTCCTAGTAATGTCAGAATCTACGTTGATTTTCTTTAGAAAAGTATCTTTGAGGTCAATATGTTTTTTCCTTTGGAGAAAAAAGAAGACCACATAAATACCACATAAAAATAAATAAATGGTTAAAAATTCTAATGATTCTGAGGCACAATCATCAGTCTCCAAGTACAACCTTATTCCTTGAAGAACAATAAAGAAAAATGATATTGTAAAGATACTAATTTGAACAACGGTGAAAACAATGACACCTTCTGAAAATAATAGTAAAAACTAATCCCACCAGACATAAAACACAAAATACCAAAAATAAGTCAGAGAATAAGATTGTTAGATATATTTTCACTTCAACAGATCTGTAAGTAACAAGGTAGGGGGGAATCCTTGAAGACTCCTATGAGAGGAAAGAATGGAAGGGATAATTCCTGCGACAAATGGATATAAACTAAATAAAAAATTTTAAATATTAGACCAAGACAGAATCCTTACCATAGCCTCTGAAGAAATAAAAATAATGATTTAGTCATATTGTAGCCATATTAGTTCTAGACTCTTGGATACTGGAGTGGAGAGTTTTTCCCTGAATTTCATTCTACTACTTAAAGAAAAATTTCACTTACTTTCATACATGTCAACAAAAATTAAAATAATATGACCTTCACAATTTGAAACTGTTATTTTAATCTTCTATACAGTAATATTTGTAGAAACAAAAACACCAACATTATACTTTATGGAAGCAAACTGTTGAAAATTCAACATCTAAGTTGAATAGAAGCCAAATTTATTATAATATTTGATACTTGTATTATTCCTTTGTCCTCACAGATTCTTTTACTGAAGACTGGTTCCAGATGCTGTATACAGAAAATGCCTGTGATGCTTAAATAATTGTAGCCCATTCTATAACCTCAAACAAATAATGCTTTTGATTTAAGATTGTTTAATCTCAAAGAGATCAGTATAGAAAACAGATTAGAAACGTGGATGGAGTGCTTTCGAACAGAGGCTCCATTCAGCTAGGAAGCTAAGCAATGGCATCTCTCAAAAGATGGCTTCGTGATGGGAAGTGGAATCAAAGACATGACTGCATTCCTTTGAATTTAAGAGAGCCTTTAAATCAGAGGGTGAGGGTATCAAAAGCAGCCCTTTGTGAAGGATTGAATATGAGCCAATGCTAATTTTATATCTTTGCTCTCCCAGGAAACATATAATAGTGTGAGTGAAAAGAAAATGAAACTCTTCTTATATTTTAAAATCAAAATTCACGCTGACAGAAATGTTTTATCACTAAACTTGTGCTCACTGCCAAGATACCCGAGTTCACATGAATCACCACAACAGAAATAACAGCAAAAAAGCAATTTCGGCAGCCACTGCCAATATTTACTGAGTGAGCAGTGTGAGGCACCGATTCTTTTTAAGTATTTTCAGGCATTAATTTAATCTTCAAAAACACTGCATAATTTAACAGAAAAATAAGTGGGCCACTGAACATTTAAGCTCAAAGTCCTTTACTCCCCGACCTTAAGCTGAGTAAAATGTGGCTTCTCTTCTTCATAATTAGAATGGCATGATATGATTTTGATATATTTAGAAATTTTGAATTATATTTTATGTGCTGTGTATAGGAGGAAGCTACACATTTTCATTTGAACAGCCATGTTGGCACCACAGTTCATAGAACGGTCAGAGGACAACTTGGGGAAGTTGGCTCCCTCCTTCCACCAGATGGGCTCTGGGTGTTGAACTCAGATCCTCAAGCTTGAATGAAGCACACGTACCCACAGAGCATTTGTTCCTGTCGGTATTTTTTACATATTTTGCAAAGCCATTCACACAAACAGAGCAGCTAAACTAAGAAATAAAACCTAGATCATATAATGGTACACATTTGCAACTTATTATTGCACCAATGCTCCTACATACACAAAGGCCTTTCATAGAAAGCTAGATTTCAGATCCTTTAGATGTCTCTATAAAGGCTTGTATTAACATGGGTGAACTAGAAATAGAAAGCAATTATAAATTAAGAGATGATAATTTAACTAATCAAATACAGCATGAGAACAAGGACTGTTTTTATCTTTGGGGATGCAATTTACTGTTTCCAAGCAGCTCCAGCAAAATGTAAATCAAAGATAGTGTTTTAACTATGAGAGGCACTCTATAGTGTATGTTTGTGTGTGTGTGTGTGTGTGTGTGTGTGTGTGTGTGTGTGTTGTTGTTGTTGTTGTTGTTGTTGTTGTTGTTCTGGTTTTTACCTTTAAAATATTGCTAAGGGGGAAATTTTCAGAATAGATATTATGAACAAATCTATGGACCAGTCTCCAAGAAAATTATTTTTAACTGAAGAAAATTTCTTTAGAATTCAAGCAAAATTATTCCAAGTCCTTGAAAATTGTTCCAGGAAAATGGAGTAAATGATTAAAAGCCCAACTAGTCTTGGGAGAGTATTGACTCAGTAAGAATAGCTAGTCTATCACACTTGAGTCTAAGTTTGCCTTTGCTTCCTGAAATTAAAGTGGAGATGCCCACTACAGGCAGTAAGGGACAATAAGACAGGACTCCTTTTCCTGTCAGATCTTTGTCAATGGGCATTGCATCTCTGATATGAACATGATGCCAACATTTGCTACTTCCTTAAGCTATGTATAGCAAAGACTGAATTCCAGGTGAGTTTGGCCAAAATGCCAGGTGAGTTTGGCTTATTTGCCTATCTGGTGCCTACTTCTAAAGTGGAGGCTCTAGCCCAGGCATCAGAGACCAAGAACTCTAGGGCCCCAATATCCTTTGCCACAACTTCCTCTGAGTGTAGGTGCTTCCTAGAGAAGTAAGTTGTGGGGCTGGGGTGACTGTTTCTGTTCAGCATTCTATACAAAAAGCAAGGAAGCCCCTCAGATATATATATATATATGCTCTGAAATAATCCATGAATAAAAGATGCAATACATATTACAAATGAATATTTAAATCATAATAACCTATAGGAGGGATAAAAATACAGATAAGATTGTAAAAAGGCTTTTGGCTATAATATTGGTTTCTTTTACCTACAATCCTTCTAACTTCTAACCAAACCCTTCTAATTTCTCAACACTAGGTAGGAAAGAAGGACGTATAGAAGATAAATGGAGTATAGAGCTCTTTAGATTACTTCCTGCTGATTAGAGGCATTTAGTTCCTTGGGGCAAGTCCAATCTCTAACATTAGAATATCTCCAACCAGCAACCAGCAATACAGCAAACCATAAGTGGCAATCAGCAACCAGCAAAAGCAGCAACAGGGACCAACAGCAGCAACAGGGACAGACTGCAGGTGGAACAGCAGCTACCTCTTCTCTTGGGACTCTGACATTTCTTATACCCTCTCAAGACTCCAGAATTCCAAATCTAAACTATTTTCAGCAAGCAAAATTACACCCCTCCTACAGCATGAAACAAATCATAGTTAGCTTCTATGGACAATCTGAAGCAACCCCATATCTCACACCTGGAATTAAAACATAATCACATAACATAACTGTGTTTCTAAAGAAACCAAAATTTTCACTGCAGAAGATGTAAGAATCAGTAAGGCACAGGATGTACATATATTAGAGTGGTACTTATTAATAATGATAAATGTTGTCTTGTGCTGTGCCATAGACAAACTGTAAAAATACCATACAAAGGAGAACACGGTCTCAAAGACAGTGCATTTTTATGAGTCTGTCTTGTGTAACCATTATAAATTGACATAGGGAATCCAAAAAGAATAGTGGTTACCTAATGCTGAGGTGCTGGCATGAAATGTAGAATAACAGCTGATAAGTATGAGATTCCCAGGAGGGTAGTGGAAATTTCTAAAATTTATTGTAATAATGGCTGCATAATTCTGAATACTAATGCCCACTGAATTGTATGGTTTAAATGCTTAAATTGTATGTTTCTACAATATTCAACAATGACAATACTGGGTGACTCTGTCTGTCTTGCTCTGTCCTTGTCTCTCTCTGTCTCTCACTCTTGTTTGTTTGTTTGTTTGTTTGGAGACAGGGTTTCTCTGTGTAGCCTTGTCTGTCCTGGAACTCACTCTGAAGACAAGGCTGACCTTGAACTCACATTGATTCACTTGCCTTTGTCTCCCAAATGCTGAGATTAAAGGCATGTGCCACCATGACTGGCTTTACTTGTGCCTTTCAAGTGCTCATTTGTAGAGTAGCATATTGAACTAAGATTTCTCCGTTAAGATACAAATGACTAAGATGCATGATAAAAACCAAAAAATGGTAACAGACAAAGATATCCGTCAATAGAATTGAGATTATATCTACGTTGTAATTTGGACCAATTAGAGGTTACATACACTCCTGAAGACTAAGAAAGAAAAGGAAATATAATATTCCCACTACACAAAGGGAAGCAGGAGGAATTCCAAGTCCTTGGACTCTTACTTCCCCTATATTCAGACTTCTCACATTCAGATTAGAAATATAAAGTGTGAAGAAACTGTACAAGCCCCTAATAACCTTTGGGAACATGTTCCCTTCAAAATCCATGTGATGAACCATAATCAACAATGTGATGGCATTGGGAGATGGGGCCTCTGGATAGTAAAGATGAGCACTGTCATGAATTGGATTAGGGTCCTTATAAAAGAAACTTGGGGGAAGATAATTTGCCCCTCTCTACTGACTTGAGGCTAAAGCTGGAAATTACTCTCTGAGAACCAGAGAATGACCTCTCTGAATGATAATATCCCCAGTTCATATTTAGATCATCTATACCCTGGTGACTTCTATGGTGGGAAAGACACAATCTCTTTTTAAGGGACATGATCTTTTTCTTTAGGCCTATACATTTTCTCTTCTGATAATGGAATAATAAGGAGTACCAAGAAAGATGAAGGATAGAAAAAATAGTGTTATCCCATCAGACATTTGTTTTCTCATGAGTCTTTTGATGGGGTAGGTGTCCTTCCTTGTCTTAGATTTTCTTTAACTCACCTTCCTTTAAATTCAGCATCTGTAAACTGTATGCAGTTGTCTTATGCAGGCCAACTTATCCTAATGTTATGGCTAATAAGGGGAAATGCTGGCAGGAGGGGACTTAAGGACCAGATAGTTAAATGGTGTGCAGTTAAAAGGGGCTGCTGAAGCATCCTTCATCAGACAAATTCAAATTCAATCATTCACCTTAGAAATGAGATCATAAGTAAAATTCCCCACTATTACATGACAAAGCTTACAGTTTTGATATTGTGCTCCCCTCCTCTTATGTGCCTGGGACACCTCTAAAGAGCTGTAAGATGACAATTGACTCACAGTTTGTGTTACTTTCTGTACAGTGTGACTAACCTTTTCATTCCTCACATCTGCATCTAGGCACTGAGAAAAGCCTACCTAGATGGTGTTTCATTTCTAGAGCTGAAGAACCAGAACATCAAGATATGCTGCTGTTAGGTAACTGGCTAAATGTCAGTGCATCAGTGTCATGTAATTATAGAAAATAACAGTCACTGAGAAGGAGGGAGCACAAAAAGAAATGGGTGAAATTGCTCTTTATTCTCTTATCAATATTGATTAAATTTTGATTTTTTTTTTGTTTTTGACAGGTTTTTACTCTTTAGAATGGGCTATCATGAAACTCATGTAGCTCAGACTGGTCTTGAATTTGTTGCAATTCTATTGTGTCAGCCTCCTAAATGCTGGGATTTGTTTCATCCTCCTATGTGCTGGGATTACAGGCACAAGCCACCTTGTCAGGCTAGAGTTTCATTTTTTGATGATTCTTCTGTTTTACATACACATGTATATTATTACACACATATACAGTAAACTACCTACAGCGGGAAGAACCACGAAACAATCGGGATTTATATGAATGTTACATTCATCGCACTGTAGCTATTTGTGTTCATCAATCTTGAAGAAAACATCTTCCTATCTTGGTGCATTTAAAATTCTGAATGTAAGTCCATGTTTATCATATCTCACAACTTTAAACCCCTACCCAGATCTAGCCAATGGACAGGACATTCTCCACAGTTGAGTGCAGAGTGGGGTCTGACTTTCACATGAACTCTGGTGCCTCATATTTGACCATGTCCCCTGGAGGGGGAGACCTGGTGGCACTCAGAAGAAGGATAGCAGGTTGTCAAGAAGAGACTTGATACCCTATGAGCATATACAGGGGGAGGTAATCTCCCTCAGGAACAGTCATAGGGGAGGGGAATAAGGAGAAAATGGGAGGGAGGGAAGAATGGGAGGATACAAGGGATGGAATAACCATTGAGATGTAACAAGAATAAATTAATTTAAAAAAGGAAAAAAAAAAGAATATACATCCTAGGTTTAAAAGATAGATATGATTCTATAGAATGATAAGGTAAAATAGTTAGATAAGGTCTTCAAAAATCTCAGAGACCTATAGAATATGGCATTTAAAGATGTATTTTTATTATTTTAAAGGTTCTTTGACAACAAGACAGGTTAACTCCTGGCAACACCAAACCTACCTCAAAGAAGAAGATGACCATCACTGAACCTCCTTATGGAGCTGTCTTCAAATGTGGCAAACCAGCCACTGAGAAAAATGTCCTCGTTTTTGGCCACAGACAGAATTTTGCCTAAAAATGGGCACGCTAGGATGCAGGCAGCATTGACAGCCAAACTCTGCCAAGACAGGGTAAGCAAGTCCTCTATAGTTCCTGCCTCACACATATGTCTGTCAGATATATTGAGCCAAAAGGCGGAAGATGATGCTCCAACATTTATAGAGATTTTTGGGTGACTGTTCAGGCAGCAAACTGTCTCTCTCATTTTCTCATTTTGGAAGCAGGTTGGACTTTCTTAAGGAAGACAGAAGCTGTAAATTTGAAAGTGACCATGGAAAGTTATTATGGGAATGTTTGGAGTGAATAAATGAAAGAGGAAATATAGTAAAACTTCAAAACATAAAAGAATAATAGTTAAAATTATCAGACAATAAGAAATGATAAAAATCATACATATGTGAAAATAGAGACATTTGACATAACCCCAAATCTCAGGACAGTGGAAGTGTCTTTCTCACACTGAAGTGTAATCAGTTGTAAGGCAGATCCAGGCCAGAGGTAGGAAATGGTGACTCCTATGGACTTTAATTAAAATGGTACTGTACAATCCCGAACACACTGAATGCAGCTGAGCACACCTCTTTAGAATGAATAGAGACAAGGAAGAAGCGAATTCAGTAGGTTTTTGTGGGTCAAGTTGCCCATAGCCCACTGGGCATTGTTAGTGGTATGTAAGGAGAAGCATTGTTCCATCTCATTAAACATCCATCAAAAATAGAATTATATAAACTATTTTAAAGCATTATTGGGTTGAGTGTTTGAGAAACAGATCACCAGTCATTCTAGATCTAACTGAGCTACAGACTCTATTTTTTTTTTCATTTTTCAATCTTTCTTTTTTCTTTTTGTTTTTTTTTTTATTAATTTATTCTTGTTACATCTCAATGTTTATCCCATCCCTTGTATCCTCCCATTCCTCCCCCCCCCCATTTTCCCATTATTCCCCTCCCCTATGACTGTTCCTGAGGGGGATTACGTCCCCCTATATATTCTCATAGGGTATCAAGTCTCTTCTTGGCAACCTGCTGTCCTTCCTCTGAGTGCCACCAGGTCTCCCCCTCCAGGGGACATGGTCAAATGTGAGGCACCAGAGTATGTGAGAAAGTCGTATCACACTCTCCACTCAACTGTGCATCCTATTGGGACTCTAAATGAGAGACGCATGGCAGACTCTATTTTTTGTTGTTTGTTTTCCTGGCAATAAAGAACAAATTACCAATATTTGTTCATGCACTGTTCTTTATAAGACCTGAGATTAAAGCTTATTGTTTTGAAAGCTACTCTTGCTTATGCCATCAAAGACAGTGGCTGATGGCACATCTTGCACCCTTAGGAGTTGGGTTTAAATGGGCAGAGTCCAAATGGAGCTCCACATGATCTAGTCTACTAGGGAACTATCTCTAAGAAAACAGACACTGGATATTGGACCTACTTTGAAATCTGCTGGTGTGGTTGGCACATGGAGCCAGCTTCTTTTCCACTCAAGACTGGTTTTCACTGGGTTTATTTAAGGAGTTTGAAAAGTTATCCTAAACTATGTGAATGCAGGGACTTCCACTTAGCTCACATTGTAGAGGCCAAGAGGCAGGGCTATATGTGTTACATGTATCTTCTTGGTGTCTAATAATGAAAAAAGTAAAGTGCAGCTGTAGATGTGTGTGTGTGGGGGGTGTGGGGTAGAAACTCTGTTCCTCAAGCTCCAAATTTGAGCCTCATTGGAAGGAACTCAAATCACTTGTAAGGAGCATCATCCACAAGGATTCCTGGGTACTAAAGGAAGGATAAAGGATGGAGCCCAGCCAGAGGAGAAAAGAGAGGGCTGAAGCCACCCTGAAGCTGACGCACATCAGAGATATCATAGCATCTTCTGTCAAATAGACCAAGGAGCTGGGAACTGTTCATATACCACACAGAAACCAGATCTCAAGTGACAGCTGATGTATCTAACCAATCATTTGTCATTTTAAACACCTTTTCTAAACTAAGTCTCTTAGTATCAGAAGCATGGCAGCCTAGCAAAGAGAAATAAGAACAAAACAGCACATGGCTTTGATGGATCTTTTAACCTGCTTCCTGCTCCCCAGTAGCACACTAGGACTGGGCGCTCTTCAGCCTTTCAGTACATTATTCGAGTGAAAGAGCTCTAGAAGAAAGTCATAGACTTGGGATTGACAGTAACGAGATGGGGTTTAGTGGCTGAAATGGAAGGCTTACTGCAACTAATAGGGACCTATGGAGTTTGTAATTCCTAAAAATATGATTCAAAGAATGGAATCTGTATTTAAGGTGATGTTAACAAAAGGTGTAAAAGCCCCCTTTGCCTGTAACCAAAGGAAAGCATATCTTACTATAAAACAATTATATTCAGAGTTACTTGAATTTTTTTCCTATCATGTATCAAATTTGCACAGCAGAAAAAAAGCTACTATGTAAAAATGTGTGTGTGTGTGTGTGTGTGTGTGTGTGTGTGTGTGTGTGTGTGTGTGTACCACATCAGTGTATCATCCTGATGTTAAGACAAAGGATCAATTCCAACAATTCAGCCCGAAATGTCAAACGAGATGTCTGGCACAAGAGAAGTATAAACAACTTTGACACTGACTGAATTTTTAACATTTCAACCCGTTATTTGAATGTCAGGGAGATCAAAATATAAAATTTGGTGACCTAAAGCTCTAGCCAAAAGGTTGTGTTTTCAGATGCTTTATATTTTATGTATTATAGATTAATTTGCTAACTAAACAATTTCTGCTGGCTTAGCCTTTTAATAATTCATAGGCAGCTCATTGAGTGCAGATAAGTTCACAATTAGTTTCAAACAAATATTTTAGGACTCTATAGCATAATGATTATTTTGGAACAGTCATCTACAAGACTAGAGTGTCATTCATCTAGGCAAACTATAATTAATTATCATTCTTTTTATTCCCACAAGCTACAAATACCACATTATTTTTTTCCCAGAAAGTATGGAGCTTTTTTCTCTTAGAAGCCTGATACAAACTAAGTGCCGAGGAGATTTGCAAACCTACAGAAGAGTGGAGAAAACACCAGGCATACTCTAACACATGCTTTTGCTATGTGACAAGGCTGTTTGCACTCTAACTTTCATCTCGTATCTTGCAGAAAATATGAGAAAATGTTATCGCTTGTCATCTTCTCCTTTATGTCCTACGCTCGTTCTTTCTTTCTTTCTTTTCTATGTCTCTCTTGTCAAAGTGCCATTATTTATCTGAGCATCTATTGTGTGTAGGTGTATTAAAGATGAGGAGGATGAATAGAGGAATATGGGCTGACATTTTCACAAAATATTTGTAGTCTTATGACTGATATAACAAGTAAAGGACTATAATTTAGTCATCTATGTACTAAAACAGAAACATATGTGTCTATAAAAATAAGCACAATCTTTGGAAGTTTTTTTGAAAACAGAGATCTGCTTCATGAGAAAGACTGACTCCTTAGCTACACTTCATACCATGTAACATTGTTCCTAATTGCAGAAAAGCCAGATTTGCACTGTTACTGTTACTCTTTAATTTGTGTGTGTGTGCATGTGTGTAAGTATGTGTGTGTACATGTGCGTGTGTGTGTGTGTGTGTGTGTGTGTAAGACGGAATTTAATTTTGATTGTGTGTCTTTATACATCTCCACTTTATTTTTGAAGACAGGGATTCTCCATGAGTATGAGCTCACAGGTTTGAGTAGGCTGGTTGGCCAATGAGTACCTGGGACCCATCTGTCTCCAGTTTGGCCCAGTGCTGAGTTCACAGAGGTACCCTGTCATTTCTAGCTTTTTTATGTGCTTCTTGGGTAACCAAGCTCAGCTCCTCTTGCCTATGTACCTAGAATTTTCTCCACTGAGCCATCTTATCAGCAGGCTCAGAATAGTGTGTGTGTGTGTGTGTGTGTGTGTGTGTGTGTGTGTGTTCACATTAGGTGCATGTCTATGTAGGTCTATGGGTGTGGATTTTTGTGTATCCATGTAGGTACATGTTTATGTATGTCTGTATGTGTGTGTATTTTTGTGTATACACATAGGTACATAGTGTAGTCTGTGTGTGTGTGTTTGTGTGTGTGTGAGTGTGCATCCACCTTGTTTTTTTTCAGACAGGATCTCTCATTGATCTGGGAATTGCTATTTAGTCAAGAATAACTAGCAAAGGAACATCAAGGATCTTCCTGTGCCCATCTCTCCAGGACTGGAATTATGAAATGCATGCCAGCAATCCAGGTGTTGTACGGGGTCTTTGTTTCACAGGTCTCAGGATTGACTTAAAGTCTCCACACTGTGTGGTAAGTACTCTACTGACTGAGCTATCTTCTCAAGCTCTCATTTATTGTCTTTGTTTTAATCAGAAACTTATTTAAATAGATGTTTGTTTATGTTTATCTCACGAACAATTCCATAAATCCATATTTAGATGTTTATCCTCAGGATAGAACGAGATTATACTTTGAAAACTTATAGTTAGTACAAATGACAAGGGATTCTGGTATATTTCTTTGATCAATTGATAATGAACAACATAATTAGAAGCTAAAAATGAGGGGTTTTTTATTAAGGAAAAAATATTACAGACCCCCTGGTAGTTAACTTTAGGCACAATTATTGGTGATAGCTCTTTAAACCGTTTTGGTGTTTTGTTATTAATTCAATTGTCTTTGCAAGTGATTGCCTGTATTTAACACAAAGTACCTTGTAATGCTGGCCAGAGAGTTTGTGAAGTCTGATATTTCCATTTTTAATTTGTATTAAGTTTATGTGACATTGCCTGTCAATAGCACTACTTGGTTTATTAAAGGCAAATTGTGGGGTTGAAGAGGAGGCTTATACTAATAGACAATGCTATGGAATGGACAGTTAGGCCTTCTTGGTGGAACATGGAAAATTTTCCATTAATTAAGAGAAAATTATGTATTCTTTACATATATTAACCATGGTAAACTATAGTAAATTGAATATACCAAAACAAATGTGATTATATACTTTAAAGATGGTCTATATGATTATAAGTGAGGTTAAATAAACTTCAAATTTTCTATCCTCAAAATTACTTTGATCCTTTCATGAAGAGCAGATGTCACATGATCAAAAAATATGTATGGTTTTTAATGTAATGATAAAAAAAACTAAGTCACAAAATTAGACAAAGTAAAATTAGTTATCTCTGCCATGTAGAAAAATTTTAAAATAATCTAACTAGCAGAAATTATATTACTTTTTGTGAGTCTATGGTTGATTTTAAATGTTGAGTATTTTTTGGTGAGAAGGAATATTAAGTAAACAGTGATTAGATCATTGCCCATAACCTCATGCGCGCAGGAGAATAATTCTTATTCAGGGATGAGGCAAAGTATACAAAAGGCATGAGAAATATATTCATGTTGATCTTTTGGAAATTAATCTCATTTTTCAATATACTGTAAATAATCTCACTATTGAATTATGCCACCTACAAACTATCAAGTATAAAATGAGAATTCACATATGAAAGCCCCATCCTTGCAGTAGCCATGCCAGATCTTACTAGTAGAAAGCCAATGTAATATAATTAATTTCCAAATAGGTGGATGTGGGGCACGTGGACCATGTTCCCGGAGTAACTGGTGAGGTAGAACAAGTTCTAACCCTGGAAATCTCAAAGTGAGACTTGAAGTCTCATCCTAAAACCAGCAGGAGTGAGACGGGCTCCTCCCTGTCTCCATGCCTGCCTCGGAGAAAATAATTTGGCAACCCCGATCCAGGTCATATATGGGGCACCTGGATGCAAAAGAGCATCATTAGCATGACAGCCCCAACCAAGGAAGGTATTCACCCGAAAAACCCTCCATGGTTCCCAAGGTTTATATAGTGCTTGTTCACCATGGAAAAGGGGAACCAGAGCTGTTTCACTAGTAACTGAGCACATGCTATTTCATCACAGACCATGGGCTCTCTCTCTCTCCCTCCCTCTCTCTCTCTCTCTCTCTCTCTCTCTCTCTCTCTCTCTCTCTCTCTATTTCTCTCTTTCTCTCCAAGCATTCATCATTGGACTCTGACCAATTGCCTGGTTAGGCTCTGGTTTTGCCCCTTCACGGCCCACTGTTGCCTGACCAGGCACCTGACACCGAACTGCTCTTGCTCATGCCATTCCTATCACATGCCTAGCAAAAGAACTTTAATCTTTAATCTAGGAGGTCCTCCTCTCTGCAGCTGGACAGGAATTCTATAGTATTCCCCGGTTCCAGACTCTGCTTCATACTTTCAGTCTTGGTGTCCAAAAGTATCAGGACACACTGCCCTCTAAGGTCTGGCTTAGCTCCTGTCATCAGGGAAACCCTGAAATGTGAACAGATTGAAAATAGATTATTCTTTTGGGAATGTTGGGGTTAAAGCAGAATCACCCATGGCTGGTATATATAAAACTTAATGCCAGTGAGTTCATTTTAAATGGAAATGGGAGCAGCATTGGTGACCATACACTCCACCTTCAGGATCATCATAGTCTGCACCAATAAAGCAGGCTACCAGGTAACAGAACAACAGAGCAACAGGAGTGCTTATGGGAGCTGAGCTACCTGAGTGAGCATTTGACTTTCTGTGGTTAGAGTTGTGATGCTTTGCACTATATACAGGTATCACTTCTTTATGACTTTTTTTTTTTCCACAATTTTGTGTAGCTTTCCTAATTCAGGCCTGAGAAAGCCAGCTCTGACTCTCTACTTCCAAGGTACAAACAATAGTATCTCTGTTTGTTTGTTGTTTTATCTAGCTATTTATTCTTCTACTTGTTCTATTATTTTTTGACCATGATAATGAATGAACACACAGACTATCTATAGTCATTTCCTCTTTCCTATATGAGAGCTACTTTTAAGAGTACTTGGGATTTTGAATTAAAAAATGACATTTTGAGATTATTTTAAAAAACAAAGTGAATATTAGTAGAACCAAGATTTTTAGCCATTTAGTGATTCCCCTTCACAAACACCATTTGTCTCTTCATTGACTCAAGCTTTTATATCAATAAAACAGTATTGTCCACATTCTGGACTTACCTAATGTTTTAGTATTTTATTCTTTATATAGGGATTATGTTGGATCTTCTTTTATCATAATTCATTATTGATGGCACCCAGAAAAGTTAACATTGAAAAACTCCATTTAAAACATTCTTTTGCTAGCCTTCTCTTTCATTCTCATTTTTTATTGAGGATTTCATAAAAGGCATTGTGATCATACTCATCCTGTTTTTCCAACTCCTCCAAGATCCACCCTGCTTCCCTAACCATCTGACTCTGCATCAACGATTCATGTTCCTTCCCTAACCTTCCAACTTTGCATCCAAAAATCCACCCTGAGTCCCTAACCATCCAACTCTGCATCCAAGATCCACCTGGCTTCCCAAACCATCCAACTCTGCATCCAAATCCACCCTGATTCCCTAACCATCCAACTCTGCATCCAAGATCCACTCTGATTCCCTAACCATCCAACTCTGCATCCTTTGTCTTTATGTCTAAACAACAATTCCACACAGTGATGCTCAAATATACTTGGGTGTGTGGCCACCCTTGAATATGGTTGCCCTAGCAGGGCCCACATTCTTAAAGAAATCTGACTCTCAATTGCCAGGAGGTCCTCAGATAATGGTGAGGATTCATGCCTCCTTCCCTTCTTCCTGGTAGAATTTTGCCTGGCTTGAGCTTGTGCAGGTTCAGCGCATGTTGGTGAAGGTTATTTTTATGAAACTATGTTTGTTTATCTTAGTTTCTCTCTTAACACAGCTATCAAACAATTAACTGAGGCTTTTTGTTTAATAAGCTCCACAGCACAAAAACTGAGCAGTTATTAATCTATTCTTTTTGTTGTTATTTGTTTGTTTTTGTTTTCATTTTTGTTTAAAGGCATGTACCACCATGTCTGGCTTATTAACCTTGTAAGCTGATTTGGCTTCCTCCCAGGGTATATCCCAGTGATAGTTGAACTTTGCAGCTTTCCTCAGTTCCAGCTCCTTCCTGATCTCTCATGGATCTCTTCTGTGCTAAATCCCCTACTTCTTCTTCTAACTCTTCCTCCTATGGGTGTTAGGGAGTCCAGTTCTAATCTCTCCCCTGTTGAGTGTTTGGTTGTAAGCGTCTTTATTTGCATTCCAGGGAACAATTGGAGAGCAGTGATTATACAACATTGAGACAGGAGATTCTCAGAACAAGGATTGCAAGCCGATATGGCAGGGGGCAGTACAGAAATCAGCCTTTCAATTACATAATAACTCTATGTCTACAGCATGTGGTCCAAGTGTTCATATTTATAACTGCCCATTTTTTGTCCAGAGAAACATTTTTGCTAGCTTTCATAATTCCTGAAGGTACAATGCATATTCCTGGAAGGGGTGGGAAACACCACTGGTCTTAACTACTTATGACTTCTGTTAATTACAATAATGACTAGTGTGACAAGATATGTCCATGTGTGTAATAGTAGCATTGATGTTATGTGGGTAACTGATTTCTGATTGAATGTAAGGCCTTGTTCAGAGAAAACAACACATGTCTGATACAACAAGGCTGGTCAAGAACCAGTGTTTGGGAAGCTAAAAAGTCCTAGGGGTGACCTTAAATTTAACATTTTGCTTAAAGAGCAGGACATATAGTATAATTTTTTTCTCTTAATATATATCTCTATACCTATAGATTGATGAAGCTTTTACTCCTCACCAGAGAAGTTTCTTTGAGAAATGGAGATCAGTTAATGGAGAAACTCAGAGTTAGTCCATGTCCAGTGTATAAGGATCAGGAGGAAGGGGGTGCTCAGCCACAAAAAGGGCATCTATATCATGTTACCCTTGGAATCACACAAGGATTAAGGATCACACATGGAGAAGGGGGCTGAAAATACTGTAAGATCTCCAGAGGTTATGGAATATTGGAACAAAACCATGTCTTCTGGAAACAACAGAACTTCTACACTCATGAACTCATGACAACTGTGGTTGGATGGACAAGACCTGTATAGGAACAAGAAAATCAACATTATAGCATAGAGAAGGTAGGAGTTCAAGAGCACCCACCATTAGTTATGAAGATATTGGCAGTTGATGGCTTCTTGAGAAAATAATCTGTTTCTTTTAAATGTGTAAACCATGGTATGTCAACTACATTCCAGTGAGTGGTCCCACACTTGTAAGTAACACAAATAAAAGTCTGTATTATTTAAAAAGTAAAGATAACATGAAAATGGAAGGTGTTTAGTAAATTATGGAGTACATATGGGAAGAATTGTGAAAGGGAAGAGGGGCTAACTTGATCAAAATACACTGGAATTCTTAGAGAATTCATAAGCTTGTGCATTATTCTTTTATGTACGTACTTTGTTGAAACATCTCATCATTCTTTGCTCATTAAACTACTACTCTAAGTTTTATAGTTATGTTTTCACTCAATGAGGAAAGATTTATGCTCTTATATCAGAGCACGATGTGAAAGTCTGGAGGCACAGCAATAAGAGTTTATGACAATTGCAAAAAGCCAACATGTTCTATAATGGGAAAAGAAAATAGCATAACTGGGTTAGAGAATCACACTGAAAAGTCAAGAAGAAAACCCATGGACACGGAGGCCTGTGAGCACCAGGAAGAGTAGTAGAACAGGTATGATATGACACTAGAGGAATGAAATGCTGAGGCAGAAATATTTCAGCAGAGAAGGGGATAAAAGAACTGGGAGATAAGTGGGGTAGAGGAGGGCTATTCAAAGCTCTAAGGAAGCATGAAAACATGTAAAACTTACCACTTTGCAAACTAATGTCAACAGTGGAACAAAGAAACATTGAATATCATTGAAGAGCATCATTTTGGCTCTTTTGCCTGCATCTTATTTTGTTACTTTGATTATGTAATCCAGGAATTATAATTAATTAATCAATAACACTCAATGAATTGTGCTATTTATCTACTACAGTGAATTCAGTCTCTAAAGAGACTTTTCTGTGATGGTGAGGCAAACAACCAAAAAGCTGATGTTTGGTTTCATATTGTTGTCTAGCTTGTAGAAATTGTTTTCAAAGAAAATCACCTGGATACTGTTGAGGCACATTTCAGAAATTAGAAATATATGAGGAGATTATTATTACACAAATTATGCTGACTGTAAGCCAACAACACTACCTCCTGAGTCTCAAAGAGTAAGCAGACCAGCCTCCTAGCTCTGCTGAACTATAACTTTCATTAACAGAGTTCTCACCTGATCTGGAATTGACCCAGAAGCTCTAATTACTTCCCATTTAAGTATAATTATGACCATACAGTAAATGAAAGATTCAGACTCAAGTGAATTTAAATGTTCAACTGTGAAAATACAGATTCCTGGAGCTCAGACTGTACTAATATGTAAATCCATAATGATTTTCACTTCCAGAAATAGAAGTTATTTTCCTCTCAAAGTAATTACTATCATTCTGGCTACATAAGTATGCATTGTTAATGTATTGTAAGACAGGCTGGTTCCAAACTTTACTTTCTCTTCTATTTTATATCTTCACTACAGTATTTTTATATTGATTTAGTCTCATTTAAAAAATGTTTCCATTTTACAAAACACAGCTACAACTGACCTTGTTAACAACAGTCCTGTTTTTATATAAAGTTTCAAACTGGTGAAAGCAGGTATAGAGGAAAATAGGACTGTAAGCAGTGATATTGTTCAGCCCATATTCCAAGCATCAACATGACTAAATGGCCCTCTTTAGCCCAAAGTCCCTATCCTAAGGTTATTCATTCCAAAATGTATTTAATGAATACCATGATGAACTAGAGGAATTACAAAAGATGTTTATTATATGACAGTTCTCTGAAATCCAAAATTGTTTGAAAACCTAAGAATTGAGCATGAATCTGGAAGTTGAATTTGCTGAGATATATATGTAGAAATATTTTCTATTTTCCATTCATTACTATTTAATATTAGCAAGGATTGGCCACAGTTGATCTTTGATTGACATCCTAATTGTGAATAAGTCAACAAGCTTATCTTGCTCTTCATAGAAACAGTCATATTTCCTAAAAGCTTCATAATATCTGATGTATATTTAAGGAAATTATCACACCAGCTAATCACTAATTATAGTCTTTGTTTTGACATAAAAATAATGATCACATAAAGAATAATTATGGAACAAAAGTTATAGGTCATGTGAGGTAACTTTTGATAGATTTATTAATTAAAAGTAAAGAAAGCACCTGATTTAAATCAGGCAGACAAAGCTCTCTTGGCTCAAATCTCCCATCTCATTTTCTTTGACACTAAAACTTTAAGGTAACTAAATTAAAATTTCTGTATACATATGCCAGCAAGCTAATTTGTTTACATTTTAAAAACTATGGTCTCCATTTTAACCCAGATGTAAAGATCAAAGAATTTATGCTGTCCTTCAAGCTCTAGCAAAATACCTGACAGAGTAAAACAAGGTGTGCTGAAGCTGGACTGTTTACGTACATTTAAGATAGATGAATGGGATGTTAAAACTGATAATCTCACAATGAGCTTGACCATAGTGGCGGAAGGTTGTTGACTAAGCTATCAAGGATGATTGATGCAATTGTAGCGCTCTTTATGGTGGTCCTACAGGTAAAACAAACATTCAACTGCAATGCTTCCATGAAGGCCTGCACCAAGTCAAAGCAATCCATTAAAAAGACATCTAAGCATCAGGAGAATGGCAGCACTATACATTTCACTATTCAATTGTTCTTCTGTTCATTGAAGAATGAAGTTTTGATCCATACATGGGCTTAGTTTTCCTACAACATGGAGATATCTGTGATGACTCCTAAATAACTACTTATCCTCTGTGACTAACTCTTCTAGGAAAAAAATGATTAAACAGATTCATGTATCATAGAAATACAAAGGTGCAAAGGCCATTTCTATAACCAAATAAACTGTCATTTAGGGATATTCTTGATTTTTAATACCAAAATAAAGGGATTCCATGAACTTTAAGCCTTTTAGTTATTTATATTTTAGATATGCTTACAAAGGAGATTAAATTGAATCTTTAGATGTTTTGAAAGATTAAAAGACACATTTCTGATAATGGTACTTTAAATTTTATCCTGAAAAGTGGTCAAGCCACATAAAAGTTTAACTTTATTTTCCTTGAGTTCTTTACTCCAAATTCTCCTGTAACTCATTTTATTTCTGAAAATATTAAAATTTAAGACATTTTACTCAAAGTGATCAGTATCCTCAGATTAAAATAATGAACCAACAAGAAGAAAGCAAATTAAAAAAAAAAAAAAACAAAATGAACCTTTTAAGCAAATTTCAGGGTCTAGACTATATGGCCATTATTCTTCCTAAAATCTATGAAAGTTATTTTGCTTGATGAATGTTATTCATTGTCATATTAAGCTTATATGTAAAGTATCTATAAATAAATATTTGACAGTCAGTGTATGAGGTTCATATTAAATCAATGATTACTTGCTTTGAATTTTGCATTTATTTTAATTTACAGTGCTCTACAACTTTATTTCCTTGCCATGTTGTTTTCTGTTCAATAGTTCTATAATGATATATTTTCTTGTTTAGAACAACAATCAGGATGATGATAAAATAGTAGCCTAATAATTTTTATAATTCCATAAGGACTTGTCTTCTTTTGAGTTATTTTTATTGTTTCCAAGTGAAGTTAAAATTCTAAATATTGTCCAGGATCTGTCAACTCTTGTAAATATGTAAAAAGTTTCACTTTGACTCACTATTAAGTAGGAAGGTTAGTAGACACAAAACAATACTTATAATTCTAACTTAATTTAAAAATATATTTAAATAGCTAAAACCAAAAAATCATATTTTCCTGCGAGATTATTTTTTCAGAACTTTTATCCTTCATATTTTAGAAATAGCAGGGCTATGTGCTTAAATTCAATAGTATAAGTCTAAGAGATCAGAAGGACATGAAAATGCATAAAAATAATGTAATATTCAGCAAATGTGACTTTTAAACTTACTGGAAGAAATGGGCTATTTACTGAGTAGGTTTAGATATTTGATTATATGTTGGAGATGGGAATAAAAGCTAAGTATCTAATGAAATTTTCATAGAAAGAATCTTATATGGATTATAGAGTTACATAAAATAAAATATAAATATATTAGGAAATCATAAATATTCTTTTTTTAATTACTAACTTTAAATTTTAGGAAAGTGTTTTCTTCTGTCAAGAATATTCTCAAAGCTTAAAAAAAAAGCACATGGAGTGAACAAGGAGATATGATCAGGAATCTTGGGAAAGCTGAAAAGAGGTAATAAGGGATTGATAAGATTAAAAGCTTCCAATATATGTGTGAGAAGATCTCCAATATACATGTAAGAAACTTTCAAAAATATGTTAAAGGTTCAAAGACATATACATTTATACACATAATACAGCAGTGCACAATATAGCAAAACATATGATATTCTATAACTTTGAATTTAGGACTTTTTATGTAAAGAAGGATTTATGAAAGCAAAACCCTTTCTAACTAGAATAAAAATTTCATGTTGTGAAGCAACAAAAATAATTCATATTCAATATATGTTTTTAAAAGTGAATAAAAACAAACAACTGTCAATAAGACTGAGAAAGACAACCTGGAAAAACTCAGTTTTCAAGACACTCTTCAGGGAAACTGGTAGGCTAACGGCAGATCTTCTCTTTCTCTCTCCTCTCCTCCAAATCCATCCCCTGTCTGTCACCAACTTTTTTGTAGCAAATCACCTACTGTCACTCTCTTTCTTCCTGCCCCTATTTCCAGGTATTGACAAAAATCTTCCATTCCAAACCCACCCCTCCCCCCACTTCCAGTCATTGATTTTTCCGAGTACTGAATCA
This sequence comes from Acomys russatus, assembly GCF_903995435.1. Taxonomy (NCBI): domain Eukaryota; kingdom Metazoa; phylum Chordata; class Mammalia; order Rodentia; family Muridae; genus Acomys; species Acomys russatus. The sequence continues at coordinate 76,272,015 of NC_067137.1, read as the reverse complement.
CAACAGACACTCCCTGGTAACCAACAGGCCTCTCTGACCATGGAAACAGGTAGGCTAACTCCAGATCTTTGCCTTTCCCTCCACTCTTTCAAATCTAGGCTTCCAGACTTGTTCCAAGCTCTGTAATACACCATATGTTGTGGCCTCTCTTCACTCTTTACTCCAATTCTGAGGGGACTAAGCAGGTTCCAAAGGAACACCCTGGTTTTCTCCCTCATGTGGACCCACTAAGTGCTCTCCCCCATTCCTAAGGTCAGCTCTTAATTCCTAGAAACACATTTTACCTGAAACCCAATTGGCCACACCTATTAGGAATTTCCTACTAGGCAAAGCACAACTACCACATCTTCCTAAGGACCAGAAAGCGAAACAGAAACCAAAGAAAAATATACTCACCTATCAAAGACAAGACCAGACATTAACACCTAGAATACAGGTATGGCAAAGACACATGCCTAAACACCAGCATAAAAAGAATCAATAACTGCCAGGACAATATGTCTCCATTAGAGCCCTATAACCCTACTAAAATAGATTCTGAGAATTGTAGGCTAAATGAAGCACATGATAGAGAGATTAAAATAGCATTTATGAGTACTATAGAGGTCCATAAGGAAAAAAATTAATAAATACAAACAAGGAGTGGAAGTACATGAATAAAACAGCTCAATGCTTGAAAATGGAAATAGAATTAAGAAAATCCAGAATGAGGGAATTCTGAAAATGAAAAGAAATAAACTCAAACAAGAAACTCAGAGGCAATTCTCTCCAATTGAATATAAGAAATGGAAGAAAAAAAATCTCAGGCATGAAAACATGATAGAAAAAAATAGATACCTCAGTTAAAACAAACAAAGCATGCTAAACCTACAAAAACAACCTAGACATAAAATATCCAGGAAATATGAGATATTATGAAAAGACAAATCTAGGAATAAAAAGAATAGAGGAGAAAACACTCAGGTGAAAGTCACAAATAACATTTTCAACAAAATGATAGAAGAAAATTTCCCAAACCTAGAGAAGGAGATGCTTATCAAGGTATAAGAAGCATACAGAAGACCAAATGAAGGGGAACAGAAAAGGAATGCCCTCTGAAATGTAATAATCAAAACACTAATGTACAAGACAATAATTATAAAACAACGAATATTAGATGCTGTAAAAGAAGAAAGTGAAGTAATACACAAAAGCAGAGCAATTAAATTAGACCTGACTTCATAGTGGAAAATTTATTTAGAAGCAAGAAGGATCTAGACAGATATCCTACAGACTCTAAGACACCACAGATGCCATCTCAGAGAACTATACTCAAAAACAAAAACAAAAACGAAAAAACAAACAACAACAACAACAACAACAAAAAAACCCAAAAACAAACCAAAAAAACCTTTCTATCACAATAGATGAGGAGAGAAGGTTATTATGTGATAAAGCAAATTTATGCAATATCTCGCTACTAATCCAGTTGTGTATAAAGCACTAGAAGAAAAACTTAACATAAAATATTTAACCACATGCAAAACACAGGGAATACATAATTCTAGAGCAGCAAGTATTAAAAAAAAAAAAAAAAGAAAGAAAGAAAGAAAGAAAGAAAGAAAGAAAGAAAGAAAACAGATCCACACAACATTACAACAAAGTAATGAGAGTCAACAAACACTGCTCAGAAATAACTCTCTTGGGGGATTCCAAGATGGCGCCGACCATTAAGCCACGTATCTGATCTACTCCGTGGAGACCAGAGACATAGGAGGAGCAACAGATTGCTGGACTTTGAGAACTGTAGGTGAGTGGGGCCCAAAGGCCGCAGACCAAACAGGGGGCCTACCCCCCTGGGTCAGGCAACATCCCGGAGGTGCTAAACGCACTCCCCAAACTCTGAGACGGAATCCGCATGCAAACTGCAGCCTGTATATAAAGCACAGACTTGCTGTTTGGGGAGGGGTTTTTCCAGAGTCCCCAGCCAGAGGAATCTCAGCGAAGAGGGTGAATCTGCCCTAGGATTCCTCCTTCTGCACCACCCCAAACTGCAGCGGTCACCCGCCTAGGCCGACTGAAAACACAGGCGGCAGGACCCAACAGAGACAGTTATAGTGGAACTACAGCTCGTGGACTGAGCCTGCAAACAGCAGCAGTGAGAAATCAGCTTGAGCTGCTTCCACAGACCCATCGGGAGACGTGGGTCTTGCCTAGAGCTATAGCTGAACTTATTTGCCCTGCGGGAAGACCTGGGTCCGCGGGCTGCCACCAGAGCTCTGCAATCCTTTTGTCCCTACCCAGCCGCAATGCACTGGTCCTACGCTCTGCTCCCCGCTCCCCGCTCTCTGCACCAGAGAGCCCAGCTGGAGATCCTGACCTGAGCAAGGCAGGCACTCTCTCATTATCGGGAGACGAGAAGTGGATGGGTCGTGTTTGCAGTGTCTAATTGCTGACCCAGAGTGTGTGGGGGCCCACATACCCTGGCGGGAAGATTTGGGTCCGAGGGGTCGCCAGAGCTCTGCAGAGCCAGTCTTACTAACTGCCCAGCTGCAAGGTCCTGGCACTGTGCTCCCTGCTCGCTCCCTGCTCCCTGATCGAGAAAAACCAGCTGAGCTGGCCCTGTGCTCCCCGCGTCCCAACAAGTGAGCCCAGTGGGAGATCCTGGCCTGAGCAAGGCAGGCACTCTCACATTATCGGGAGACGAGACATGGATGGGTCATGTTTGCAGTGTCTAATTGCTGACCCAGAGTATGAGGGGGACCCACATACCCCGGTGGAAAGATTTGGATCCACAAGTGGCCGCCAGAGCTCTGCAGAGCCAGGCTTACTAACTGCCCAGCCACAAGGCCTGGCACAGCACTCCCTGCTCCCTGAATGAGAGTGTCCAGTGGAGATCCTGGCCCCGAGCAAGGCAGACACTCACACTTTATTGGGAGTCGAAAAGAGGGTCTTGCTTGCAGTGCCTAATTGCTGACCAAGAGCAACCTTGGTCCCTCTAGGCATATAGTACTGGGAGAGGTTGGACACTGCTACAGGCTATAGAGGCAGAGCTAAAAGACAGCTACACCCCCAGAAGATCTGATCTACCTGGGCTCTTGACTACAAATCCACAGGAAGGACAGGCAGCTGAGATCAACCTACTCAGCCAGAACGTTTGTGTGCGGACCTTATTCTAGGTCCCAAGACTGCTGATCTGAATTATGGCAGTAAAGTCCAAACAGATATCTTCTTTGGCTGGCTCAGCCAGGAGTGAAACCGGATCACCTACCTGTTCCACAAAAATACCCCCTGATCCCCACAGGCAAGAGCACCTAACCTATAATCAGTCATCAATTAACCACTCTCAACCAGCGAAGGTCACTACCTTCCAACTCCAGAGCCATCAAAATGACAAGAGGGCAGTGTAAGAATCCTATCAAAAACCAAAACAGTTTGGCATCTCCGGATTCCAACATTCCCAATGAAAACAACCTAGAGAACCTAACAGCAATGGATAGGCAAGAAAATGACCTCAAGTCCTTAGTAAAGAAGATGATAATGGAAGAAACAAATAAAATCTGTAAACAAATGCAGGAGGAGGCAAACAAGAAGGCTGAAGAGTTAAAAGAGTCATATAAAGGGGCACTTGAGAATTTCAGAAAAATATAAATAACCAGATGATGGAAATCATTAAAACAGTCCAAGACATGAAGATAAAAATGGAAGCTATGATGCAGGAACACACAGAAGAAAATGTGATCAAGAGTCTGCAAAGAGGAAAGCAAGTATCTCAGAGGTGGCCTTATCTAACAGATTGCAAAAAATGGAAGAACAGATATCAGGACTTGAAGATACAATCGCACAACTGGAAACAACCATTCAGGGAAATGCTAAATCTGAAAAGTTCCTGACACAGAGCATTCAACAATTAAAAGACCACATGAAAAGATGAAACTTGCGAATGATAGGGATACAGGAGAAACTGGACAGCCGACCCCACAGCCCAGAACACATCTTTAATCAAATAATGGAGGAGAATTTTCCCAATTTGAAGAAAGAGATGCGTATGAGCATACAAGAGGCCTACAGAACACCAAATCTTCCTGCCACATAATAATAACAACACAAAATATACAGAACAAGGAAAAAATATTGAAAGCGGCAAGAGAAAAAGGCCGAGTAACATACGAAGGCAAACCTATCAGAATTACTCCTGATTTCTCAGCAGAGACCAAGAAAGCCAGAAGGGCTTGGACAGAGGTGCTGCAAACCCTAAGAGAACACAGATACCAGGCAAGACTACTATATCCAGCAAAATTATCAATAACCATTGACAGAGAAGACAAGTTATTTCATGACAGAAGCAAATTCAAACAGTATCTAGCCACAAATCTAGCTTTACAGAAGCTATTAGAAGGAAAACTCCACCCCAACTGGTCAAACTACAACCAAAACTACATAGGAAATATGTAAACATACCATTGCAAAATCACAACCTCACAAAAATCTCAACTGTTACAAATACCAAAAATGAAGGGAATTACCAATCACTGGACATTAAAATCTCTCAACGTCAATGGTCTCAACTCTCCAATAAAAAGACACAGACTATCGGAATCGATGCATAAACATGACCCAACATTCTTCTGCATTCAAGAAACACACCTCAACCAGAAGGACAGACATTGCCTCAGAGTAAAAGGTTGGGGAAAAATATTCCAAGCAAATGGTCACAAGAAGCAAGCTGGGGTAGCCATTCTAATATCTAATAAAATAGACTTTCAACCAAAATTAATCAAACGAGATGAGGATGGTCACTTCATACTCATCAAAGGTAAAGTCAACCAAGAAGACATCACAATTTTGAACATCTATGCTCCGAATACAAGGGCTCCCACATTTGTAAAAGAGTTATTAACAAAGCTTGCCCTACTCATTGATACCCACACAATAATAGTGGGAGACTTCAACACCCCTCTTTCACTCAAGGATAGGTCTTTGAATCAAAAAATAAACCAGGAAATAACCTCATTAACCAGTGTCATGAATCAAATGGGTCTAACAGATATCTACAGAACTTTCCACCCAAATGCAAAGGATTATACCTTTTTCTCAGCACCCCATGGAACGTTCTCTAAAATTGATCACATAGTTGGTCATGAAGCAAACCTCAATAGATACAAGAAGATTGAAATAATACCTCGTATCTTATCAGATCACCATGGTCTAAGGCTGGACTTCAACAACAACAGAAATAACAAAAAGCATACTAACACGTGGAAACTAAACAACTTTCTACTTAATGACACATGGGTCACGGAAGAAATAAGGGAAGAAATAAAAGACTTCCTGAAATTCAATGAAAATGATGGTACAACATACCCAAATTAGTGGGACACATTGAAAGCAGCGCTAAGCGCCTTCAAAAAGAAAAAGGAATCATCCCACATAAACAACCTAACAACACATCTGGAAGCTCTAGAAAAAAAAGAAGCAGAAACATCCAAGAGGAGTAGACGCCTAGAAATAATCAAACTCAGGGCTGAAATCAATAAATTAGAAACAAAGAGAACAATCCAAAGAATCAACAAAACCAAGAGCTGGTTCTTTGAGAAAATTAACAAGATATACAAACCGTTAGCCAATCTAACTAAAAGACAGAGAAACACTATCCAAATTAACAAAATCAGAAATGAAAAGGGAGACATAACAACAGACACTGAAGAAATACAAAGAATTGTAAGAACCTACTTTAAAGGCATTTATGCCACAAAATTTGAAAATTTAAGGGAAATGGACAAATTTCTTGACCGATTCCATTTGCCGAAATTGAACCAAGTCCAGATAAACAAATTAAATAGCCCTATTTCACCTATAGAAATAGAAGCAACCATTGATAGTCTCCCAACCAAAAAAAGTCCAGGGCCAGATGGTCTCAGTGCAGAATTCTACCAGACCTTCAAAGAGGAGCTAATACCGATACTATTCAAGCTATTTCAAAGGATAGAAATGGACGGAATATTACCAAATTCCTTCTATGAGGCCACAGTCACATTGATACCTAAACCTCACAAAGATCCAATAAAAAAAGAGAATTTCAGACCAATTTCTCTTATGAACATTGATGCAAAAATACTCAACAGAATTCTTGCAAAGCGAATACAACAGCATATCAAAGACATCATTCACCATGATCAGGTAGGATTCATTCCAGGCATGCAGGGATGGTTTAACATACAGAAATCCATCAATGTAATCCACCATATAAACAAACTGAAAGAGAAAAATCACACGATCATCTCTTTAGATGCAGAAAAAACATTTGACAAAATCCAACACCCATTTATGTTCAAAGTTTTGGAGAGATCGGGAATACAAGGCACTTATCTAAACATAATAAAGGCCATATACAGCAAACCAACAGCCAACATTAAATTAAATGGAGAGATACTCAAGGAAATCCCTCTAAAATCAGGAACCAGACAAGGCTGCCCCCTGTCCCCTTATCTCTTCAATACAGTTCTTGAAGTTCTAGCCAGAGCAATAAGACAGCAAAAGGAGATCAAGGGGATCCAAATGGGAAAGGAAGAAGTCAAATTATCCTTATTTGCAGATGATATGATAGTGTATATAAGTGACCCGTAAAATTCCACCAGAGAACTCCTACAGCTGATAAACACCTTCAGCAAATTGGCAGGATACAAAATAAACTCAAAAAAGTCAGTAGCTTTTCTGTATACAAATGACAAACAGGCAGAGGAAGAAATTAGGAAAACTATTTCCTTCACGATAGCCACAAACAATATAAAATATCTAGGAGTAACTCTAACCAAGCAAGTGAAGGACTTATTCGAAAAAAACTTCAAACCTCTGAAGAAAGAGATTGAAGATGACATGAGAAGATGGAGGGATTTACCTTGTTCGTGGATCGGGAGAATCAACATAGTAAAATGGCCATCTTACCAAAAGCAATTTACAGATTCAACGCAATCCCTATCAAAATACCTACAAAATACTTTGAAGATATTGAAAGATCAATTCTCAAATTCATATGGAGAAATAAAAAACCCAGAGTAGCAAAAACAATCCTATACAACAAAAGATCCTTTGGAGGAATCTCCATACCTGATCTCAAGCTGTACTACAGAGCAACAGTAATTAAAACAGCATGGTACTGGCAAAGCAATAGACTGGTGGATCAATGGAATCGAATCGAAGACCCAGATATGAATCCACACACATTTGCTCACTTGATTTTTGACAAAGAAGCCAAATCTATTCAATGGAAAAAGGATAGCATCTTCAACAAATGGTGCTGGTCTAACTGGATGTCTACATGTAGAAAAATGCAATTAGACCCTTATTTGTCACCATGCACAAAACTCAAGTCCAAGTGGATTAAAGACCTCAACTTAAAACCAGAGACATTAATTCAGTTAGAGGAAAAAGTGGGGAAGAGCCTGGGACACATAGGCACAGGAAATGACTTCCTGAACAGTACACCCACAGCCCAGGCCTTAATGTCAACAATTAATAAATGGGACCTCATGAGGCTGAGAAGCTTCTGTAAGGCAGGAGACACTGTCAAGAGAACAAAGTGACAGCCTACAGAATGGGAAAAGATCTTCACCAACCCTTCATCTGACAAAGGTTTACTATCCAAAATATATAAAGAACTCAAGAAATTAAACACCACAAAACCAAAAAACCCAGTTGCGAAATGGGGCTTGGAACTTAACAGAGAATTCTCAACAGAGGAATATCAATTGGGTGAGAAACACTTAAAGAAATGCTCGTCCTCGTTAGTCATTAGAGAAATGCAGATCAAAACAACACTGAGATTCCATCTTACACCCATCAGAATGGCTAAGATCAAAAACTCAAATGACACCACATGTTGGCGAGGATGTGGAGAGAGAGGAACACTCCATTGCTGGTGGGAATGCAAACTAGTACAACCACTTTGGAAAGCTCTCTGGCGCTTTCTCAGAAAAATGGGAATAGGGCTTCCTCAAGACCCAGCTATCCCACTCCTTGGAATATACCCAGAAAATGCCCTACCACACAACAGGGACATATGCTCAACCATGTTCATAGCTGCTCTATACGTAATAGCCAGAACATGGAAACAGCCTAAGTGTCCCTCAGTAGAAAAATGGACAAAGAAACTGGTATATTTACACGATGGAATACTACTCAGCTATTAAAAATGAGAAATTCCCAAAATTTGTGGACAAATGGATTGATCTAGAAATGATCATAATGAGTGAGTTCACCCAGAAGCAAAAAGAGACAAACTGTATATACTCACTTATATGAAAACACTAGTCCAAGGAATATGTACCATGAAAATCTTTACTTACCAAGAAAGTGGGTCAGAGGAGAGGATATCCGATTGAGACTTTAGGCAAGAGTAGCATGGAAGAAAGAGGAAATAGTAGGACCCACAGGGTCCTGGAAACCTACAAGAAGAACTTTATGACAGGCAGATCTGGATCCTGGGGTCCTCCTCAACTAAGGCACCAGCCAAGGAGAATATAGGCAGTAAGCTTCAAACCCCTACCAAGACCTAGCCAACGAACATGATACTCTCCACCGTTGAGTGGAGAGTGAGATCTGACTCTCACACGAACTCTGGTGCCCCTTTTCTGACCATGTCCCCCAGATGGGGAGACCTGGTGGCACTCAGAGGAAAGATAGCTAGTTACCAAGAAGAGACTTGATATTCTGAGAGCATATATAGGGGGAGGAGGTCTCCCTCGGTCACGGACATAGGGGAGGGGAGAAGGGGAGAAATGGGAGGGAGGGAAGAATGGGAGGAAACAGGGGAAGGGCTAACAATCGAGATGTAATATGAATAAATTAAAAAAAAAGAAATAACTCTTCTGTAAAGGTTTTTTCTTTCATTTCTTCATATAATGGGATGAGATGAGAGCTGTTCCTAAGCTTTACTAATACATGGGTTGAACTGAGACGAGAGTTTTTCTATGATATTTTTATTCCTATACCTAGGCCTGGAAGCTTCTAGACACTGTATATAATCTAATCTTCTACAAGCTCAAATCTTGAATTCTTCAGCTCCCAACCTCCATCTGCTAATCTAAGTCTAGAATGTTTTCATTCTCTGAGACTTAATGCTGAATTTTCTTACCCTTTCTAGCTGTTTCTGAACTCTGTCTAGCTCATTCAACTCAGCTATTCTTGCTCACATTCCTCTCCAAGCTGACTAATTCAAATGGGCTTCTCTCAAATTCTCACTTAATTGCTATGCTTGGAACAAGTGATGCCGAATTCTCTGATCTGAATTGCACAAATTTAACTGTACTTAACTGAACTGCACCACACTCAACTCTCTTCTCTCTCCTTACATTGCTCTTATAGAGCCTCTCTTTCCTGTCTGTTCTCTGACTCATTCTGTCAAATCTTTCACTGATTCATCACTTTATCTGCCCCTCAATGAGACGTCAATTTAAAACTTTCCTATTTTCTTAGTGAAATATAAGCAATAATTCAAAATCTCCCAACTATTTTGTTATTTGTTTTTGTTTTTTGAAACAAGGTTTCTTTGCACAAACTTGGCTGCCCTAGATTCACTTTGTAGACAGGATAGCATCAACTTACAGTGACCCACCTGCCTTTGCCTCCCAGAATGCTGGGATTACAGGCATTCACCACTTCTCTCTGTTTCTCCTAACCTTAGACATCTGAGGACCAGACAGTTTTAAAGAATTCTACTAGATATTCAAAGAAGAGTTAATGTCAACACTCTTAAAATTATTCCACAAAATATTAACAGAAGGAACACTGCCCAATTTATTTTATGATGCCACAATTACTCTTAAACTCAAACACATAAAGATCCAGCAATGAAAGAAAAATACAGATCTATTTCCATTAGGAATATATATGCAAAAAACTCTAAGCAAAATACTTACAAAACTGAATATACCAAAACAGTCATCCACCAGGATAAAGTGAACTTCATTCCAGATATTATAGGAAGATGAAACATATGTAAATCAACAAACATAATCTACCATATAAACAAACCAAAAGAAAAAAAAAACAAATAATTATCCTATTAGATATAGAAAAGTCCTTTGACAAAATCTAATACCCTTTCATAATAATAAAGTCTTATAAAAGTTAGGTATATAAGAACATTTCAACATAATAAAGGCAGTTACAAAACATCAACTTAAATGAACCAAAACTCAAATATGTCTACTTAAATCAGGAACAAGGCAAGATTGTTCAATCTCTCTACACATATTTAAGATAGTACCTGAAGTCTTTACTTGAGCAATACAACAACTGAAGGAGATAATGAAGATCTAAACAGAAAGCAGATGATGTGATAGTAAACATAAGCAAACTTAAGGATTCCACCAAGAGATTCCCACAGCTGATAAGCAATCTCAGCAATTAGCTTGATAAATTATTAACACACAAAAATCATTAGCTATCTTACATATTAATTATAGTATGAGGAAAAAGTCATGAAAACAAAAACTTCTATAATAGCCTCAAAAATCGAAAATATCTTGGGATACCTCTAAACAAGAAAATAAAAGTCTTAAGAATTTGGTTAAGGAAAGTGCTTCTAATCTGATGGATCGTTGCCGTTAATATAGTCAATGCAATAACTATCAAAATTTCAACATAATTCTTCACAGAACTTAGAAAGACAATATTCAGCTTCATATGGACATTAAAAACAAAGATAGCAGAAACATCCTTGTATATTAGAAAGCATTGCTGGAGGTATCATTCTTAATCTCAAACTGTACTAAATAGCTATAGCTATATATTAGATTGACAAAAGTCATACATACTGATCAATCAATTAGAACTGAAAACCTTGAAGTAAGTCTGCATACTTATGGACACCTGATTTTTTCATAAAGTAGCCAGTTTTCCACATTGAGAAAAAGACAGCATCTTCAACACATGATCGTGGTCAAACTGGTTGTCTACATGTACCAGAATGCAAATAGATCCATATTTATCACCCTGCATAAAACTCAACTCCAACCATATCAAAGATTCTACACCAAAAACACTGAATCTAATACAAGAGAAAGTGGTGAATATCCTTCAATTCTTTGGCACAGGAACAGTATAACAGCACAGGCAGTATGAGCAATAACTAATAAAATGGGACCTCATGAAACTGAAATGTTTCTGTATGACATCATTTGGACAGTGACTGCATACAGGATGGGTAATGATTCTACAAACTACACATTCAATAGAGTGTTAATATCTAAAATACACAGATATACCTAAAACCTAGTTTTAAAAAACTGAAATAAAAAATGGTTGCTTATCTAAACACAGAATTCTCCAAAGATGAAACTCAAATGATTGAAAACACTTACAGAAATGTTTAACGTCCTCAGTCATCAGGCAAAGGCAAATTAAAACCTCTTTGAGTTTTCATCTTTCATCCATCAGAATGACTAAAGAGCAATAAAACAAGTGACAGCTCATGCTGGTAAGGATGCAAAGAAAGGAGAGTATGCATCTACTAATGATGGGACTGCTAGCTTATATGACTACTAGGAAAATCAGTATGGTGTTTCCTCAGAAAAGTGGAATAAATTTGCCTCAAGATCTTCCTTTTGGCATATACCCAAAGGACACTTCATCTTACCACAGAGACACAAATTCATCCATATTCATTGTTGCTCTGTTCATTATAGTCAGAAATATGAAACAATCTAAATGCCCTTTAACAGAATAATTTATAAAGAAAGGGTAGCACATTTATACAATGCAATATTATTCATTTTTAAAAAAATGAAATCACGAAATTTACAGATAAATGGATGGAACTAAAAAAACACTCAGAGTGAAATAACTGAGACCCAGAAAGACAAATATGGTATGTATTTGCTTATATGTGAATATTAACTGTTAATGATGACCAACTTGCAATTCATAGAACCACATAGTTTAAGTATAGAGTAAGAAACTTGAAGTAGACAGATCTTTCTGGGAAAGGGCAACAGAATAGATACTTATGGGTGGACAGGTGGTGTAAATTGGCATGGGAAGATCAAATGAAGAGAGAAAGAGAAGTTAGGGAATATGAGGAGAGACAGCTAAAATCAAGGGCCATTTGAGGGGTAGGTAGTATGGGAGTGAAATACAGTAGAAGCTTTCTATAATATATACATTTATGAAGGTAATATAAATTAAATGGCAAAATAGTCTAGACAAAGCCCCAACTAGCTATCTATTTGTAACCAAATAAAGCTTCCAATATGAATGTTGGGTTACATTTAATTGAGTTTTTGGCAAATACGGTTCCATGGTAACCAAGTAATGCTATGTTCTAGTAAACGAACACAGCATCCTGTAATGGCTTATGAGGACCAACATCCTGTCCAAGACCTTTCCACTGGTGAGATGTGGCCAAGGTTATGTCTTTGCTGCTGTCAGGGACAGTGCCAGCCCGCCTAGAGAGGGCACTGCAGAGTCAGCCCCACTGCAGGGGAAGACCCTCTCATTCTCACTGCTGTTGTCATTATTGTTTTTATTAATCAGTAGTAAAGCTTTAGAGTTTGACTTCTTTGAGTGAAAAAAAGAAAAAAGAACATAGCAGTGAAATGACTCATATTGACATTCTGCTGTTAAAATATATCAATGTCTTGTTCAGCCACCAGCAGAGAAGTTTCCCCTGCAGCAAGAGGGAACAAGTATAGAGACCAACAAACAGACATAATGCAAGAAGTAAGAGATCTTGGAACACTTAACCATAAATGGGATACCTCCATGAAATCTCTCCCCCCATGGCTCAGGGAACCCTATGAAAAAGGACATGTAATGTGTGTAAGAACAAGAGGAATGGAGGATACCAAGGAAACAAGATTCTTTATATAAACATGACCAAAGCTCATATGAGCTCAGAGACTGAGGCAGCATGAACAGGGCCTTCATAAGTCTGCTAGATGTGGTCCTAGAGCTGAAAAGGAAAGTCAACAAATGCCTCGTTCCTAACTGAGAACCTATATCCATTTGATAACCTCCTGCAAATGAAAATTTAGTTTCTTCCAAAGCAATTTCACTGGTGTGTGTGTGTGTGTGTGTGTGTGTGTGTGTGTGTGTGTGTGTGTGTGTGTGTTTAACCCTAAAGGTCGTTTGTATGTATATTGTTGCTTCCAGTTTAGTGTTTAATGGATTCCTGCTTGTGAGAAAGAGTTGGTCCTGGTGTCTGTATCTGTTTCTTAGGCCTTTTTTTGGGCTCATTTTCTTCTGTACATTTGTGTTGTATTATGATGTGTTGATTTTTGTTTTATTTATTTTATTATTCATTGGAAGACTTTCCTTTTTCATTGTTTTTTATTCGATTTTTAAAATTTTGTTTACTTTACATCCTGATTGTAAACCCCTCCCATGTCTCCTCCCAGTCCTATTCTCTCTCCCCTGTACCCTCTCCCTACTCCCCTAGTTCTCAGAAATGGGAGTCTTCCTCCCCTAACATCTGATCTCAGCCTAACCAGCCTCATCTGGACTGCCTGTATCCTCTTCCTCTGTGACCTGGCTAGGGTGCCTCACCAGAGGGCAGTTATCAACATGTCGGAGCCAGAGTCCATGTCAGAAGTAGTTCCTAGTCCCCATATTATAGGACACAAGGAGACTGTGATGCCTATCTACTACATCTGAGCAGAGTGTCTAGGTCCTTACCATGCATGGTCCTTGGTTGGTGCATCAGAGACTGCAGCCCAGATTTGTTGGCTCCATTGGTCTCCTTGTGGAGCTCTAGACTCCTTGAGGTCCTTCTATTCCACAACTGTTCCATAAGACTCCCTGCGTTCCACCCTGAAGTTTGGCTGTGTATTACACCATCTGCATGGACCTCATGCCGGGTGGCATCTTTCAGAGGAGCTATATGGTAGACTCCTATCCTGTTCCTTCTCTTCAACTCCTTCCAATGTCTATTCTATTTGTTCTTCTGAATCAGAATTAGGATATTTCTTGTTATGTAGTTTCCTTAGGTCTGTGTATTGTAGTGTGGTTATCCTGTATTATTTGGCTAATATCTGCTTGTAAGTCTTTTTAGGTCTGGGTTACCTCACTCAGGACGATCATTTCTAGTTCCATCCATTTGCCTGCACATTTCAAGATTTCTTTGTTTTTAATAGCTCAGTAGTATTCCATTGTATAAATGTTTCTTTATATATTCTTTAGTTGAGGGACATCTAGGTTGTTTCATGATTTTGGCTATTACAAATAAAGCTGCTATGAACATAGTTGAGCAAATGTCCTTGTTGTATGAGGAGCATCTTTTGGGTATATGTTGGAGAGGTGTGGAATATGGCCATCTTACCAAAAATAATCTCCAGATTCAGTGTAACCTCCATCAAAATGCCAACATAATACTTTACAGACCTTGAAAGAACAGTTTTCAATTTCATTTGGAAAAACATAATACCCTGAATAGCTAAGACCATCCTATACAGTAAAAGATCTTCTGGAGGAATCTTCATCTCTGATCTCAAGCTGTACTATAGAGCAACAGTAGTAAAAATGACATGGTAGTGGCATAGAAACAGACATGTAGATCAATGGAATTGAATCAAAGACCCAGAAATAAACCCACACAGCTATGGACACTTGATTTTTGACAGAGAAGCCAAAACCATACAATGGAAAAAATGGTAGAATCTTCAACAAATGGTGGCAGTCTAACTGGAGGTCTACATGTAGAAAAATACAAATAGACCTTATTAATCACCCTGCACAAAACTAAAGCCCAGGTGGATTAAAGATTGCAACACAAAACCAGACATACTAAAGCTGTTAAAAGAAAAATTGGGGAAGAGCCTTGACTCATTGGCACAGGAGACAACTTCCTGAATAGAATGGCAATAGATCAGGCTGCAAAATCAACAATTAATAAATGGGACCTCATGAAACTGAAAAGCTTTTTTAAGGCAAAGGACAGGGTCAACAGAACAAAGCAACAGCCTACAAAGTGGGAAAAGATCTTCACCAACCATACATCTGACCAAGGGCTACTATCCAAAGTATATAAAGAACTCAATAATTAAACATCAGCAAAGCAAATAATTGAATTAAAAAATGAGGTACGGAAATAAACAGAGAATTCTCAACAGAGGAATATCGAATGACTGTGAAACACTTAAAGAAATGCTTAATGTCTGTAGTTCATCAGGGAAATGCAAATCAAAATGTCTCTGAGATTGCTTCTTACACTTATCAGAATGGCTACGATCAAAAGTTCAAGTGACTGGGCATGCTGGCAAGAATGAGGAGAAAGGGGAACACTTCTCATTTGGTGGTGGGAGTGCAAACTTGTACAAACACTTTGGAAATCAATCTGGTGGTTTCTTCAAAAACTTGGAATAGTCATAGCTCAAGACTATTTGTTTTCTAATGAGAGATATAAAGGAGGTGGAGCCCAATGGAAAGGAAATTGGGAGGAGTAATGGGGGTATCATAAACTGGATATATGAGAAAATATTTTCATTAAAAGAAAAAATAAGAGACACTCTTCATAAAATGTGAACATGTGCAAACTGTGCATACACATATTTAAATAACAAATAAATATTTACTTTTAACTTTAGAAAATATGTTTGTACAAGAATGAAATAAGTAGAACTAGCTCTTTCCACATTAAAATTTTCTAATATATATGTTTGTGTGGGGCTGTTTTATTGTAATAAGAGAGAAAAAAAAAAAAACAAGAACTGTTTGCTCTAGTCCATGCTGGAAAAAGAAAAGGATAATTAAATACTGTGATTTACCTATTTTAAATGTCGTATATTAATGTTTGATATTTAAACATATGAACATGTCAGTCTAATTTTAAAATGAAGTCATGTTGAAATAGTAGAAACTATCTTTAGATAGTTTATTCATCTTAATTTTCAGATCTAATTGTCAAAGCTAGCTTTTAAATATCTTTTTAAATGCATATATGTTACAAATTTAGATATATTATTAAATTGTTAGCAATATAAAGTAATTATTTGCATGCTTAAGCAGAGAGGCATCCATTGAATTGTCCCTTGACTCATCCAATTCTGTGTCCATTGATTTGTCTATTTCACAGAGTTCTTATTCTGTGGATTTATGTTTTTATTTTTGTTTGTAGATTTTTAATTGTATCACAAAGAGAATATGTGCATTGATTCAATGACAGTATAAAATCAATGTTTTGAGTAACTATGTAGAATACCTTCATGTAGAGTTTGTATTTTCCAAACAGATGTGTCCACAGAGATTTGACAAGAGAGATATAGGAAGAATGACCCAAAGAGGTGGCTCTGATTAGGATTGTAGACTCTGTACAAATGTACATGTCTTTATGACCAGATATGTTTCTCTTTCTCTTTTGTCCTTTAATTACATTTGTTTTGTCCTATTCATTGCGTGGCTTCATTTTTAGCTTATTTTATCATTGTTTTTTAAGTGCCGGTTTGTTCTCTAAGGAGAGACAGAAAGAGTCTGAATTCTGATAGGAGAGGAGGTACACAAGATTGTGATGAGTTTGAGAGAATATCATAACCAGAAAATATTGTATGAAAATGTGTTTTCAAAAAATGAAATGGAAAAAAAGGTGTGTAATGTTCTTGAAGAAGACCCTTGCTCAGCTCCCAGGAGTTCCATCAGAAGGCTTACAGTCACCTGTAACTTCAGATCCACAACATCCTTGTCTCTACTTACAAGCACAATGTCTCTATGCAAATACATATAATTTTAAAAATCTTAAAACAAATTTTAGGAAAAAGATGAAGTAAAAAATAGTAAGATATGAGTATAAACTTCAGTTAAGTGAATAGTTTACGTATGATAAAAAATACAAAGTTATAAATAAGTCTAAAGCAATTGCTATGATAAAATTAAACATGTTGCTATGCAATCAACTAAGCACCAAAAAAATCAAAGTTCATTAAAAATGCAAAATCAAAAGGCTTTTTATATGGCTGGTTATTAAACTAAGTTTTAGTTTGCTATCATAACTGGGGTTCAATAAGTTATTAACATTTATTAATTAAAAAATAAATTGCTTGTATCGCTAACTTCTTCTTTGTGCCTGAATTTATTGTGAATATGATTCATAGACTCTTCATCATTATAGGCCTAGGAATTGGTTATGTGAATCAATGATGCCTGACAAGGCTACCATCTAGTGGTGGTTACTTTAAACTTTAGATAGTTAACTCAGGACCACTTATATTCCTAAGGGAAGGAGGCTGAGGAATTCTGCTGCAGCAACAAAATTCATATAGGTGAATAGTTGACTGCAAAAAGCATAAGACTCTAATTAATGATGCTGTAGTCTACGTCTGCACTTTCAAATGTGCCCTATTATGGAAGGTTGCGTTGACTAATATGCACATGATAAAACAGTCTTACTTAATTTTGTGGACAAGAAAAAAATAATTGTTAATACTGCATCCCATTTAGGAAAGATGTATTATTTTCATGACTTTATGTGATTATCATATAGCATAAAGCTGTTCAAGCCATTGTTCATTGTTTTGCAGAAAGCTGAATAATTTTCTTTAAAATAATAGATGGAAATAAGTTAACAGGCAAAATCAGAAACAGTTATTAAGATAAATGAGTAGAAAAAGACATCCCAACTACCTTATTCCACATTCTACTAAATGTTTTTGAACCATGGATCTTCAGGGCAAACTAGGTTGTGTTTGGAATTTTGGACAATGTAGTTTACAGCGTGCTAACAAATGGCCTCCATGGTAAAACTCACATCCCATCACAGACCTCCATGTACTTGGAATTGAGCAGAGAATCTCATGAGACTATGCACTCATATACAAAGGGCTCTAAAGGATGACTTTATGCTGGTTTTCTCAATTAATTACAGCAAATGTCACCATGGACAGCTTGCAACAGCTAATTGAATTTGACGGGTTAACTTGAGAGTCCTTTTTCTGAACGCATTAGGGAGCTCAGGCAAGCAAAAGGCTGCCCAAGACAGAAGACAGAAGATGCAAGTGAAAAATGAAGCAGAGTGATCACTAGACAGCTTGAAAATATTTATCTGTGAGTGAAAAGGCTTTATCTGTGAGATATCAGGTCATCACTCTTGGACAGTTCAATTCATTTCTGCTGTGGGCATTGCATTTTGCTTATTAGTTTAAAAATCAGCATAGAGAATAGTATGTTTCCTGATAGTTTTTGTCAGTTACTCATCTACACTAATCTTCCTGCCCCACTTGTCTCTTCTCTTTTCTTTAACCCACTCTCCTCAACCTCCCCTGAGCCTCTTCCCTCTTCTCCCCCTGGCCCCAGCCACTCATTTCTGCTTTCAAGTCACATGCACTCTATAACCCACTACCTCCACCCAAGAATTGTTTTTCCTCTTCATATTCTCTTTTCTACTATGATGGGAATTTCAGGTATTTCTAAATTAAAAATTTTAGAATTTTTGTGCCTTTTTTGTATTATGTGAATATCTCCATAAAATAAAAAGAAATTGCTGTTTCATGCCTGCTATTGAGTGTATTCAAAAGGCTTGACCAGTTGGGTGTTCAAAATAAATTTCATTTTCTTGCTACCCAATTGAAATTATCTCATTTACCTATATCTCAGAGGCTTGTCAAACGGTAATATCAAAACACTCAATCTGATCCCAATACAATTTTTTATTTTTTTACATATACATTTATATTACTATACATATATACAATAAACTACCTGCAGCAAGAAGAACCATGAAACAATCAGGAATAATATAAATGTTACATTCATAGTGTTTTCACTATTTGTATTTGGCAATCTTGAAGAAAACATCTTTCCTATCTTGGTGTCCTCAAAATTCTGAATGTAAATCAATATCTATCATAGCTCATCATTAATACAACTTTAACTTTTTATTTTCTTTCATAAATCATCCATTCATACTTTTAGTAATTCCCATTATTCTTATTTCACAAATCTTAGAAATATCTGATTATTAATGTTTACAGTTCTGATTCTTACTATGTTTGCATGTTTAATGATAATGCTAAGAAACCGTATTTGATAATCTTGCTTTTATTTTCTCATCTTCTAAGTTCTACTGCCTTTAACTCCATCTTCTGCACAATTATAGTATGACTTTCCCCTAAAATTAAAATTCTATTATTTTGGTTACATCTACAAAAGACTAAATAGTGATTTTATATGGAATTTAAATAGGTATATGTAGGCTCTCAGACACTAAGGTCTGAGAAGAATACAAAATGTAAATAAAAAATCAAATAAAATTCTAAAGAGAAATTTTGCTTACTCAAAGTATAGGAAAATAAATGGAAAAAGGACAAAATCAAAGGAAGATAGAAACAAAAGAAATGGGGCCCAGGATGAAGGCTAAGCAGTTAAGAGCCCTTGCTGCTTTTTTAAGGACTCCAGTTTTATTCCAAGTACCCAGGTGCAATGACTTACAACTACCTAAACTTCCAGGGACCCAACACCTTCTTCTGGCTTTTGTAGGTACTTCACTCATGGAAACTTAACATATACAGAGAGATACACACATGCAGATATATAAAATAAAGTTAAAACAAAGCAAATGAAAAACAATAGTAGAAACAATCCAGTAATATAAGCAAGTGAAAGAATAAAGTTTAGGTTTGTTCTCCAGCATAGTGTAAATTGTGGATAGAAGTGCTTTATCTATAATCTCAGTTCTTGAGAAGTGAGGATTCTCAGAAGATTTATAGCTAAATACTTCAACTATAAACAGAAGAGCTATTGATACTACATTAGGAGAAAGTGCTAAACCAAAAGTCTTTGACCGATACAGTGGCAGCCGGGCGTGGTGGCACACACCTTTAATCTCAGCACTCTGGAAGCAGAAGCAAGTGGATTGCTGTGAGTTCAAAGCCAGTCTGGCCTAAAAAGTGAGTCCAGGAAAGCCAGGGATATACCGACAAACCCTGTCTCAAACAAAACAAAACAAAACAAAACAAACAAACAAACAAAAAGATACACTGGCAGTTGTTCTAAGAAAGATGAATTGATTGGGAAACATTAAGATCATATAACACAGTTCTTAGTCATTTTAAGAGAATCAAATTGAAGAGTATGGAATTTCTAGCCTTTGTAAAATTGAATTAGCAGGAAATTATTCCTCCATTGATGCACAAATCAATTAGTTGAGCAGTGAGAGAGTTCAGTGTATGAGAGTGCTTCCTGTGCAAGCCTGACACAGTGAGTTTGATCGTATGATGGACTGAGAGAACACAGTCTTGAAAGTTCTCTTCTGCACTCCATATGTACAGTGTGGTAAGCACAAATATATACATGAACAAAATAATAATATAATAAATAATATTATCATAAATATAAATAAAACAATTGAGAAGTTATAAAAAATAAAATCTTATTTCATTGATAGTTCAGTTAAAAAAATCAAAATCCATGGTTTGGGAGAACGTACTGGCTTGATGTATGTGATAAAAGACAGATAAAACATAATCAAATGTTCTTATCAATTATAAAGGAAAACAATCTGATATAAATGAGCAAATTTTTGACAAATGTTTGATAAAGGAAAATATACAAAGGTCAGTAATAAAACTAGAAAAAATGCCCATGGGCTATAAAAATCTGTGTCTGATCGTGAGAGCATTATTGATTAGGGAAATACAATCTAGGCTCACAAGGACGTATCATAGCCATGAGCATGACTGAAAGATTGACAGCATTCAAGGCTGGTTGGCTTTGAGAAACAAACACCATAATGCATTATTAAGAGTCCTGTACATTATGTAATTATTTTGGAGAGAGGTTGCTGATTTGTGATTAGCTAATATCCAAGTATTGGCCCAAAAGAAATGACCTCAAATACCCACAAAATGACAAGACAAAATAATTTATAAACTTTATATTAGGCCATTTCAAAATGAGAATCAAATGCAAGGTTTATCCAGAGGAAAACTTGTGCATTAGTGTCTTATTCAAACTATGGTGTACTACTTAGACATGTTAAAAAATTAAATACTGACCTGAGCATCATTAATATCATGGATGAATTGTTGCAGAAATAAATACAAAAAAGAGTAAGTAATTTTTCGTGCCAATTTACTTGAAAGGCAAAACATGTTACAAGATTGCTGAAGTTAGCTCTCCACAATTGATGGCTTCTAGCAGGGTGCAGAAGGGGAAGAACTCGGTTACTTAGTTCTATTTAAGGAGCAGGCCACCGAGCGTTTTCCCATGCTCCAATGAATATATAGACAGAAAAAAAACTGGACTTGTTTTATTTTTTAATCTGTTTCTTTTACTTTAAAAATGTGGGGGACATACATGGAAGGATTGGGGAATGAGTGTAATTGGAGTACATGACATACAATTCCCAAAGAAGTGTGTGTGTGTGTGTGTGTGTGTGTGTGTGTGTGTGTGTGTGTGTATGGGATATATGTATATATATCCCATGAGAAAAATTTCTGAGATAATGAAAACACTTAATACCTCAATTTTGATGGAATTTGCATTCATGTACATAATGTCCTTGTATCATGTTATAGCTGCTTCATTACCTTTTCCTGCCTGCCACCCCCCAATGGTCTCCTCTTCCTCCTAGGAATTCCCTTTCTATTTTCATGGTATAATTTTTAAATTTAGGTATAGTATGAAAAAACTTGCAATACTTGTCTTTCAAAGTGTGGTTTCTTTTGCTTAATGCAATTATCTCCAGTTCCACCTATTTACCTGAAAAGATGTGATTTCATCATCTTTATGGCCTAATCACATTGTATTGTGTCTATTGCTTCATTTTCTTTATCCATTAATACATTGATGGGACTGGAGTTAATTTCATAACATGATTGTTGTGTTTAGTTCAGTGATAAACATTGACATATAAGTATGAGAGAGTGTATCTTAAGTATCTTTACCATATATGTGTGCGTGTACATACACATATACATGCATATATACATACATGCACATACACGTACATACACACATACATGCACACATATACATGCATACATGTAAGCATTCTCCGAGGCATGTACATATACATGGTGATTAATGTATTAGACAACTTTATTACACAAATAATTTGTTTATATATATATATACATATTTGTATACCTATATGTGTGTATGTATCAAATCATGCTGTAAACCATGAGTATATAATTTTTATTCATTAATTATATCTCAGTGAAGGTAGAAAATAAGCCAAATGTGTATGCTGATGTCTTGAAACAGTACGCTCTGAATGAAAATTTATCCAAAAGTTACATGGCCGTCTGACATCTATTATATATGTAGTTTAAAATGAGGTAAAATATTTTTTCAGTGAAGGTGTTTAATTTTTATTCAAAAATGGTTATTTACAAAAACAATTGACTATTTACAATTTTTCTTCTACTTAACTTAATTTTTAAAAATTTATTATAATTTATTCATATTACATCCTCATTGTTAACCCCTCTCTTATATCTTTCCTCTCCCACCCTCCCTCCTTCTTTCCCCCTATCTCCCTCCCCTAGACCTCTGAGAGAAGGGGCGCTCCTCCCCCACTATCTGACCACAGCCTGTCAGGTCTCATCAGGATAGCCTGCATCTCCTTCCTCTGTGTGCCCTCAGGGGAAGTGATCAAATCACAGGGACCAGAGTTCATGTCAGGGCCATTCCCCACTTCTCCCGCAACTGTGGAGAATGAGCTCTCGATTAATTTATTCTTATAAGATTTTTACACAGAATACAAGACTATTAGTGAGTTAGTAATTATGGAAATAATAGGAAAGAGTTATTTTTTAAAATCCAGACTTTTACTATTTTAGTTCATAATAACAAAATTTATTGATTGCCATGGAGATCAAATATTCATATAATACTTAACAGAAGACTGTAGCTGTAAAGTTATCTAAATGAGGAAGTTTTAAATGATAATTTGCATAAAGAATGGAGTGAGGTTTTTTTTGTTTGTTTGTTTATTTTTTTTTGCCTTCTAGAAGGTGTCGTATGAGTGTAAATGTATGTGATATCTATGGTGGTCAGGTCAAATTGAGCTTGGATATGTTAGCCAGGTGCAGTGGCACATGCCTGTAATCCCAGCACTTAGGAAAGCAGAGGCAGGCCGATTTCTGTGAGTTTGAGGCCACCTGGTCTACAAAGGGAGTCCAGGATGGCCAAGGCTATACAGGGAAACCCTATCTTGAAAAACCAAAACCAAACCAAACAAATCCCCCAAAAGATAGGATATGTTTTCAAATGTAACAACTTAGTATCTTAATATTAACTAATTGATATGTTAATGTGAACCCATGAATGAGTGTGGGGAGCCCTGGTAAATTCTCCCATGTTAGAAATCCCTTGCTTATGTGTGACTCGCCTTACCGTCTCGCCAGCAAGAACGACGCTGCACACACAGGATCCTTCTCCAGTAAAGCTTTAATGCGTCTTAAGAGGGAGAGCATAAGCTTACGACAAGTAAAATGGAGACCCCAAACAGCAGAAACCCATCCCTTATATAGGAAACTGTTCTCTGCTTAGGATGTGTCAGTCCCTGATTGGCTGTTACTCATCAGGCGATATGACGCCACGGGAGAGGCAGAGCACAACAAGTGGAAAGTTCCTTCGCACATGCGCAGATTACTTGTTTACCAGTTTGGGACACAGGATGTCAGCACCATCTTGTAATGGCGAATGATTGTGCGGCCTCTCACATCTCCTGCTTCTCTTTTAATTAAAGGCCTAACTAAAAGAATAGGTGAAAACTGGCGCCACATCGGGTTCGCAGCTCGCTACAGTTTGTTGTATGGGCAATGAGCTTAGGAAAAGGAAATGGTCCGATCAAGGCTGGAGCATGACTCTGGACCAACCGATCGAGGACCATTTTAGAGGTACCACTCAGTGCCGTCCCACGTGCAATGGGCAATTTTCCCCGTGGGGTGCAATGGCCACTGGGTGCACGTAGATATAGGGTGCCTTTCGACATGCAATGGCAACTAGGCCCAGTCGAGTGCAAAGGCCATGCAGAGAGAAGAAAGAGAGAGAGAAAACTCATTGCCCTTATTTAGGACTTAAAGGCTGCCCGCCAAGTTGCCGTCTCCCCCTATTCCTTTATTTAGGAAGCAATAAGACACCCATTAAAGAGAGTGGAGACAGAGGTAAATAGCTCATATTGCCGCAGAGCCATTTTACTGCAATGCCTCACTATGCAACTCTCCAGGGCTGCTGAAACTTACTCACTCCACCTTGTGCAATGAGCTGAGACTCTGAGGGTGCAGGAGCTGAGCAGCCAGCGACTTATTGCTTAAGCATGGATAGCCATATATCAGGGGAGGTCCCACTTTCTACTGCTGCAAGTGCTTGGGCAATAACCACCTTGTCTCTTTTTGTTTGAGCCCTGAGTTTACAGACCAACCATAGGGTCAACACTAACCCACAGCAGATCGCAGCTCCAAATAATCCAACCCCAACCCATTCCTTAAAGAAGGAGAAAGCCGAAGATATCCATGATGAAAGTCCCTCTGTAAGCGACAGATCCAGGCGTGTGGAATTAACTTGAATGATGGCAGTTCTTAATTCTCCTAATGTTTGCTCGAATTCTGTTGTCCAATTCGGCATCGGGAGTGGGAATGTTGACATGATCCCCCAGTGTTGTTCCCCCTTTGTTATTATCACTTGGGTCATCACCAGGCTGAGCATCAGCATCTTCTGGAACCGTCTGGATTTTTCTGGTAAGTCTTTCTGGTACCCAAAACGGATTGTCTTCATCCTGTGGAAAAACGCACACAGCTCCCCTGGATCTTATAAGAATAGGATCCGGTCCTTTCCATTTGTTACTCAGAACATCCTTCCATTTGACCATTTCTTTTGGCCTGCTGGGCTCTAAATAGTGTCTTTCTGCCACAGTATGGCCTTTATCATCTACATTTAAAAAATTTAGGGTAAAGAGTGCCATGGAAATGGCCACTCTTGGTACTGAGGGAAGAACGCTCTCTATTCCCCTTTTTTGCTTTATTAAATAAGATTTGAGTGTGCGGTGTGCACGTTCTACAATCCCTTGTCCTTGAGGGTTGTAGGGAAGGCCAGTCAGATGAGTCACATTCATCTGATGACAGAACTGTTGAAATTTTTGTGAGGTGTATGCAGGTCCATTATCAGTTTTGAGAATTTTAGGCATTCCCCAAGCACTCCATGCTTCAAGGCAATGCTGTATCACATGTGAAGCCTTTTCACCCGTAAGTGGTGTGACAAATATAATGCCTGAGCATGTATCAATGGAAACATGTAGATACTGAAGTTTACCAAAGGAAGAGACATGCGTGACATCCATTTGCCAGATTTGTAAAGGTCTTACGCCCCGTGGGTTTATCCCTACATGGGGTGTAGGCAAAAATTCACAACAATTTTTACATTGAGTCACAATGTCTCTAGCTTCTTTTCTAGTTATAGCAAAGCGGCGGCGGAGAGTTTCAGCCGTCACATGAAAGTGCTGATGAAAATTTTTTTGCTGCATCCGCCTGGGAGGACAGTGCAGTGGCTATAAGCCGAGTGGCCTTATCAGCCAAGTCATTGCCCCGGGACATTGGACCTGGCAGGCCTGAATGTGCCCTGACATGGGTAATATATATGGGTGTTTTTCTATTTTGTAAGGCCAATTGTATTTGCTGAAAAATAGAGGCGACTTTTGCTGCCATCTGCCAATCAGAAGGAGTTAAGGTGCCAGTGCCAATTCTATCCAACATTACCAGGGTAAAATTTGCATTAACCCTGTATTTGCGGACAGACTCAGCCAATTCTTTAATTAGGTTATATTCGACGGGGGCATGTACTCGTCCCCCGTTCTCTGTTTCAAAAACAGGAAAAAAATTGTGTAATTTTTTACGAATCTTTTCCGGCCAAAAGGAAAATCCAGACAGCAGTTCGTAGGGTGGAGGAGCGGTGGGTGTTACCCTACGAGAGGAGTTATGGGAGGGTTTTTTATTATTTCCTCGTTCGTCTGGGTAGTATCTCTCCTCCTCATATTTGGCTGCCTCCTCCTCTAACTCTGCTTCTTCCTCTGAATCAAGAGCCTCATTGTCAGAGGCATTGGGGCTAGAGCTTGCAGAGCTATCAATATTTAATGCCTCAAGTTCCCTTAATGGGTAAAGTCCTTGTGATGTCCCTTCTGGGGAATCAGGGGACTGCACTCCTTTTACAGGAGGGTTCTTAGCTTCTTTCCTTTTACGGGTATCCCTTTTCTTGCGCGCACCCAACCTCTCACTACGTTCGGTTTCTGACATGCTATCCTGAACTTCCTCTAGGGCGACCTGTCCTTCCTCTACTGCCCTCTTGCAATTGTCATCCTCTAGGCAATTTTTTACAAGTAAAAAAATAAAAAATATCACTCCTAGAATTGGCCCAAGAAATTCAGAAATATGCATACCTCTCCGAACTTACCTATCCCTGCAGTTCTGAATCCTCCTTGAAGTCAAGGGATCTCCGAAGGTGCTGACGATGGTGTGGTCAATTTCCCGGGCTTCGGCACCAGATGTGACTCGCATTACCGTCTCGCCAGCAAGAACGACGCTGCACACACAGGATCCTTCTCCAGTAAAGCTTTAATGCGTCTTAAGAGGGAGAGCATAAGCTTACGACAAGTGAAATGGAGACCCCAAACAGCAGAAACCCATCCCTTATATAGGAAACTGTTCTCCGCTTAGGATGTGTCAGTCCCTGATTGGCTGTTACTCATCAGGCGATATGACGCCACGGGAGAGGCAGAGCACAACAAGTGGAAAGTTCCTTCGCACATGCGCAGATTACTTGTTTACCAGTTTGGGACACAGGATGTCAGCGCCATCTTGTAATGGCGAATGAGAGTGCGACCTCTCACACTTATGCTGCACACTGTGACCTTTGAGTTGCTGACCCTTGCAGAAGGAGGTCTATGCTATCTTTGGATTATTTACCTTGGAAAGAAATAGGGAAGTTCATACAGGGAACCACCCAGAGGATAGAACCACCCAGGGAGCTATTCAGGGATATTGTATTTTTTTCTGGGGGCTAAGGAGAGTGGGATTAGAATAGATCCTATTGACCTTGTGATACATAGTCTTACCTGTCTGCATTAAAGAGAGTCTTGATCAGAAATTTCCAGACTTGACTCATTATTTCTCGTGTCTCTGTATCCCACTTTCAATCCCCACTCCCTTTTTCAGATGAACCCTGGTTCAATTTGTCCTGCGGGCTGGGACACATCAAATGAGAAATGTAGTAATAAATTATCAGTGTGAATCTTCTAAGTGGAGACTTCCATGGGACATGCCTATTGGGCTAGTGACCAATTTTAAGTGAGAATATACTGTGTGAGTCTTTCTGCTTCTGGGTTAACTCACTCATTATGATCATTTCTAGTTTCCTCCATTTCTCCACAACTTTTGAAATTTCCTTGTTTTTTATAGCTGGATATAAATGTACCATTGTTTATTTATCCATTCTTCTACTGAGGGGCATTTGGGTTGATTCTAGGTTCTGGCTATTATGAATAAGGCTGCTATGAACATGGTTGAGCATATGTTCTTGTTGTGTGTTGGAGCTTCTTCTGGGAATTTTCCAAGGAGTGGAATAGCTGGGTCTTGAGGAAGCCCTATTCCCAGCTTTCTGAGATAGCACCAGTTAGATTTACAAAGTGGTTGTACCAGTTTGCATTCCCACCAGCAATGAAGGACTGTTCCCCTTTCTCCACGTCCTCGCCAGCATGTGTAGTCCCTTGAGTTTTGTATTTTAGCCATTTTCATGGGTGTAAGATGGAATCTCAGACTTGTTTTGATTTGCATTTCTCTGATGACTAAAGAGGTTAAGCATTTCTTTATGTGTTTCTGAGCCATTCGATATTCCCCTGTTGAAAATTCTATGTTAGTTCTGAGCCCCATTTCTTAATTGGGTTATTGGGTTTGGTGGTGTTTAATTTCTTGAGTTTTTTTTTATATATTTTGGATATTAGACCTTTGTCAGGTGAAGTTCTTTTCCCAGTCTGTGGGCTGTCTCTTTGTTCTGTTGACAGTGTCTTTTTTGGCACTTTGGCACTCCTGGTATTCACTTACCAGGAGATTGGGATAGTTATGAGGACATTCTTTAGGGACTCTAGGTAAGAGAAGAGTGGGAGACTGGGGAGATAGGAGGATCTAGAAGGCCCTAGAAACCTGCAACAAGAATATCATGATGGGTGAATCTGGGCCCAGGGGTTCAGCTCAAATCACTGCACCAACCAAGATCAATACTTGAAGTAAACTTCAAACCCCTTCTCAGATCTAGGCAATGGACAGGACATTCTCCACAGTTGATTGGAGAGCTAGCACTGTCTCAGACATAAACTCTGGTGCTCCATATTTGACCATTTACCCATGGTGGAGAGGCCTGGTGGCACTCAGAGAAAGAATAAGCAGGCTACCAAGATGAGACTTAATAGCCTTTGACCATATAGTGAGGGAGGAGGTGCCCCTCGGTTGCAGTCATAGGGGAGGGGAGTAGGGTGAAAGTGGGAGGGAGGGAGGAATGGGAGGATACAAGGTATGGGATAACAATTGAGATGTAGTCTGAAGGATTTAATTAAATGAAATAGAATTTTAAGAAATGAATCTGCAATTGAGAAATGCTGGCATAAATTATCAAATATGAAATTACTAAATTATCAATATGAACATGGGTGATGAGAACAACCAATTTAAAAATGGAAGAGGCACTCAAAAAGAATTGATAATTTAATCTAAGTGAAATATGTTATATTTAAAAACTCTAATTTTAGATTTTTCATGCCCAGTCAGAACAAGTAACATTCTTACTAAGCTATTCTAATGAAATGTGTTGTACATTATTTTTAACATAACTGACCCAGTAAAAAATATGGGTATCTGCAAGCTGTGAATTTCACTGTGTTGAAGTCTGAGGCGACTATGAGGCCTCAAGCCCAAACCAGGCACTTCTGATTTAACAAGCTCACTGTAAAAAAAAAAAAAAAAAAAAAAAAAAAAAACCCACTGAAGCAGCAGCCTTTCTACTTTTAGAGACACAGAAAGGCACCCTACCTGGACAATGTGGGTAAGTCCCCAACAAATAGACAATTCTTGTGCCAAGAAACATCACTTTAGTATCACATTTATATCAAAGCCGCCCATCCTCTTCCCATTCTTTGTACTGCATCGTAGAGCCTAACTTCAGACTTGCGTTTGTGACCTACCGCATTACCAGAGAACCAGAGAGGCTCACTCAGCCACAAAGGCTCTGACTTCATTCGTTAGAGACCCTGTCATATTGTCTGTCGCTAGAAGTGAGGCCTATACACTCCTTGGAGTTCCTTTGATACTATTGCTTCTGTCTTTCTACAGCATTAATAACTCTTCTAATGAATTCCTTATTCCCCAGCCATCTGTCTGAGTGACCTTTTGAAGCTACCTCTCTTCACATAGCACAGAAGATGAATAGTGGGAATTGAAATATCTGAGTATTTAACTAAGATATTCTGTTATATTTTAAAGTGAACCTAAAATTCACACTAAGGCATAAAGTTTTAATTTATTCATTAATATATTTACTCATTTTTGTGTATATGAGTGTGTTTGTGTTTAGTCATGCTTATGCTAAGATGCATGTATGTAGATCAGAGGGGAACTCTGTGAAGTCAATTCTTTCCTTCTACCATGTGAGTTCTGGAGTTTAAAGCCAATCATTGGGCTCGATAGCATTTATCTTTCCCTAATCAGGCTTCTCTGGCCCAAAGAAGATATTTGAAAAAAAATCAGTGCAATGACAGTTTTCCAAGTACCACAGGATATGTTTCCAACTTAATACTTTTTTCCTATCCCAATACAGCAAAAATAAGGGAAAATGGAGGAATGACTACAAATAAATTTCCCATAATGCAACACAGAACCATAGAAAGTATGAACATTGTCATTAAGCTTAATGACAATATTAATGTTAATGTTATTTATATTAATGATATTAATATTAACAAATATTACATATAATTGTAATGGTTTGATGACAAATGTCCTCCATAGAGGCCTGTGGCTTGTGGATAAAGACATGTGGCCTTGCAGAAGAAAGTATATTGATGGGGCAACTTCTGACAGTATATATCTTGCTCTGTTTCCAGTTCTCTCTCTCTCTCTCCCTTTTTTTCATCCTTGTGGTTGAGGACCTCAGGTCCTAGCTTTCTGCTCTTTCAAAAGTGCCTGTTGCTGGCTGATGTGATCCCCTAACCATTATGAATCTCTGTGAATCATAAAGTCAAATAAACTCTCCCTGTTATAAGTTGTTTTGTTCATTATGTTTTATCACAGCAACTTAAAGATAACTAATACAAGAAGTAATATATATTATTATGGATAATAGATATTAATAGATAAACCATCATAGTGAGATTAATTTTCTGGAAGAGAAAAAACTCATTTATAAAAAGAATTACAAAAGCATATACATGATTCACCAGACCAAGGTGTTTTCACAACTAAATGTGAACAACCATTATTTCAGTCATTCGAGAATTGTTTCTAAAAATGGCAAATCAGTAAATCTGTGCAGTAGTTATATTGAAATAAATATGGAATTGTTTATAAAAACATAAAGCCAAACAAAACACAGATAAACATTCTTACTGATAAACAGTGTGAGCAATACAGCATCAGAATGAGGAATTCATGTAGCAAGACCATTTACTAGTTTTATTTAGGGATGCAATGGTGCAAAGATAATCTATTGACAGGGCATTTATTCATGTCATCCATCATATTGATTGGAAGAAAGAAAACACACATAGTATAAATCTGATTCTATATTTTTAAAACTGATGGGGAAAGTATGCTATTTCTATAGATACTAATGGTATACTTGTAAAACATATGAAAGTGAATTATAAAATTTCTTCCACCCAAAACTTTCCAAAATATTCAGAAACATGTTAGCATATAATGAATAGTAGCTTTCATGCCTAGAGCCCCAAGGTGTGTTAGGCAATAGACAGAAGAGATGACCCATTATGCATTTAATAATGCTACAGAAAAGCAAAATGAAAAGGAATAATTAGGAAAAGTCACAGGAAGCAACAAAACCTACAAATCCTTTGTAATAAAGACGTTTACCAACATGAGTAATGTTAGGAACAGACTCAATCAACTGACACTCCATCCTTCAAATGAGAGTCATTACTGTATGAGTTTGGAAGTTGTGCTTTATAGTGAGTCTTCCTATGCTTCCCAGAATTCTACAATCTTAAGTTTCCAACAGGAGTTGGTCAACATTGGCTTCTGCTTGATGTTGCAGAAGTGGAGGAGGGTCTGCTATTTCTCTTTGATGGCCATTGGATGAGGTGCTAACAAACAGAACCGTTTGGTTCCCACTCCTTATAGAGCATTCTTTATTTTTCTTACTACT
Source organism: Acomys russatus (assembly GCF_903995435.1). Taxonomy (NCBI): domain Eukaryota; kingdom Metazoa; phylum Chordata; class Mammalia; order Rodentia; family Muridae; genus Acomys; species Acomys russatus. The sequence continues at coordinate 76,240,686 of NC_067137.1, read as the reverse complement.
ATCTCTATTTATACAGCAGCAAGAAAGCTATCGTCTCATATTTGGGCTATAAAAGCACCGTGTTAAGCAGTGTCTACTCTTTGCCTTATCTGACCCTAATGCCCTATGTTCATTTTGCAACTATTACCAGCTTCCCAGAATCTCTGAAAGCCCCACAACTAGACATCTCCTAATACAGTAGAAATGGTTATTGACTTATACTTAAACTCCCCAATGTACTATTCATATCCTTCTATCCTCCTTTACCACAACTGAAAAATATCTTAATATCATAGTTAATTCCTCATCCAAACCCTCCTGGTCAATCTCCTACTGGAAACTCTAATGATATTTTATAAGTAATAATGAACAATCATCATCAGAATCTTATACCATGGTGATTTTTAAGATACTGAATAAGGTAAGAGAAGGCAATTCTTCTATTTTTAATTTAACCAGATTTCTTCAGAGTATGGCTATTCCCACTTTAAACTACTCATTTACATAAATAGTAAACAGTTTCATTTCTATAAGCATCAGATGCAATTTGGCAGTATAATTACACAATTTAATAAACTTTATTGTAAATGTAATATGAATTTAGAAACTTTTCATTGTGAAGCAAATAATTAGTGATGAAATTGTTCTCCTGATAATTAGTATAGGAGTCAAAGTTCATTCTTACAAAGTCTTGATAATTCTTTTTGCTTTAGATAATTTACACAAAAGAAAATTTCTTGTTAAGCCTAGTTCATTTTTATCCTCAGCAGAGTACCTTCTTCTGTGAGTTCTCAAGGTCACAGTTAGTACTTGATGAATTCTACCTGTCTTTCACCAGAGGACATAATAAATGGTGGATTTATACTTGAAAGCAAAGGCTCTGTTTTCATTGTGGGGAGCATCAGCTTCCTTCTTTACATTTCAATTTCCAGTACTTTGCTGTTTCCTCTCCCAAACAAGTGCTCATTATCACAGGGAGGAAGACTTGTCACGTGTGGTGACAAATTGTTTCATTACTTAAGACGGAGCCTTTGTATTTCACTCCATATGCTAATGAAAACACATCGTTAATGATTAGGAAAAGAAGGAATCCTTACCTACTCAGAACAGAAATTTTCTGTATCCACAGGTTGACAGGCCAACCCCATACTGAGTTGCTAATCCAACTGCTTGAATACCCAGCTCCTTCTAATCAGTAAATCATTGTGCCAATAACATCAACAACAAAGTTACTTTTTTTTTTTTTGAGGTTAATTTTCAGATTATTTTGCATATTCACAATTTATTCTCTTTATTTTTTTACACTTTATTTCATGTGCATTGATGTGAGGGTGCTAAAATCTCTGGACTGGAGTTAAAAAACAGTTGTGAGCTGTCATGTGAGTGCTGCAGATTGAACCGGGGTCCTCTGGAAGGGCAATCAGTGCTCTTAACCACTGAGCCATCTCTTCAGACTCCACAATTAATCTTGAAGAAACTCTCCTACCCCAATGAGTCAAAAAAGAAGAGAGAGGAGGAGGAGGGGAAAGAAAGAAAGAAAGAAAGAAAGAAAGAAAGAAAGAAAGAAAGAAAGAAAAAGGTTTTTATGCATTTCATCATTTTTCTACAAGGAGATAAGACCTCAATGCTTGTGAATATGCTAAACCATGATTGTCAGTTGCTCATTCCCCAGCTAACTCTTTTTTTTGGGGGGGGGGCTTATTTTTTTTTTTATTAATTTATTCTTGTTACATCTCAATGTTTATCCCATCCCTTGTATCCTCCCATTCCTCCCCTCCCCCCATTTTCCCATTATTCCCCTCCCCTATGACTGTTCCTGAGGGGGATTACCTCCCCCTATATATTCTCATAGGGTATCAAGTCTCTTCTTGGCTACCTGCTGTCCTTCCTCTGAGTGCCACCAGGTCTCCCCCTCCAGGGGACATGGTCAAATGTGAGGCACCATAGTACGTGAGAAAGTCATATCACACTCTCCACTCAACTGTGGAGAATATTCTGACCATTGGCTAGATCTGGGAAGGGGTTTAAAGTTTACCTCCTGTATTGTCCTTGGCTGGTGCCTTAGTTTGAGCGGGACCCCTGGGCCCAAATCTGCCTATCATATTGTTCTACTTGTAGTTAACTCTTAACCAGTACCAGCAACATAACCTGTTAAGACAAGAAAGCTAAATCTGTTGCTCAACGGTCATGAGCAACTCGTTTGTGTCTCAACTGTGGGTGTATAAGGCAAGAGAAAAATTAAGAGAAGAAAACTTATTTACCAGTAGTTTGGGTATCTCTTGGCTTGTAAACCACTTCTGCCTAAAAGGCTTTGTGTTAGAGACAAATGTTTCAAAGGCAGCCCTATGGTTGGAATAGGAAGAGTCTTCATAAAGTGCATGTGTTGTCAGCTCAGCCCACAGCTGGTGGCAATTCTGAGATTGGTTCGGGACGGCACTAAGTTCAACCGTGGGTATGTTCATTGACATTTTCATACTTAATAGCCTCTTAGAAAGTAGGCCCCGTTAGAGGAAGTAGGTTACTAGGACATGGTTTGAGTGGTAAGCCTTCTTTTAAGCAGGTTCCTGTCTACCTACCTCAGCTTCCTGGCTGCTCGTAGGTGACCAGTTCTCCTCTGTCCTGCTCCTTTGCCATGCTTTGCCTTTGCCAAAACAGAAGCCTGTGACTCTGGACTGAAACCAACAAAACCATACATCAAAATGAAGCCCACTTTCCCTCCGTTGTTTTCTCTGGTACTTTGTCACAGTGAAAATAAAGTTGAGGAATACATGGAGATTATGAAAATAATGGCTTTCCTGGGCTATAATAAATTACAGGCAAAGCCTGGCTGGCGGCACGTTCTTCAGCTTGCCCTTAACTATGTTCTTCCTATATCCTTGCAGCTGTATCCCTTAGCATCTGGGTATGACTAACCTTCCCTCATTCTGTGTTAGGAGTTATTCCTGATTATATAGAAAAGGCTAAGTGGCAAATGACCTGAAAGAGAAATCAAGAGAACTTTCATTCCTTTGGAGCGGTAGCTAACGGCTAAGGGGAATTTAGTACTTCCCGCAAAGACACCTTGAAATGGGTATTTCCTTTATGTTATCTCAGCATTTGTAATGACCTTTTGTCAGATTTTATTATTATAACTCTATGTGTATTTCTTTATGTCAATTATCAGGGTTACAATCCTTAAGAAGAGAAAGCACCTAATAAGGATCAAGGTCAGGAAGCAGTGTTTTAATTAATGAATGAATTTTTACTAACACATAAAATACTAATCATTTCCGAAGAAATTCATTAATGAAAAAATATGCCCAGTGCTTGAAAGTGGACATTATACCTGAGTGCTTCCAGGTAGCCTTAGAGTATTTGATTCATTTTCATGGTGAAAACGTCATTTTGAAATTGTTAGGTAATTTCAGAGAAGTGACGGCCACAGGTAAAACTTTCAATTGTTTGTAATTTGAGAGTAGGCAGAAAAGACAAAAGAGGCACTGATAATGAGATGCAAATGAACCCATAAGGGAAAGGAATATTGAATTTACATGTTATGTTAAATAGAAGTGTTTAGTATTTTGTAATAGAACCAAACCCTTGAGCTAAGCTACGAGGCTCCCTGCTGCAGTTTTGGCCCCTTGGCAGTAGAGATAGGTTACTAGGAAACTCATTTGGACTTTCAGTTTGATGACAGCCCGTATAGCATAGTATCCTATATTAAAAACCACAGTAAAAATTTAAAAACTTATAAAATCATTAATCCAGATCTTTCCTTTCATGATCACCATCAATAATTTTTTACAAAAGATTACTTTCACTTTTAATGTGTGGATAGGCACAAGTAGATGCATGTTCCCAAGGTGACCAGAAGAGGCTTTCAGATAGCCTAGAGCTACAGTTACAGGCAGCTTTTGTCCCTCTGAGGTGGATTTTGGAAACTGAATTGAGCTTCTCTAGGAACAATAGGCTGGCTGTCTTAATCACTGAGCCATCTCTTCAGCCTCATATATACTTTCTTGACAATTAAAAGATAAAAAAGACATTCATAATTTTTGCAAGTTAATTTTAAAGGGTAAATGGCTACTTGAAACTGCAATCTCTGATCACTGTTACTCATATTCTTTCATCATTGTTAGTTATACAATTAAGATGCGTTGGGAGTTTTATAGTAACACTCTACAGAATAGGACTAGAGAGAGCTTTTTTGGTGTTTTGTGAATAAACATTAGTCTGCAAAAACAAAGGGAATTTGTTCTAGAAAGTAAATTACTTGTAGCTATAAGAATTTTATTTTGATCAGCAGTTATTTTCAATTCATCAAGGTTTTCTTGATGAAAATTAGATCATGGTATAAGCTCCTCATCCTATTGAGAACTTCAGTCTTCAGGGACCAGAGGAGATACAAGGTAAAGTAAAGGTTTTGCAGTGTTTTCCATATTTTCAAATATGATGTGCTTCTGAAAACATTTATTTTTAAATATTAAATTATTAAATATGATTAAACAGTTCATGAGATCTCAGACTACATGGTGGTGAGTAAAAAAAAAAAAAATTAAAGCAAAACTATAATTTGTCCTGAGAAATCCAAAACCTAGTTCATTCCTGAGCGATTGAAATGGTAGCTCCTCCCTGAAGACATACCCCTGTTCTATTGTGGCCTGAAAATTATACTTCATAGCAAAAAAGGCATCTTGACAATTTAATATATTCATAATATTGAAAAGATAATATCTGCTGTTTAGCCCTAAATTCATTGAAAATTGTTCTTGTAAAGGGTTAAGGAGAAGACTCAGCGGGTAAAAAGCCTTTGTGGATCAAACCTGAGGACAAAATGCATGCAGTAGTGTAATTCTCCTTAATCCCAGCACACCCTTACAGGGGGACAGGGAGTGGAGACAGGAGATTGGATAAAAGCAAGGTTGTTTTAGGCATCAACAAGGAGACCCTATTTCATACAAGGTGAAAAGGGAAAGACAGACACCCAAAGGTTGTGCTCTGATGTCCACATGGAAGGCCACCAGAGAATCTGTACTTCTCTACACATAGAAAGGTGCATAGAGTTCTTCTTGTAGGTTTCCAGGACCCTGTGGGTCCTACTATTTCCTTATTCTTCCACGCTACTCTCGCCTAAAGTCTCAATAGGATGTCCTCTCCTCTGACCCACTTTCTTGGTAAGTAAAGTTTTTCATGGGACGTATCGCTTGGACTAGTGTTTTGATATAAGTGAGTATATACCGTTTGTCTCTTTTTGCTTCTGGGTGAACTCACTCATTATGATAATATCTAGATCAATCCATTTGTCCACAGATTTCGGGAATTCCTTGTTTTTAATAGCTGAGTAGTATTCTATAGTGTAAATGTACCACAGTTTCTTAGTCCATTCTTCTACTGAGGGACACTTAGGCTGTTTCCATGTTCTGGCTATTATGTATAAAGCAGCTATGAACTGGGTCCTGGGGTCCTCCTCAAACTAAGGCACCAGCCAAGGAGAATATAGGCAGTAAACTTCGAACCCCTACCAAGACCTAGCCGATGAACAGGATATTCTCCACCGTTGAGTGGAGAGTGAAATCTGACTCTCATACGAACTCTGGTGCCCCTTTTCTGACCACTTCCCCTGGATGGGGAGGCCTGGCGGCACTCAGAGGAAGGATAGCAAGTTACCAAGAAGAGACTCGATATTCTAAGAGCATATACAGGGGGAGGAGGTCTCCCTCAATCACAGACATAGGGGAGGGGAGAAGGGGGGAAGTGGGAGGGAGGGACGAATGGGAGGAAACAGGGGAAGGGCTTACAATTGAGATGTAATATGAATAAATTAATTAAAAAAAGAAAAATAAATAAATAATAAATAAATAAATCTTAAAAAAAAAGATGCATAGAAAGACTGCCAGACAGTCAGATAGATGGACAGACAGATAGACACATACCTAATTATTTATTTTTAGAGACACATAGAAAAGACACAGAGACAAAAGCAGGGGCTGTAACTTGGCCTAAAGATGCAAGAAAAAGATTTCTATCCTCAATCTAGCTTAGTGGTACAACCTATGGAATTTCAGCTGTCTGTACACTTAAAGAGTGAGAAAATAAACTTACAATGTTTTGATCCACAAAACACTTGGTAGTTTTTAGTTAGTTATGGTGTCAGGGAACTGATATGAAGATCTTCCCTTCTATTTGAAACCTAAGAATCTGTGGAAATTAAGAGTATCATACCCAGTAGCACGGAGACAGGTTGACAGTGCCTTCCACAGTCATATCTGGATATCTAGAAATGTTTCAGTTGCACTAGTCTAATTGGCTCCTTTATCTTATAGCAACATTGATCTGTAACTTCTATTTAAGACATGTCCTGTATTTCTGAACTTATTTTTATTAATTGAAACATGATTGACTGCAAGTATTAAAAACTACAACCCTAAACAATTACATATGAAAAGTTTACTGTTTTATGTGTTGATTATTTTTGATATTGGATGATAAAAAATCATTAAGGAATATAGTCCTTACCATCTTGTTTTTTTTTTTTTTTTTTTTTTTTTTTTTACTTATTTCAATTTATATTTTTTTCTGTGGTGCTGTGGATCAACACTGGGCCTCATACTTCACAGTCAAGACCTCTACCACTAAGCTATATTCTCTAACCTCCCTTTTCCTTTATTCATGGGCATGAATTTATTTTTCAGACTATGAACATCTTCCCAATAGCTATACTCACAAGTGTTGCACTAAATATAAAAAAAAGATCTATTAATGTTCATTACTAAAACCTATTAGTATGGTGGTATTATCTAACCCCATTATCATAATCAGTGAAGACACACACACCTGTTATATCTTAAAATAGTCTCATTTTATCTGGGACTGGGCAGATATTAAACCTCTAAACTATCTTTATCATTTTCCATGCGCCGTCCCAGGTCATCTGCTTTACTCATTCCTGTCTGAATGACTTCCTATCCATTATCCCAAAATACTTGGTAATGTTCTTCATCGGGGTTGCTTTGCTCCATGCACGCTGATCCAGCCATGTGATTCTCTTCATGCTAATCCATCATGACCTCTTTTTTCTTTCTTCTTCCTCTTGTTACCTCCTCGCCCCCCTCTCTCCCTCCCCTCAGTGTTCCCGTGACCTAGGGCCTATGAACGTCAAACTCTGTCTCTCTCTGTTCTGCCAAATCCCAAGCTTCAGTATTTTTTTTTATTAACTAATCTACTTTGAATAGGTAGAGCAAGTTTTACACAACAAGGACAGTTTGTGTAACAAGAATATTCTCCTCTGGACAGCAACTGGATCAGTAATTAACATCGGAATGCGTAGCAACAGACAAACCATCAACTACCAAGGAAAAATGACTCCTTCTTTGGTTGGCAAATGGATGCTCCGGAAGGGTGGAGCCTCATGTGTACAAAACAGTTCCATTACTACCAACTTTTCATGCTGAAATGAAACTCTGAGCACCATTAGAATTGACCAGATTAAACCTTGTGCTAATTGTATTGAACTACAAAGTAGGCTTTTTGCTGTTGTTGTTGTTTGTTTGATAAATTTTGAATAATATTGAAACCTAAAATTAACTAACATATTTTTAAGGCAAAAAAATGTCGAGGTTTGATATTTTCATATCTTGCAAATGTAATGGTCAATAAGTTTATTCACTTAAAAATATTGGTATATAAAAGAATATTTTGATTTTCATTTTCCTTTAATAGGCTTTGCCATGATTTTCCAGGCTTTAGAGTACAATAGTTCAGTAGTAGCAGAGCCTTCTGTGAATAAATCATATACTCTATAACACACTACACAGAGAAGAAATAGAGCAGCAGAAAAAAAATGAGTGATAGAGCCAATAGGGACGTGGAGCCCTGTTCAGAAGCCCTCATTACTGGAAGGTTGCATTTTCACTAGGCCAAAATGATTCTTATTCTGGTGCTGTCATGAAACAAAACCATAAACATTGATACATGTTCAAGCAAAGTGTGGTCTGGTTCATTAAAAAGTGCTTAGTGGCTGACAGTGTACACTCAGCTGCCTGTTTTCATGTGTGATTCAGAGCAAAGGCATAAACACGAATCACAGAGAGGAAAACAACTTCAGGCAGTTATCTTCTGGAATACAGAATGCACTGCCATCCGTGGGCTGTTCTCTAGAATTTTTGAATGTATTATGAAAGACTTAAAGAGATTTCTTCTAGCTCAAATGTTGTAGTTCTAGAAATAATGAGAATCCTTATCAATTGTATTTAGATCCGTCATTATAATAAGGCAAAGTATGAAAAATGTAAATGTACAATGTTCGTAGAACTAAACTGTTTTTATGTTACATTAATCTGATTTTAGTTTTTAAATGTCCTTTGTGTGTGTGTGTGTGTGTGTGTGTGTGTGTGTGTGTGTGTGTGTGTGTGTGTGTGTTAGGCCAGGGCACATGCATCGAGGTAAAAAAGCCGCTTGCAGCCTCAGTTTTCTCTTTTTGCCGTGTAGGTCCTGGTGATAGCTTGCAGCACATCAGGCCTACTGGTAACTGCCTTTTATCCACTTTGCTATCTCGCCAACCCAGACCTGATTTTTAAAAGCATATATAAGGAGCTGGGGAAAAGATTGGGTAGCTAAGAGTGCTTGTTGCTCTAGCAGAGGGCTGCATTGTAGCTCTTAGTGCCCATAGTTATCCGACATCCTCCTGAGTAACACATGTGATACATATGCACATACAAGGAACTCCCAGATACACATAAAAAAACTTAAAAAGCCACATTTAAATATTTGTTTTTTTAATAATGTGCTTTCTAGATACACTGGACTGTGAAATTCTTTTCTCAAACTGTGTCTAAATAACTTTGGTAGAACACATTTGATATTCATTGTAGCACCTTGAAAAAGGCGCACTGAATAAATTAAGCACCATTACTGTGTTCTTTGAAAAGATAAATTTGTACTAGCTTGCAGAGGATATCAAAGAATACTTAATAGCTTAATGGTATGCTTGACATAGACACCGTGGTCTAGAATTAGGAGAAAAGTTTAAAAACAAATGGAAACTGTCATTCCACAAGGTAATACCTATTATTATATGGTGGGTTTGGTTTTTTATAAACTTATTGAAATTATTTATTACGGATTTGGAATTATTTTTAGAATCAAATCTATTCAATTTTGTTTTGCAAAGACTATTCAGTTGGTCAGACTGTCTTGTTTATCTTTCCCTCTTAGCAACCCATGGTGCATTACTGGAAATATCTTTAACAATACTATATGCCGCCATCGAGCAATGATGTTTATGGATGTGTTCTTTCACTCCTTCTGGATGACAAGGATGGTGTCCTAGTTTGCTTTCTATTGCTGTGATAATGACTATGACCAAAAAAGTAACTTAGGGAGGAAAGTGTTTATTTGCTTATACATTCCAATCACTCAAGGGAAATCTGGGCAGGAAAGCAAGTAGGAACCCTCAGGCAGGATGCAATGCAGAAGCTATGGACAAAGGATGGTTCCTGGTTTGTTCTTCATGGCCCTCTAAGCTTACAATTTTTATACAACTCAAGATCACTTTCCTAACAGGGGACTACTCTCAGAGTACTGAGCACGCCTACATTAATCAATCAAAAAAATGCCCCTACCACTTGCCTACAGGCCCTTCTACACACACACACACACACACACACACACACATCTACATATATCTCACTTATAAAAATAACATATTTAGACCCAAAAGCTGGGATAAAAAAACATTTATAAATTCACATCCTGAAAATTATTGTAGTTTTTCTCAGTGTTTTCTTGTGTTATATATACCTTCATGTAAAAATATAGTATTATGCATGCTATGTTAATGCCCAAGAACTTGCTTGTTATACAAAGCCAACATTTATATCTCATGCCTTTACTACATCATTCTGGAAATTGTAAAGATTATTTGCTGATTATTTTTTGAAGGATACACTTAGCCCAGGAATAAACATTGATCATAAGAGGAGGTAGATATGACTTCTTTCTGGTTCCTGACAGTATTTAATTTTTTTCCCAATTCAATAGCAGATCCTACAGAAAACCACTGTTCCTCCTCCAGAAGTTCTGTTACAATTAGGAAAAGAAAATTCTTTTGAATCCTGATGCTTAATTATCCTTTCCAAAACATTCTATCTCTTTGAAAACTTGAAATATCTTCAGATATCATAAAAGAGTCTCTCTGATCTTTAAAATAGATGAGAATAAGAAACACCTTGTATAGGTACTAGAAAAAAATAACGGACAGCAAGTGGCAGTTCAATAGGAGAAATTATTCCAAACTAAATTCAGAACTCAGAACTGTGAAAGAAGCTGCAGAAAATAGGCGGCATACAAGGCCAGTTTCCAAAGCTGCAGGTGTCATTCCACTGGCAGTGAGACCCATGACCCTCACAATTGTTGTGTCCCCAGACACCTCCTTGACAGTTTTAATGCATCAAATATTGTTTGGCTAGATCTTAGTCTACCACCTATAAAATTGCTTTGTACATGTGTATGTACCTTACATAAGATAGACTAGTGGAGAGGCAAGCTTCATTATTTGAGGAGACAGTTAATCTGTAGCCCCCAGCTGTGTTGAGACATTGGTCATTTAAAAATACTACTGCAGAGAGAGGAAGGGAACTGATTCACATGTAAAGAACTATCCTCTCCCAGAAGTGCTGAACATTCACTCTCTTGCTGCTTTGTGAGTTCCTATTTATTCTAAAGTTATTCACGTACAATTAGTACAATTACCATGCAATCACACAGTTGCACCTGGAAGGTGTATAATATTAAGCACATTATTCTTTTGCTTGTGTATGTGTAGCTTGAGACATATTAGTACATTGGCAATTTCACTGAGCTAAGTACTAGAATTACAAACAGATTGGTCTTAAATGCTCAGAAATATGTAAATGCTTAGTTGTATTTAAATGTTTCATTGATGTTTAAAATTGGTTAGCTGTAATTATATTTTAATTTTGTTTTAATGAGTTATTTTGAATACCTTTGAAAAATACCTTGAGGTACAATTTTAACATTTATAAGATTTAAATTGCTTTATATTTTGATGAAAGTAACTTTTTTTAATTGTTAGAAAAACTTTCATTCAGAGACTTGAGGAAAGGTTGGAGAAATCGATGTTGTCTGCTGTCTTCCCCAGGGCAGCTCTTAGAGGTCTTCCCACCACTAGGAGCAATGAAAATACTTTAACTTCATAGATTTTCATTTACATTTCATTTTTTAAAAAATTATTCATTGTTACTAATGGACCACAATGTCTAATATCTTAATTACAGATCAAATTGGTTTCATGAAATAAAGATAGGTAAACTTGTTTAATAAAATAATTGATATTACAAATTATTACTTATTTTAAATATCATCCAAACATTGATTGTTCATCAAGATATTCTCAGATGTGCATATAGATTAAAATCACAATGACATTCTATACGTTTAAAAATACTGCCTGTGCTCATAAGCAAGGTCAGCCTGTGAGTTGTCAGCCCGCGGGCCCGTAGACCCAGAAGTAGATAGCTCGGGCTACTTTTCTCGTGACTCAGACACTGCCTGGTCATCTGTCCCAGTGTCATACCTGAATTAAAACGTCTACCCTAGTATGTAGGTGGAAGGATCTCTCTGTTTGGGGAGACCCTGCAGACAGTACCGCAAGCCTCCCAGCTAAGCTGCTATGCATTGTGGAGTCAGAACTCATGTCCCTCCTTGGTGACTGGAAATGCCTGCTGTGGTTTTGTTGTATAGGCCCAGGTGGCTGCTTCCCATCCAAAGCCATCCGTGGAACTTCTGTGGGATCCTTTGCCAAAACCCCAAGGCAAAATCCAAGGGGCCAAGGCCATTTCCATCAGCTTCCTTTTCCACAGGGATTTTTTTTTTTTTTTTTAAACTGGCTCCCGACACGCTTCCAAAGGCCATGTTCCATCTTTCCTGGATCACTACAGTGAAGTATTACAGTTGTACAGTTCCCAATCTGGCCTAGGCTTGCTTGGATAAAACTTTGTTATGTATTTTGTAAGGCATAGATTCTATATTGTAATGTCCTATGCAAAATAAAAAAAATTAATGAAATTGTAAATTTTATTGTTTTAACATGTATGCATGTTTAGTGATGTTTACATTTTGAAATAACATTTATGATTCATTAAAAAATTTTACTGCTGGGTACATAGGCACATGCTTGTAATCCCAGAACTTGGGGAGGCAGAGGCACACAGATTTCTGGAGTTGGAGGCCAGCGTAGTGTACAAAGTGAGCTCAGTAGAGCCAAGGCTACACAAAGAAACCCTGTCTCAAAAAACAACAAGAAATTTTATGAAATACGTTTAGTAAAATACAGAGAAAAGAAAATGTTTATCAGTGTTCTTAAATTTTTCAAATATTAGACATAGGTACTACACAAATATTCCTGCTTTTCTCTTATAAATGTAAGAAATGGACCTGGTATGTGTTTAGGTGTTCTGGCTACTTTTCAGATGGGGAAAACACATGCACACACACACACACACACACACACACACACACACACACACACACACACACACACACAGAGAGAGAGAGAGTTATTCTACTTGGAGTGACAATGCTTTCCTCAAAATCAATAGACAGTCTAATGAAAACTTTAGTCAAATGCACAGGAAACTTTTTTTTTTTTTTTGAGTTATTGGTCAGTGGAGTCAAAGATATTACCCAAAAAATACAGAGAAATTTCTATTGTTCATGGTTGCCTCCTAAAAGTTAAAAAAAAAATACACATTGCTGAAGAGGTAGCTCATTTCACACATAGGAATTAGGATTCATACTGTCCTAACCTAAAAGCCACCTTCCCGGAGACAACTTTCATAGTACCAGAAGATAACACAGATGCCAGAAAAGGAGGGGAAAATAAGTAGTTCTACATAGCTGTGATTTCTACGAATGATAAATATAAATATTCCAAGAAATGCAAATGGAATTTTATATCTTGGCAGTAGCCAACAGCTGTACAACTGGAATTAAACGCCACTTAACAGGAGGGAACTTATTTCTTGTACTATACTCCTACCAACTAAGCTTTGTTAGGGAGGCCATGTATCTTAAAGGACAATGCCTCTTTCTCATATTAGTATAATTCCTAACTAAATTCTAAGTATGCTAATATCCACAGGTGAGTATAGCTCTCACCCTTTCCAGATAAGTGTAATGGATGTAAATATGTTTTGTTTTTGATCCCACGTGTGGGATGTGAAACAGATTTGTCTGAGGGTGCGCTGTGTTGGTTCACTGGACACAGCCTTGTTGGGGAACATGTGATATTTATCTACTAGAGAGGAACTGCCTCTTGCAGGGGGATGATCTTTGCCAGCTGATGAACATCTTAGTATAGTATGGATTCTGAAAAAATACATATACATATGTGTATACACACACACATAAATATGTATATGTATAATATAAATATGTATATGTAATTATTATGAAGCCAAAACCAGGGGTTGTTTTTTTTGTTTTTTGCATCATTTGGCTGTTCATCGCTACACATCAAGATGCTTCTAAAAAGATACACTCCAGAGAATGCTTCGGAGTTCTGGGTTCCAGCTGCTGCAATTTCAGGCACTTTTGCTGAATTTCTGGTTTGCTATTTAATGGGTCTGCTGGAATCCTGACAAAGAGAAGAGTGGAATAGTGGAATCTGCCCATGGAACTGAGTCTATTAAGGCCCACTTGTTCTGTCCTCATTAACCTCTTTCCTCTTCTGTCAAGAATAGATGGGTTGAAAAGGAGGTACAGGCATTAAAGAACCCCAAATAAAGTAGGTTTGTAATAGATCAAAGCCTACAGAGGATGACCACCTTAGGCACCAATGTTGAGTTATTTTTATAAAACAGTGTTTGTTTCTCTTAGTTTATTTCTTAACCTGGCTATCACACAAATAATTGAGACTCTTTTATAACACAAGGTTTCACAACACAATCTAGAGCAGTGTAAGCCTGTTCCTAACACTATATGCTATTTTGTCTTATTCCCATAATACCCCAGAGATTCTTGCACTTTGTAGCTTTCCTCGGCTCCTCCTGATCTTCCTTATATCTACTTGTGGTTGAATCCCCTGCTTCTTCTCCTAACTCCTCTCCTGGCTGGCATGAAGCCCAGCCCTATTCTCTCCCCAAATCATTGATTAGTTGTAAGCTGCTTTATTGGTATATCATGGGGACTATTGGGGAGCAGAGTTTACACAACATTTAGACGAGACCATTTCAGAAGATACAATTGGTCAAAATGCAAGGAACACTGACAATGTATTCTTTATACAGTTTATTATATATTATGTATTATACATATATATATATACATTAAAATTTATACAATTAATAAATCAATAATGTAATCCTTGGACTTAAGGCTCAGGAAAAATCAAGAGAGCTTGTGGCTAACATGAAGGGTGTAGTTTTCCTAATTTCTTTCTCTGCATGATTGTCATTTGAATTTTATCAAATGCTTTCTCTGCATCTAAGGAGATGATCATTTGGTTTTTATTTTCAGTTTGTTTGTATGGTGTATTTTATTAGTGGATTTCTGTATACTAAACCATCCCTGCATGCCTGGAATGAAGTCTATATGGTCATGGTGAATGATATCTTTGAGGTGTTGTATTTGTTTTGCAAGTATCTTATTGAGTATTTTTGCATCAATGTTCATAAGAGAAATTGGTCTGAAGTTCTCTTTCTTTGTTGTGTCTTTGTGAGGTTTAGATATCAATGTGACTATGGGTCATAGAATGAATTTGGTAATGTTCCATCCATTTCTATCTTTTGGAGTAGCTTGAAGAGTATCGGTATTAGCTCGCCCTTGAAGGTCTGGTAGAATTTTACACTGAAACCATCTGGCCCTGGCCTTTTTTTTGGTTGGGAGACCATCGATGATTGCTTCTATTTCTGTAGGGGAAATGGGACTATTTAGCTTGTTTATCTGTTCTTCATTCAACTTTGGCAAGTGAAATTGATCAAGAAAATCATCCATTTCCCTTAGATTTTCTAATTTTGTGGCATATATGCCTTTGAAGTAGGATCTTATGATCTTTTGTATTTCTTCAGTGCCTGTTGTTATGTCTCTCTTTTCATTTCTAATTTTGTTGATTTGGATACTGTCTCTCTGCCTTTTAGTTAGTTTGGCTAACTGTTTGTCTATCTTGTTGATTTTCTCAAAGAATCAGCTCTTGGTTTTGTTGATTCTTTGTACTGTTTTCTTTGTTTCTAATTTATTAATTTCAGCCCTGAGTTTGATTATTTCCAACATCTACTCCTCTTGGATGCTTCTGCTTGTTTTCTTTCTAGGGCTTCCAGGTATGTCATTAAGTTGCTTATGTGGGATGTTGCCAATTTCTTTTTAAAGGCACTTAGTGCCATGAATTTTCCTCTTAGAACTGCTTTCAATGTAGCCCACAAATTTTGGTATGTTGTTCCTCATTTTTATTGAATTTCAGGAAGTCCTTAATTTCTTTCTTTATTTCTTCCCTGTAAATATTTTATTTTTTCTAGTCTTAGCGTCTTTTACTCTATCTCCTCTGGAGCACTGTGCAGAGACATTAAACTCATTAAATTTAGTTTTCACATTTTTTTCTCCTTCTAGTAGCTATATATGTTCATGGAAAATGAACTCCCATAATTAAAGGCATCAAATGCCATTCCTATCCAGATAGTCTGCATCCTCCTCCTCTGTGTTGCCACAGGGCCTCTCCACCAAGATGGAGTGAGCAAATACCAGGCACCAGAGATCTTTTTTTTTTTAACATTATTTTTTCTTATTAATTTATTCTTGTTACATCTCAATGTTTATCCCATCCCTTGTATCCTCCCATTCCTCCCCCCACCATTTTCCCATTAATCCCCTCCCCTATGACTGAGATCTTATCAGAAGTAGTCACCCATTCCCCGACTCCCCATGTGGAGAATGAGCTGTCCATTGGCTACACCCGAACAGGTGTTCTAGGTCTTATGTTTGCACTGTTCTTCATTGATATATCACCTTTTTTTTTTTTTTTACAGCATTACACTAGAAGACAACTAAAAATCAAAACAGTTATTTTAAAAACTGGAAAGACTGTGCTGCCTTCCTCCTACATCTGAGCAGAAGGCTCAAGCATAGTCTTGGTTGGTATATCAATCTCTGAAGCACCCTCTCTTCTGTATATATTTCTTGGCTCTTTTGGTCTCCTTGTGCTGTTCCTGATCCCTCCAGGACCACCTATTCTTCAAGTCTTCCATAAGACTCCTTGTGTTCCCCCTCCCTCTGGAGTTTGGCTGTGTGTCTCAGCATCTGCTTTGATCCCCTGTTGGGTGTAGTAGTTCAGAGGACCTCTATGGTAGGCTCCTTCCAGGTCCTTCTCTTCAATTTCATCTTGTGTCTATTCTATTTGTCCTTCTGAATGAGATTTAAACATTCTTCCTAGAGTCCTGCTTGGTATTTAGCTTTTTTAGGTGTGGTTATCCTGTATTACTTGGTTAGTATATTTGTGGGTCCCATAATATGGGGAGTAGGGACTATTTGGTCATGTGCTCTGGCCCCTGCATGTTGATCATTTTCACCTGGTGGGACAGCCTTGTCATGCCACAGAGGAAGAGGATACAGGCTGTTCAGCTGAGACTTGCTATGCTGAGGTCAGATGTTAGGGGAGGAGGGCTCCTCTTTCTGAGATTAGAGGAGGGAGAGGATATAAGGGAGGGTGGAATCAGGAGATGACTAGGGAGGGAGCTACAACCAAAATGTAAAATAAAGAAATTAAATTTTTTTAATGGAAAAATAAAGTTTCAGTTATTCAGACTAACTCAGAGTAGGGTATCCCATGTGCTAATTGTACACAGACTATTAGCTCATGGAAGATTTTAATTTTCACATCCCCAGGGTTTTAAAGTCCACTAATACCAAGGGAAATACTCTCAAGAATGTTTAAACTGCTTATTAACTATTTTCATGCAAGTAATTTAAAGTTAGATATGGCATTTTAAAAAGCACTTCGATAATTATTAGATAAACAGAGGTATCTTAACACAAAAGTGACCTGAGACTTCATTTTTCAGACTTATTAGCAGACAGATGGCTACATTTAATAAAAAAAAAAACCATTGGATATTTGGCTCTAACATTTCTTTTATGTAATTAAAAAGTGGTAAAATATGAAAAGAAAAATTCTCCATGTTTCTCAATAAAACATCCTTTTAGGAAGATGTCATTGAGGTTTCACAAAGACACAGATGACCTGTAGCCATTAGCTTTTGAATTTGTAAGTTCTAGTACATAATTCTATATAAATGCAGCATGTTTTATTTCTTCACACATTATCCAATTTGCACAACAGAACTTAGTCTGACTCTACACCTGTCTCACTCTGGTTCTCTCTGATCATGTGCAATTAGAGAAAATACCCAATTATCAACAGGACTAATGTGCTACAGAGAAATGTGTGATTATAATTATTCATTAACTTTATATATAAGCATTCAACTAACACAGAAATATTTCAGTTTTTTCTCTAACTAATGTTTAGCACCACATGAAAAAGAACTGGTTCTTTAAAACTTTAGACAGTGGCTCAATCCAGTACTATCTAAGAAAAGACTATATAGTACTATAGAGAAACACAAATAATGACTGATATGATGTTTTTCCACATGTGTTTGAATAGCTTGAGAAAATACAACAAATTCATTAAGGACCTATTCACATGTAAAAACAATGTTCCAAACACTGTACTATATGGTGTCTTTTCTTATGATAGCTCTTTGCCATAGGAAAGTTAAGGACCTACATAAAGTCTTATTTAATGCCTTCTCCTAAGTTCTTAGAATTTTCTCTTGGTGATGATCTTTCTGCATTCAATTGTCTGGGAATAGCTCAGATTTACTTTCAACATTAGTGTTAGAAAAGCTGCCTACATTTGCTTATGACACCCTTTCTGCATTTCTCAGTCCATGTACACCAAGTTCTTCAAAATTATAATAAATACAGCATACCTCAACAGGCACTATATGGCACGTATTTTGTCTATTCACAGAGAATCCTTATCCCACTAGACATTGCTTATAATCATAAGCTCAAAGACAGAAATTCAAGATGCCAGTAAACAGGTCAAAGTCATTTTGCTTGAAATTTTGACACACACACACACACACACACACACACACACACATATATATATATATTTATATATATATGTACACACATAGATATATAGATATAGTTTTTTTTCAAGACAGAGTTTCCTTGTCTTGCCTTGGCTGGCTTTGACTCTCTTTATAGATAAGGCTGGGATTTAGGGTGTGTACTACCATGCCTACCTTAAACTCAGTTATTCTTATTCTGATTATCCTATATTTAATCATTGTCTTTCTTTAAGGGCACTAAGGAGCTACAACAAAGGAACTGTTAGGTGACTCTACTCATCTTTCCTTAGCCAACAGAACTTTTTGGTAGTCCTTGAATGGATATTTTGATGTTAAAAAATTTGGAATCAAATTTTTGACCCAATTTTAGAAAGTATGAAATTTATTTAAAGGTATGAATTGTATCTATGAATTTCACTCACAATCCACTTTATTCATCTCTTTTCCCTGCCTTAAATTTGATGTTTTTAATTCATGATCTATCTTTTATTATTAAATTATCTTATGTCCTCTTTAGAGCAAGACATGTTTTCTATAGCCATCTGATTTTAAACAATGATATAAAAAAGATACCTTATGGAAAAGAATGAATCTTTTAAAAATGCCACTGCAGAACTATATATCACACAGGAGGCTGAAATGTCCCCCTCATCCCATTCTGTACAAACATGAGCTTGAGTAGACCTAAGCATCCATGTAAGATCAAAATCTGAAAATGCTTGAGAAAAGCCCAGGGAAGAAACTTTAAGATACAGAGCCAGGAAGCACAGGATGCTAGGTTCTGCCAACAATTTGAGGAACTTGGAAACATAACATCCTACCTAGAGCTGTCCTGAGCTCAGCTTACTCCTGTTAGGACCAGTCTATGAAACCAACTAGGGTAGAAAACTCTGCCAAGCTCTACAAGGCTCCTGACCTACAGAAAGCATGGATTAATAAATGTGTTCTGCTTTAAGCTATGTGTGATGTATATTATTTCAGTGGCACATATATCACTTTCTCCTAAGATGACTGTCTCCCACTAACAAATGATCTGTGGAAATCTAAGTATATATCCCCATTAGAGCCTTGCAACTAAGAACTCAGATCTTACATATTGTAATTCCTTCACATTGAAGTAAAGTACTTTCTTTTCTTCTTCTTCTTTTTTTTTTTTTTTGAAGTAAAGTACTTTCAACAACATATGCCCTTCTCAGTCACTGGCTAGATGGAAGCTTCATGTACTGGTGAGCTTTCTGTCATGGAAACTAATGGAAGTCTGTACTTCGATACTACTGCTATGTGGTGGTTAACATGGGGTTTCATTCCCTCTCTCTCTCTCCTCTCTCTCTCTCTCTCCTCTCTCTCCCTCCTCTCTCTCTCTCTCTCTCTCTCTCTCTCTCTCGCTCTCTCTCTCTCTCTCTCTCTCTCTCTCTCTCTCTCTCTCTCTCTCTCTCTCTCTCTCTCTCTCTCATATGTAGAATAAAGGCTCTTAGCATCAATTAGTTATATTTCTTATTTTATCCATTTGAAATCTGACAGTCTTTATACTAGAGAATATCCTCCATTATAGTAAATGTTTGTACTATATATTGTCAGGAGTTTTTATAACTTGCTTTACGAAACTGTAGTCACTTTTATAGATGGTATAACTTATCCTATAAAAGATAAACAGGGTGGAGAAAAGAGATATTGATGTGTTTAAGAGTAATATTTAAAACACCTAAAGTAGCAACCAGAGCAAATATTCCTAATGGGTATATGATTCAAGCTTCCCTGCATAACATCAAATTTATTATTAAAAAGATTTACCATGTGTAAAGTTAGAATCACATAACTATTTTATGCCAATTACTATTCCTATTACTCTACATGTGCTGGCTAGTTTTATGTCAACTGGACACTGGCTAGAGTTATTTGGGGAGAGAGAATCTCAACTGAGAATGTTCCCACTGGATTGGCCTATGGGTAAGCCTGTGATGCATTTTGTAAGTGATTATTTATATGTGAAGACACAGTTCATTGTGGGTGATGCCAATCCTGGACAGTAGTTCTTAGGTTGTATAAAAAGGTATGCTGAGAAATTCATGGAATAAAGTCACGAAGCAGCATTTCTCTAAAGCTTCTGCTTCATTTCCTGTCTGCAGGTTCTTTCCCTGTTTGAGTTTATTTCCATGATGAATTGCAACATGGACTAGATCGCTGAATTAAACACTTTCTCTACTCAGGTTGCTTTCTGTCATGGTGTGTCACTACAGCACTAGAAACTCCAAGACACTGCAATATAATGCAAGTGGAAAGAATACTCAGAATCTTACACCAATGCTGTAACCATCAAATTTATTGTTGACATCAGTTCATAGAGAGACAATAACTTACCCCGGTGTAGTAGCATGGTTAGAACCCTTTATCATTGGCAACATTGCCTTTCTTCTGTTTTACTCTGGATGTAGAGAGAAGTATATAACACATTCGCAGACATTGTCAACTGACCCAAAGGAATTCGTCTGTAATGTAAAGAAATTTTAATCTAGCAATCTGGCTCCTTTGTCAAAGGATCACACTCAAGGTCCTAGGTCTGTGTGATCCAGCCAGAATACAGACATGTTATTAGTACACACCTTTAATCCCCCCTAAGAGTATGTCTAGTTGAACGACAGACAAAGTGACCAATCAGAGAAAGATTTGACAGAGTGAGTCTGCGATAGGATAGGCCCAACTCTCCTGAGAACAGACAGGAAAGAGAAGTGACAAGAGCAGTGCAGAGAGAGAGTAGAGAGGAAGCAAGGACAGTACAGCAACACAGTTCAGTTCATGCAGCCATTACAGTACAGTTGGTTGCAGAGAGAAGCATAGAGAGGCAAGTTTGAATCAATCAGCTTAAGTTTTGAGCTGGAACAGCTGAGTTGAATCAGCAAGAGTTCAGGAAGAAAAAAAGAAAGGGTGAGCTTATTCAGCAGTAAGTCTCAGAGGCTGAAAATATTCTAGGCCTAGGCAAGCAGACAAAGGCTAGAAGCTGAACCCTTCACCGTCAGGGCTAGCAGAAGATTAACTTGTACAGAGAGCTGAAGCTGCCACAACTAGGCCTAGGAATAGTTAGATAGAAATGCAAGGGCTTAGCTCATATGAAGCTTGGGTATGACTCTCAGCTCAACCTCACATCTGAGGAAATAAAAGCAACATTTACACTCTATATAGTATTTGCCATTTCATGGCATCACATTTCAAGGTACCATTTCATAGTATCACACTGGTAAACAGTCAAAATATAACTGCCATTTAAGAAAATGTACACTATGCTGCTTAGAAATAATGTGATCCACAATTTACTACAGTGTACATCTCTGCTACATGGTCAAATATTTTTCTTAAAAACTTAGCCTAACAGCATGGGAGTGCATACTTACAATCCCAGCATTCTAGAAGCAAAGGAAGCAAATCTCTGTTTGAGGCCAGCCAGGTCTACATAGTGAGTTTCAGGAAAGCCAGAACTGTGTAGAGAGATCCTGTTTCAAACAAACAAACAAACAAACAAAAACTTAGACTGAAATGTGTAAGTACCATTTAAGTTTACTACACTAACAGTATTTTTGTGGAATTTATAGTTTTAGGAAAACTAAAATATACATGTTTTTAAATTTCAGAATCTACAAACATGTCACATTATTCATATTTTAATACCCCCCACTTTAGATAAATCTTTAACAAACATCCCAATGTGATTGGAGGACATTGTAGAAAAAGCAGTAGTGCCTAATGCATCTATGATCGGTTTCCTCACCCAAATTTCAAAAGTGTGGTGTTCTCTGAAATGGAGTTTTCTTCTCAGTAGTGGACACAGTCAATTAACATTAGTGCTGAACATGTGAGGCTTGCTAGTGAGCAATATGCTAATTTTATATCACTCCTATCTTACAACCGCATGGCTCTTGGCTTTCCAATCATAAGTCTGAAACTTTGCTATAAACAGACCTGGTTTACACACTAAGAAACTAAAATAAATCAAATAAAATACCAAAGAAGGCTTTGAAAATGCATCCAAGCTCATGTTTTTCACTATTTTTTAATAACATCTGAGCTATTTGGCCTTTTTCAACTTAAAGAATAGGTATAAGACATCTTATTTATTTTAAGTTAAGTGATTGGTTTCCCTAAATGTCTCAAATTAAAGGTTGCAAAGAGGTGTATTTTTTTCTCTGCTCTCCTCTACTTCTTTCAGAAAGTTTGTAGGACTGAGAGGATTCTTTCCTATACTAAAGAGTGTGGGAGATCAGCACTTTATTAAACATGTGTTTCCTTGAGGATTATGCACTGCTTTTCTTTCCCCTCTACTGACTTCTCATATGCAAGATTTATAGAACAAAATAAAGCAGCTATTTTGGAAGTGCATCAGAATAAATGGAGAGCAGGTAAATACATAAATTTCTCCATTCTAACATGAGCCATGTTTATATATCTGAAATGGATGTTGGAGATTTTCATGTTAGACAAACTTCAAGTGATGCTTCTATCATTGGTCTGCGGACTTCAGTTTTAAAAAACTATCATAGAATTTAGCTCCATTTTAGGAATACTGGAATTATGCCTAAATATTCTATGTCAGTGCTGTTTTCTAAAACATTTACTCAGAAAGTGATAGATGTGTTCTAGATTTGGATTATTACTATATTCTACAGAATTCATACATGATAAGGGAAACTAGGGATTACTATAATTCTCTAAAATCTGGAGACGCTTTTCTCTGAAGATTCTTTGCTCTTTAATTAAAAGAGACATGCTAGCAGAAGACAAGCCATACACGCATTGTTGAGGAGGTAGATATGTCCAAAGACAAAACTACAAGTGAGAAAGCATACACACATACATACACATACATACTACATGTGCATATATACACATATATCATCATATATAATCTGCTAGGTCTGCTTTCTGTTGTCCATATATGCATGTGTTTAAGACTGACTACACTACAGGACATGGATAAAATATCACTATCATTCCTGTAGGAAACTAATTTTTCTCCCTTAGCAGCAATTGACTACCAGTAGCTCTAACTAGGGGCGGCACCTTGTGAAATCTCTCCTGTAGTGGTTTTAATGAGAATGGCCCACACAGGCTCACACATTTGAATAGTTGGTCCTCAGTTGGTGGAACTATTTGACAATTAGGATTAGGATGTTTGGCCTTGTTGAAGGAGGAGGTTTGCTACTAGAGGCCAAATTTGAGGTCTCAAAACTTTCTTGTCATTCCCAGTGTGTTACCCTTCATTTCCTGCATGGGGTCCAAAAGTGAAGTCTCAGCTGTTACAGATAACATGTGTTTAATTAGTTTCTTCTATAACTTACCTCATCCATAGTATTTGGCTACAACAATAGAAAATTAAATTATGTAAGTCCCCTTTTCCAAGTTGGCAAGTCAACTGATTTGATCTTGTGCATGCAACCATGTTGTTGAGAGTTCATGGATACAGCTTTCCTGTCCTGTCTAGAAAACATTCTTTCAAAGATGATGTCCTGTTCCTCTGGCACTTACATTCTTTCGGTGTCTTTTCATGATATTTCTTGGTCCTTGGGTGTTAAGGATTGTAGGATGTTCCAATTGGGTCTGGGCAGGCCATGATCTACATTTTGATGGGTTGTGGATCTCTGTAATAGCCATTCCGTTGCTTAGTGAATCTACTTTGATGGATGGCAAAAGCCACTTTTACCTGCAGGGATAATGAGAAATATTTAGAATATAGTTAAAAATTAGGAAACTGGCCATAGCAAGTTCTCCTCTCATGTCTATAACCTCTCTCGCCATAAAGTCTTAACTAAATTTATATCTAGAACTAAATATGGTTTTATTTTGTTGGTCTTAAGGAATGTCTTGCTTTTAAAAACTAACAAGTAAAATGTTGCAATATGTGACATATATACTAAAATCTCAAACTATGAAACACTTTTGAAAATATCTCTTTAAAATAAAAGATTTCAGGGATACTGGATCGATTTCTACATATGTTTTAATCATATATATATATATATATATATATATATATATATATATTTGATGATGATGTTTACAATATTTAATTCTTTCTCCTTCCAGCATTCATTTTGTTTCTATAGATAATTTCCTATAACTCAGTAATAGATTATTATTACAGTAATGCTATTCTTACTGTTAAACATGTTGCTTCCATATTTAGAGTTATTGCTTCTTTCTCTGTGCATATAGTTATTTTAGAATAAATAATATTGAGGTTAAATATGGATTACTGTTGTGATAAATTTTTTTATTAATACTGTAATTATTTCTTTACACTAAATACTTGGATTAATTTCCCCTGAAAAACATGGAATTATACAAAGAGGGAAAAGATTTTAAGTATAATTTAATTTCAGCAAAACATGAGAATTTCAACTTTGACTCTAACAATTAATAATGGTCAATGAGACAAATAATTGTTGAATGTTTGGATGTATTGTGTACACTATCTTATTTACATGTCTGGGGTTTTTAAATTGACTTTCTAAAATTTTCATCTCTGTGAAAACATTATTGCAAACATCCTTTCCCCTACAGAGAAGTAGGATTTCTACTGAGTTGTGAAGCTAATTTACTACTATTTAAATACTGGCTTTTCAATAGTATTTTTGAGCTTCTTTTTATGACTTGGAAAACAGTGACTTTCATAAACTTCTCAGAAGTACCTCCCCAAAGACATCAAGAAGCATTGGTGAGTATTGTGTATTATGGAGACTGTACCATTGAAAAGCAGTCTGTGAAAACCGCAACCCAGTGAGGTTGGATTGTGATGGTGAAAAGGAAATATGAAGGTGTAGCCAAGCCAGAGTATGGGAGGAATGAATGAAATACTGCCTCCAACTTTGACACCCAGAGAAAAAATAAAGTACAGAAAAATACTTTATGGTACTAGCTTATAAGAAAAAAATGTTTCTATATTATCAGCATATAAATTCATGTGTATATGTTCCTTAAGTACTTCCCTTTATTCGTGAAATTGCCTGTAAGAACACATAAAATTGAACTAGTTTAAAATATAAAACTTCATGAGGAGCTCCTTGCCCCTGAGAAACTCCTAATTTATTTCTCTACCTTACATTATTTAAATTGTTTGTGATATATATATATATATATATATATATATATATATATACCATTTAATTTCATATTCAGATTGTTTCACATAACAAATCAGTAACAGACATTTAATACTAGGTAATAGGAGGTTATTAGACATAATTATGTATAAAGTAATACTAAAATAAATTAATTGGTACATATTCATAAAAACTCTAATATGCTTTATGGTATTTAAGAGGTATGAATAACTGAGACACTCTACATTTTATAAACTAAGTGTGGCATAGATTTTCAGTAGAGAAGTGACTTGGGGATTCAAATCATTTCACAGCAATCAACATAAAATTTGAGGCTACAGGAAATGACAGATAATTTAAGTAGGATTATGGTTACAGAAGTTACTGATAACAATTTATTTGGCACATGTGAGATTTATTAATGAGAAGTGTATTTTATGGAATCATGAGTTGGAACTTGGTGTGGTGATGACCTAGTATGTATTAACACTGAATAAATAAAACCATAAAAATGTCATGTCTTTAACATGAGTATTTTAAAAAGTAATTTCTCATAGTGCTATAATTTTGGTAATGAAATTACTTGGCTGTGATAATTGATCTCTAAATTTAATAATTATGTAACTGTGATATAGTGCAGAATTCTGCTATTTAAATGAATCTTTAACCTGTTTAAATTAAAACTGACAACTTCCTAAGGACAAGGAAAACAGCTAGAGAGGAAATACTAGAAACACGCAAATCCTAACTCAGAGCTTCCCTTCTGTCCTGAAAGAAAAGAACTGATCATGTGACTATCATACAGTGGTTTATATGACAGCTTCAATTTTAAAAAGTAGTTGGAAACGATCAGTGAAAGGACAAGTGGTAATAGCACATAGTCAAGATGTTATAGATTCCAATGAAATTTTGGGCTTCAGTGTCGAAGTCGATGATAGAACACACATATGAGAGTAGACCAAAAGAGGTATTACTCATGTAATAAAATTTTGGGAGGAGCAAGGAAGAATCTCATATTTATGAGAAAGCTTGAAAAATAACATGGGTGGGTTTTTTTTTTGAAAATTTTTCTATTATTTTTTAACATATACACATGAGAAAAATAAACTACATACAGCAGGAAGAACCACGAGATAATCAAGGATTATATAAATGTTATATTTATAGTGATTTGGTTATTTTTATTTGGCAAACTTGAAGTAAATATCTTTCCTATCTTGTTGGGTCTAAATTTCTGGATAGAGATTAATATCTATCATATCTCCTCTCTATTAACTTAAAACATCTATTTTGTTCTAAAAACATCTTTTTTTTTATTAATTTATTCTTGTTACATCTCAATGTTTATCCCATCCCTTGTATCCTCCCATTCCCCCCCCCCCCATTTTCCCATTATTCCCCTCCCCTATGACTGTTCTTGAGGGGGATTACGTCCCCCTATATATTCTCATAGGGTATCAAGTCTCTTCTTGGCTACTTGCTGTCCTTCCTCTGAGTGCCACCAGGTCTCCCCCTCAGGGGACATGGTCAAATGTGAGGCACCAGAGTACGTGAGAAAGTCGTATCACACTCTCCACTCAACTGTGGAGAATATTCTGACCATTGGCTAGATCTGGGAAGGGGTTTAAAGTTTACCTCCTGTATTGTCCTTGGCTGGTGCCTTAGTTTGAGCGGGACCCCTGGGCCCAAATCTGCCTATCATATTGTTCTACTTGTAGATTTCTAGGACCCTCTGGATCCTTTTATTTTGCTGTTCTCCCATGCGTCTCTCATTTAGAGTCCCAATAGGATGCCTTCCCCTCTGTCCCAGTTTCCTGGTAAGTGAAGGCTTTCGTGGTACAGCCACTTTGGAAATCTATCTGGTGCTATCTCAGAAAAATGGGAATAGGGCTTCCTCAAGACCCAGCTATTCCACTCCTTGGAATATACCCAGAAGATGCTCCAGCACACAACAAGAAAATTTGCTCAACCATGTTCATAGCAGCCTTATTCATAATAGCCAGAACATGGAAACAGCCTAAGTGTCCCTCAGTAGAAGAGTGGATAAAGAAACTGTGGTACATATACACTATGGAATACTACTCAGCTATTAAAAACAAGGAATTCCCGAAATTTGTGGATAAATGGATTGAGCTAGAAATGATCATAATGAGTGAGTTAACCCAGAAGCAGAAAGAATCAAATGGTATATACTCACTTATATCTGCATTCTAAAAACATCTTAACCCCTAATATACTAAGCTTAATTGAAAGACTAAACTATCTGGTCTTCAAACCCATCAGAGATTTGAAAAGGGGTAAAACTTAAATGCCTGAGTGAACCTGGAGTGCAAGTTAGCAGCTTCCAAAATGAAAAAAAAAATGACTGAGATAGCTCTCTATAACGTTCAAGCATCTTCTTCAGCCTTCTGGCCCAATATATCTGACAGACATATTTGCGAGGCAAGAACTATTGAGGACTTGCTTATCCTGTCTTGGTAGAGTTTGGCCGTCAACTCTGTCTGCATCTATACTTGGCCATTTTAGGCAGAATTCTGTCTGTGGCAGAAATGAGGACATTTCTCCCAGTGGCTTATTTGCCACATTAGAAGCCATTTTTAAATTCAATTTTATTGAATTTTGTATATTGGTTCAAATCATGCTCATGTCAAAAGCTAGTCTAATTTTTCACAAGAATATATGCTCTAGGTCTAATACATAGATATGACTCTGTAGATGTATAAGGTAAAATAGTTAAATAAGGTCTTCAAAAGCCTCAGACACCTGCAGAATATGGCATTTAAATATGCTTTTATCACTAAAAAATACTGACATGGGTTTTTATGGTAGTAAGAGGAAGGCCTTGCTGAGAGATCATACAGCTGCATGTCAGTAGTAATCCCTGCTAACCCAAACAAAGTAGGTTATCAAAAGTCTGTCAGTATTTGACGTTTGAATACGAACAGACTTCAAGGCCCATCATTTATCTCATTCTCCATTTTAAAAAGTCTTTGAATTCTTTGATTTAAAATTTAAACAAAAGTTTGGAAATGATTTATATAAATAGTCATGTGCTGCCTGTCAATTCCTGAGCCAATATGGACAGCATATACAACGATAGATGTGTTGCCTAGTGAAGTGGGAGATAACATACTGTTTGGTACTTGCAAAAGCATATACGGGGGAGGAAGTCCCCGTTAGGCACAGTCATAGGGGAGGGGAAGAAGGGGAAAGTGGGAGGGAGGGAAGAATGGGAGGATACAAGGGATGGGATAACCATTGAGATGTAACAAGAATAAATTAATAAAAAAGTTTAAAAAAATAAATAAAATAAAATCACCTAATGGCACATTTCTCAGAACATACCTGTAAATGTGGTTGGTTTTTAATTCCCTCAATGATGGGATGAGATAAAAGCCCTGTCCTTAAGCTTTACCCTTACATGGATCGGGAGGAGCCCAGAGCTTTTCTTTCTCTGTTCTAACTATTGCTAGGCTGAGGCCTGGAAGTTTCTAGCCTCTGTAAAATCTCTGCAAGCCAGGACCTTTAAGGTTTAAGCTTTAGCCTCCATCTGCCAACCTAGGTCTAAAATGTTTCAGCCTCCAAGACTTACTGAGGAATAAAATCAATATTTCTAGCAATTTCTGAACTCCAGGTGGTTGGTTCAACTCAGCTATTCTGGCCCAGACTCCTCTCCAAGCGGACAAATTCAAACTGGCTTCTTTTGGCTTCTCATTGAATTGCTCTGCTTGGAAAAATTGCCTCTGAACTCCATGATCTGAACTGCACTGACTATGTGAACTGAACAGAACTCCACAAATTCAAGTGAATTCAACTGCACTCAACTGAACTGCACTGTTGGAAGCTGGTCTGATGTATTTTGATCCTTATTACTGCTTGCTTTCTCTGCTCCACCTGTACTTTGCCTAAGAGCCTAACCTGTTTGACCAATAAAAGGCCATCACACCTGGGTAGGGCAAATGGGATAGGTATGGATAAGGTTCTAGGCCTAGGGGAGACAGAGAGAATCTTGGGAGAAGAGAGACTGCAGGAGAAGAGGAAGAAGGAGGCTGTGTCATCATGGGTTATGTGGAAGAGAAGCACACAGCCAGCGTTAGCAAGTATTTGGGATTATGGATGGGAGGTAGCTTGATAGAAATTATTAAAAGCAGATGGCATGGGATTGGGGCAGGTGTGGGAAGTAGTTTAGGAATTAATATCTGCCCTGCCCCAGGTTAACTAAGTCTATTTTAAAATATAACAGGTGTCTGTGTCTTGATTGATTGTTGGTGGGTTAGAAAATACTGTTATAATAATAATTACAGGCCTATTAATAAACTTTATTAGGCCATACTGGTAAATTAACCACAACATTGCACCAAATTCAACTTCTCTCTATCCTTAAACTTCTCTCAAGCAGCTTCTCGTTATTGGCTCATGAGAGCTGGGCATATCCTATCTCAGACTAATTCTGTCAAATCTTCCTCTGATTTGTCACTTAGTCTGCCCTTCAATTAGATGTTATTATTTGGGACTAAAGGTATGTACTAAAGGTGTGTCTGTATTCTAGCCAGAGAGATTAAAAGTGTGTATCTGTATTCCTGTCAGAGGGATTAAATATGTGTGGCAAGTCTGCATTCCAACTGGATCACACAGACCTAGAAGATTTTTTTTTTTTTGAAGTGATTCCTTACCCCCTTGCCAGAGCAGTCATGGAGCTAGATTAAAATTTCTCTACGCCTACCTATAACCCTAAATGATACACTTTATATGTACTTTTTGCTAAAGTAAAGGTACAAGTATTGTGTATAATGAAACATAAGTTGAAATCTATCCTTTGGTTTCATGATCACAGGTGTTTCAGGATTATGTGCTGAACACCATGACCAATATGGTTGGGGAAACACAACTGCTCAATTCATGGAAGAGGAGAAAGAGTCCAGAGGAGAAGGAAAATGACAAAGATGATGATGGTGATTTAAAAGATAGGGTAAGTAGAATCACATGATTAATTTATGTTCCTCATAGACACATCCTCAGGAATGGACCATTTCTGGACATTTCTACCACTGTGAAAAACTTCCAGAAAATTGTGGCTTATGAAATTATCAGGCTATTAATTTATTAAAATCCTCATTATCAAAAAGTCCATTAGTTGACAGCTAAGCATTTGGTGGGTCACATCATCATTAGACCAGAGCAGGTGTCATTTTCTCCATGTTGTTTTCTATTTTGCTGGTAATACACATTTCTTCAGTTAGGAGACAGGCACCATGTGTCACTTTAAAATTAATTTCCCTTATGATTAGTGGTAAGAACTTTTTCATATATCCATTGGCTATCCTATGTCTTCCTTAAATAAAAATGAAAGTTCTTTTTTGTTTGTGTTTGTTTTGTTTTATTTTGAGACAGGGTTGTTCTGTGTAGCCTTGGCTGTCCTGGAACTCATTCTGTAGACCAAGCTGCCGTCAAACTCAGAGATCTGACTTCCTCTACCTCCATGAGTCCTGGGATTAAAAGTGAGTGCCACCACCACTCAGCTCAATCAATCTTTACCCACTTATTTTAATAACTGCTACAAGCTGTTTGGCTCTTTATTATACTAGTTGCAAATATGGTTTTGAGCTTTACTCATTTTTAACCTTTATGATTTCTTTTGTTT
The DNA here is from genome assembly GCF_903995435.1 of Acomys russatus. NCBI lineage: Eukaryota > Metazoa > Chordata > Mammalia > Rodentia > Muridae > Acomys > Acomys russatus. Next base: position 76,209,847 of record NC_067137.1, on the reverse strand, counting down.
GTTTGTTTGTTTATCATTTTGATTTTTCTTCTGCTTTATTTTTGTTTTTATAATTAAGAAATCATGGCTGGGCATCTGTAACACACCTTCAGTCCCAGCACTCAAAGCAGGCAGAGGTGGGTGGATCTCTGTGAGTTTGAGGCTTGCCTGGGCTACAGTGTGAGTCCAGGACAGCCAAGATTACACACACAAAAAAAACCCTGTCTCAGAGACCTGAAAAGGAAAGAAAAAAGAAAGAAAGAAAGAAAGAAAGAAAGAAAGAAAGAAAGAAAGAAAGAAAGGATTTACTCCTCAATACATTTTCCCTTGGTCAGTGTACATGAAGAGAATTAAAGATAATTTCATTCTTTTCCAGATAAATGTTCATCTTACAAACATCATATTTTTGGGCAGCTTCTATTCATCATTGAGAGTCATTTGATTTCTTTTGAAAAGTATGCTTACTGTAGATCTATGGATTTATTGCTGGCATCTGTTATCACACTCCCTCTCCCCCCTCTACACCTCCATTATTCTCAGTGGCTTTCACCAGATATCCAAATTCTGCCAGGCCTTTGTTAATATGTCAATCAGATGAGACAAATAGATACAATTAGATATTAGTCTTTCAGGTAGCCTTAAAGAGAGCCTGCAACTTTCACACTGGTGTTTATTGTTTTTTAATAGTGGTGGGTTTTTTTTTTTTTTTTTTTTTTTTTTTTGTCACTAAACTATGCCTTAGGTGATATGAAACAAAACTAGCTCTTTGAACAGTTCTCTAAAGATACGGATGATTAACTGTTTGCTTCTTCCTCTTTCTCCTTATGTGCTGAGACTATTGATCTTGATTCCTCTTTTCTTAGACCAAGTTATGCCGGATTGAAAGAAAACTAATGAATATGAAGAAAAATGTCTCTTCTTCTCCCATCCCCCATTTGGCTGTATCTTTGTGGTTACTTGTAGCTCCACATCTTCTTAGTTGGATTATCATATAGCTCAAAAAGATATTGCACACACTTGTCATCAGCTTAGTAATTCTTGGCTTGATCTTAAGGGATGTTATTTCCTATTATGAATGATATTTTGCTAAAACATTTTTCTTTTTATCCCTTCTGACACATAGCTAAGTAAGCTAATAATAGACTATGAGTTCTTTTTTTCTTGTTTTTTTCAAATAAGCAGGAAGCTTAAGTATACATTCATAGATATATAATGCATACAGTTCAGGGCACCCATACACACACACACAGACACACACAGACACATACATGCACTCACATATATCCACTTACTCAGGAACATATACATACATACTTAATTAATTAGTTAATTAATTAAATACTTTTAAAGATGAGTCATTTCAGAGAGAATTTGTACTAAGTCTGCAGGTAAGCCCAAAATAATTGAAATAAGACAAAAGAAGATGGCAAGATAGCATATGATTTAAAGATTAAAATTAGATCCAGTGAAGAAAAGGTAGATAATGAGGATTATAATTATTGCATATTTTGTAGGTGAGAATGTTTTCATATATAATAAAGATGCAAATAGGACTAAGAAAAGAATAAAAGAACAATGGATGGTTTTAGTGGTACTAAAGAGTAGAGAAGCTGTTCTTACGGTCCAGTTGTGGGTGTTCTTGGGCTGCGTGGTAAGGAATTAGCTCTAGGACTTTGACATATTCCTTTAGCTCTGAACATTTTCAATTATATTTTGCTCCCAGAACTACAGGAGAAACAAGGCTGTTTATTACAACTGAACAACAATATATTTCAACAACAAGCCCCATCTCCAACAGATGGATCTGTCTTACAGTAATTCTATCCCTTGCTACTTCATTGTTAATAGCAGCTATGGAAATGTGGGCTTCTGTTTGGTAATGTATAATAATGGGGAGCCCAGATCCGTCACTGTGGTGGTCGTACCACAGTGAGTGTGCAGTGCAGTTTTAGAAGGCATCGTTCTTCAGTTTGATTCAGTGGAACTGCCAAGTTTTCGTTTGGGGGAATCTTTGTTAAGTATAGGTTCAAACTTGTGACAGGTTCCTCACTTTTTGCTGATAGTTTTTGATAGCACTCAGAAAATAGCTTAAGTACTCAAAAGAATGAACTTATGACCTAAACAGGAGATTAAGTCATGTTGAAATGCAAACAAATTGAGTCGGCAGTTTATTAATACGCGAGATGCTGTTTCTCTGAAAAAGATTGTGTCTGATAACACATTTCAATAGTCTATGATTTTGAAAAAACAGAGAAAGAACTCAAGATCCTAGATACTCAAAACCAAAACTGCTAGTCTCTAATATAAAAATGTTTACTATTTAGACTTATGATGAAAGATAGATGCATTAAGAAACCCCAATAATTCACTGTTTGTGTGAGACCAAAGATATGTGGAGAAAATACAGCTATGAGAACAATGGCAATTTTAAATATTAAAATAAATGTCAAATAATAAGTAATTTTTTAATTCATACATTCAACTTACTTTCACTCTAAGATAATATTTCACTTTTGTCCTCAGTTCTCTTACTTTACTAACATGTACTTTTTCTCACAGATCACAGCTTCGGAATATTTTGAGGGTTAGACATGATATTATTTTACCAATAACCAAGTTTTCCTAAAATTATAAGAGCATATATTCCCAATCAAACATCAAGCAACAAAGGTCATCTGAAATAAGAATAACAAAATATTATTGGGTCGCATTCTGCTAGGAAACACAATTTTGTTTTTAAAAGCCAAATGGATTTTTTTCCCTTTCTTTCTCTTTTCTGAAAGTAAAGCCTTTGGCGACTCTGAGGATCCAGACAGATCCTGAGTGGTTTTTGAAAATAATTTTGAAACACAGAATATATATATATATTTACTGCAAAGGGAATATGTGCATTGTGAATGTGATTTTCTTTGTATAATGAAGTCAAAATAATGAATTAAAGAATTATATATATAAAAAAAAAGAATTATAAGATACCACAAGAATATCAATATAGGACCTCAGACACAGATTCATAAATACTCCTTGTCTTTTGGGTTTTGAGGGAAAAAAAAATAAAAAAGAAGTTCAGCTGAACGAGCAGATGGACATCACATGTTTACTCAGGACAACCTTACCATTGTTTATGCATATGGATATGCTATGTGTCAATATAACCTCAACAATTAAAATAATGCTTAAGACTCTAAATGAATATTTAGTGTTTAAGAGACAGACACTGAAGTGCCTCAAACAGGAAATATAATATGACTTTCCATATTTTTTTTCTAAATACAAGAGGGATTCTAATAATGCCAAATGACATTGCATGATTTTAAAAAAATGTTACCAGTACCACAAGAAATTTTGTGTGTAATGTATATTATAATTTCCTCATTATGTCAGAAAATAAAATCAGTTAGGCAAGATTTTCTTTGAATGCAAATGCTACAATGAATATTTCAAACATGTTTGTAAAATTAATAATTATGTAATCACCACTCTCCATAAAAGGATTTCAAAAACTATTGTGGTATAATACAGCTTTGTAATATCTCCATATTTCTGTATACATAAGTTCTATTTCTTTTCCAAATGATATTATTAAAAAGAATTTTATGTTGTAAGTTATAAAGAGGCTTTTAAAATTGCTAAAATATTGCTATGCAGAAAGAACATCAAATCAAACAGAAATAATATCACTGAAGTGTGCGCCACCTGTGCATCAATATATTGTCCTGGTTTGCATGACTGATTCCTTCATGCCACACTCCAGTAACCAAAAGCCTCTGAATATTAAGTTTACAAGGACTAATTACAATTTACTTAACATGTCAGAGAGGCAAAACTTCAGTAAATCAAGTCTAAATCCGTGGTAGGTTATAATTCTTTCCCCATCCTTTTAACCAACTGATGGCTTCTACTTTCAGGCAGGAAAAGTTACAAATAGTCCCTTGAATATCTGTGTCAGAAGAAAAATGGTTCAAAGACCAGATGATCCTGCTTTACAACTCTTGCCATGAAGATGAAAACCTCTACTTCCAGCAATGCACAATTTCATGCTATTTCAGGGAGCTGACCCTGAATTGAACTTCTTCAGCCTGTTCAACCCGAGTTTATAAAAGCTAGTGACAGTCTGCAGCACATAATCAGAGAAAAAAATAATAATGGAGAGACAGCTAAATGTTGAGACAGGAAAAGCTGTAGCATGTTGGATTCAAAGGAAAGTGGGCCTCAACATTTGCAAAGGGAAATACTCTTCTCCCTTGCTGATTTGGAGGTAGCTGCTGGCAGTTGATCTGGGGGTCAGGTTGGGGACAGTTTTCCCTGCAATGCTGAAAGGTGCTTGGCTGATTTTGAGAAGCTGATTGTCTTTTTGCCAGACATTGGAGATTGTATTGTAATATGATTCAATATATATATTCAGCTTTTTGGAATGCAGTGTCATTACTATTTTTCCCTTGTGAAAATACAACTTGAATTACTATTCTACTTGCTGTATTGAGCACTTTGTGTTTAAAACTTAAATATCAAAAAGTAGGAAATTCCCAAGTACATTAATAGCTCATGTTTCCTATTTTTGTCAGTAAAACTTGCAATATGCTCATATATATTCAGCAAATTGACACAGTCCAATAAACTATCACAAACGCAAATCTCAAAATGACATTATAATTGAACTTTGTATCTTTGTTATCTGCGAAACGCAATATTTAATTTGAGGAGACATTTGCATGATAAAAACACTTATGAATTGGATATGTCACTTGTGAAAGTTCAGACACATACAGCAACTCTCTATGGAACAACTTCAAGAACTCCTTCCATAATATTTGTAATACTGAAATCCTTAGTGTTACAGGGATTTGGAGCCAAGTTCACTTGACATAGCTGGGTGGTGGTGGCGCACACCTTTAATCCCAGCACATGGGAGGCAGGGGCAGGCGGATCGCTGTGAGTTCGAGGCCAGCCTGGTCTACAAAGTGAGTCTAGGACAGTCAAGGCTACACAAAACAAAACAAACAAAAACAAAACGTGATAGACCAAAATGCTATTTCAGGGAGTCTGACCGTGAATTGAACTTCAGGGTTGTGTGTGAAGACTGTGAGCTGAGTTTTGAGTATCATTATTTATGCTTTAGAATTGTCCTTTCTGGTGATTGGAAACATGAACAGTTGTTGCACAGGTGCAAGCCAGATGAGGTCCTAGCACTGAGAGGGGAAAGTGGACATTAAATCCCACGTATAAGAAAGGATCTCTAAGACACACCACTTGTAAAAGAAAATTCAGTTTTCTCCAAAAGATTCTCTTATGGAGTATAAAACCACACCTAAATGCGGACCCATGCCCAGTAGTAAAAGGCAAACACGAAATGAACTCAATGGTATTTTTGCATATTTTTGTCTCACATTGGTTTTATATTTTTCCCTTACTGATAACTCTAAATAACACACACAAATGTATGTGTGTGTGTGTGTGTGTGTGTATGTATGTATATATATATGTGTGTGTGTGCATAAATATATATATGTATATATAAATTTAGAGGACCAAGGCATGATGTTGGGACAAAGTAGCACGACACAAAATGACTTGGATAGAGTAGATAGCTAGGTATGATGTAACACAGTATTCAAATATGGTTTCTCTTAGTTTTTAAAAATATTTTTTATTTTTCACATATTCATTTATATTATTACACATATATACAATAAACTACTTACAGTAAGAAAAAACATGACACAGTCAAGAATTATATAAATGTTACATTCTTAGTGTATTGGCTATTTATATTTGGAAGGTTTGAAGAAAACATCTTTCTGATCTTGGTGAGTCTAAAATCTGAATGTAAATCAATATTTATCATAACTGTCATTATCAACTTAAAACATGTATCTAGACCTATAAACATCTTAACCCCTGAACACCTAAGCTTAATTATAGAAATAAACTGTCTGATATCAACCTCATCAGAGACTTGAGAGGGAATAAAATCGGTTACCCGAGTACACTGGGAGTGCAGGTGAGTAGCTTTCCAAATGAGAAGACGACAGAGACAGTTTGCTACCTAAGTAGTCACCCAAAACTATATAACGTGAGAGCATCAATCTTCAGCCTTATGGCCCAATATATCTGACAGACATATTTATGAGGCAGGAACTATTGATGACTTGCTTACCCTGTCTTGGCAGAGTTTGGCCACAATCATTTTATTTTTCTATCTATTTGTTTATTTGTTTATTTATTTATTATAATGTATTACTCTTACATCCTGATTGTTATCTCCTCACTAGTATCTTCCCGTTCCTATCCGTCCTCCCTCTTGAGCCCTATTCCCCTTTCCTAGACCTCTGACAGGTGGGCTTTTCCTCTCCCACAATCTGACCACAGTTTGTCAGGTCTCATCTGGATATATGGATTCTCAAAAACAAATAAAAAAGAATAATGTTTTTAAAAATACTTCTTTTGTAGTTTATATGATTTATCCAGACCAAAAAAAGAAATCCCTTGATTTAAACAGAGCCAATCATAATCTTCTAATAAAAGTTGATAGATAAAATCAATAATACCAGCTCTTCTTTTACCATAGAATTATAAAAGATAAAGACATACAGTGTTGGGTGTAGATACTCTGTCCATCCTTCTTGTATCCATACAAACATTTCACGCTGTCTGTTTCTGTGTGTCAACCTGACACAAGTTAGTCATGAAAGAGGAAGGTGCCTCAGTTGAGAAAATGCCTCCATGAGATCCAGCTTTGAGGCATTTTCTCAATTATTGATCAATGGAGGAGGGTTCAGGCCATGGTTGGTAGTGCTATGCCTGGGCTGGTAGTCCTGGGTTTTACAAGAAAGCAGGCTGAGCAAGCCATGGCAAGCAAGCCAGTAAGCAGCACCCCTCCATGCCTCTGCAGGACTCTGCTCTGTTTGAATTCCTCTTCTGTTTTCCATTGGTGATGAACAGCAATGTGGAAGTCTAAGCTGAATAAACCTTTTTCTCCCCAACCTGCTTTTTGGTCATGATATTTCATTGCATCACTAGAAACCCTAACTAAGACATGTAAGGAGAGAAACAAAGCTAGGATAATCTGCGGAAACAGTGTTAAACATTCTGAGGACTGACTCCACATAGTTCTGGTCCACACTTTGTTCAGAATTCTCTGGTAATTCTGTTTTCTCTCATTTAGACTTCTTTAAAACTGACCTTTCTTCTTCAAGATTTTTTGAGATAGTGTTTATAGTACTTTAGGCATTCTTATAATCCAGGAAATAAGTCTTAATTGTATTTTACTTATAAACTGGCAGACTTTTTATGAACTCAACCCCCAAATGTAATCACTAAGAAAACCAGTGTAAGTCATCCATATATTACACTGTAGCCCATTTAAAGAGCACAGTCTTTAAATGCAACTGTACTTGAACTTTGGGAAGATTACCTCTCAAAGGTCATTGTAAATTAACATTTTACTGCATTTCTTTTTTTAAAATTTTTTTTATTTTTTATGAATTTATTCTTGTTACATCTCAATGTTTATCCCATCCCTTGTATCCTCCCATTCCTCCCCCCCCCATTTTCCCATTATTCCCCTCCCCTATGACTGTTCCTGAGGGGGATTACCTCCCCCTATATATTCTCATAGGGTATCAAGTCTCTTCTTGGCTACTTGCTGTCCTTCCTCTGAGTGCCACCAGGTCTCCCCCTCCAGGGGACATGGTCAAATGTGAGGCACCATAGTACGTGAGAAAGTCATATCACACTCTCCACTCAACTGTGGAGAATATTCTGACCATTGGCTAGATCTGGGGAGGGGTTTAAAGTTTACCTCCTGTATTGTCCTTGGCTGGTGCCTTAGTTTGAGCAGGACCCCTGGGCCCAAATCTGCCTATCATATTGTTCTACTTGTAGATTTCTAGGACCCTCTGTATCCTTTTATTTTGCTATTCTCCCATGCATCTCTCATTTAGAGTCCCAGTAGGATGAACTCCCCTCTGTCCCAGTTTCCTGGTAGCTCTGCTGAAATTCCTAATGTCCCAAGCACACTGAAAATTCACTGGAACTGCTGAGGGCTGCAAAGTACCTGAACTGCTAAATAAAATAATAAAATAACTGCTCTTTTCAGCATATAAAAATGATGGACCGTATGGAAAAACCATAGGATGACACACACACACACGTATGTGTTTGTATCTGTAGAGAAATCCAGCATTAAAATATGAAACATATATATATGTATATATACATATGTACGTGTGTGTGTGTGTGTGTGTTTAGCACTTACCACATGATATGGGACAGTTACGGGGCTCATCCCTGATGAAAACAAACACTAAGCAGTTATTTAATTAGTTACTGCTCTTCATCTAGGAGTTGGACATTCAGAGATTTTCCCTATCCACATTGGAATGTTAACAATGGCATTGGTTAGATCTTGTTTAGGCAGACAAATTGTTGAGAGATTACGGATACACATTCCTGCGAGAGATATATATATATATAATCTCACAACTGACAGCAAATGTTCTGATTCTCTAACTCTTACAAGATTTTCACACTTCTTCCTTGATGCAGCACTAAATGGACTCCCTTGATGGTATATATGTATTTATGAAACTGTAATAATTAAAGTGAAAGAAGCCATGAATTTGAGAAACATTAGGAAAAGGAACATGGGAATGGTTGGAGGTAAAAAATGATGTCAATAGAATACAGATATGTGAAATTTTAAAATAAATTAATAGTAAAATATTTTATTATTTATAAAGTATTATATATGTCATGGAGATATGCAATATGACAAAAATAATCCACTCGGTTCCATCTGTATCAACATTGTATCTTATGATACGTCAACGAAGGCTACACAATTTTTCTAGATTTCCATATAATATCCAAATCATCTGCTTATTTTGTTATAAAGCATTTTATACATTTACACATGAAAGCACAACACCAAACTTTTGATGTTTTGTTTGCTGACACACATCTACATTTGTTTTGTTTTAGAGAGTGTGACCCAACTACGGCAGCACAAGCTTTGCTGCAATTCAAGGGTCTCCTGACCTTGCCATATACACACTGAGATTTCTGTTGTGTGCCACCGTAACAACGGCAAAACATTTATTGACAAAGTTACATTAGTGAACAGGAAACTGTGATTGTCATACATCACTCAAACAAGTTGAGATTCAGAAAGTGTTATAGGGAATGTCAAAGAAGATAATGTAATACAAGAAACTGGCTACACATTGCTTGGAATACTGGGGAAGGAGAAGGAACACAAAACCATAGATATCATAGCTAGGATTGACAAGGAAAGAAACATTTGGGCTGGGAGCACATAGAAGCACAGATGAAGGACTTCACACTGTAGCAACTTGCTTAGCATTCTAAGGATAAATTTGTTTACTTTTTAGTGTCTTATCTCACCAAAGGAGTAGGAGGCTACAGATGAAAGGTGGCAGCATGGGTTGTCCACACTGATGTTATGATCCCCTGATGATGCCCTTGATGCAAGGGTTTCGTAACTGGCTGCAGTAGTAACTAGAGAGGCTTTTGTTATCAACATCTGCTGCACCAGAGCCCTCAGCCATTCATAGGACGAGAGAGAGAGAGAGAGAGAGAGAGAGAGAGAGAGAGAGAGAGAGAGAGAGAGAGAGAGAGAGTAAATAGGAATATGTAAATCTCTTTCTCATCGCTCATCTTCATTGTGCACAATGTACAATTTCAAGTGACCAGGGCAAATGGAATTTATAGAAATCTAGTTGCATAGTCTAAAGCAAGGTTTACCTATTGACACATTGATTTAGCTGAAATCTTTAAATAAGAATCAACAAGTAATAAAAATTCCTATGAGGACGAGGTGCTCAAAATGTTTTAATTATCCTTGTGTTGTTAGATTACATTTCACTTTAATGTTGCTCTTCTTGTACAAACATTACCTGAGATGAGCGTGGCGGAAACTGGACCATTTGGGAAGCAGCCAGAGGTGCGGCATCCCTAGAGAATTTTACATGCCACTGAAACACTGAATGACTCCTATCTTTGCTTCCATTGTATGGCTTGGGGACATGTGATGGCATTTGATAAGGAAAGAGCATAAAACAGGCAAAGGAAAGACAAACTAAAAGCACAGATGTGATCCAGGGCCCATGATGTCACCCTCGAACATTCCATTAGGCATACCTGAGGCAGCAAGTGACACTCCAAGAGCTGTGGGTCTGGCTCTGCCTCTCACAGTGTGAGAAATCTCCAAAGCACTGGCTCCAGCTTTAAAGTAGAAAAGTCAGCAGGGGTCCTGCTCAAACTATGGCACCAGCCAAGGACAATACAGGCAGTAAACTTTGAACCCATTCCCAGATCTAGCCAATGGAGAGGACATTTTCCACCGTTGAGTGGAGTGTGGGGTCTGACTTTCAGGCGAACTCTGGTGCCCCATTTTTGACCATGTCCCCTTGATGGGGAGGCCTGGTGGCACTCAGAGGAAGGCTACTAAGAAGAGACTTGATACCCTATGTACATATACAGGGGGAAGAGATCTCCCTCAGTCACAGACATAGGGGAAGGGAGTAAGGGGAAAGTGGGAGGGCAGGAGGAATGGGAGGAATCAAGGGATGGGCTAACAATTGAGATGTAATATGAATAAATTAATAAAATATTAAAAAGAAAGAAAAGTCAGCAACTTCTTTTTGACTTCCACTCTGAGAATATTAGCAAAACCTATTCATTCATTCAATCATTCAGTCATTCAGTCATTCACTTATTCATTCATCACCAATACTTTTTTTTTTTTTTTTTTTTTTTGATTCTCTGGGAGTTTCACATTATGCACCCCAATCACACTCCTTCCAAGTCGTTTCATGTCTGCCCCATCTGTGACCTCCTACCCACGAACAAGTAAAAATTACAAATATAAAGAAAAATATCAAGTCCACTTTCTGTTATCTCTATACTATACTCACTGTAGCATGGTCAAACCGTCAATGGGCTGTCCCTTAAGAACTGAATTCTCTTTGGTGGTTTCCTATCTAGGCTGTTAATGTTTTTGCAGCGGCAGGGGCAGGGGCGGATTGGCGTGGGTAGGGGCTGTCACAGAAACAGTCCATATCCCGTCTTCTCAACTGTGTATGTGTCTGCAGTTACTGATATCGCAGCAAAAGTATCCTCCTTGCTCTTCTCAGTCAGAGGGAGCACATATCATGGGACTCCACACAGTTTCTGGAGACAGAACACAGCCGGGTCTGCGGTAGGACCACGGACTTAGACAAGGCCCTCCAGAGCAGCCCAAAACTCAAGACATCAACATGGCCTCAGATGGTAGTTGAGGTAACACACATCAACAGGGCCCTTAGCAGCAGCACAGTCTTGGAGTGCGGCTCACAGGCATCACTATGGCTTCGGACTGCGGCACAGACCATGAGCATCCTCTGTACAACTTTCGTTATAACTCATACCACAGCCCCAACAGATACCCTGGCTGCACCACAGTGGGGCCTAAGACCCTGATATGGCTCCCAGCGGAAGAAAGGACACACCAATATTCCTACTCTTCCTCCTTCCAACAACATGGCCTACAGATATCAACGTGGCTTAGGCTGCAGCACAGACTACAGACATCTGCATGGCCCTCAGTGGTAACATGTACCACAGACATCATTCTGGCTCCCAGCTGGGCTGGGCACCCAGGGTGAGGCAGGTTGTGGGGCTCAGCTGCTTACTCTTTCACCTTGTGTTGACCCACTTATTTATTTAGTTTTGGTTAAGGCTCCAAAGAATTTGAAATCAGCAGCACGGATAAATGAATTTCTTCAGAGTAGGTAGAAGATCCTTTTGGATGTCAAAAATAGTCTAAATTGAGAATCCTGTGAAAGTACACATACTTTAACTGAAGAAATAATTTCAAGTTACTTATTAATAATAACAATATATCTCTGCAATATTTGAAATATATCATTTTAGTTTCTTAAAAATTGTTCTGATCAATTAATAGCCTGATTTTGTAATATGATAAACACAATGTGATTACAACATAAATAAACCCTGTAACTTATGTATGTCTTGTATGAATGGTTTAACAGTAAAACAAAATTATATATAAAAGTTATGTGTTCTTTTCATTAAATGCATGCACTTAAGTTCACATTAATGAAAACGTTTGACAAAAGGCTTCCCTTGGGTGAAAGTGCACAGGTATTTTTCAAGTTACAGCGTATAAACGATTTCAGAACTTTTTTAATACTTGGTATTTTTAAGGATCTAGTAGCCCTTAGGCTAAGCTTTGCTAGAAAGCCACTACAAGACTATAAAAGAACAGTAAAAATAATGGTATTTTCTTCACACAAGACTCTAAATCCATTTTTATTTAAGGAATAAAGTCTGAGTCACTGCACACACTTGCTCTGTGCAGTATGTGCCACTAACATTAAAATATTACAAATACGACGCTGCCCATAAAATACCACACAAAGCTGCAGTGTGAAGCATGTTTCACATGCGCCCTCGCATTGCCTCCCCGTAGCTCCCAGGATGAACCTTCTGTGAATACATAGTGCTCTAAACAGAACACTGAGTGTTAGTTCTGCACCTCAGTCCTCAGGAATCTGAAACAGTTTCCAGGCTTCTCACCATCTTATTAAAAATTAGTAAAGGCAGTGTCAGCAGGCACACAACCTTACAAATGCACGTCTAACTTCGTAAATTAAACATGCTTGCCATGCATGAATTATTTATTCCTGTTTGCTTTTAGGTGTCAGCAGGTGAATGTTCGGAAAAGAAAGAAAATGAATGACTTATATATGAGCCAGGGTTATAAATTATATAAATCAAGCCACTGAGTCAGGGAAAAGATAAAATTAAATGTGTCTAAGAGACTATACTCCAAGATTTCCTAGGGAAAAATGAGAAAAAAATTGAAAAGAATAGTAATTTTGAAGTCTTAAGTTTCCTCAGGAACACATGAATATATAAAGTTAAATATAATGTTGTTATAAAAGTACTGCTAAGAGAAACTTCAATAAAGTGTGTATTTTGGATACAAATACAGCATAATGTAAATAGTTCAATTTTGATCATTGTAATATTTATAACAATACCTGTATTATTAGAAAATATTTTGACTTAAAGGAGACAATGACTGAATAGTTCAGAAAAGATTGTGTGTGTGTGTGTGTGTGTGTGTGTGTGTGTGAGAGAGAGAGAGAGAGAGAGAGAGAGAGAGAGAGAGAGAGAGAGAGAGAGAGACAGAGACAGAGACAGAGACAGAGACAGAGAGACAGAGAGAGACAGAGACAGAGAGACAGAGAGACAGAGAGAGACAGAGACAGAGACAGAAAGATACAGAAAGACAGAGAGAGACAGGCAGACAGAAGGGAGAGACAGAGACATAGACAGAGAGGAATACAGAGAAACAGAGGAAAAGGAAATGTAAGTAGGCTACCAGGATGAGACCTGATAGGCTGTGATCATATGGTGGGGGAGAGCATCTCTTTCTGTGACAGACCTATGGGAGAGGGATAGGGTGAAAGAGGTGGGGAGGAGGAATACAAGTGAGGGGATAACAATTGAGATGTCGTCTGAATAAATAACTTAAAGTAAAAAAAGAACAACAATTAAAAAAATGATTTAAAAGCAGTCTTGAGAAATCTGGGTAAGGCTATACAAGACTTATTTATAGCGATACTTTAGAGTTTTATTTTATAAATTTTCTGTTTATGGTATTATTTCAAATTTTAAAATTAAAATATTTTCCCACACTAATTTCACATTCATATTTGTTACACTGACAAAAAAGAATGGAATGGAATGCAATGTGTGCCTTAGAGAACGGAGTATTAATACTCACCACTTTGAGTATTCGTGACACACTGCTTTGCCACAGACCTGTGTGCCATTTTCTAATAGTCTCATGGCAAGCACTACATGTGAATTAAAGTTACTCTTTGGTTCTCATCAACTTTGGTTGACTTTAATTGATTTCCCCTATTAATGACACCCACATTACAGGCAGCAAAAGGGTTTGTTAATGTAATAGACAGGAAATTCATAGCATTCTCATGTATTTTCCTCATTAAAATCACATTATTGAAGTAATGGCTGTCTTAAATAGGTATAATTATTAATAAAAAGTGCACATATTCATTTTAAATCATAATGGCTGCAGTACTTTTTGATTTTATAGAAATAATGTAGGCACACTTTCATGAATTTCAATTTCCTTTACCCGTGCTTATTAATAATTCTATAGGAAACACAAGGCAATGTAGGACTCAGGTCATAGAAAGGGAGCCTGCACACAGCTGGAAAATTCGTATACTAATTTTACATAACGCTCTGTGACGACTGCTACTTGGTTTTACTTCAACAAGAACACACCACAATAGTATTTTGTCCTCACTAGAATAGACACTTGAAGGCTTCAGCAGAATATTGTTTTTAAAATATTTTATTAATTTTTCATGTCTAATTTCCTTCCCCTTTACATCATCTTTAGATCATGAAGCATTGCCATGGGACCCATTTTTGTAGTTTTAATTCCATGAAAGCAATACAATAATATGAAATAAATCAAACTGTTAAGTGCATTCTTTATCTCAGTTCATTAGTACCCATCCCTTAGAAGTTCAGTCACTCTTCAGTTTCTGATCCTTAATGGAAAGGATTTTTTAAAAAATATATTTTATTAATTTATTCATATTACATCTCAATTGTTAGCCCATCCCTTGTATCCTCCCATTCCTTCCTCCCTCCTGCTTTCCCCCTACTCCCCTATGACTGTGACTGAGGAGGACTTCCTCCCCCTGTATATGCTCATAGGGTATCAAGTCTCTTCTTGGTAGCCTGCTATCCTTCCTCTGAGTGCCACCAGGTCTCCCCATCAAGGGGATGTGGTCAAATATGAGGCACCAGAGTTTGTGTGAAAGTCAGACTCCACTCTCCACTCAACTGTGGAGAATGGAAAGGATCTTAATTGTAAAACTAAAAGTTTTTTTCTTGGTCCTCATTAATTTTGAACTCTCATGTATCTCAACTGGAGACAGTAAAAATAAAGGGATTTCAAAATCCATTGACCATCGTTTAAATACTGGAATTGTCACAGAAAATTAACTATATTTCAAAATATCTCAATGCTTGAGTGTCTATCTAAAATATGTGCATGTAACTCTCTCTAAAGTTTCTGATTTTTCTTATTGCCCTTTTCCTTAGAAATGTTAAATGAGTAAGAAATGCAAAGCAAGTAACTGCTATTTATATTATATCAATTTCTTAAAAGAATTTAGTGTTGTTGTATATAATTACAACAGGTATAAGCTAATCTAAGGACCTAAAGGACACACAATGTAACTTAAAATGTTTCATTGAATTACAGAATTTTAGATAGTCCTTGAAATGATGAACTTTAGTTAAACTAACCTGGAAAGAATATACTCTATGAGGAGAAAGATATATTTCAGAATTGCAAGCAGACATGTTTAGCTGAAGCAGAATGTTTCAGAGTGGAAAGTTTGATGCTTACCTGGGGTGATTGTTTTTAGAAGTTTTTTATTATATTTCTTTTTTACATGTACATATACATTTATATTATTATACATAAATAAAATAAACTATGTACAGCAGGAAGAACCATGAAACAATCAGGAATTTTATAATTGCTACATTCATAGTCTTTTGGCTATTTGTATTTGGCAACCATGAAGAAAACATCTTTCCTATATTGGTGAGTCTAAAATTCTGAATGTAAATAAATATCTATTCTATCTCATCTCTGTCAACTTAAAATGTCTACATATATCTAAAAACCTGGGGCAATTTTAATCCTTCAATGATGTAAGAAACTATTCAAGTTTTCTTTCTAACATAATGGCTATTTCCTGAAAGAGTTCTTAATATAGATTAGTCACAGCAATACTGGAAGTATAGTGGAGAGACAAAGATGGGGAGTGAGAGTCAGTCTTTGTCTTCAGAGATACAGGCCACCAGAATCAGGCTACTCATGTTCCAGAAGATGCTCCCACTCTCATGCATGGACAGGCAGTGATGTATGGACTCCGTTATCACTAACAAAAGAAAGAAAAAATAAATAATGACAGAGAGAAAGCACATACAGTTGATAGAGAAAAGTGATCAGAGAGATAAAGGAGACATTAGAAAGAGGGAGTGAGGAACAAGAGATACAATCATGACACATTATATGGATGTATTGCATTAACTAAAATATTTTAAATATTAAAATGTGTCTCAAGGGAAAGCAGCTAATGGCTAGTACCAGCCCGTAACCTAGATTGTGAGAGTTTGTCTTTCCTATTTTCAAGAAAAAACAAATTAGAGATGATTCCAAATTATTGCATATTATAAATTCACTGCATTATTATTTAGCCACAGTATTTATATAATCATAAAGGACATTTAACAGATGTGGTTGGTTTGAATGAGCATCATAGGTGCATGTATTTGAACATGTGCTTGTCAATTGAAGACGCTATGGAACCTTTAACAGGTGTGACTTGGCCAGCCGGGGCAAACACTTTGGGCAGGACTTAAGAATTTATAGCCTTATTACACCACAGTTCATTCTCTGTGCTGTGTGTTTGTGGCGAGAGATACAATGGCTCTTCCCTTTGCTCTGGCCACCCACTTTGGTGCTTCTCCTTCCACTAGAAACTGTTCCTCTACACATCTATTTACATTAACTCTCCGTTCTATAAATTGCTTTTGGTCATGGCATTTTATCACAGCAACAGAAAAAGCAATTAATACAATATATAATTCTAAAAAGTTGTCTTACATGATTGGAAAATAAAATATTGTTTAAAAAATCATGAAAAACATAAATGTTTTGATTAGATAGGCAATGTTTTAAAGATAAAATTAGTGCAAAGTGACTTTACAGAAATATCCTGGTGATAGTTTGCTACCTGGTCCTGGACCTTGAAAGAAAGTCTGCAGAAAATATGGTTATGATTTTGGCAAGAAACAATAGCTTATGACCGTGATATCAATTAACATCCATAGGAATAAGCAAATGCCAAAATTTATATAGGTAGAATATCCTAGATAGATCAGTATAAAAAGGCTCATAGTAAAAAATAATTCCTACATGGGAAGGAAAGATCTGATCATACTATCTCTTGTTGAATGTCAAGAACATGCCAACCCACATTATCTAACTTAATACATTCACTTATGAAAAAAATTTCCTATGGAAACTTATTTTATGTCCAGTATATGTCCATCGCCACATATCTGGTCTGGAAAGGTGTCTCAGTGGTTAAGAGAGCTTTCTGCTCTTCCAAAGGACCTAAGTTTCAGTCCCAAAACCTGTGTGGCATAATCATTTGTAAATCTAGTCCCAGGATATCTGACACTCTCTTATGGCCTCCGCGTGCAGTGTACAGACATGCCAGCAAAATACTCATACACAGAAAAAGAGCAAAGCTCATTTTAAAACATGTATTTAATAACAGTTTATTTCTTTTCATTTTTTTATTAATTTATTCCGATTACATCTTGATTGTTAGCCCTTCCCTTGTATCCTCCTATTCTTCCCTCCCTCCCACTTTTCCCCTTCTCCCCTCCCCTATGTCTGTGATTGAGAGAGACCTCCTCCCCCTATATATGGTCTTAGAATATCGAGTCTCTTCTTGGTACCTTGCTATCCTTCCTCTGAGTGCCGCCAGGCATCCCTATCTAGGGGACATGGTCAGAAAAGGGGCACCAGAGTTCGTGTGAGAGTCAGATCTCACTCTCCACTCAACAGTGGAGAATATCCTGTTCATCAGCTAGGTCTGGGTAGGGGTTTGAAGTTTACTGCCTATATTCTCCTTGGCTGGTGCCTTAATTTGAGGAGGACCCCAGGACCCAGATCTGCCTGTCATGAAGTTCTTCTTGTAGGTTTCCAGGACCTTGTGGATCCTTCTATTTTTCTATTCTTCCATGCTACTCTCACATAAAGTCTCAATAGGATGTCCTCCCCTCTGACTCACTTTCCTGGTAAGTAAAGTTTTTCATGGGATGTATCCCTTGGACCAGTGTCTTAATAACAGTTCTTTAAACATTAATTTCCTTTTAAAATAATGTGTGCTTTTGTATTTTAAGATTAAAAATTGAAGCGTGTGTGTGTGTGTGTCTGTGTGTGTGTCTGTGTGTCTGTGTGGGTGTGTGTAGACATGAGTTCAGAGGACTGTAGGGGGCTTCATGATCCCACGGAGTCAGAGATACAAGCAATGTGAACCATCCATTATGGGTGCTACTGAGATTCTCAATTAAGTCCCCTGCAAGATCTGTAACTGCTCTTAACCTCTGAGACATTTCTCCAGCCCAAATAATGTGCATTTTCAAAGTAGATTGCAGCAATTAACTTATAGCATCATTTTACTCATCACTTTAATAATCCCTGCTGCTCAATTATTTCAGTTTCAGTATTGTTAAAAGCTTATTTTTATTTTGTAATCTGTTCTTTCTTTCTGCACATCTATTTACATTATTAATAATAGTCACACCAGACATGCCACCTTGGAAATGGCCTCCAACAGCTGACAAAATTTTTTTTTTCACTAACATTTTAACAAGACCAACACCTGGCATATAGATGTTGCATTTGAGTTAAAACAAAAAATTGCTATTTTTATTGACCAAGATTTTCAGACAAATACAAGGAAAATAATTCTAAAAAGAATCTCATAACTGAACGTAGCTAAAATTTCTTTTTAGTGATTTTTATTTTTATTTTTAAATATTTTATTAATTTGTTCATATTACATCTCAATTGTTATCCCATCCCTTGTATCCTCCCATTCCTCCCTCCCTCCTGCTTTTCCCCTACTCCCCTCCCCTGTGTCTGTGACTGAGGGGACCTCCTCCCCCTGTATATGCTTATAGGGTATCAAGTATCTTCTTGGTGGCCTGCTATCCTTCCTCTGAGTGCCACCAGGCCTCCCCATCCAGGGGACATGGTCAAATATGGGGGACTAGAGTTCGTGTGAAAGTCAGTCCCCACTCTCTACTCAACTGTGGAGAATGGTCTGTCCATTGGCTAGATCTGAGTAGGGGTTCGATATTTATTGCATGTATTGTGCTTGGCTGATGCCATAGTTTGAACAGGAACCCTGGGTCCACATCCACCCATCACAATGTTCTTCCTTTAGGTTTCTAGAACCCTCTGGATCCTTCTATTTCCCCATTCTCCCATGCTTCTCATGGGTGTCCTCCCCTCTGTCTCATTTTCCTGGTAAGTGAAGACTATCATGGGACATGCCCCTTGGGCTACTGTACAGATATAAGTGAATATATACCATTTGACTCTTTCTGCTTCTGGGTTAACTCACTCATTATGATCATTTCTAGTTCAATCAATTGGTCCACAAATTTTGGGAATTCTTTGTTTTTAATAGCTGAGTATTATTCCATAGTGTAAATGTACCACAGTTTCTTTATCTATTCTTCTACTAGGAACACTTAGGCTGTTTCCATGTTCTGGCTGTTATGAATAAGGCTGTTATGAACATGGTTGAGCAATGTTCTGGTTGTGTGCTGGAGCATCTTCTGGGTATATTCCAAGGAGTGGAATAGCTGTGTCTTGAGGAAGCCCTATTCTCATTTTTCTGAGAAAGCACCCTCAGAACTAAACAGAATTCTCAGCAGAGGAATATCAAATAGCTGAGAAACACTTAAAGAAATGCTCAATGTCATTAGTCATCAGAGAAATGCAAATCAAAATGACTCTGAGATTCCATCTTACACCCATCAGAATGGCTAAGATCAAAAATTCAAGTGATACCACATGCTGGCGAGGATGTGGAGAAAGAGGAACACTCCTTCATTGCTGGTGGGAATGCAAACTCGTACAACCACTTTGGAAATCTATCTGTTGCTTTTTAGCTATTTTTAAATTATCAATTATCTAGAATGGCAAAAAGTAATAGTGAGGGACTGTCAGTATAGATTAATCTTAATAAAAACATTTTCAAAGGTTTTTATAAAGAAGTTATTGAATCAAACACCTGAATTATAGTGTATTAAAATACTTAAAGTTCAAAATGGGCCTTAAATTCCTGCTCACTACTAACTTTCTAGAGATCATTGGTCAAGTGATCAATTTATTCACCTCTTCATCTTTAAACTGAAATGACAATGACCTCAGTGTCCTGGCAGTGTTGCAATGGTGCAGTGTAGTGATTTCCTTTAATTAATACAATGTCTGGTGGAGGGAGGAGGGAGCCTAATAAAGGCACAAAGGATGGTACAAATCCTGGAGAACTGTAGCTTATAAGATGCACAAGGCTATGGAAACAGGAAGTAATTACTGGGGAGAAGGGAGGAGAGAGAGGCACCTGCGGAAGGACCTGTGACTAACTCAGCTGCAGGGTGGAGACTCTCAAACATGTTAAACAGTCTGTGTTCAGAGAGCTCTAGGGGCATCTTTCATGAGTCCCCAAGCAGACTAGAATGAGCTGTAAGTGATAGAACTGCCTATGAGTTAGATAACTCCTTACACATATCCCTGCAAAGAATGCTAATGTACCCATTGTTGACTCACACTTGTTATACTTATTGTTGGACGTTAGGGCACACCACTTAATATAATGTGTGACTTATGAAATAGAACTTCTCAGACTTAAATATTACAGGCAAATTTTCTACCGCGTCCTTTGTCTTACATACAGATATGCCTGTACTCTTGTTGTCTACACTGGGTGTGTTGTTTTTGTTGTTTTGTTTTGCTTTGTTTTGTTTTTTACTTTTCCATTTGTGGGTGTCTGAATCAACACATACAGAATAAAAAACATTTCATTCATATTGTGGTACAAATTCAGTCGTAGTTGCCAAGTCTGTTTCAAAGCTATCTAATTACTTATGTTTAAAATATTTTTTGGAAAATCACAGATTTTATGTTGGATCTAGGTTTCAATAGCTATTTGATACTGAGCACCCTAAATTCATTTTTGTTATTGGCATATATCCTCTGCATGAACGATATTTCATTGTTTTGTCCATTTATTTGTTGATGGAAATCAGGCTGATTCAATAATTTGGCTACTGTGAATAATGTTGCAATAAGCAGATAAATATGCAAGCATCATTATTGTGCATTGATGACAGTATTTTGCATTTACGGGCAGCTATAGTATAGCTGGCCCAGATGTTAGCACAGAAAATAATGGTTTTCATTATGGCATTTTATACATATGTGTCATTATAAATTGTTATAATATGCCCTTCTAGTCATTTCCTTCCCCCTTGTCCCTTGTCCTTTCTCTTGTCCCGCCTCCCACAAATTCCTCCTTCTGTTTTCATGTCAAAAATATTTCATCACTCTCTTTTTTTATTTTCACTCTTAAGATCTCACCCTCTCCTTATCAGCCTTCTCCTGGTTGACTGACCTCTGTCTCCATCTCTGTCTCTGACTTTCTCTTTGCTTATCTATTTATTAATTTATGGTTATCTAGAGAGAAAGATGAGAAAATATGCAGTTTTTTTGTAAGTCTGAATTTCTTCCTATACCATGATGATATCCAGTTATATATATTTTACTTCAAATATTATAATTGTATATTTTTTGCAGTTGAATAAAATTCCATTGTGTATATGTGTTATATTTTATTTATGTATTCATTTATTGATGTGTATCCAAAATGTATTTCTTCTAAATTATTAGATAAGATATTACACAGCACAATGCTCAATCTTAGCATTCAAGAAACCCAATTGGGATACAAATACAAAATGAAAAAGTCAAATTATTTTTTCCTGAATATGACAAACACTCTAATAATGACACCATACAACCCAAAGAACTGTTAAACACTTTTGGCAAGGTGATAGTATAAAAATATCAGTATATTAGTATACAAAATTCAACAACTTTTCTACATGCCAATGATGAGTACTTACCTAACAATATTTCTTGTATTCCTAACTGATTTGGGGCCTCTGTCATAAAGGGTATTGGGCATTTTATCAAAGGTGTTTTTCTGCATCTGTTTGATGTTCTGGTGATTTCTATCTTTGAGTCTATGCATATGATTTATTACATTTGTTGTTGTGTTCATGTTTCACAATCCTTGCATTCCTGGAAGGAATCCAATTTGATAATTGTAAATGATATTTTTATGTAAGTCAATGGCACTTAAAGTTGGTTCTTTGAAATTGTATGCAAGAAAAAAAAAAAAAAAGAAATTGTATGAAAGATTGGGACTCAATAACACAAATAACCCAAAAGGAAGAGAAAGGAAACCCAACTAAATAAAAATAGAAATAAAAAGGGAACTACTAGAACTGATATCAAAGAAATTGAGAGTACATTTTGAAAAATCTGTATATCAACCTACTTGGAAAAAAGGCTAAGTATCTAGACATATGTTAACAAACACAGTTCAGCCAAGAAGATATAAAATAACTTACAAGCAATGAGATTAACATAGTAAAACTATGTGCTACATAACAAAAGGCCCAGACCCATGTGGAAGTACTGCTGAATTCACAGAGCTGAAAGAGCACCAGTGTGTCTCCAACAACTCTGTAAAACAGGAAGACAAGGTAGATTAGTAAGCTCTTCCTGATCACAGTATTACTCTGACATGCAAAGCTGATGAAGACACAACCAAACAGGAAAGTGTAGGCCTATATCCCTGATGAATGTAAAGACAGAAGCTTTGAATATCATATTTGAAATAAAAATCCAACAAAATATCAGGGAATCTGTATTTCCCAATACTGAGAAGTCTGGCTTGAGGGATGTCATAATATACCTGAACACGTGTCTTTTCAGCACAATTAATCACATATCTAGTATATGGTGGTTCCATACCTTCTGGAAATGGAGGGAGATAACACTTCTGGAAGTGGGCCTGAAACGAACCCTACTTTGTATTTATGACTTTGCAGGAGTCTCTGGAAATAAACATTGATGTTCAGGTCTTTTCATGGTCCTTGCTAACCAGATACTCTAGTGGTGAGTCCTTTACTTGGGTTATCAATATCTGATATGTAGGCAGCTTATTCTCACAGACAAATACAGGACATACAGCTGGTACACTCAGAGGTAAGATGACCCAGGAATTTTTTTTAGTTCAGTATGAATTGGTCACTGGATATACTTTTTTTTCTTTTTAATTTTTTATTTGTATATATTTATGTGTGTGTGGTAGTAGGGTGTGTGTGTGTGTGTATGTGTGTGTGTGTGTGTGTGTGTGTGTGTGTGAGAGAGAGAGAGAGAGAGAGAGAGAGAGAGAGAGAGAGAGAGAGAGAGAGAGAGAGAAGAAGAGAGAGAGACTGTGCCACACCTCCAGAATATTTAATTGGGCCACTGTAGTTTTCATAAATCTTACATTACTTGTATGTCTTCTAGAGTATATTACAAGTGTAGACACTTGGGATGCATAACAAGAATTAATCTGATTCCCAAATAATGTTGAAATGAGTTATGAGTAAGTACAATCCCATTTTAGTGCAAATCTAGAAAAGTTTAATAATAAAACCAAATAAATAAAGAATAAGCAAGCAACCACAATTTTGCTAGTGTAACATATTAGAATCCACTTTTGACATTAAATTTTTCCATGATAAAACTGTAGATGGAGTTGAACTCACTATGCAAACAAGGTTCAACCTGCGACTGAGGCCCTCATTCTCTGCTTGCTGAATGTTGGCCTTGCAACCTCGCACCACTCTGTCCAATCTATATTTCATAATCACAGTATAAATAAAATATAATTAGTACTATTGTCCCTAAAGAAGATAAGTATCTATGTATGTAGAAATTTGATTAAGATCCTAATATTTTATAACCTGCTATCCTTCTTCTTAGTGCCACCAGGTCTCCCCCTCCAGAGGAAGGATAGCAGGTTACCAAGAAGAGACTTGATACCCTATGAGCATATACAAGGGGAGAAAATCTCCCTCAGTCACAGTCATAGGGGAGGGGAATAAGGGGAAAATGGGAGGGAGGGAAGAATGGGAGAATACAAGGGATGGGATAGCCATTGAGATGTAACAAGAATAAATTAATAAAAAATTTTTTTAAAAGATCCTAATATTTTAGAGGCAGAAACAGGAAGATCAGGGGTTCAGGGTTATCCTCAGTAATATGTGTTTTACAAATAAAACCAACCTAGTCTATAAAAAATGCTGTATGAGAAGCAACTTAAGAACTGAAAAGCAAATAAGAAAGTGTAAGCAGACAGAGAACTGGGAAGAGTTTAGAAAAGTATAAAATTATAACTTCTGTGAAGACAAGTATGAAGACACTTAAAATGTACAACAAATGGGTACTTATTGCCTAAAAGCACTAAGAAAAAACTTCAGAAAATAGTTCAGGAGTGGGAAAGTAAGGAAAAGAAGAAAATGGCTTTTGTGAAGGTAAAAGCAACAGTATTTAAAGTACAAAACATATAAAAGCCACAATAAATAAATGACCACAGGTAAATACTGTAATGTAAATTACAGAGTAAAGAACAGTCACAGCATCTATTCAATACAAGAATAAAATTACTTGGTAAATTTCTTACACATGTATAACATACCAGTAAAATGTGAATAAAAGAAAATTGCCTCCATAGTATAAAAGACATTGATGATAATTTTATATCTAGCATGATGTTTGTTGATGGATATTAAATACTAGTCTCATACATGTATAATATCTGAATTAAAATGTATTTAATTGATATAAAATGCTTAGTTGAAATAAGGGAAAAATAAATGAACAAACGTAATAAGATTAAATGACAGATGTAAGACATCAGAAGACGGAAGGCTCTCTCCCATGCTCATGGATCTGGAGGATAAACATAGTAAAAATGCCCTGTTATTAAAAGCAATATACAGATTTAATGCAGTCTCTATCAAAATACCTACAGAATTTGGCCAGACCATGAGAGATCAATTATCAACTTCATAAGGAACAAAACAAAACAAAACAAAACACAAAAATCAGAATAGCTAAAACAATACTTTTCAATAAAAGATCTTCTGGAGGAATCTCCATCCCAGATCTCAAGTTGTACTATAGAGCAACAGGAATAAAAATGGCATGGTACTGGTATGGAAATAGGCCAGTTAATCAATGGAATCAAATTGAAAACCCAGGGGGGAAAAAACGCACACACCTATGGATATTTGATTTTTGAAAAAGACCCAAATCAATACAATGGATAAAAGATAGCATCTTCAACAAATGGTGCTGGTCTAACTGGATGTCTACATGTAGAAAATTGAAAATAGATCCACGTTTGTCACCTTGTACAAAACTAAAGTCCAAGTGGATTAAAGAACTCAATATAAAACCAGACACACTAAATCTGTTCAAAGAAAAAGTGGGAAAGAGCCTAGAATTCATTGGCACAGGAGGAGATATCCTGAACAGAACACCAACAGCTCAGGCTCTAAGATCAAACTGTTCCTCTTTATAAATGTCGTAATTGTTCTGTCAGAAACTTCAGGGATATAATACTAATAGAAGCAATAAGAGAGTGCAACACTGTTAAGAAGAATAGAAATCACTTGGCCTTACTAAGCCTGAGGGTCACAAGTGACATGGCTACCTTCATAATGTTCTCTTGTACCACAATCTACAGATTTGATGCTATCCTGATCAGCATTCCAGTACAAATTCTTACAGAGATTGAAAGAAATATATTAAATTTTATATTTAAATACAAAGAACCCAGGGCAGTCAAAATAATTCTGAACAACAAAACAACTGCTGGATGTATCACCATCCCAGATTTCAAATTATACAACACAACTAGCACAATAAGGTCAGCATGGTGCTAGAATAAAATCTGACACATTGATCTTCAGAATAAAACTGAGGCCTCACATGCAAATCCACATTCGTGCAGCCAACTGACATTAGTCAAAGTAGCCAATGATACAGGTTGGACAAATTACAACATATTTAACAGACTGTGCTTATTAAACCAAATAGCTACATGTGGTAGAGTGAAAATCAAAACTTCATGTCACATCCTTAACCAAACTTAACTCCAAATAGAACAAGGACCTCAACATGAGCTCTGATAGAGGAGAAGGGAGAGAATATGCTTGAACTCACTGACAGGAAAGGGTATTTCTAACAGGACTCAAATAGTATAGACACCTTAACTCACCAAGCTAAAATGTTCCTATACAGCAAAAGAAATCCTCACCAGAACAAAGAGGGAACCTATAGCAAGGGAAAGTGTATCTCGCCAGCTATAGAAGGTAGCCTTCAAATGAGTAAAACCCTGGGAACATTATGACCCTGATAATTCAGAAGACTGAATAACTCAAGCATCCATCTCAGATACTTCTAAATTCCATATCCAATGAAACTGTGTGATAACTAGTATTTGTCATTTAAAGCCAGCAATTTCAGAGCTAATTTGTTGCAAGGTCATAAAGAATTTTTGTCTTTGTTAACAAAATCAGAGTTATAACAGGAATACAGTGTAGGAATTGCTTTGAAACAGAGCAATGGAGTTTTAAGATATTAGTAAACAGCCATACATCATTTATAGATCGGAACACTAAGAGGCTATCCGGGGGGACTAAAACAGAAGAAGAAAAATATTTTTGTAACTAGAGGAAAGTATGACAAAAAAGCTTGTTGAGACCATTAATGATGTCAGAGCAGAACCTAGAAAGTGTCCCTTACCAAAGAGATGATCTACCTTACAATGCGCATATTTATCAACATGGGCTCTCTTATCCTTGATGAGATATCTCTCTATGTAAAATTTGTAAAATCTGTCTAGTTCCTTGATTTCTGGCATACTCAGTCATCAAACAACAGCATGACTTTACTAAAAATTTTTAGTTACTGTAGGACTGTAATATAAAATCTGTCAAAATCTTCAAATATTAATTATGTATCTATATACTCTAAACCAAGCTTTTATTTACTAGGAGGAAAAATACAATATTTATTATAGACACAATTTATTTAAAAAATAACAATAAGGGGCAGATCAAAGGCATTCAACTTGTCAATATTTTATCTTTATGCATAAAAAGCACTATATAATATACTACATAATACAAATACAATTGAGTTGAAATTTCAGAAAAAGAAAGATAAAGTAAAAAAAAAAAAAGCATTATCCTTAGGTTATCTCAAAGAAAATAAACTACAAAGATCAGTTATATAGAAATTCATATTTTATGTAAAATATTTACCTTACTTCAGTTATATATTACAATTAACAAATCTATGAATGCTAATATTGTTGTGTTTACTTCATTCCCCATAAAAAAGACCGGTTTTACTCTGACATGAGAAAGAAATGTCATAGGATCATTTTTTTAGCTAAGATATTATGGTGGTTTGAGGAAATATTAATATTTCATTACATTTTAACTATAGTGTGGACATTTCGGGTAATAATATTCAAATAAGCCTTTATCACTTTTACTTCTAATCATGCAGGAATAAGAGGTCACCGAGTTTGACTTGCAGATAAGTATAGAACCATATCACACAGGGAATAGTTTGAGGAAAGGTGGAGGCTTTATAAATTAGAATATACTTAGGTTTCCTAACATCTAAACTTAACACTGGAATTAAGAGTTTAGACGATTCTCAGACACCATGGAAGGAAAATAATCTATCCCGTCCTTGTATGCATTTTGCATGTGTTGCAGCAATCATATTCATCATCACACAGAGACATGACATCATCACACAGAGACATGACACACTAGAGATTGAGAATGAAGATCAAAGTAGACTTGGTGGGAGTTTCAAAGAGATAATTTACAGTAGCCATTCTTATAGTATTCTGAATGAAAAAAAGCATGTGTTTGTAGCCAGTCTGGCATAAGTGACTTCCTTTTGCCTTTTCCTATTGTCTAGTACTTAGGAAATGGAAAAGAGATGTAATCAGAATAAGAATCTTTGCTCTGAGTAAACTTTTGGATTTGGCTTCCTTTCTCTTCTCATGGGAGTTCGGTTCTGAGGAACTGCTCTGTGATCTTTCCTGTGCAGTGGCATTGCTGGCCTCTAGCTGCCAGATTTGAATAGCATATCCTTCTTTCTTTCCTTCGTTCCTTCCTTCCTTCATTCCTTCCTCCCTTCCCTTAAGGCACTTTAACTTGTATCAAGTCTTTGTCTAACATAGTCTGGAAATACAAAATTATCTTTAACTCCCCTTGAACGGCATTAAGGATTTCAACACTGGACTCAGACATTCATTGAGGTTTAATTTATAACAATTCCCTTGCAGTCAGACTTAGCAAGCTGGGAAAATCATTTTGGGACTGGAACAATTCAGTGAATACACTTAGGAAAGCAGAATTTGAATTGAATAATGACTTGAACAAGAACATAAAATAAACTTTGTTCTAGAGTCATAGTCAGAGTTTTATTGCTGTGAAGAGACACCACAACCATGGCAACTCATAAACAAAGGCACGTAACTAGGGCTTGCTTACAGTTTCCGAGGTTTAGTCCATTAACAGCATGGAAGGGAGCATGGTGGCTCTAGGCAGGCAGACATGATGTTGGAGAGGAACTGCAGATCTACATTTAGAACTGCTGGGAGCAGAAAGGAAGAAAGCCACTGGGCTTGGCTTGGGCTTTTGAAAACTCAAAGCCCCCCCCCCCTAAGTGATACACTTCCTCCAAGAACACCACAATTAGCCTCATCTCCTAATAGTGCCATTCCCTGGTTACTAAACATTCAAATATACAATTCTTTGGGGGCCGTTCCTATTCAAACTATCATAGAGACAATAGGTTTTGGTCAACAGTCTCATTTTCTTCCATATTTTTGTAAGCCTCTTCTCTATTCTTGAAATGATGATGGTGGTACATGGCAACATGGCAAACACTTCAATAAGCTCTAAGGTCTAAAAATTTTAATAGCAACCAAAAAAGGACAATGCATCCAGAGGACACAAGCCCCCTGCTCAGATGTAGCCAATAGGCAGATCAGTCTCCATAGGGGTCCCCTAGTAAGGGGAGTGGGACATTGCTGCATGAACTTTGATCACTTCCTCCTGGAGGGGCAGCCATCCCAGGCCACAGAAGAAGAGGATGTAGGTAGTCCTGATGAGACTTCGTAGGCTAGGGTTAGTTGATAAGGGAGGCAGACTCCCCCTCTCTAAGGACTAGGAGAGGGGCATGGGGGAAGAGGAAGAGAGGGTGGGACTGGGAAGAGACTAGAGAAGGGGGCTACATTGGGATGTAAAGTGAATAAATTTTAAAAATAAATTTAAATTTAAAAAATCTGTTTTGTCTTATGAATGGTGTATTGTATTTTATCATCTTGTCAGTACTGCTAGGACCTGTTTTCCTTTCTTATTTTATATTACTGTCAACTAATACTAATCAGTAGTGATGATCTTTCTCTTTGATCCATCCTTAGAATTCTTACCAGATCACTCTAAGAAATGTGTGCCATTCGTTTACATAAGGCAAATCTTTGTAATTTCATGTGCAAAAGATAGAAAATATAATAACTAGTTTGTGCAATTTTAAAAACTAGAATGCTTTGGGAAGGTAAAATGGCTCATTTGGTAAAAGCACTTGCCACCAAAGCTGACCACCTACATTTGAACCTGGAATTTACATTGTGGGAAAGACCTTAATCTTGCTAGTTGACCTCTGACATATACAAAACAAAAAAGTATTTTCATTCTTCAAAGTTACTTTCCAACTCCCACTTCACAATTAAGATCCAATTTAAGTAGAATGTACCTTTGACATATTCTATATAGTTTATTATATTAACTACATCTTGATTGATTTTGTGTTTGTTTATTGGTTGAATGTTTATCTTCAAACATTCCTGAAGGCAATGACCTTCTGTGAATGTGTATCTATAATTTGCTGTCTAACAAATATTAAGTGGATGTCAGGAAATCAAAACACTGACCTTTTCCTCTTTAAGGAAATGATCCATTTCAACATATCATGAATCTAACTTCAAATAATATAATCCTATGCCAAAGGAACTAAGAATATCTGAGTTCTAGGGTGGGTAGGACTGCTTGGGAGATATTTGACTGAGGCTCAATGGAGAAGAAACAATTAACAAACAAGTCTGGTTTTGAACAACTTCTCAAGAACAGAGAGTAGGCAAGAATTCTGGGTGTAATATGGTAGCTCCCTCACTTGACTATGTCATCTGGTACTTCCCTCACTGATTTAAATATTAATCATGCAAAGAGAAAATGTATTAATAAAGCCAAAAAAGTTAACCAAATTTAAAACCCATGTTATTATGACATGAAAATCTAATCAAGCAATGGAAAAATAGGGTAAAATAATAAGAACTCTGAGAACTATGCTTTGGAACTAGATAATACATGAATACCCTCAGGAATGGGGAAAGTATTTCTGTTTCCCTGGAACACTGTGTGCTTTGGCCTACTTTATGTGCCAAGGACATGGTAGGAAAGCATTAGGCATGTACTACTGTGACTTGGCACAGACCAACCTGTGCCTATGGTGTTCCACTCAATGACTTGGCATTAGAAATGACAGAAGCTTTGGCCCAGGCAGGAAGAGTTCTGATGATCCCCTGAGAAAAATGCAGTCTAGAGAAAAACAGCAAGACTGAAGGTAAGTGATATATACCATGGGGAAGGCATGAACACATTCATATGCATATGCAACCGAGACTTCACTAGCCTGTCTTGTGCACACTTGCTGTGGAAGCCTACAAAAATAGTATGCATCTCATTTGGTTACTGTTGAATTATCAAACAAGTTTAGTAAAAATTGCATTAAAAGTGACCAAAACCTTTAGCCCCACTTACCACGCAGGTCATTAATCAAAGCAATCACTTTAGTTGTGTGATCCTTCTTAAGCTCCAAATTCAAGAAATACCATAGAACTTGGAAGTTTTACATTTACTGTCTCATATTCTCAATCATGAATCTATCCTCTATCTTTTGTTGGTGTAATGAACAGAGTAATAGCAATATAGAAAAGATACTTGTTCTAAATATTCTCACCCTTGTTTAAAAAAACCATCAAGAAGACAAACCATTAAATTTATATCTCAGTGTCATGGGTTCACTGTCACTTAGTGAGATACTGTTTATTGTCAACAAGACAGCACCTAGAATGACCTGGCAGATGAACCTATAAGTATGTCTTTGTGACATTTTCTTCCCACTAGTTAAAGCAAGAAGACATATGTGTGGCACCTTTTGCTGTCTGGGATCCTGCAAAGTAAGTGGAAAAGGGAAACTGTGCAGCAATTTTCATATATTTCTCTCTGCTTCTTTACCATGGGAACCACCCTCCTCTTCTTTGCATCATATCTTCCCTGCCATGATGGAACTAATCTTTCTGGTAATGGACGCCAACAAACAAACAAACAAACAATAAAGTTACCTTTGTCCCTTAGATTGCTTTTGTCAGGATATTTTAGGACAGCAACACACAGGTAATTTATAACATCAGGTAAGGATAAATTTTTTAAAAATTACATCTGGACATGTTCGCATCTTTTTATTGAGTTTTGGCTAAAGTAATGTTTGTGTTGGACCAAAAACATGGAGACAAAGCCAGATAAAAAATTATCAAGATGGAATGCCAGCCACCAGGATAAAACAAGAAGTCCCTGGAATCTTCAAAGAGTAAAGAAAGGTCAGTTTGTTTCTCAATGAGATGGCAAGGAGAAAGAAGTTTTGAAGAGACCTTTGGGTCATACCATATTATGGTTTAGAGTTAGAAATACGGATAATCGGAAGGTATCAAAGGTGATCACCCCCTAACCTGCTGAACTCTCATGTCTGCCTTGACAACACACACAGGACTTTGCAAGACCTTGCCAGATGAACAATCAAAACAACTGATGTTATGTGTTTCCCCTGACCTATAGCTGACAGCTGTCATTGTGGAGTCTGGGGCTTTTACCTTGATAAATGCTTTACTCTAGAACTTCTGTGCTGAAAGTTCTTTGGGGGAAAGACCCTGATCTCAGTCACTGGCTTAACTAAATGATACTTATTTGGGTCATTCCACAATGGTCTGTAACTTTCTTTACTACTCTAAAAAGCAGGAGGGGTAGGTGTAGGAGGTAGTAAAGGAAATAAAGAAATGATCTAATTATAATATAATCTCAAACATTAAAAAAATAATTACAATAGTGCTGGAGTGATGTGACTCTAGCAGTTGCTCCTCATGGAAAGTGGATTTGGGGTGTTCTGTGTGGTTATTTTCATTAAAACATTCTAAGACTAGCTGTAAAGTTTAACAATGAGGACTGAAGGTTATACATTATTTTTCCCTTATGAATGTTATTGCATTTATTAATCATGTCAAGAGTTTAATGACAATGTTATTGACTTAGTAATATCTAAAAAAAAGAAAATTAGTTGTACCTATAATTTCTAATTACCTAATCAGTATCATTTATAATATTATTATAATGCTATAAAGTTAAATGGCCAAGAAATATTTATAATGCTTGTAATTACAATTATCGCACCACTCATTTTAGTGCCATTGTTTTAATTGACTTTTGGTATTGAAGGTATGTATTGAATGATCTTTTTGTTATTTTATTATCAGTTATTGACAGGAAAAAAACCATTCTTGACTTAATAAATCTATATAATTGATGTAAATCTAAGTCAAGACATAAGTTTTCAACCAATGTCTATAAATTATAAGCTTACCTGGATGTTTTATTACATGAACAATGCAATGTACCAGAAATGAATACTCATATATATTATTACAATGTAAGGTAAAAGAACAATAGTTTCTGTGTTAGAAAATATAAATGTCATTTTTTTCATGCAAATGAAGCTGCTTGAATGAGCACATGTAGTACAGTGAAATTTCATTTCTATTTTCCATCTTCACAGAACCAAGCACAGTTCATTGGTCATAGTTTTAGCTCATGATTATGGTCATTATTCTAAGCATAATGAATATATCTTAATGCAGTTTTCTGTGGAAAAACTAAAGGCAGGGTTGTAGGGAACACAGTAGTTGGTCTTAAAAACGTAGTGATAAAATGGCTCTTAATGATATTCTGCTATACTCATAGTGTTGGGAACCAGGAAAAGAAACTTATTCTATGTACTACCATTTCATTTTTAGACTGCATTTAATCATAGGGAGAAACTGAATTCAATGTCTTAGGCCCTAAGGTGAGCTGGGGACTTCCCAATATCTGAACAGCATCAGTTGTAAGGAAACAATTGTCTGAATCCATATATCTCAGGGATATTTAAACAGACAGTTGTCTAAGACCAGCCATCTCAGGGACAGCTTGAAAGGAAACAGTTGTCTGAATCCAGACATCTCAAGGGCAACTTCTCCATCTTATTGGCAGGGTCACACAAGGTTCATGTTCCTAGGCCCAGAAACCTACTCCAATCCTGATTGGTGGAAACTCCCTTGCTCAACTCCTTATATCAAATATGATTGGACAATGTACCAACCTACCCCACTCCCCCTTACCTTATGGTTCCGTCCTTTAAATATTCTGTACAACATCCCTTCAAAGTCACAATTCAGTCTGTTCTGTGGCCCTGATCAATGAGCAGCAGCTTGATTACAGTAAATTTTTGTCATCCTAATTGACCTGGTATTTGAGTTAGGTTGGATTTAAGTGGATCATTAAGTGCCTTATTCAGCCATTATCAGAGAAGCTTCCTCCTGCATCAGATGCAGAGATCCCAGGATTATTATTAAGAAGGAATATCCTTGGAACACACAGTTCTAAATGGGATGTCTCTGTCAAATTCCTCCCTTCAGAGCTCAGGGAACCCCACAGAAGAGGAGGCAGAAAAAGTATAAGATCCAGAGAAAATGAAGACTATCAAGAGGACAGCATGTTCTGAATCAACTGAACAAAGCTCATATGAATTCAGAGACTGGAGCAGGAACCACTGTCTGTGTACAAATCTGTACCAGGTCTTCTGTGTATACAGTATGTCTTTCAGTTTACTGTTTTTATGTGACTCCCAAGTGTATGAACAAGTGGACCTCTGATTCTTGTGCCTTCTCTTGGGCTCTTTTCCTTCTGTTGGTTTGACCTTATCCAACTTTAATGTAATAGCATTTGCCTTATCTTATTATATTTTATTTTGTTATATATTATTTTCATCTCTTAGACTCCTGTTCTACTCTAGTGAAAAAGAGAATGGGAGTGTATATGGAAAGGGAGGGGGACTTGGGGAGGAACTAGGAAGAGAAGATAGTAGGAAACGGTACTCGGGATATATTGTAGAGAAAAGAATATGTTTTTCCTTCAATAAAAAAAAAATAACAAGAACACAAAAAGAATGAGTATTGCTCTTCTTGAATACTTAGGTTTGCTTTAAAGTACCCACATTGCATGGATCATAACTACCTGGAAATCTAGTTTCAAAGATCCAGTACATTCTTTCGGGTTCTGTGAGAAGCCCCTAACCTCACCTCATCATATACGTAGTATACAGGTATATAAAACACTTGAAAAACAACAAAAACACAAACAAACATTTATTTTCTAATGGTGACAGTATAACTTCAGGACAGTCATTTTCACAGAAATAAAAATCCATAATTAAAACAAAATGTATTAAAATTTAATATTGTTTTTAGTTGCTTTCTAATGTGATAAAAACTTTGTAAGTCTTGACAGATTTCTTAGAACTTTCTTCATAATTCAATGAATCCATTGAGTTGCATGAGTGAAAAAACTTCACCATATAACAATAATAAAATCCATACATTTTAATGCAAGTATTTCATAATTTATTTTAAAGTGAAATGATATGATTTGTAAGGTGACTTCCCAGTCTAAAATTGAACTTCTGTGTTATTTCAAAGTAATATCTAGTGGCATAGAAGGTAAAGGCAGAGAATTATTTAAGCTAAGGGGGAAAAGATACATTTTTTGCTTTTAGTAATTCACCCCCAACAAAGAATCATCTGTCATTATACTCACTTTGAAGATGAGGAAGATAAGAATCAAAAGCTAAGCAGAAGTTGGGAAGTTGAGGTCAATTTAGTTCTGAACATTAGAGGCCCTTTCTGGGAGCACAGCGCTGCCTTTGTGGCCGTGAACACAAGTCTATTCAAGGAAATGTCTGTTCAAGGAAAGCTCATCTCTACTTTAAAAGCATTAATGTCCTGATCCACAGTTTGGATGCTTTATTTTACATGTTTCACAGTAAATTTGAATATTACATGTATCAGGCATGATACATTATAAATGTTCTTTTTAATTAGGAGATTTTTAGCTTGTAGAAAGCATACAGCCATGATTTATGTTAATTTGAAAATTAACATAAATTTTGTGAACTTGCTAAGGGAATCATATTGGGCATTGAAAAATGAATTAACTCAATTAGGTATACATTATGTTAATAGTATGATTTGCTTCATTAGTTTTCAGTAAGCTGATCATAATGGTATATAGTAAAGTATATAAGTATCCAAGCCAATGGAAAAATGAATGATTCTTCCCTCTATTATGTAATTCACAATGAGATCCTTTCAAGTCGTTTGTTCAATTTTGTCATACTGATTCACTGTATGGATCCTGTGCTCCAGTGAAATACTGTGCTTTGATCTCTTCTTGTGTGTGTTTCCTGAATAGATGTCACTCATCATCCCAACCCTCTAAGTTCTGCCTAGTTAGTCTATGAATGAAAACCAAACCAAACAGCCATGAGCATGGTATCCTGACAACAATGAATTCATTCTGATGCCTAACCATGATACTCAACTATTATGCCTTCAACATAGTGCTTTCACTATGATGCTTTTAACATGGTATCACAACCAGAACACCCTGACCATTATTTCCTAATGCTGCCTTTGCCATGATGCCCTAATCATAGTGTCCTTACAATGATGCACTTACCAATATGTCTGACCATGGTAAACTTGCCTAATTCCCTAATCATAAATACCATGACCAGAATGCCCTTATAATGATACAATAACCATAATGTCTGTATCATGATACCTGGAGGATGATCGTTTGAACATTATTCTCACCATGATGCTTTTACCACAGTGGATGCCTTGACCATGATTTTTCACCATGCTGACATCTTTATGATATTTCTCTAAACATACCAATGCATGCCTCTTTTCTTAAAATAAAAAAATATATAATTTTTATGTGTATAAATGTTTGGCCTGTATGTATGTATGTATTATGTATGTATGCCACATGTGTATCTGAAGACTATAGAAGACAAAAGAAGGCATCAGAGTTCCTGGAACTGGAGTAACAGACAGTTGGTGAGTTGTGTGGGTCCTGGGGGCTGGACCCACATCCTTTACACAAGCAGCAGGTGCTCACCACCACTGAACAAAGCTCTAGAACTGTTTCTTTATTCTTTAAGCATCCTGTGTGTTTCTTGTTTTGATCTTAATTTGATGAAATACAAGAATTTGTGATTGCTTTGTTTAGTGACATAATCATAGCAACTGAACTGTTCCAGGACCATATAGTCGGCCTTATGTACTGTTTTTGCATCTCTTTTGGAGTTATTATTATTCTAAAAGCCAAGAACAAAATATTTGTCAAATTTAAGCTATCACAGGCATTTGAACAAAATATCAATGCTTTAAGACAAGATACAGGTTAAAAATGTGGTATTGAGTGAAGCCACCTGGTTATTTGTAATCTACTGCTTACTGGTGTTTATGGTCACTTTCGAATCCCATCTGTGAAAATGTTCAACCTCATCCTGCAAGTTGACCTACAGGTAGATCTGGGCATTTGTACCTCCCTATATTATTTGGTTTGCATGGTATGATCAAACTCCAAACAGAACAACATAAAGGAGGAAAAGTTTCACTCAGAGTTTCAAAGGGACCAGTCTATGATCACTTTGCTCTATGCACTTGGGCACAACATGGTGGCAATGGAAGTTGGTGGCAAAAGAGTACACGTCAGATGGGAAGCAGAGAGGTTCTTGTGACCTGGTTTTTCTAGGAAGACCTTATCTTGTAACATTTCTAAAATCTCCCCAAATAGCATTACCAACTGGAGAGCAAATGTTCACAAAATGAGCTTGTTGTGAAGATCTCCTATTCAAATCACAGCACTTCTTGTCTCTTCTCAAGGACTCCAAATTTCTTAGCCTCCTCTTAAGTAAGTCATCCAACTTATGGAAAAAATTGGGATATTCTGTCCCTGGAGTAAGGATGATACACTGTTTTTTAATTATCTAATTTGTGATAGAATCTAAGATAAACATACATTTTTTTCTATTGAGTCTTCTAATCTGTGTTTTCTAATACCTTGGTATCTCTCTTCAGGTTATGAATCACTTCCCCATATCTTTTAGTGAGAATGAATGTATAGTCTCAGAGCTTGTCACTAAAGAGGATATTAAAGTAAAGAAGCCACCTGTTAGTGTTCTGAGCTGTGCAAGGTTAGGCCTCTTCTGCACCCTGATGCTAGTTGTACCAATACCTGAAACTTGTAGGAGCAGATGAAGCAGTACCATGGAAGGTAGAGTATCTGGTGTCACTGGGCAGCTTTTCTTTTCCAAGGTTTTTGTATCTGATTGTTTGCTGTAACTTTAAAGTATTATATCTCAATTGAGGCCTGTCAAAAATTTTTATTAAAAATTATAACTAGATGCTCATCATCTTATTTGAGGTAGGCTGGGTGTTGCCAGGAATTAGCATGTCTCATTGTCAATGAGTCTTTAGAGTAGTAAAAACACTTTTAGATGCCATATTCTGTATGTCTCTGGGGTTTTGGAAGACCTTGTCTTTCTATAGAGTAGTATCTATCTGCTGTACCTAAGATGTATATTCTTGTGATAAAAGTAGACTAGCAATTGATATGACCATGATTTAATCTACTAACTTTTAATTTTTATAACTTATTTCTCCTAAGCAGCTTGATAGTACCTTCAAAGCATTGGAAGTAAACCTTGTATTATAATTGAGTTATTTGGGTACAATAACTTATGTTAGAGCAGAAATATATATATATATATATATATATATATATATATATATATATATATATATATACAATGTGTGAAGAATAATGTTACATCTAGAAATTATTTTGCATCTATTTACAAAATTCTGTATCAGTGAATTAAAAATATCTTGTGAGTGAAAATTGAGGCATCAAGTTGAAGAATAGATTCACTAATCTACTTTTTGTTCTATCTTCCCTGTACATTTCTATGTTCCCCCTTCTATCTTTTCATCCACTTTCTCCAAACAGAATGTCAATGTCTAGTATGCTGGGAGGAATGCATCCTGTCAGGTCTGATCCAATGTCAGTGTGTGGGTTTTTTTTTTGTTCTGAAAGTGTATAATTTCTTACACGCATGATACAGTCCTAAAATTATAAGTGTATAAAAGGTGTGTGTGATGCATGGAGAAATTAAGGCTGGGTTTCTGTTCTTTGTATAAGCAGGAAAGAAGACATCTGTAAATCTTCATGCATGCCGTATGAAGAATGGCATCTAATAGTAATTCATAGGGGTTCTTTAGTCCACAAGAATCATTGTCTATGCCTAGACATTCATGTTTCAGCCAGTCTCAGAGATAGCCCCATATGGTGGAATTAGTAATATATTACCTGCTTGTTCTGCTGTTTAAATGTGGCAAAGTAGCCACTGGACAAAAGTCCTCATTTCTACCACAGACAGAATTCTGCCTAAAAAAGGGCAAGCTTGGATGCAGGCAGAGTAGACGGTCAAACTCTGCCAAAACATGGTAAGCCAGTCTTCAACAGTTCCTGCCTTACAAATATGTCTGTCAGATATATTGGGCCAGAAGGCTAAAGAAGATGTTCCAACATTATAGAGAGTTTTGGGTGACTATTCAGGTAGAAAACTGCCTTTGTCATCTTTTCATTTGGAAAGCTACTAACCTGAACTCCCAGCATACTCAAATAGTCAAGTTTACTCCTTAAGTCTCTGAGGGAGTTGAAGACTAGGCCAAGATAGGTGTTCTAAGTTGATAATGACAATATGTGATGGAGACTGATTTACATTCAGAAATTTAGATGAACCAAGATAGGAAAGATGTCTTTTTCAAGGCTGTCAAATACAAATAGCCAAAACACTAAGAATGTAACATCTATGTAATTCTTGATTGTGTCACTGTCCTTCTTTTCATAGGTAATCTATTGTATAGATGTGTAATAATATAAATGTATATGTATAATTTTAAAAATTATAAATAGAAACTAGCCATAATTTTTATTAAAAATGATAACTAGAAACAAGTCATCTCTTCTTTTCAAGTAACTAAGACAAAATTCACTACATAAATAATAGAAAGCAGAATTCAGAGCATGGTCTGGATATCAACCTTCAGACTCAGCACAAATACCCTTGAGAAAACCATATACCTTGTCTTGGGTCCAACATGAAATAGAGTCTTTAGTAACTCTTCATTCCTATCAAATCTGAGATATGGTATCTTTGTATTTACCTTAGGAAAAAATGCTATAATAATGTGATGTTTAATATTCATTGCCCATATTAATGGATTTAGAGTCACCTGGGAAGCACACCTCTATGTGCATCAACAAAAATATTTCTAAAAAGATTATTAAAGAGGGGTAAAACACCCAGACTATGCGTATTACAACCCCATTGTCTGGGACCTGGACAAAATTAAAATGAGAGTGAACTAAGTACCAGTGTCATCTCTGCCTGGTTCTTGACTGTGGAATCTATAAGATCAGCTGTCTCATACTCTTGCTGCCTTGATTGCCCATCTCATGATCCTTGTTAAGACTTCCCTGCGATACTATCCTGTACTCTCAAACAAAATAAACCCTATTTACAGTAGTTGCTTTTATCAGACATCTTGTCACAAATAGTACAAATGCTTAGTTCAAATTTTGGGGGGATTTTGAGATGGAGTTTCTCTGTGTATCCTTGGCTGTCCTGGACTTACTTTGTAGATCAGGCTGGCCTTGAACTCACAGTGATCCACCTCCCTCTGTCTCCTGAGTACTGGGATTAAAGGCCTGTGCCACCACTGCCTGGATTAATTGCAAAGACTCTCTACATGTATCTATTTTTAAATTTATTATGTTTCTTTTTTAACATATACATTTATATTATTACACATGAATAAAATAAACTACATACAGCAGAAAGAACCATGAGACAATCATGAATTATATAAGTGTTACATTCACAGATTTGGCTGTTTGTATTTGTCAAACATGAAGAAAGTCTCTTTCCTACCTTGTCAAGTCTAAACTTCTAAATGATAATCAACATCTATCATATCTCATCTCTATTAACTTAAACATGTATTTTGATCTAAAAATATCTTAACCTTTAACCAACTAAGCTTAACTGTAAGACTAAACTATCTAGTCTTCAATCCTCCCCCAGAGACTTGAAAAGGAATAAAATTAATTACCTGAGTAAAAAGGAAGTGCAGGTTAGTAGCTTTCCAAATGAAAAAATGACAGAGACAGTTTGGTGCCTGAACAGTCACCCAACACTCTGTATAACGTTGGAGCACCATCTTCGGCCTTCTAGCCCATTATATCTGACAGACATATTTGTGAGGCAGGAACTATTGAGGACTTGCTTACCCTGTCTTGGCAGAATTTGGCCAATGACTCTGCCTGCATCTAAGCTTTCCCATGTATCCATTTTATAAGTCCTTCATAGAAAAACAGTATCCTATTTAATAGAAGCACAGCTGAAAATATTGCTATTTACATTTTATTGGACATTATCGTTTCCTGTGCTTTACATAGCACATTTATTTAATTCTCAAAAAACTGTTTTAAATGCTTGTAATTTCATTTCATGCATGATATAGTAAAGTACTAGGGAAACGAGTGTTTCGATATTTTACCCCAAATCAAAGTCTATTGGATGAAATATAATGGATTCAAACCTCCTTACACATACATCAGTGATTCCAAGCTCTCAACCAGATGCCCTCCCTGAAAGGCCTGCTGGTATTTGAATGTTATGCTGTTCCATGATTCTCTCTGTACTGGTTAGTCCATCATATTTGCTAAGTCCTTATTTTAAGAACACATTCTATGAAATGCTCAGCAGGCTCTTGGCTATTTAATGCTTACACTATGCCTGTGTTGCAGCATCAATTAGAAACATCTGTACCCCATCAGAATATCTCTTTCCGGATATACTTAACAGCACCTCAGAATGCCTTACTAGAGTCTTTGTATGGGGTCAATTTAGTTAAGCTGAAACTGTTTCCCAACATGTCATCTTTCCTGTGCTTCTTGAGTAGGATTGACCACATGGGATTTTTGTGTGAGCTTTAGAGGAAGGAAATAAAGTAGAAGTCCTAATCTCTGGAAACTGGTATAGAGGCAGGAGCTGCTACATCTCTCACACACTGTCTTACACTACATATCCCATTTGTTGATGTAAAGCAGCAGGTGACTGTCATGTCATTAAAATCCAATCAACTGTAAGCCACGGATTCCTTGTATATTTACAAACATAATGAAGAATCTCAACTTTTCCTAAATGCCAGGCTTATCACTGGACCAGATTCTGAGTGACAGGAAGAAGCCAACGTAGCTCCACATAGAAGATCTACTTTGCTTTGACCCATACTTATCTTTCTTTCTAATTGTGTATCTTTCAGATCTAATTGTTTTAGGCTTTCATATATGTGATAAAATATCATGACCAAAAGCAACTTGGAAAGGAAAGGATTATTTCAGCTTATACATTTGGATGGTAGCCTATCA
Source organism: Acomys russatus (assembly GCF_903995435.1). Lineage (NCBI taxonomy): Eukaryota > Metazoa > Chordata > Mammalia > Rodentia > Muridae > Acomys > Acomys russatus. The sequence goes on along the minus strand of NC_067137.1, from coordinate 76,168,264 downwards.
CTGGGAGAAGCCGAGGCAAGAGCTAAAGACAAGAACCTGGAGTTATAAACTGATACAGAGGCATTGGAGGAGGGCTGCGTACTGGCATGTCCCTTGTGCCTTGCTCAGCCTGCTTTCTTTCTTTCTTTCTTTCTTTTTTCTTGACAAATCTCATGTTGTTAATATTTCTTTCTTTCTTTCTTTTTTTTCTTATCTACATTTGTTTTTTTATTAATTTATTTATTCAGATTACAACTCAATTGTTCTCCCATCACTTGTATCCTCCTGTTCCTTCCTCCCTCTCACCTCTAACCTCTCCTCCTCCCCCACTTTATGGTCACAGGCTATCAAGTCTCATCTTGGTATCTTGCTTATTCTTTCTTTGAGTGCCACCAGGGCTCCCCACCAAGGGGAGGTCGTCAAATATGGGGCACCAGAGTTCATGTAAGAGTTAGTCCCTGTTCTCCACATAATTGTGGGGAATATCCTGTCTGTTGGCTAGATTAGAGCAGGAGTTTGGTGTTTACTACTTGTATTGTCCTGGGTTAGTGCAATAGTTTGAGCAGACACCCCTGGGCCCTGATGCATCCATTATGATGTTCTTCTTGTATGTTTCTAAGATCCTCTGGATCCTTCTATTTCCCAATCTCCTATGTTTGTCTTACATAGAGTCTCAGTGGGATGTCCTAACATCTGTCCCAATCTCCTGGCAAGTGAAGACTTTCATGGGATATGCCTTTGGGGTGAGTGTCCAGTTATAAGTGAATATATATCATGTGAGTCTTTTTGCTTCTGGGTTAACTTATTTAGTATAATAATTTCTAATTCCATGTAATTGTCCATAAATTTCTGAATTTCCTTGTTTTTTTTATAGCTGAGTACTATTTCATAGTGTAAATATACCGCAATTTCTTTATCCATTCTTCAACTGAAGGATATTTAGGCTGTTTCCAGGTTCTGGCTACTACGAATAAGGCTGCTATGAACATGGTTGAGCATACGTCCTTGTTGTGTGGTGGAACACTTTCTGGGTATATTCCAAGGAGTAGAATAGCTGGTTCTTGAGGAAGCCCTATTCCCAGTTTTCTGAGAAAGTGCCAGATTTCCAAAGTTGTTGTACAAGTTTGCATTCCCACCAGCAATGAAGGAGTGTTCCTCTTTCTCCACATCCTCACCAGCATGTGGTGTCACTTGAGTTTTTGATCTTAGCCATTCTGATGCGTGTAAGATGGAATCTCAGAGTCGTTTTGATTTGCATTTCTCTGGTGACTAAAGACATTGAGCATTTCTTTAAGTCTGTCTCAGTCACTCAATATTCCTCTAGTGAGAATTCTCTGTTTAATTCTGAGCCCCATTTCTCAATTTGGTTAATTGGTTTGGTGGTGTTTAATTTCTTGAGTTCTTTATATAATTTGGATATTGGACCTTTGTCAGATGTAGGGTTGGTGCAGATATTTTTCCAGTCGGTAGGCTGTGACTTTGTTCTTTTGACAGTGTCTCCTGCCTTACAGAAGCGTCTCAGCCTCATGTGGTCCCATTTATTAATTGTTAACCTTAAGGCCTAGGCTTAGTGTTCTGTTCAGGAAATTGTCTCCTGTGCCAATGTGTTCCAGGCTCTACCCCATTTTTTCTTATAACCAATTTAGTGTCTCTGGTTTTTTGTTGAGGTCTTTAATTCACTTGGACTTGAGTTTTGTGTATGGTGACAAATATGGGTCTAATTGCATTTTTCTACATGTAGACATCCAGTTAGACTAGCACCATTTGTTAAAGATCCTATCTTTTTTCCATTGAATAGATTTGGCTTCTTTGTCAAACATCAAGTGACCCCATTATTCTTGCATCGGGAGAATTAATATAGTAAAAATGTCCATCTTACCAAAAGCAATTTACAGATTCAATGCAATCCCTATCAAAATACCTACACAGTTTTTTAAAGACGTTGAAAGATCAATTCTCAACTTCATATGGAAAACCAAAAGACCAAGAATAGCTAAGACAATCCTATACAATAAAAGATCCTCTGGAGGAATCTCCATTCCTGATCTCAAGCTGTACTACACAGCTTGCTTTCTTAAACCTTCCAAGAGTACCAGCTCAGGATGCTGTACTGTCTATAAGGAACTAATCAGTCATCAATCAAAAAATGTACTGTAGAATTTCTCAAAAGCCAGGTTGCTATGGTATCTGCTTAATTAAATTTCTTTCTTCCCAAACAGCTATAGCGTATGTCATTTACATAAAACTAGCCATCATAGCACATATACCCAGCCTTAAAAGCTGAAGCAACAAACACACAGAAAGAGTTTGAATAAGACCAGATTCTCCAGGAAAACAGAACTATGATCCTTGTGCTCATATAAAGTCTGAGAGTCTAACAGCCAGAAGCCACAAAAGCCCACTGTAATTCTCATTCCAAGTCTGAAGTTCTGAGAATGCAGAAAACCACTCCTACAAGTCCTAGATTCCTGAAGCCAGAAAGCCTGGAGGGCTGGTCTCAAAGTGATGCTGAAGATGGCACCCTGCTTGTGAAAAGGAACAGGATCCATAGAAAATACCATTGTCTCATCCTGTAGTGTTACAGATACCCCTAGCAGACTGTCCTGTTGGAAAGCCTACAGTGCCTTTTCTTGATCATTCATGTGGGAGCACCTAGTTCACTGTAGACAATGCAACAGCCTAAGCTGGTATTCTTGGAAACTTTAAGAAAGCATGTTGAGTGAGCCAATTATCAGCGCTCCTCCATGGCCTCTGTATCAAGTTTCTGACTCCAGATCAGTAGCAAGAAGAGAGACTAGGATTAAAAGAAAGTTTAAGGTGTAACATCACAATATCCGAGACACATACCTGGGAAGATCAATAAGATGTTTTGAGGTTGGATATAAGATAGCTGGGCTGACTGTTTTGATGGCAGGCCAAGTAGCCCTGATTGAAACCCTGGAGTAACAAATGTGAAGCATTACTTCCCTTTCATTATTCTGTTTTCTAATGTAGATAATTGTGACATACTAAATTTTAAGTAAGGATGCCTGATAACATGAAGCTTCCATCTTGATGACTACCTGAGACCACTGGTAGACAAGGAGATAAATATGGGTTACTCATGATAGGATGCAACAGTTCACTCTTTTCCATGATAAAGCTACAACTGATCACGGAAGTGAGCAAGGACCACTTGTTATAACAGTATTTGTGGAATCTGCAAGGTCAGAATGTAATAATGCTGGCCAAATGGCTAGAGGCTGCTAGCAGATAGTCAGGGTGAAAGCTACACTCAGAGATGGACCAAAGGGTGATTCAACAACCTTCACTTTGGGAAGGGAACAACAGACAGCCATCTCCCTGGTTGGGCTAGTGGGAGGCATTCATGGAGTGTGTGGCTCCCTCAATAGTACATAAATGATAAACCCACGCAAGTAATTCATCTTGGAATAAAGGATTTCAGGTTTGATCCAGTTTCTGAACCTATAAATCCCCTAAACAAAGCAAACTCTGTGGCTTTCCCTTCTCTGTCTTCTCTCTTGAAATCCTTTCCACACTCAGTTTTCACATTTTCTTCATTTCTCACTTTGCTTCCATTTTTTTACTTCTCTGTACTAATTCTCTTTTGAAAGATTTGTTTAGTGTTATTTTGCATGTATGAGTATTTTTGCCTGCATGAATGCATATGTATCATGTTTTGCCTGGTGTTCACTGAGAACACATTGTATTCTCTGGAACTGGAGTTACAGCTGGTTGTGAGATACCATGTGGGTGTTGGGAACTGAGCCCAGGTCCTCTGCAAGAACTAGTGTTCTTATCCACTGAGTCATGTGTTTATCCCTGTAACAATTCTTAATATGGTTTTCATTCTGCTTCCCAATGCCCATGAGAGTCTGCTCTAAGTCATTAATTTTAGTCATGAGATAGTGAATTCACCATTCCTAGAGCAGTCATTGATAACTTTCTGGCATCTTAAATCTTTGAGTTATACACAACTGGACTGTGAAAGGTCCCACTGCTCTTAAAAAAACTCCTGCATCATAAGGGCAAGAGGAATAAAGTGCTCACTTCCATAAGAAAGAAAAAGACAATGAACTTTTTCTCCCTGTCTTTATTCTATTCAGACCCCAGACTGATAAGACTGTCTCCCTCAATGAAGTCTGATCCTCCTGACTTAGTCCACCATCAGAAAAAACCTATCTTCTCTGGAAAATCCTCATAGAAGGTACCAGTTATAGTCTGCCAGTCTTTACATGTTCCTTACAAGGTTAAATAAAGTTGAAACTTAAATTTAGTCATCACAGTTTCTCACCATTACTGTCAATTATATGAATCAAATTCCAATTACAGACCCTTTATTTTACCTTAGGGTCTGCATCCAAATATTAAATAGGATAGATACATCCCACTTCCCATTTTTGAAGATTTCTTTCCATGCTTGTTACCCTGAGTGATGGTTTGCATATGAATGTCTCCCATAAGAAATGGGAGTTAATACAGTTGAATGCTTAGTCACCAGGGAATGGAACTCTGATATAGTTGGAATGATTAGGACATGTGGCCTTGTTGGACAAAGTATGCCACTGGGGTAGACTTTGAGTCCAGGCCCAGTGACTCTCCTCCCTACCTGTGGATCAGGAGATAAAGCTATCAGCTACTGTTCCAGCAACTTGCCTGTTTGCCTGCCTGCTGCCACATTCTCCACTATGACAATAGACTAACCCTATGGAACTATAAGCAAGGCCCCAGTTAAATACATTCCTTTATAACAGTTGCCCGCATCCTGATGGCTCTTCACAGCCATTGAAACTTGATCAAAGACAAGGTGTATGTGGAAGGGGCTGAAGAGAGGAAAAGCAGGGGGAGAATAGTATAATTATACTATATTACTAAATAATAAAAATAAATATATAAAAATTATAATAGTTAAAATATTTAACAAGATTACTTCTAATAGTTTTATTTTGAATGAGAAGTTCGGGCTCTTTTTTCCTGAACAGGACCACTGAATATTACAACCATGCTGGTTGAAATAATAAATATAATTATGATTTTTTAAAATCAATTTTCCTCACAGAAATTGTGTAAAAGTCTCTTTCCTTCTTTGGCAAAAAAAATCTTTATCACAGCACATTTTTTCATGCAGGCCCCTGAAATGATATAAGTATCTGGGATGTACAAATTCTCAATTTTTCAGTGTTCTTGTTTATGATGAATAAACTCACATACTAACTGTCATGTTTGAGGCAGTAAGGTGCCATGTAGGATTGAAGTCAAAAGTAAATACATTTTGGAAAAGGACACAACAGTCATAGCTTTTATGTAAAGGTATTTGATAAATATCTGCCACTGCATAATACTTTGACAATTCATTTTAAAGCTCATAAACCAAAGACTAACAAAACAGCCAAATTATTTCATGTCCCAACTTCTAGTGTTGTAGAAGGCAATGGAATATTCATTGCTTCTTTATTATAAGTGCAAATCTCTGAAAAGAGGATCATATTTTATATCAATAATTTAATTCAAAACACTATAAAAAGAAACTTACTTTTCATTCCATCTTTTCTTGAAATTAACAATAATAATTTACAAAGGACATTTGCTAGTAGCTAGATTCATATTTTTCCTTTCTTTTAAAAACTATCCCTCTTGAACATCCAATTTAATTTGCTTCTCAACAAGCCATGGAGGAAGTTTTAAGATAAGAAATTGCTCTTTAAATTTTATTTGTGTGTTGTTATAGATTATCCTAAAATACACAGATATTATTAACAGTTAAAATTAAACATTGTATAATAGAACTCATTCTGCCTACCCGCTAGATAATAGATGATTTATCAAATTCACATATAACCTTTATAAAGAAATTATATTTGGAAATGGATATTTAACTACTAGTGTCCATCCATTGTATTCTAATGTCTATTAAATTTGTAAATCTATTATATATGTATTCATTTTCACTATTTCCTTCATAATTACATCTGTGAAATTTCTACCTCTATATACCCTTGTGCTATTATTAAGGAAATCGTCCATGAATTCTAAAACTCCTGCATGCTGACAGCACAGGCAGTCTCCTAGCAGCAGTAGTCAACTCTTTGTTAAAGCATGAGGAGAATCCTTGTGAGTCCTATAACTTACTGAGCTTCCTGAGATTTGTAAGGTGAGTTTTTCTGATCAAATATTGTATGCTTTCTTATCAAATGTGTCCAATTGATCTGGACTTCTATCATAGTGAATTGGGGTCTGTGGTACTTAAGCTTATATGTGTGAATGTTTGGCTCCCAATTTGTGGACCATTGTGGTAGGATTGGGAGGTGTGGCATTGTTGGAGGAGATGAGTTTTGGAGGTTTGGCTTCAAAAACCGACTCCAGGCCAGTGTGCTCTCTTACTGCCTCCTGCAAGAAGACCAGAGGGTAAACTCTTAGCTACTGTTCTAGCAACCTGGTGCCTTCCTTCTACCATGCTCCCTGCCACAATGGATATGGACTCACTCTCTGAAACTGTAAGCAACCCCTCCCCCTCAATTAAATGCTTTCTTTTATAATTTGCCTTATTCATCGGAAGTTTTTCTTTACAGAAAAAGAACAGTCACTATAACTAAATACCCTGGACGGGGTAAGTAGGAACGTGCTCTAAGTTTTGGAGGCTGAAAAGGCAAAGATCAAGGCGTGTGCACACTCAACGTCTCGTTTTTTGACCATCTATTCCTCCATACTTAACTGATAAAAGTAGCTAATGAGCTCCCTGTCCTATGTTAAAGGCACCCATACCATTCATGAAGCTGCACTGTATGCTCTAATTATCACTGGAAAGACTTTTATTGTTATTCTGCACTGAAGACCTGGTTTCAGTGCATGTTTCTTGAGGAACACAAAACCTCACAGCCTAGTCATTATCTTTTCCCAGATGCTCATGTATTATTGACATAATTCTTGCTAAAAGTTAGATGCTTTGTTTTCAGTCAATGTTCCACCAAATCTGGCTTCCTACTTCAGATATGGAGCCTAAACTAGTTGGGTAGGTGATCTGGAGCTGGGGGCACATTGCTTCCGTGTGGCCTCCTCCCATGTGTAGCCTGAGCTTCTTTACTTGTGGGCTCCTTGACGTCTTGGTATTTAATGATTTCAAGCTTCATACTTTGTAACTGGTTGCTCCTGCCTGCCTCTAAATATTTCAAAGAGACAAAGTGGGAACTGGAGCTCTGATGCCCTAACATTTGAGGTATGTGAACATTAGAAGTCCCCAGTTTCTTACTTTTCAAATGAGATTCAGGCCATTTCAAATACACTACAAAAATTGATCTCTCCCTGTTAATGGGGAAGAAACTGGAGGTTGTTGCTATATTTACTCTGCTTCCCACACAGGTATATTTCTGAAACCCAGGAAGCAAATAACCTCAGTAGTATTAAATTGTTTATGACTCAGGGTTGACAAGGTTAAGTTTTCTAATAAATATTCACGACACTGTTTTCATTTATTTTTCATAAAACCTATCTTAGCTTTCTTTAATAAACCCATGGACTTTAATCCAGTTGAAATTTCTGATGAGATTTCTACATAAGTAAATTTATACTATGAATTGGCTTTACTGTCTTTTATATATTTCTAGAGGGCATTCAAAAATATACTACTTGTGATATTCTCATGAAATTTTTCAAAGTAATAATCCACAATACTATCAATAAAAACCGTTGGGAACAGAAATTCACAGAGGAATCAAAATTGATAAAAGTTATTAAAATGCAAACTTGTTGACTTCAAAACTTCAGGAACTAGGGCAAGGTATAATGAAAAAAAATGCCTTTAAATTTCACTCCAATGCAAAAAAAAAAAAATGATCTAAGAGATTAATGAGAAATAAAAATTTAGAAAACAGTATTTTAAGAAAGAATAACACTATAAATGAGAAAATTTTAAGAAAAATAGCTAATGTAAAATTCATGTTAAAAAAAAACTTAGAGTTCACCAGTCAGAAGAGCAGGCGATTGACCAGTTTGGTAGGTGAATGGCCCTACTACATAGATTTGGTTCCCAAAGACCCATTCCACTGCCCGAAGACCCACCTCACTGCTCCCAGGCCCTGCCCCACACTCCAGAAGACTTCAGTTGTTCAGATTCAAGCCATACCAGTCAGAAGAACAGAGACCCCTGATGCAACAAAGGCCAACTCAGCCCCCAGAAGTCCAAACCCTAACCTGTTCACTCCCTACTGAATCAGAAGTCATTCTGCGTGCCAGAAATCCAAGCCACAAAGACCAGAAGAACAAAGAAGAAACAGAAAGCAAGGAACAGAACATCTGTCCAACAGTGCAACAAAGATAAACTCAGAAATTAGCACTTAGACCCAGGATCACTCCAAACCCAAATGCGTAAACACAAACACCACTGTAACGATACAACAACCAGGGCAATATGGCACCACCAGAACCCAGCTATTCTGCGATAGCAAGACCTAAATATTACAATGTAGCTGAATCACAAGAAAACCACCTTAAAATCAAATTTAGGAAGATAGAAGTCCTTAAAGAGGAAATAAAAACTGTTTCTTATCAGTCTAAAACATTTTATTTATTAAAAAGTCATAAATGGAAAGAAAAAAAAAACAGTATAATTCTAACTTTGAGTAAAAATTATCTTCTTGGCCACAATAGATTCTTATTCTAATGTAAATTCAAACATGCCTGCACTGCCTATTTTAATGTGTTCTCTGAACTGATAGACTTACTGATCCTCATAACGGAATAATATTAACAATGTGGGGTTTTTATGCCAAAGAACTTTAAAAGAAATTAAAAACCTCATATTATCTGACATCACATTTGTAGTTATTTTTGCATTTGCAATTTTTCTTTGTTTACAAACAAGTCTAGTGTGATTGAGCATTTCATTTTGTGCAGAGTGATGAGGTTCTGAGATATGAGTTTTACAGCTTAAAAACTGAATTTTAGAGTTCCTGAGTAAGATGCTGTGGTAAAGCGTGCCTCTGTGGGAGCCAGTGAAGTCGAGAGACAGAGTGAGATAAGATACACTGTATCCCAGAAAGAAAAAGGATAGCATAACAGAGCAGGCAAAGGACTGCACTCCCTAGAGGAGGAGGCTGAGAGCAGCTTTTACCTAGCAGGGGTTTGGGGGTATGTGTGTGGGGGTCAGGGTAAAAGAAACAGAAATTACCTCAAAGGTAAACTAGCTTAATGACAAGAAGTTCTACTTTCAGGACAATCCCACAACCATCATGAGTCTGAAATACTTTTCTAAGTTTTACTGAAACAGTGATTTTTTTTTTTTTTTTTTTTTTTTCTCAACGGAGGAAAACTCAGGCTGAATAACTGGCATGGTAACAGCCAGTGCCATCTGGAGAGAGGGGTTTGAGATTTCATGTGACTCCTTTTCATTCTTGCCCTATTCCATTGACTTCTAATGTAATTTGGGGTTTTTGCTTCCTATATTGGGAAAAAAACACCACCGTTTTTTTAACCAATCAATTCAAGAAAGTTGAATAATTTTACACATGCCAGTTATTAGGATAAGAAAGTTTCGTTCTCTTCTTTGTGTTTTAAGATTTATCTCCATTAACACATACTTAATTTTGTCAAATACTGTCCTTTTATGTAATGGTTTGATCTACTTTCTTTTTAAATATAGTATTGTTATTATAATGTTTAAGTATCTGAAGTTCTTTCTGTGTATATGAGACCTCTCATAATATATTGGCTAACGGGAGAATACAGAATAAACTGTGGATCCAACAGCTATTGACTCAACAATACAAATTGATTTTGAAATCTTTTTTTACTCTTGGGTAACTGTTCACGCATCAAACTGTCTGCCATTTTCTTGTTTAGGAAGCTGCTAACCTGCACCCCTTGTCTACTAGGGTAATTAATTTTGTTCCTTCTCAAGTCTCTGATGGGGTTGAAGACCAGACAGTTTAGTTTCGCAGTTAAGCTTAGTTATTTAAGGGTTAAGATGTTTTTAGGTCTAGATAGGTGTTTTAAGCTGATAAAGATGAGACAGGATAGACATAGATTTACATTCAGAATTTCAGATGCAGCAAGATAGGATAATGTTTTCTTCAAGGTTGCTAAACACAAATAGCCAAAAGACTATAAGTGTAACATTTATGTAATTCCTGGGTGTTTCATGGTTCTTCTTGTAGTTTATTGTATATATGTGTAATAATACAAATGTATATAAAAAAGAAAAATAATATAAAAAGATTTTTTAAAAACTTAAATTTTCTTTCCAAGCAGGAAAATAAAGTCACTTAATATCTCCATAGAAGGTGGATTGGGAGATGGCTCAGTGGTTAGTGACACTTACTGTTCCTGTAGAGGACCTAGCACCCACATGGTGACTCACAGCCAGCTGGAACTTTAGTGTGAAGAGATGTAATTCCCGTTCAGATCTCACTGGAGACCAATTATGCATGTGTTGCACATACATACATATAATCAAAATACTCACGCACATAATTTTTTTTTAATTTGCACAAAAGTTTCCAGTTAGAACAGGGCTGACCGGTTGAGTCCGTTGGCAAGGCTTGCCCTATATACTGAGTTCCTTTAGCAACACCCCTCCGCTCTACCCCCCAGAGACCAGTAGCATCTCCTCCTCCAACTTACTAATTATATGTCTCAAGACACTGCCATATGTCTCCATCAGCACAAAATGTTCACTTATGGAAAATAGTTATCTATATATTATATTTTCCACACACATGACCTTCTGCAAAAGACAAACTTATGAAAGTACAAGAAAAGTTACTGAGTGTCAGATTTAGAACATGTGAAGAGTTAACAAAGGAAATTTCTAAAATTAAACTATTCTTTAAGAATTTCGTGTATGTATATAAAGCATATAAAGCATTGTGGTAACTTTTGCCCCCCCTTTTTTTAATCTCCGTCCAATCCCCATCAACCTCCTTTTTTCAGTACAAGTACTTGTCTCATGTTCATATCTTTTTGTTTTGTTCAGTGACCCATTGAGTTTAACCAAGATGGTCACATGGGTATAGAACTGTCCATTAGAGTTTGATGGGCTCAAAATTTGTAGATGGGTGTTATAGGCCCTGGACATGGCAGACAGCTACTTCCATATGGTAACATGATCAAAAGAATGCCCCATGGGGAACAATGGGGAACTATGAGAGAGGCTCTGGGGGAAAGGCCTTTTACCCTAATTTTGTCTTGGACATGATTTTATGTGACCACTGTTTACATTCAACTTATAAGACATACTCATTAGATATTAGAATATAGCTATAGAAGCCAATCTTGTCAGTTTACTCTGAATCTGAATATTGCCTTCTGCCTTGCTTTTGTGCTTTTCCATATAGAATGAATAACATAGTCTAGACAATTTTGTTTAAATTGGTCTCTCCTGAGAAAGAGATGCTCTGTTAATATTTAGTATGTGCTTACTGGCATTTACTCACATTTTTTTAAGTCAAACAACCCTCCTTGTATTGTTGCTTTGTTTGTTTCTTGTGTATAAAAGCATGCTGAAGTGAGGTAAGATTGTTTACATCATTAGACTGTAGTCTGTCCCATTCTTTCAGGTCCTCAGATTCCAGGTCCTGCAGACAAGTTCTGCCTAAGTTAAAGTCAACACCTGTGATGTTTTGCTAAGTGGATATGGTGATAAGTGCCTTCTAAACATTTCTCTTCATACCCAATTGCTAGTTAACTTTAAAAACAAGAGAGAAAAGCTGGAAGGTTGGCTCAGGAAAGGAGCTGGAACAAAATTACTGTTCAAGAATGAGCTTTATTAGTAGAAGAGCCTCATAAGAGAGGAAGCCACAGTCATGCCTTGACTGATGAAGGCTCTTGAGACAACATGAATGAAGCCATTAGGGAGAGAATATAGGCTTCCTTTCAACCAGGAAAGAAGCTTCACTAAGATGGATATCTTAAAAAGAAAAGAGATAGCTGCCATAGACTAGATGAGAGAAATGTTACTTTTATATTCATTCAGGGGATGGCAGAAAATTTTTGCTGTATGATTTAGTCTGGGGTAGCCTATGTGATGAGAAGCATGGGAGAATGAGGTACTGGGTAAGACCACAAATTAGTGACTATGAACATCACAGCACAACATATTTTTTAAACCTCTGTTTTAAAGATTGGGAGTTGGAGTGACCTAAGGCTTGATATCTGCTTATAGTTACCAGTGTCTTAAAGGGTAGAGCCTTGACCTAATGGTTCCAAAATGTATACTGGTTTGGAAAATTATTTATATAATAGGTTGAAAAATAAATTGAGTCTGCTTTCTTGTTATTAGAGAAAACTAAAGAGATATGTGTCTTATGTATTTATGCTTAGCCAAGGCCTTTTCTACAGAGAATTCCCGGAAATATTGGTACCCCAGAAACAATGAACACTAACTCAGGTCATGGTGTCTGAATGGCTTTCTCAAGCTAAGAGATGTTGAGCTTTTTTGGAGAAGTATTTGATCAGGTCAAGGGAATGAAAACGACAAGAGGACGTGGCCACCTTTTGTTTCTAAAATGTAAAGAAAAAGTTTTAAAAGGAGGATGACTGCATAGAGATGGTATAGCAACTTGAAAGCCCTCCACTGGCCTACCTAGAAAAATTGGAGCCAAAAAGGGTGATATCACATTAAATATACCACAAGAACAAATTTTAAATATGTGGTACTATGTTATAGCCCAGGGAATAACATGACTATCACTTGTCCCTGTCTCCAACAGAAATGCATGAAATTTTAAAATGAATGTGGAAAAAGGGATACTTCTGCATTATACATACAATAAATCCAATTAGTAGAAAAATAAATGTTTAAATTAAACATTTCTATTCTAATACCATAGAAGTAATTTTCAGTTTTAAGATGTCATACTGTACTTATGCAAACTTATAAAAGAGCAAATTTACCAGATATGTGTCTAGTGTCAAAGCATCTCCTGCCATCTAGTTACTAGTACAGAATATAGAATTAGTCATTTTACAGAAGATAAACCTGGGACATAAATCAGTAACAAATTGGTGCTGTTTATAGTAGCCAGGTACAATAATATGCTCCTGGATGAGATGTCTGAGAACTGCTGCAAATGCATAGCATCAATTTATTATTTTTTTATTTTTACTTTGTTCACTTTACATCCCGATTGTAGCCCCCTCTCTCATTGCCTCCTGATCCCACCCTCCCTCCCTCATAACCTGTCCCTCCTTATCCTAGTCCTCAGAAAGTAGAGCACTCCTCCCCTATCATCTGATCTCAGCCTATCAAGTCTCATCTGGACTGCCTATATCCTGTGGGCCCCATAATATGGGGAATAGGGACTACTTCTGACATGGACTCTGACCCACACCAGTTGTTCACTTCCCCCTGGCAGGGCAGCCTTGCCAGGCCACAGAGGAAGAGGATACAGGCATAGCATCAATTTAATGATACAAAAATACTAGATAAGATAAACCTGAATGAGGAAATGAGCAGGGAGATGGAGGAGATGAGAGAGAGAGAGAGAGAGAGAGAGAGAGAGAGAGAGAGAGAGAGAGAGAGAGAGAGAGAGAGAGAGTGTGTGCGCCATGCAGAAACCCGCATCCCTGAGCTTGGCCTGGATTCCTCCACTCAGGGAAAGATGAGAAAAGCCCAGCATTCTCCTCTCACTGGAAAAAACATCAAAAATGATTTTTGTAACTTTAGATGTGAACTCTCCCTCTCTACTTCGTTCTTTAAATTATCCTATTTTTCAAGATTACTTAGAATCATTTTCTTTTAAACTTGTAAAGATTGCCTTTAGATGTCTCAGAGGCAGACAGAGAAATCACCAAACATTAGGAAGAAGCTAGCTCATTTTCTTTCTTTTCTGACTTCAGAAGGTGAATTGAAAGTTACCTTCAATTGAATATTCGCTTTCAACATCGAGGCCCAGTGACAGGATGTGAAACTGGATTAGGCTGTATTTAATTAGAGCTACATTCTTTAAGGGCTTCTGATCCCTTTGGTAAAGATTTAATGAAAATAGTGTTAGATTGAAGAATTTGGATAGTTTAAGTATCATAAATAACTGCTCAATTATTAAGATTTTACAAGATCCTTGAATCAGAATGAATAATTTCTTCATGTACAAGCTCATATTCACTTCAGAATATATAGTATCCATTGTATGGAATCAAATCTCCAGCCTTCATTTGGTAAATAACCCTTATATCATTTGCTAGAATTTGCATACAAATCTAGGACAGATACACCTATTCAATGAAAAAGTCAATAGCCTTGAATAGTGTCTTTTTCAATTTTTAAGTTTAGTTTAACTGACACACAAAACATGAAACAGATACACAATAATGTTTGCTGTATTTGATGTGCAATGTTTAATTCAGTTTAAAGAAACATATCTTCTCAAACAGCCAATGTTTCTCTTTTTCTTTTTCTTTTGATTTGTTCTGTTGTTTATCAGAGTTAGAGTCTTTTGTATCCCATACTAGCCTCAAACTGACTAGGTAGTCAAGGATGACCTTGACAAACTTCTGATATTCTTAGACCTTTTTTAGTTATAAAGTTACAGCATGTCCAGCCACACTTGGTTCATGCTCAGCTGGAAAGCCAATGAAGATCTTCCTGCAGGCTAGGCGAGCAGTCTACCAACTAATCTATGTTCCTACTCTCTTTAAATATCAAATCATAGAACTGTTTTTCTAGGGTCATGAAATGTACCGTGTTCTCCCATCCCAGAGGGATCAAAATGAATCTGTAGATAACTTTATGTGGTACAGAATTTTAATGACATAGTTTTCCAGTATTCTATCATCCAAAAGCCACAAAAATTTTAAAGTCTTCTTCAATTTCTGTCATAGATGTTTTACAGCTCTTGTTCTAGAGACACTGTGTTCCAGCACTATGTTAACAAAGTGGAGTGGTAAAAGTAGGCATTCCATCTTGATATAGATCTTAGAAGGAATGCATTTAGTTTTTATGTTTGTTTTTGTTTGTTTTTTTGTTTTTTCTGAGACAGGGTTTTTCTGTGTAGCCTTGGCTGTCCTGGACTCACTTTGTAGATCAGGCTGGTCTCGAACTCACAGCGATCCGCCTGCCTCTGCCTCCCTAGTGCTGGGATTAAAGGCGTGCGTCACCATGCCCAGCACATTTAGCTTTTTAAAACTCAGTATCTGGTCTGTGAAAAACACCTTTCATCATATTGAGGTATGCTTTTTGTCAATGCCTTTTTTATATATAAGGAAAAAATAATGAAAATTTATTTATGATAATTTATTTGGACAAGATAATTAATATGTCTATTCTTATACTTTCACCTTACCATGTCTTCATCTAATTTATATTAACATGTCTGCCTTATTTATAAACATAAATGTTATTATATAAATAGTTCCATAATTTGTATAGTTTAAAGAATCCCATGCATGAGCTGGGTGGTGGTGGTGCACGCCTTTAGTCCCAACACTCGGGAGGCAGAGGCAGGTGGATTCATATGAGTTCAAGGCCAGCCTGGTCTACAAAGCAAGTCCAGGATAGCCAAGGCTTCATAGAGAAACCTTGTCTCAAAAAAACAAAAACAAAAACAAAAAAGAATCATATCCATAGGCAACTTTTTAGTTTAGACTGTTTCACCTCTGCTAACATGCAGCTTTGTATTTGTACCAACATCCAATATAATCATAGCATATACTTTCTCATATGTAGAGAATAAATGACAGAGTTAATTTAAATGTTTACATCAAGAGACTCTTTCAGGGGAAACCAAGTAAAATGTCGGAGGAAACTCATCTATTTAATAATGACAAAACAATCACTTTTTTCTTTTATTTAAATAGATTTTTTTTCTCATACAATATATCCTGGATATGGTTTTCCATCCCTTACTCATCCCAGTTTCTCTCCACCTCTTCTCCCTTCCAGATCCACTCCCTTTCTCTCTCTTATAAGAAAATAACAGGCTTCTGACAGATAACAACCAAACATGACAAAATATAATCATATAAAGCAAAACTTTTCATATCAAATTTGGATGGGACAACCCAACAGGAGGAAAGGAGTCCCAAGAGTCAGAGACCCACTTGTTCTTGTAGTGTAGTCAGGAATCCCATAAAAATACTAAGCTGAAAGCTATACTATATACACAGAAGACCTGTTGCCACCCATGGGGGACCTTTGCATGCTGTTTCAGTCTTTTCGAGCTCATATGATCCTTGCTTAGTTGATTCAGGGAGCTGTATTCTTCTGGGGTTCTCCATCTCCTCTGACTCTTAAAATATTTCTGCCTCAACTTCTGTGGGATTCTCTGACCTCTAAAGGGAGGAATTTAATAGAGACCACCAGTTTAGACTCTCTCTCCATATAGTGTCTGCCTGTGAGTCTCTGATTACTTGGACTTGAGTTTTGTGCAGGCTGATAAATATGGATCTGTTTGCATGTAGACATTCATTATGATTACATCATTCATAGAAGGTAATGCCTTTTTTTTCCCAGTGTGTGCTTTAAATTTCCTTATAAAAACAAACAAACAAAAAAGAAAAAAAAAAAAAAACAACAGATGTCCAATGCATGCAGATTTATGTTTGGGTTTTCAGTTAAATTCCATTGGTTAATGTGTATTTTTCCATGCCAATATCATGCAGTTTTTATTACTATAGCTCTGTTGAACAACTTGAAATTGGGAATGGTGGGATCTCTGTTAGTATTTTTATCGTTAAGAACTGTTTCAGCTTTCCTTAGTTTTTTGTTAGTTTGTTAGTTTGTTTATTTCAAATTAAGTTGGAATAGTTCTTTCAAGTTCTGTTAAAATCTGTGTAAGAATTTACATGGGGATTGCACTGAATCTGTAGATTGCTTTTGGCATGAAGAACATAGGGGATCTTTCCATCTTCTGACGTCTTCAGTCTCCTTCTTCAAATACTTGAAGGTTTATCATACAAGTCTTTCAGCTGCCTGGTTAGAGTTTCTCCAACATATTTTATATTATTTGAGGCTATTGTTAAAGGTGTTGCTTCCATAATTTCTTTTTTAGCCCTGTCTTTTATCATTTGTATAGAGGAGGGCTACTGATTTATTTTTTAAATTAATCTTATATACATCCTTCAGTTGCCTTATTACTATATCTAAACCTTCAAAATCTTTATTGAATAAAAATGGTATGGAAATCCTTGTCTTATTCCTAATTTTAGTGGAATTGCCTTGAATTTCTTTCCATTTAATTTTACACTGGCTATATAAGCTTCCTGCAAATTGCCTTTTACTATGTTTAGTATTTAAATATGTCCCTTGTATTCCTAAAATCACCAGGACTTTTATTATGAATGGGTGTTGGATTTTGCCAAAAATCTTTTCTGCATCTAATCAGATGATCATGTATCCTTTTTTTCAGCTTATTTCTGTGGTGTGTTATATTTACTGATATTTTTATATTGATCCATCCCTGGAATTCTAGAGTGAAACCAATTTGAGCACTGGAGATGATCTTTCTGATATGTTCTTAGATTTGAATTATAAAATTTTTATTGAGTACTTTTACATCTATATTCATAGGGAAATGTGGTATGTAATTTTTTCATGGTTAAGTCTTTATATGGTTTGTGTATCAGGATTACTGTGGCCTCATAAAATGATGGGCAAGGTTCTTTCTGTTTCTATTTGTGCTTTAATTTGAGAAGTGTTGTCATTAGCTCTTTGTGAAAGTCTAGTAGAATTATGTGCTAAAACCATCTTGCTCTGTTTTTTTGTTTTTTGAAGTTTTTGTTTGTTTTATTTTGCTGTTGTTGTTTTGTTTGTTTATTGTTGTTGTTCTTGGAAAACTTTTAATAACTTCTTCTATTTCCTTAGGGGTTATAGGTCTACTTCTATTGTTTATCTGATCTTGATAAACAATCTGATCTTTGGTAAATAGTGCCTATGGTGAAACTTTTCCATTTCCTTTAGATTTTACAATACGGTGGAATAGAGGCTTTGGATTTCCTTGGTGTCTGATGTTATGCTCCTTTCTGTTTCTGATTTTGTTAATTTCTCAATTCTTTCTCCACTTTTTGGTTAGTTTGGTTAAGAGTTCGCATATCTTGTATATTTTTATCACAGAACAACTCACTGTTTCATTGATTCTGATTTTGTTAATATCTGCATTCTTCCTCCACCTTTTGGTTAGTTTGGGTAAGGGTTCACCTATCTTGTTGATTTTCATCACAGAACCAACTCTATTTCTTTAACTATTTGTGTTGTTTGATTTTGTTTCTGTTGTATAGATTTCAACCCTGAGCTTGATTATTTCCTGACATCCACTTCTGTTTGGTGTGGTTACTTCTTTTTGTTCTACGGCTTTCAGGTGTATTGTTATATGTGCTCTCTCCAATTTTAACATAGGCACCTAGGGCTATGAATTTTCCTCTTAGCACTGCTTTGTGGTCTGTAAGTTTGGATATGCAGTGTATTAATTTTCACTGAATTCTAGAACATTTTTAATTTTTGTCTCCATTTCTGTCTTTGCTCATTTTTTTATTCAGTAGAGTTGTTCAAATTCTATGATTCTGTAGGTTTTCTGTTGTTTTTGTTGTTGATGATACCCAGGTTTAATCTGTGGTGGTCTGAGAGGACATAGGGAGTATTTCAATTTCTTGTACCTGTGGAGACTTGTATTGTGCAGATTATGTGATCATGTTTGAGAGTTCCATTAGATACAGAAGAGAATGTATATTCTCTTGTGTTTAGATCAAACGGTCTGTCAACATCTGTTAGATCATCTTTTTGGATTATAACATTAGTTACCTCTAGAATTTATCTGTTTAGATTTTATCTGGATGACCCGCCTGTTGGTGAAAGTAGGGTATTTGTTAATATTGAAATTCATGAGAAAAAGACTAGTTCCACAATTCTGAGCCAGATTTAAAGCACCTTCTAACTAAATACTGTCCAGGAATATCAATTCTGGTCAGCTCCACTATTGAGTTCCCAGGAAATGGACATTAATCATGTTTTGCAGAGGATTAAATGGCAATATTTCCCATCCATGTATTTCTTATCAGGTTTAATCAGGAGCAAGCAAACATCCTGACCTATTTGTATTTCCTGCCTGCATACCTCCTACCTACATGTGATGAAGAACATCCACTGTTAGTTTGGTCAAACAGACTTTTTTAGAGGAGTAAAAACATGTTGCTTATTATTTCCCAAGAGCTACAGTTTCCAGCATTCCAGAAATTACCTTGTCCCTGGGCAAGTGGGCCTTACAGGTCATATTCCCCCATTGAATTGTTTCATTGACTCTGTGATGGATGGGTATCTGTTTATATTGGGATCCAACAGTCATCAGCTTAAACGTACCCAGATGAGAACCCAGATGGGAAACAAAAGGATCAAAGGCCTGTGATGTCTGACGTCAGAGATACTATCTAAAAGGAGCCTGGGAATGGAAGGAATTGCAGTCATTTATTTCATCTCAGGTCCTTTTTTTTTTTTTTTTTTTTTTTTGAGTACAGCTAGATTATAATCTGAAGTGGTTTGTATAGAAACAACACTTTCCTTTTAAAGTCATATAATACCTCTTTGTTATGCATAAAAGAGGCCAAGTGTTCTATTATACTGTAGAGCTATGTAGTTAATGTGTCTACCTGTTGATAAATCTGGGCCCACTTTCCTGGTATGACAATTGGCATTACAGGTAGCCATTTTGTCCCCTAAACCAGGGAATTTCTTTTTGACTTAGCATTTCAGCCTGTTGGGAGACAAAGGCTGACATACTCTCTTTTTTCATTACTTCTGGCTGAAACTAAGATGTGGTTGTCAGGGCCCAGGAAGACTGGAAGGGTGGTCAAAGCCTGAACAAAAGAGCATTCATCATAAGCATCTGGCTGGCTGGTCCAGATGAAGGAACAGGGAGCAAATCACATCAGTAGCAGCAGTTTACATTAGCTTTTAGCAAGACCAGAGCTCAGCAGTTTGTAGTGTACAGCTGATCTCTGGGTGATATCTGTCAGCCAAGTGGAAATCTGCTGAGACAAATATAGACTAGGGACAAATTCAAATTTAGTAGCTTAAAGGAAAATTCTAAATTTTGGACTTTCAGACCTATAGTCCTAGTAATTGGGGGAGGGGAAGAGTCTCGAAACCAAGGGAGACATTCTATCCTTGGGAATAGGTACATGGCTAGACTTAGGCTGTATTTATCTGAAGTCCATTTGACCTGTGAAAAGTGCATCCAAGGCCTATGATTCCTTCAATTATCTGAAGATCACATGACTTTTAGTATTTGAAAAGAAGATTTAGCTATATTAGTATTACTGTTGTTTACAATCTGTACTAAAATCCACACTGTAGAAAAAGCAGCTATCAAGTGTCTACAAAACAGCTGGAATAGACTCTTACCTTTGAGTACCAAATCTATAACTTTGGGTTAAAAAGCACCAACATTCTTTTTTTTTCTGTCCAGAGAGAGTGTGTGTATATATATATATATTGGCCTGATAAGAAGAACCAATAAATTTATATTTAGAAGACAACTGGGGGGGGGGGGCTTTAAAAATTTGGGTTTGTGAATGAACAGTAAGTAGTTAGTTCTCTACCAGCTTGTCAGAGCTCTGGTGATCAATGTTAAAACGTTGAAACTTTTGAGACTTAATGTAATAGCGTATAAAAGGAAAGAAATCTAAACCATCTCCCCTTATTTATATACTTCAAACCATTTTCTTATACCTTTATGACTTGCGTAGACTTTAACTCTCTTTTTTCCATTTAATCATCTATCAGATACATGAGTATCTGGTATTGAGAGCAGTCATTACAAGGCACATTACTTCCATGAAAAGTTACACCTGAAATCTGTTTACCCTTTGATATGAACCCTCTTAGCAAGGCAAACCTGTCTTCATTTGTTAACAAGAGGCCCACTAGCTATACATATATTAGCAAGGTGCCCACAGCCTTGGAGGAATGATCTGGTTGCCGGATGCTACCAAGGTGACAAAGCTACAGTTTACCTTAGCTATCAATACCATCAAAGATTTTAGAAGAATGAACTATAGCAGAACATGTAGTCCAAATGGCCTATGTATCATTTGAAATGGCAGAAACTAGTCCATTACCTAAACAATCATCCCAGGCTCATGTGGTCTCCATCACTTTATTTTGGTGGGCAGAGGTACCAGGGCAGCATCAGTCCTCAACCACCGAGTCCAGAAGATGTGAGGCTTTCATGTGGTGGAGGAACACTGGGGGAGGGGGCTTCAGGAGGGACTGATTTTATTTTGCCTAGGCAAAGTAGGACAATCAGCTCTCCAGTATCATGTTTGTCCAGTTTGGTCTCTGCCCTGGCAGCAGGCAAAGCACTGGGGCAGTCTTTCCCAGGTGTTAGCACTACCACAATCCAGGTGGAGCTGTCATTGTGCCCCATAATCTTCTTGGAGACATTGAAGTCACTCTAGGAGCTGTGGGTCCCTGTCAGTTACATTAAGCTTAAACATCTTAAGTGGCATCTTCGGCAGATCTTTGCAAAGTTTGTGGAGCATTACCTATTAAGTCTATCTGAACTAAACAAATCATACTTGTCTTTAGTTTCTTGTTTTAGCTTTAACCTTGAAAACATATTCAGGAGGCTAAATAAAGCTGTTTCCTGTAATCAATTACACTAGCACTTAACATGACTATCAGTATAAATCTGAACATACTAAGGCTTATTCACTATTAACAGTTTATAAGAAATATAGCAACTTCTGAATTAAAGCTCTTTTAAGCATCAAAGTAAAACTTTAAATCATGAATACAGTCCATGGAGGGATCGGCAACTTTACTTTCCTGGTCCTTACACACTGCACCATTACACAATATTAAAATATCCATTTTTTATTTAATTTTTCTGTAAAACTTCATATTTCCCCTTTAAATGAGTTAAAAATCTCTCAGTAGTTTGCTTCTGCAGTATCAAATATAAGGTACTTTTTTATTTCAAGAGGAAAAATATAGGGCAGAATCATAATCTGCACAAGGCAAAACCAAGTTCCAACAGTGCAAACAATTCAATGTTCAGTATCTGGGATTTTTCTTGATCTGAGGTCACCTATCAGGCCCTATCCTTGTTAGCATGCATAGACTGTGTTCTAGAGTCCAGCCACCTCCATAATCTGTTCATGTCTTTAAAACCTATATTATCCGTGTGTCTTTTGTGTTAAAAAAGTTTGGCTACCAGCAAGGTATAATCTTGTATATAAATTTATGGAGATGCAGTTTTAATACCTTATTAAAGAAGTATTGTTTTTACACTCTATCTTTCATAAACCTTGTTATAAAGACAGGAAAGGAATTATCACACAAATTTATTCTAATCCAAAATATTTTGGAGACCTGTTATTGTCTCCTTGATTAGGCCACACAATGCGGTAGGTTTATCAAGATGGATTTGAGGTTATATAATATGTTCTTCTCCAATCCTAGCAAAGATGTTTGCTAGCCATGTGGTTGCCTAAAGATGGTGGCAGGCTGTGAGCTTGTTTTAAATCAACTTTTATTATAGGATACCCACCTAAAAGCTTATAAATCTTCAGGTACAGAATGTTCACATAAACCAATTCTTTTTTTTTTTTTTTCTCTCTCTCTTTTCTGTTCTGCTTTGCTCTCTTCTTCCTGTAATAGTTAAGTGACTTGCCTGATACAGGACACAGAGACCTTACAAAGCGTGCTGGAGTTTGAAAAAAATCAAGATACATGATTGACTGTGCTCTTATGCTGTCATCTTGAAATGTAGTTTGAGGATGATTATAGGTCTAAGTGCTCCTTTCTGGATGCTCTTGTTGAGTGAGCATTTTCTTCTTGGTTCCTCTTTCCTCTCTGGATTTTTGGAGAGTATGACTGCTGTGTATTGCCCGTTTCCCTGGCCTGTTCAGCTGGTGTATTCATAGGGGATGCTTGCTGGCTTTTGAGGCTGGGATAGTGGCAAGAGTTGGGAGAAGGAAGGTTGGAAGAAAAGATCTTTGTGATCCATTAGGGGTAAGGTAAGAGAGGAAAGGGAGATCACAGCAGATTTATTTATTTATTTATTTATTTATTTATTTATTTTGCTACAGAGCTGAGAAGACTGAGAGTGTTGGCTCTCAAAAGCAATAGGAGAGGTGTAGGTCTGACTCCAGCCTACTTGTTGACTTGGAAGAATGGACCTTGGGATAACAGAAGGTGACCCCTGGAGTTGAGAATTGGAATACAGTGATGAGTTGGGGGAAGGAGTTTAGGAAGGGATGGTCTGTGGGACCCACAGGGGTTCTATGGGGCAGGGAAAGATCTTTCTTGTGCTCTGTTGCAGTGCTAGGGACAGGATTCGGGGATTGGTCTGATGAACAAAGATGGCCAACACCCCATGCCCCTTTTAATGAAAAAAATCGTTACTAGAATGAAAGATCAGTAAAGAAATAATTTCTATGTGAATATTTTTTGTCAGGCACAAAAAGGTGAGTGCCACATAGTCTTGTGTTTTGTGTAAATGTTGAACACATAAGTAAGACTAAGGTGGTGACTAGAGGTTGAGGGGGTGGAGGGGAGGGAAAAGAAAAGCTAATTAATGGGTACTAATTGTCACTAGACAGAAGCAAAACATTGAGTGTGGGCCACTCTATTGTAACTATTTCACCAAAGCAAATAAGTCATTGAGGAGATAATTATTTAACATTGCATAAACATTATACTATGCGTGCATGTCTCAACTCATTTACAATAGCTGCATAAATACTTAATAAATTTAAACAAAATGTAAAAATATTTATAATGAAAACTATAAAACACAAGTGAAATGGTGGTGGGGCTGGGCAGAAGAAAGTATTACACAGTGGTAAAGAGCCTGTGTTTTAGCACAGTTACATTTCCATATATCTACTGGAACGTATAGATTTGATGCAATCCCTATGAAATGCCATAGTGTTCCTCAATAGCATGTGCGTACAAACATCCAGACACACACACACACACACACACACACACACACACACACACCTAGAATTTATATAGACTCACAGCCAAAGATAATTCTATGTTTCATTTATTCATCACTTAATATAGATTTTAAGGACAACAAAGAATCTACATTTCTAGTACTGTCTGCAAAGTACTTAATGGTTTGCCAGATTTTTATAAATACAATCTCTTACCCAAGAAGAAATAAGTATAGTACTTCTGTGAATGTCAAATGTGGCAAGCAGTTTAGATTTGCACAGAAAGAAAACAATGGGTGTAGAAATAAGTTTCAACTCTTGTTTTCAAATTAAGCCACTGTCGAGCATCAGCAAGAAGCCATACTCTCGACCAAATAAAAATGTTTATCATAGTCGTACCTGATGACTCCTTTTATGTAGTTTTGTATAATTGATGGATTCTTGAGTTAGGAATAGGATATGAAAATACACAGTCTATTTCACACACACACACACACACACACACACACACACACACACACACATACACACATACCTCCTTTAATACTGCTCACGTCAGGCCCAGAGGTTTGCACAGTTAAACAGGATTTAGTTAAACCTTAATTAGTATTTAAATCGTGTAATTGGGTTTGTTCAAAGGCATATTAATATTTGAGATTCTTAAGTGTAGAATAATCCAATCCTTGTCTATTTTTAGCCCAATTTTAGAAGATAAATGAAGGTGACAGAAAGATGAATGGCAAGTCAACCTGATGTACTAAAAGTTCAGTATTATAACTAAAAAATGTGTTTGGATGAATAGACATTTTATTGCAACCCTTACTAGGAGATGAATATAACAACTCCTTCTACCTTTTAACAAGTTGATGAATTTCAGTTAAAAAGACATTTCTGACTTATACCACTTCTGATATATGTGAAGAAAATACTAAGCTTAATTGAGTTATATATATATCTGTTTAAAATGCTCATGTATATGTCAATGTGCATACAGGGACACATACATATACATATGTGCAGAGGTAAGATACTTATGATGAGTAATTTCCTTACTTGTTTCATGCTTTATTGAATCAAATCTTCCACTGAATCCTGACAGTACAGCCCCTGAGCCCCTGCGATTCTCTATCCTCGCCTCCCCAGTGTCAGCCTTTTATACAGATGCTGAAAATCTGAAAGCAAATTGTCATGGGTACATGACAAACATTTTACCATCTGAGAAATCTCTTCTCCAGTCCCTTGAGTGAGTTTACTTAAGTGTGTTATGAAGTCTTTAATATACTAATCTGAATTGTGAGTTATGACATCTAAGTGAACATGGAATTTCCTGGAGATAGCTTAGCAGTTAAGAAAATTAGTTGCTTCGGCAGAGGACCTGGGTTAGATTTCCAGCACCCACATGGTGGTCCACAACTATCTGTAATTCTAGTTTCAGAGGATTTGATGTCCTCTTCTGACCTCCTCTGTTACAATCCCTGTATGTGGTATACATAAATCAGTGCAGAAAAGACCCTTAAACACACAAAACAAAATAAATCTTAAAAGATTTAGTAAAATAATACAGTGCATATAATTGTGTGTGGAATGTATTCAATTTTTAAGATGAGTTTTAAACAAGTAGTAAGATTTATAGATAGTTAAGTACCATTTCAGCATTCTCTAGATTACCTCTATGGTGAAGGACTAACAATGTCTTTGCAATGGAATATGTGTCCTCATTCTGTCCATGCTCTGGTGTGTATCTAGGTAAAGGAGAGCAAGTATAGGTAACTGTGTTCACCTGTCATTTGTGAGTCTATTTCTTTAATAGTGTTTCTGACTAAGCAACAAAGGTGGCAAGTATAGCATGGAGGAAAAAAGAAAATAATTGTAAGAAGAAAAAAGCACTCTATACAATGAGATAAATATGATCTTCAGTAAAACTCACAGAAAATGTAAATGCTAGTCATTTAAATAACTTTAAAGTTTTTAAATAGATGTTATATGCTGGAATGTCATTTGCCTTGCTCTTGGGCTCATCTACTATAGGCACAATTGCTGTGAGTTCAAGTTCAGTGTAGATACGTCATTACTGAAATGTGCTAGGTCTTTTAAGTGAAGATGGTTTTCTAAATAAATTAATTTAGCAGTTAGCCAGTCCATCAATTCAGCTTTAAGAATGACTGACTTCCTCGAATGTTTGACCACAGTTGTGATTGTTTGTGCAAGTTCCATTCTGCCCATTGCTCTGCTATTCCACTGTACATAGATAGAAACTCATTACAGCCACAGTTCTCCCAGTCGGCTGGGATAGCCATGTGTCTCTTAATCTTGATGGACTACAGAAAGTACGCTTTTCCTCTTAGTTAACCTCAGAAGGAAACTGTTTTGCATTCTAAAGGTCATGATGTTCATTATGAGAATATAACAGTTTACAGCAATTCCACATCACTGTCTATAGATGAAGTAGTTATCCTTGTTTTAAAATATCCTGCTTTAAGTGTTCAAATTTGCACCAGCATCATGAGAAATAAATTTATTTTATTTTTTTTTGTGGATGGGAATAAAAATCTCTAGACAATGTTCTCTCTACATATCATCTCAGATATAAAACTGTAGTGAATTACTACCTCTGTAAAGATGAATGTTTTCAAGCTTACTGTGATGGAAGCTGAATTAAGGCATAACGAGGACAGTGTTAATAATTAGGGAGTTTGGGGGACAATAAGGAAAAGGAATGGTGGAACAATCTACTCTCTGTTCTTAGGAGCTGATTATGGAGGAAGTGACAAAACATAACTGCTATCAAAGAGTTATGATAATTCTTTTAGCCAAACAGCTGGGATAACCCACAAGTACCACATTGAAAGCTCCTTAACACACAAGGATTAAAAACATACTGATGAATCATGGCAACACCAGGAATGGGCCAGAAAGAATGGTGATCAGGGGAATCAGCCAGGGATCCAGAACACCAAGGGCAGTACATCAGTATGGTATTCAAGCTTGGGACTTCCTAACCCAATTAAAAGTCTGATTACCAATTCTCATCTGCCCTACCTCTTCCTCTATAGCCTGGCAAGGTTGGCCTGCCAGGGAGAAGGGATCAAAGTTCTGTGGCCAGAGTCTATATCTGATGTGATCCCTACTCTCCACATTGTGGGACCCACAAGGAGACTGTGATACTACATCTGAACAGAGGGTCTAGGTCCACATCATACATGGCCCTTGGTTGATACTGCAGTCTCCGTATTGTAGTGTAGTTACCCTGTATTCTGTAGCTACCATCCACTTATGAGTGAGTATATACCATGAGTGTCTTTCTGGGACTCACTCAGGATCACTCAGGATGATCTTTTCTAGTGGCATGCATTTGCCTGCAAATTTCATGGTTTCCTTGTTTTTAATAGCTGAGGAGTATTCCATTGTGTAAATGGACCACAGTTTCTTTATCCATTCTTCAGTTGTGGAACATCTAGGTGGTTTCCAGATTCTGGATATTAAAAATAAAGCTGCTATGAACATAGTTGAGCAAATGTCCTTGTTGTATGGAGGAGCATCTTTTGGATATATTCCCAGGAGTGGTACGGCTGGGTCTTGAAGTGCAATTATTCCCAATTTCCTGAGAAAGCACCACGTGATTTCCAAAGTGGTTGTACAAGTTTGCACTCCCACCAACAACGGAGTAGTGTTCCTGTTTCTGCATATCCTTGCCAGCATGTGCTGTCACCTGAGTTGTTGATCTTAGCATTCTGGCAGGTGTAAGATAGAATCTAAGAGTCTTTTTGAGTTACATTTCCCTGATAAATAGGGATGGTGAGTATTTCTTTAAGTGTTTCTTAGCCATTCGATATTCCTGTTGAGAACTCTCTGTTAAATTCTGTACCCCATTTTTAACTGGTATATTTGGTTTGTCAGTGTTTAATTTCTTGATTCTTTATAGATTTTGGATATATATTTTGTCAGATGTAGGGTATGTGAAGATGTTTTCCCAATCTGTAGGCTGTTGTTTTGTTTTGTTGACCATGTCTTTTGCCTTACAGAAGCTTTTAAGTTTCATAAGGCCCCATTTATTAATGGTTGATCTTAGGGCCTCAGCTATTGCTGGATGCAGGCAGAATTGACTGCCAAATGCTGCCAAGACAAGAGTAAGCAAGTCCTCAATAGTTCCTGCCCCCGAAATATGTCTGTCAGATATATTGGGCCAGAAGCCTGGAATGATGCTCCAACATTATAGAGAGTTTTAGGTGACTGCTCAGGTAGCAAACTGTCTCTGTTATCTTCTTATTTGGAAAGCTGCTAACCTGCACTCCCTGTATACTCAAGTAATTAATTTTATTCCTTCTCAAGTTTCTCATGGGGTTGAAGACCAGATAGTTTAGTTTTACAATTAAGCTTAATTGTTTAGGAGTTAAGATGTTTCTATATCTAGATAGATGTTTTAAGTTGATAATGATGAGATATTATAGATACTGACTTACATTTAAAATTTTAGATGTACCAAGATATGAAAAGATGTCTTCTTCAAGCTGCCAAATACAAATAGCCGAAACACTAAGAATATACCATTATATAGTTCCTGATTGTTTCATGTAGTTTATTGTATATATGTGTAATAATACAAATGTATATATATATATATATATATATATATATCAAGAAATCTAATAACCCCCTCAAATATAAAAATTAAAAAGGAAGATTAGAGTCCAACTGCTTAAAAACATTACTCCCTAAGCCCTAAGCTAATGGTGTTCTGAAATCAGGGCTTTAATATCAATTCTAAACTCAACTGGCTAAAGACAGACTGCAAATTGACATGGATGATCTGCTTTGATGAGAATTGATTCGATAGCTGGAGAGATCTGAGTCTGTGGCCAATAAAAGTAACTGATGGCTGCAGAAAAATCAGGGGTCGGGGGGGATAGACACTGGCCTGAAATAAATGTTAAAGTCAATTTCTATAGTGGATTTTGAAACTGTGAGACATATAGTACAGGTTCACACTGGAAGAGCAAACAACCTGATTCCCAAAGATCTTACAATAAAAGACGATAGTTTTCTTTTTGAGTAGTACGTAAGAGCAATTTTATATGCAAATATACACCTCTATACACACATATAACTATCCAGTGCGTATAGAGTTATATTTCTGAAGCAGGTTAAAGACAGGAGGCAGGAATAAAAAAAAAAAAAAAAAAAAAAAAAAAAAAAAAAAAAAGGTTACTCTGAACTCAGCACAAAGGATGGTTTGTTTCAGACCGCAGGAAGCAGACACTCTCCCTCCAGGAACAGGAATGCCCATGAAGTATGGAGGGGACACTTGGACTTATGTGGCAATGTTGCGGAATGGAAAGTTTAATGCAGCTTCACAGGCTACATGGAATATCTACTTCCCAGGGTTGTTTATCCAGAGAAACTTGTTTTATCTTTAGAAACTGTCTGCTGCTCTAAATGAGAGACGCATGGGAGAACAGCAAAATAAAAGGATCCAGAGGGTCCTAGAAATCTACAAGTAGAACAATATGATAGGCAGATTTGGGCCCAGGGGTCCCGCTCAAACTAAGGCACCAGCCAAGGACAATACAGGAGGTAAACTTTAAACCCCTTCCCAGATCTAGCCAATGGTCAGAATATTCTCCACAGTTGAGTGAAGAGTGTGATACGACTTTCTCACGTACTCTGGTGCCTCACATTTGACCATGTCCCCTGGAGGGGGAGACCTGGTGGCACTCAGAGGAAGGACAGCAAGTAGCCAAGAAGAGACTTGATACCCTATGAGAATATATAGGGGGACATAATCCCCCTCAGGAACAGTCATAGGGGAGGGGAATAATGGGAAAATGGGGGGGGGGGGAGGAATGGGAGGATACAAGGAATGGGATAAACATTGAGATGTAACAAGAATAAATTAATAAAAAAAAAAAAGGAAAAAAAAAAGAAACTGTCTGCTGGAGGTTATCATGATGTAGGTGATAGTGGGCAATTAAGTTGAGCAGTGGCGATGGGCTGGGGTTGGGTGCTGGAGGTTCAACATAGTGGTAGGAGTTAAGCCTAAACTCACACCTTATGAGGGCGTTAGGGTAATGGAAAGTTCTGTGGTCAGGGTCTGGCAGAGTTTTTTCAAGGTTTCCGCCAGCATTATATATTATAACCAAACTCACAGGCCATGCCCCCATTATAGTTTGGACATTGTATTGTTTAGGAAAAGTAAAATGCTTAATTACACTCACGGACTGAGGATTCCAGTAGAGTGCACAGAGGGAGGTGGGGAGGGACAGAGGAGTGTGGAGGGCACCTACCACTCAAAAACTATATTCCCAGCAACACCC
This sequence comes from Acomys russatus, assembly GCF_903995435.1. Taxonomy (NCBI): domain Eukaryota; kingdom Metazoa; phylum Chordata; class Mammalia; order Rodentia; family Muridae; genus Acomys; species Acomys russatus. The sequence goes on along the minus strand of NC_067137.1, from coordinate 76,138,109 downwards.
TAAAACCTCACTCGTAAAATATAAAATCTCATTTCTCATTCTTGGAGTTTTCTAGCCACATAGTCATGGATTTATGCTATCATAAGCCAAGCAGAATGCTTAATTTCCTTCTCTTTTGCTTAGCTGATAACTGTCCTTTAGAAAAAGATGAAGAACTGCAAAAGCTAGCAAGTTCAATCTTCCCAAAGCACATATTTTTCAGTTTGGAGCAGCTCCCTGCTATTAAGATAAGAAATAAAATGAAGCGGAGCTTTCAACCTTGTCTGTGAGGCAAGCTCTTTCCCTCTGATACTCTCTTTGTGAAATATAGATGTAAGAATAAAGCCAATGCTTCTTCCATAATGAAGTCTGAATGAATGCACGGCATCCACCTTCTGAAGCTCAATGCATACAGTTTCAACTCTGTTCTAGTTTACATCATAATTAAGCATAAGAAGATGTTACAATATCATTTTCTTTTTATATGTTAGATATAATTTTATTTTTTAATTAGCTTAGCATACATTTTGATTTAATAACATAAAACTCATTTCCTTTCTACCTGTTGTAAAAAGGGAAAATAATCCTACAAGTTCATGAAATTTTAATAATTTCTATTTCAAAACAGTAAATAAACCCAATTTCATAAATATTTAAATCCTTCTTTCTTTTAAAAAATGATTGGCTTCAAGCAGTGCTATTCAAGCAGGCTTCTTTATAGCTAACTTTATTTGGTTTATCAATAAACATTTTTTAAGAAGTAAAATTTCAATCAACTATCCTTCAGCCAAAAAAAATAAAATCGCCAGAACTATATTTGTAATATTCAGGAAAGGGCTACATAACAGAGAGTTTATGAAGGTCCACACATGTATGTCCTTTCAGATAATTTTTAATACTTATTAAAATATACAAATATCTCTAAAAAAGGCAGTTATTTCATATTTTACAGCAAGATGTAGCCATCTTCCTCTTCTCTTCCAAACTCCTTCCCCAACAATACTTTCAGCTTTTCCCACAGATAATTAACCTTATTGTACTACTATTTTTCCAACTTTTAACTGTAAATAATTGATACTTTTTTGAATAGACCATGGTCTGCTTTGTTCACAAAGCATTCACACCTCACACACAGATACACAGCACACAGGATCACACAAATAACATATGAAAGTCCCTATTGTAGCTGTTATATTTAACTACGGTAGTACACATTGCGTGAATTGTTCTGAGGAGGTTAACATTTACAGAGAAACTCAGTGGTATAGCATGATTAATTGCAACCTTTTGGCTCTTCAAGGATAGTAATTGCATTGGTACTTGTTATTTTCTATCTCAGAAAACTCATTGTGCTTACAAATTGCAGCAAGCCTGTACTGAGTTACATAAATGTGTATTCTCTACATATATTTTATTATACATGTATAAAGTAGGCATTTTTTAAAAACTAGATATTGGCTCCTTTAGGTTATTTCATGCACACTATTTTATCCAGGGCAATTTTTATCTGTAACTACCAAAATTTGACAAGAAAAGATGCTAAGATACAATCCACATTTTCTATTCAGATATACTCTGTGATATGAAAAGCACTACATATGCCATATCCTCAGAGCACAGGAAAGCTAGGTCGGAGGAGATGATTCAATGAGTAAGAAAGCTTGTTGTAAATGCATGATGCTCCAAATTCAGAAACCCAGCATTCAGGGAAAAATTTTCCAGGCTTACTCATGAACTGTTTTAACTCCAGAACTTTGGGACCTGAGGCAAGGCGATCAATGAGCTTCATTTGGCTGCCTTCCTAGCTTTGGGTTCAGTAAGTGAGCCGATCTCAAGGAATAGGGTGGAACATGGTAGAACAGGATAGCTAATATTCTCTGGCTTCTGCACACACACACACACACACACACACACACACACACCTCTCCACTCCTGCATACACATCCCTCCAACACACAAACACGGTCACACAAACACATATACCTATAGACAAGGCATGCACATAAATTACACTTTGCACAATTGTTATCAAGAATAAAGTGCAATATATTTGCATTCATATATACTGTATTATCTAATATCCTGGCGGTTTTTCCTTTTTGCTAAGAAGGAAGTGCTCTATTCATATTTTACACTCATTTTTCCTTTCAGCTATTCTGATCTCTGTAATATCACATGCTTTCACTTTCCTGACTTGATCCTCTGGTGTCAACCACAGAGGATATATTCTTAATATGATAAATCTGTGCCTACCATCTCTGACATTGCTAAGCCAGGGAAATTTGCATAATGTTAGGAGATTACTGGAAGCTATTCACACACTAAGACAGCTGGCAAAATTTAATTACACATAAAAAAAAAACATTTGAACATCATGAATATGTCCTTCAGCGCAATAAAATATTACACATTCAACACAAATTCTTTTCTGCATCCAACAGATTCCTGAAGCCAGTCACTCTAGAATACCTCCAAAAGCACATATGACTGCATATCACAGCAATGCACCCAGACAGCCTTGGCTAACTCAGCTGTAACCAATCATGCATCCAGTTCCTGGAGTAAATGTAGAATGGGCTGATCATTCAGCATCCTGGATGAGGAAGGCATGTCTGAAGTAGTATGGACCCTGCCCTTGCTCCCTATAGAATAAGATGTCCTACAATCATTGTTCACAGTGACCCAGTTGGTACGTGGGGCATATTTGATCATGCTATATATTTTGTAATTGTTAAGGGATCTCTTTTAGCATGGAAACATGTGAACTTGAGTTCTGGCATGTACTTTATATTTTCTTTCGTCTGGTCCATGTAAATTGTTACCCTCTTTTTAATTTTTTTCTCCTTGATGGAATTCATATTAGGCATAACATTAATATTTTTTTTATTTTTTAAATTAAAATATATCTTTATCATTTTTTCTTTCTCTTTCCTTCCTACTTCTGGCATATGTGTTTATCTATGATCTAAATTTAATTCAATCAATTCAAATCCATTTTTGTCTGCACAAACATTCCTCTCAATTTTATATTCTAGTCTTTCTTATGTTATGTTTGTATCCACTAAACTAAATTAGAAATCTCTTTGGATTTTACTTTGCTCATATTATCCTGGTTTATTGCTATTGTTCATTTCATCTTTTCACAGTTCAGCAGCTTGGAAGTTTGGGCTAGCTTCATTCCGGCAGGCTTGTGTGTCTACAACAGGCTCTGGCATGAGAGAAGGGCTCATTTTGGCTTCTAGTGTCCTTTTATCTTCTATGCTATGAGCATAAGTCTACATGAAATGGAGTATGGTTTCATATTAAATATACACAAGTGTCATTAGTCCACTTTCCCTATCCCTGCACCACAGTTTTCTTGTCAATGTCACTTTTAAGTCCATGCTGTTAAATCATAGCAGTTTTAATAATTATTTGATGAAGAGTGCTTCAAGCATTTCTTCTCAAAGATGCCCTGTCACCATCTTGTTTCTCAAGTACTACACTTGACTACTTTCTCTATTACATTTCCTGTTGGTTATTCTTGGTCTCCTCTTAATATTGTAGTCCTCATAGCTACACCTTTACATATTAATAAGCCACAAACCACAAGTCTTTGGGCTATTAACTTCTCTTTTGTTGTTTGTCACTTTGAGTTCTTTTCTCATTTCAGTCTCAGGACACAGAGAAACCCTGGATTTGGATGGCCTCCACGTTTATGTCTCTAAACTGGACTGCTCAGCTGACTGATATGTACCTATCCATTTATCAATCTCAATCTATTTCTTCAGCCTGTACAGGTAACAGTGATTCTAGGCATTTTAGAAGTAGAGCTCCTTGAAACCCACAACTCAGATTTGTTGTTCCTAAGGTCGTCTCCATTTTCTTCAACAGCAACCTCAGCTTTCCATTTCTCAAACCAAAGATGTTAGTGTCCACCACAACTTTTCTTTTTCCTTTCCCACATCACCACACCTTGCTGGTACTACCTTCGAAGTGTGAAGTCTCTCCACTTCAAGCTACTATTCTTTCTAGATCCTGACTGAGATCATTTCCTAGATTATAGAAACATTTTCAAAATGCTGATTTTCAACCAACCTTTACTCCAATTCTGATTAACTTATCTAGAGAGCAGCCAGAGTTTTTTCTTTAAACTATAATTAATACCACTGCTTCAGACTCACATTATCTTCTCATCTGGCTGTGTTACCATGACACAGTGCAATGATTAAAGTATAAAAACTTACGGAAAGTCAAAAGACCTGCTAATAAAATTTGGAAGTTTTAAATATAGACTATGATTATAAACAGGAGAAATCTCTGTGGAAGTCTCTAGACAAAGTCTTTAATAAATGAAAGTAAACAATAAGTAAATAAATCAAGGATTAGCCTACATATGGAATCCATGTATGAATTATAAAATACATGAAAATATTTCATAAAAATACAGGGTTATTAACATGGTAGTATAATATAGAACAATGAAAGCAGAGATACTGGAAATAAGTCAGTATACATACAAATTTGATAAATGACAAAAATTCATATTTTTGCTTATAATAAAGATGAATGAAACCTGCATATATACATTAGTTTTAGATTAATAACAGACCTAAATGTGAAAAAAAAGCATGTTTGAAAGTAAAACATTTCAAGCATTCTTTTCTTCCACTTAGTGGAAAAATTTGAGAGTTTATCTCTATTTTAAAATTTAGATGAGTTTTTTTTTTACAATATTTTTTTTATTAATTTATTCTTGTTACATCTCAATGTTTATCCCATCCCTTGTATCCTCCCATTCCTCCCCCCCCCATTTTCCCATTATTCCCCTCCCCTATGACTGTTCCTGAGGGGGATTACGTCCCCCTATATATTCTCATAGGGTATCAAGTCTCTTCTTGGCTACTTGCTATCCTTCCTCTGAGTGCCACCAGGTCTCCCCATCCAGGGGACATGGTCAAATGTGAGGCACCAGAGTACGTGAGAAAGTCATATCACACTCTCCACTCAACTGTGGAGAATATTCTGACCATTGGCTAGATCTGGGAAGGGGTTTAAAGTTTACCTCCTGTATTGTCCTTGGCTGGTGCCTTAGTTTGAGCGGGACCCCTGGGCCCAAATCTGCCTATCATATTGTTCTACTTGTAGATTTCTAGGACCCTCTGGATCCTTTTATTTTGCTGTTCTCCCATGCGTCTCTCATTTAGAGTCCCAATAGGATGCCTTCCCCTCTGTCCCAGTTTCCTGGTAAGTGAAGGCTTTCCTGGGACATGCCCCTTGGGCTAGTATGCAGATATAAGTGAGTATATACCATTTGATTCTTTCTGCTTCTGGGTTAGCTCACTCATTATGATCATTTCTAGCTCAATCCATTTATCCACAAATTTCGGGAATTCCTTGTTTTTAATAGCTGAGTAGTATTCCATAGTGTATATGTACCACAGTTTCTTTATCCACTCTTCTACTGAGTGACACTTAGGCTGTTTCCATGTTCTGGCTATTACGAATAAGGCTGCTATGAACATGGTTGAGCAAATTTTCTTGTTGTGTGCTGGAGCATCTTCTGGGTATATTCCAAGGAGTGGAATAGCTGGGTCTTGAGGAAGCCCTATTCCCATTTTTCTGAGATAGCACCAGATAGATTTCCAAAGTGGCTGTACTAGTTTGCATTCCCACCAGCAATGAAGGAGTGTTCCTCTCTCCCCACATCCTCGCCAGCATGTGGTGTCGCTTGAATTTTTGATCTTAGCCATTCTGATGGGTGTAAGATGGAATCTCAGAGTTGTTTTGATTTGCATTTCCCTGATGACTAAGGAGGTTGAACATTTCTTTAAGTGTTTGTCAGCCATTTGGTACTCCTCTGTTGAGAATTCTCTGTTTAGTTCCAAGCCCCATTTCTCAATTGGGTTATTCGGTTTGGTGGTGTTTAATTTCTTGAGTTCTTTATATATTTTGGATATTAGACCTTTGTCAGATGTAGGGTTGGTGAAGATTTTTTCCCAGTCTGTAGGCTGTCGCTTTGTTCTCTTGACAGTGTCTCCTGCCTTACAGAAGCTTCTCAGCCTCATGAGGTCCCATTTATTAATGGTTGACATTAAGGCCTGGGCCGTTGGTGTTCTGTTCAGGAAGTTGTCTCCTGTGCCAATATGTTCCAGGCTCTTTCCCACTTTTTCTTCTAAGTGGCTTAGTGTCTCTGGTTTTATGTTGAGGTCTTTAATCCACTTGGATTTGAGTTTTGTGCAAGGTGACAAATATGGGTCCAGTTTCATTTTTTTACACATAGACCTCCAGTTAGACCAGCACCATTTGTTGAAGATGCTATTCTTTTTCCATTGAATGGATTTGGCTTCTTTGTCAAAAATCAAGTGACCATATGTGTGTGGATTCATATCTGGGTCTTTGATTCGATTCCACTGATCAACCAGCCTGTTGCTGTGCCAGTACCATGCTGTTTTAATTACTATTGCTTTATAGTACAGTTTGAGATCTGGTATGGAGATTCCTCCGGAGCACCTTTTATTGTACAAGATTGTTTTAGCTATTCTGGGTTTTTTGTTTTTCCATATGAAGTTCAGAATTGAACTTTCAATGTCTTTTAAAAATTGTGTAGTTATTTTGATAGGGATTGCATTGAATCTGTAGATTGCTTTTGGTAGGATGGCCATTTTTACTATGTTAATTCTCCCGATCCATGAGCAAGGAAGATCATGCCATCTTCTCAGGTCATCTTCAATCTCTTTCTTCAGAGTTTTGAAATTTTTTTCATACAAGTCCTTCACTTGCTTAGTTAGGGTAACTCCTAGATATTTTATATTGCTTGTGGCTAATGTGAAGGGTGTGGTTTTCCTAATTTCTTCCTCTGCAAGCTTGTCATTTGTGTATAGGAAGGCTACAGACTTTTTTGAGTTAATTTTGTATCCAGCCAATTTGCTGAAGGTGTTTATCAGCTTTAGGAGTTCTCTGGTGGAGTTTTGAGGGTCACTTATGTACACTATCATATCATCTGCAAAGAGGGATAATTTGACTTCCTCCTTTCCCATTTGGAAACCCTTGATCTCCTTTTGTTGTCTTATTGCTCTGGCTAGAACTTCGAGTACTATATTGAAGAGATATGGAGAGAGTGGGCAGCCTTGCCTTGTTCCTGATATTAGAGGAATTTCCTTGAGTATCTCACCATTTACTTTGATTTTGGCTATTGGCTTGCTGTATATAGCCTTTATTATGTTGAGGAAAGTGCCTTGTATCCCAGATCTCTCTAAAACTTTAAACATGAATGGGTGTTAGATGAGTTTTTTAAAAAACAAAATTAGAATGTAAAAACACCACAAATAAAATTATGATAAATTAGAGATTGTTAAAAATTAAACATATTATCAAAACTTACCAGAACAATTGTGAAAAACATTTGTAGTTTATGACTCTGAGAGTTAGAACACAAAGCATGTAGCATTCTACTAGATTTAGGATTGATAAAAGAACAAAAAAATGGAATAATGTCAGAAGTTGTAAAGAAGGATAATTAGCTGAGGACCATATAATTACCCTCCTTAACAACAACAGAACACCATCTCATACTGACAAAAGTTAAACTCATACAAGTCTGATATGGATGAGTCTACTTGGCTGTAATAGGTCATACATTTGTGAGAAAAATAAAATGATATTGTGTCTTTATAAAATACTTAGAATTATCCACAAAACTGGAAGTTTTGCCATGCCAGAAAGCTAGAGATGGGGTGGAGTTTGCAGTTTTCAATAAAACACCACTATGTACACTTGGTATGAAGCAGTGTGCTGAAGTACTTGATGCATAAACTCTACAAAGAGTTGATCTCAATGTTTTAATGTTTTTGGAATGTATAGAAATAGTTTGTATATTGGCATGGAATCGCAAAGGTCCAAGGCATCTCCGCTAAAGAAACACGAATAGGTGCAATTGGAATTTGGATTTGGGTCAAGTTCTCTAGATATTGTTCAAGCATTGTTTCTGAAATGGAGTATTAGTGAGTGACAGGAGGAGATGACCTAAGCTGATCCCAGGTATTGCACACAACACCATCACATTTCAAACCAACTGCTTCAGAGAAGAGGGGCCAATGCAATGTCTGGTGGCTGCTCCAGCTGAAATGATATTCAGTTCTTCTCATTGTTTAGATGTGCTATGGGCTTTTTCTCACTTTAAGGCATTTCTCTAACCAGAGATCTTTTGGATGAAGACAGAGTTGAGTTACTTTTAATGTGAAGAAATCATGCAGAATAAGAAAACAGTGGTTCATTCTACCTTGCTGCATTCACTGTGGGTTCTTTTCTAAAATAAAAACGCTGAACAGAAATGGAGGGAAAAAGCACATAGCAATTACATTTAACAGTTCTTGTTTGTGTTTTGTTTTAAAAAAAAAAGGAAGAAAGGGATGGAAAAAGCTCAATGAAACATTAACAAATTAGGCATCAATTTAAAAATAAAATCAAACCATGATCATGAGAGTTGTCTAGTAAGCTGTAATATGCATTCATTAGCGTTTTCCCTGATGCTTTATTTTCTTTTTTATTTCAAACTTAATTATATATAAAAAGGCATTACATTGAATGGTTTTACCATTTAAAACTATTGTCACAGAAATATTTATACAACTGTGATGAATAGGCAAAGTCTTTAAGCCATACAATTAAAACAAGATGACAGTTTTGACATTAAACTCCCAATTTCTTTATAACTTTGGTACCTGCCAGTGCCATTTGTAGAAGTACTTCATGTCTGTCCATGTTCAAAGTCCCTGAAATTCTGAATGTCCCTGTGCTACAAAAGCCTCTGCTGTGCTAGGAAAATATGAGCTCCAGCATGCACATGTGTCAAAAGTTCTTATGTATCTTTCAACCAATTAAGACACTGAATATTGTAAAGACATAGTAAGGAATAAATCCCTTCTATTTTAGGATTATCTTGTAGGTACACCTTGTCCATGTCCATGGATGATTTCCCACTTCTCAGCAATCTTTGGTGTCATTTTGGCCCCTTTTCACATGTGCCATTTGGAACTTCTTAGTATGTGAGAAAGAATCCCAAACAAGAAATATTTAGTCATGCTACACTTTAATTATTCAAGATATCTCTACATAACTATGATGGCAATGATGGCAGGTTTGTCAACAAAGCCAATCAGTTTTTATTACAGTGTTTGAAATAACATAATCTCATCCCATGCTGCCCATTGTCAGTAGTAGATGGTCATAAATATTGTTTATGGATGTAAAAAGGATTTAGAGATTTTGGAACCTATCCATACTTTTGTGTTACTTCCAGAAGATAACTCTCAGTTATGAAACCAATTAAAAATAATCCTACTTTTATTATTGCTCTAAGAAGTATTGCCTTCTCTGTATGTTTAGAAAAATTGAATGCTAATGTTTATATTTCAAAATGAGTTAACAAATGACAAAGAATCATCTCTGACTCTTATTGCACCAAAACGTTTTCCTAGGCTGTTGACAATATGTTCTGGTAAAAAGGCTCATTTGTTTATGCATCAAAGACTTATCAACTGAGTTAATTAAGCATATAGCAGAAAACATCTTTGTGACAGTCACTAGGTTGCAGATAATTGCATGTGAGAAATTTGATGAGCACCGGGAGGCCAATGTTCCCATCTCCCGTAGCTCTTTGGGGTGTGTTGGCACAGTGGGAGAGGGCTGTGCAGAGGAGCCGGGTATGACAGAGGAAGAACTAGTTGATGGGTTTTATATTTATTAGAGGAACCATGGAGATCAGAATTTCTGTTAAGCTCTGCTATTGTAGAACCTGCTATGGCAAGCCCAGTTAGTATCCATCAGTGGATTATGGGATTTTGTTGTTACCAAGAGAAGCAGTAAAAACTCCACACAAACAAGCCAATCATGGTCACACAGGCCTGTAGTCCCAGGCCCCAGAAAGGGGAGACAGAGGAAGGCAGATTACTGTGAGTTCAAGGTCAGACTGGTCTACAAAACGAATGCAAAACATCCAGGGCTACACACAGAAACCCTGTCACAAAAATAAAAACAAAAACAAAACTCCAAAATAACAACAAAAAAACCCCAAGCAAGCAAACAAACAACAACAATAACAACAGCAACAACAACAACAATAACAACAACAACAAAACCCTACACAAATATTACCATTAACTGTCTTGAACAAAAGCACATACTGACAGAACCTTTAAGTAATTTTATGACAGTCACAGGAAACACCCATAGAAAGAAATATCTGGAGCTTTGATGGGTCCATAAAAGGCTATAATAATTAAGTAATATGCCTATCATATGAAATCTCATATCTTGTCAATCATAACATTTAGCTTCTTATAAGTATCCTTCATACTCACTTTCTTAAGGAGGTATATTTTATAAACTAACTGAAAATGTTTCTATTCCATAAAGTAATAAATTCTTAACATTCAGTTTTTAGAAAGTTATTACAATATCCTTTTATAACTAGTACGTAAATCTTTTTGGATAATATTTTTATTATTTTAAAATTTCATACATTAATACAATGTGTTCTTTTTATTAAACTCACCTTGTGCTAGTCCCAATTTCTCCTGGATGTACCCAACCATATATATATATACATCATGAAATAATTGCACCAATTTTAAAATATTAAAGCTTTGATTTACAGTAACATGCTCTAAGCACAACAGTTAACACTGTGAACCTGTATGTCTATCTGTATGTTTGCTGCTAAAAAGGCAATATGACATACAACCAGCCCTGACATTCTGTTAGGCATGTCTATAATTAGAAAAAATAACAGAATTCTAAATTAGTGAATACATTATTTTAGCTACAAGTTATTTTACAAATATTTGCAAAATGTCTTAAATGAACTTTTAAATTTTTAATTAATTAATTTATTTATTCACTTTACATCCTGGTCATGGCCTCATTCCTCCTCCACCTCACAGTTCCATTCTCTCTCACTCTCCCTCACCCTCCTTTCCTATTCCTCAGAAAAGGGATTTTTTTTTTAATTTTTTTATTTTATTCTTCTCTCATATTATATCCTGACAGCAGTTTCCTTTCCCTTTTCTTTTTCCACTCCATCCCACTACCACCTCACCTCTTTTCCAGAGTCATGCCTCTATTTTCCTTCAAAAAGGGCAGACCTCCCAGGGGTACCAACCGAACATGGCATATCAAGTTCCAATAAGGCTAGACAACCTCCCCTCTTATTAAGGCTGGGTGAGGCAACCCAGTCAGTAGGAAGTGCTTCCAAAAGGAGGCAAAGGAATCAGAGAAAGTGCCCCACTCCTGATTTTATAAGTCCCACAAAAAGACTAAACCATACAACCATAATATATATGAAGAGGGCCTGTGTCAGACCCTTGCAGGTTCCCTGATTCAGTCTCTGTGAGCACATATGAGCCCTGGTTAGTTGGTTCTGTGGATTTTCTAGTGGTGTATTTGATTAGACATCATATTTCCTTAGGTCAAAGCACTTATAAAATATGAGAACACAGGCTAGGCGTAGTGGGTCATGCTTATAATTTTAATACGTATATGACTAAGGTGAAAGTATTGCCCTGCGTTTAAGGAGTTCAAAGACAGACTGAGCTGCCTGGGCTATGCTGTGAAATCCTGTTTCAAAACCAACATAATGTAATGTCCTGACGACACAGCTGAATGCAGAGTGCCTGTGTGTTTGTGGATAATTATGAGGAATCTCAGAAAGATGAAGCCAACAGAAGAAATCACCTCAACTAATGGGGAAGCATGAAAGATAGTATAAAAATGAAATATAGAGCACCAGGGAGACATCTGAGTGGATTAGAACACTTTCTGTGATTGCATGTGGGTCAAAGCGCACATCCCTAGGACCCACATAAAATCTGGGGTATGGTACTACACCAAAAACCTCATTACAATCCCAGCAATGGTAGGAAGGGTGGTGAGTGGAGAGAGGAAGATCACTGTAGGTGGCTGGCCAGCAAGCCTAAATAAACAAATTAGTAGGTGAATATATACATAAATAACTATACGAAGCTCCATGTTCAGTACATGTCTTTAGAGAATAAGGGAGGAATAATAGAGCAGGTCACCTGGCATCATATGTGGGGGCATAGGACATGGAACCCAACCGTAAGCCTTTGCTGTTATTCCAGAGGAACGGCATTCCATGGAGTCCAGTTTCTAAGACCCACATCAGGTTTCTCACAACCAACTGCAGCAACCAGTTCAAAGGAATATTACACTCTCTTTTTGCCTCTGAGGGAACCTGCACACCACACACACACACACACATGCACACACACACACACACACACAGAGAGAGAGAGAGAGAGAGAGAGAGAGAGAGAGAGAGAGAGAGAGAGAGAGAGAGAGAGAGAGAGAGAGAAGCAGGCAGACAGAGAAATAAAAATTAACTTAGAAAAAATACAAATGCAGAAGAAACTTCAAAAATAAGGAAAGCACTCAGATATTCTTCAGCCAGATAAGGGTCTAAAGAGGTGCATAATCAAAGACCACAAAACTCAATACTGACATCATGAGCACTAGAAACATATAGACTCCAGAAGAACGAGGCATTCCATATGAGTTTGAGGCAGTCACGCCCACAGTCTTCCTTTTATCTTCTAAAACAATGCACCTTGTCATCCATCCACCTGTACATCTGACCTTTCAACACTAGCAGCATCTGGTTGTGAACGTGCAGGCCAGTTAGTAACAGCTAACTGGGTCATCTTGCAGTGATATTTGTGAAAAGTTTTCTTTTAAGTTACCTATTGGTTATTTCTTTTCCTACACTGTACTATTCCTGTGGTATCAGCTTCTACATTCCACGGTATGTTATTATAAGAATGTCTACTAAACTACCACATTCTAAAACTAAACAACAGTTTATTCTTTTTACGTGGTGTATGGACAAGTGGGTATGGAGGCCATGGGGTGATACCAGGTATCTTTCTCAGTTTCTTTTTATCTTTCTTTTTGAGGCAAGGTCTTACTAAATCTGGAGTTCAATAATTTGCCTAGATCTGGAGGCCAGCACACTCCAAGGTTCCACCTGTCTTGTCTCCAGCATGAGGATTACAGGGGCACCTTGCCATGCCTGATTTTTATGAGGGTGCTGGGAGTGATGCTGGATCTTCATACTTTACAAACTGAGGCAGCGCCTCAGCTCCCTGTTTTGTTTGTGTTGGAGACAAGGTCTGACACTACAATCCAGGCTGTCCTCCAACTTGCCGATGGCACCCTTGAACCTCACACGCCTGTCTTCATTTCCACAGTGTCGAGATAGGAGGTGCGCCATTTTGATACATGCTCAACAATGTGAACTGTACTCTGTGTCTCACACAGGCTTTTGTTTACAAGAACTGTTCATGCAGATAAACTCCATTTTAGGCATATAATAGACTTCCTTATTTTATACTGCAAGTGAGGGAGCTTTAAATATTAAAATATTGTGTTATTTTCCCATATTTTTACTGGTCCGTTTTAGTTAGTAGAAGGTTCCCACAAATTGTGAGGAAAAGATCTTATATATCAAGCATTCAAAATGCTATGAAGTATAACGTGGGCTCTAATATTAAACAGCTTTATTTCATTGAAACTGTTTTTAGCCTTTGAATAACTCTTATTTGACTTGGAATGGGTGTTAGGGTTATTTCCTCCTGTCTTCTGTGCATGATTGTTTGGGTGAGAGTTAATGCCCTGGGAATTGGTTACCAATGCAGCTATTTGTGCACTTCCATTTCTTACTCTGTTTCTGCTGCTCAAAGCAATGGGGATGAACAAAGGGTTGAATGATTTGTCTTGAGTCCAGACCTTATTGATTGACCCCAAAAAGAACATGGAAATTGAAAATCATTGCAACCAAACAGAAAGAAGCTTTGAAAAGCCATGAATATGTGTATTGATTTTGCACCTGGAAACTGAACTCTGTGGTCAGTTTCACCTTATTCTCGCCCCCTGTAGAAGAGGGGATAACAAGTCAATTTCTGGAGGCCAAGATCAGACAATAAGCAAATTAATCAGGGTAGGGCCACATATTTCCTTTTTCTGGTTTTTAAAAAAAGGGGAAGGATATAAACAGTTAGTAATCTAATAAGAGAAAGGGCAACAGAGGTGGAAATTCAGAGAGATTTCATAGAGGTTTCTGGTTAGTCCAAGTCATTCTGGGGAGAGATGTCAATGCTTCACTCACACTATTCGTTGGAAAGGGCTAGGGGAACTGTCTTAATCTATAGCATCCTGAAAGCATTTCCCGGAGATTGCAGGAGTTCATTTGGCTTAGATTACTTGTATAATACCTTTACACATTCATAGGCGATTCTACCCTGCTATTGGGATTGGGAACTCTTGATGCTAATTTGGAGAGAGTCATCTCTGATTCTTATAAGCATGCACTATCTGATTCCACACAACTGTGGATCTGACAGCCTAATGAGGTCCCAGTTGAGGTCCCTGTGGCAGCAGCTGCCACATACCACAGGCCAGGAATCCATGATGCCACTCCTGAAGTTTCCTCCTTCCTCTAGGGAAGGCACTACACTCCACTATAGTGGGTATGCTGCATTTCTAAGGGGATCATTAGGTTATATTGCTCTCTATCTTCCCCTAAAGGGAGTTTCCAGTTTTAAGAGTATAAATTGACATATTCAATATTTATCATTTAAAGTGACACTGTATCATTTAGATAAAGACTTTTAAAAAGTCACTAATTGATTCATGGTTAGGTTCCCTGGAAGCAAGTATGCAGGAAGTTATAAGGCAAGGTTCATTATGCTAACAGCTTTAGAAAGGAAGAGAAGGGAAGGGAAGGGAAGGGAAGGGAAGGGAAGGGAAGGGAGGGGAAGGGAAAAGGAAAGGAAAGGAATAAAAGAGTGGCAGGGAAATGGCGGTCAGGGAAATGCATTCTCACCAAAGGCCAGTCAAGCCCAGTCCTTCCCAAGGATACCAATTTGTCACAAGAGTGGGTCTTTAGACCTGGCATTGATCACTCACTTAATGTGGCCTGCCCCAATAAAGGAATATAGTATTCAGTGAGATGACAACTAAGGACTATTGGATAGGACTACCAGAAAGCAACACTTCAGTCCTAAAGCACAGGATACACTTAAGTCTGTTCCTCATAATGCTTAAGAATAATTTGGATGAGTGCCATTCCCAGCTTCTACAAGATGGTGAGTTACTTATCACAGGGGAAATTGAAAGAATGGACAGTGTGGCAAATGAAGGGCTTAGTCCCTGCAGCTGCATTAGGTATCATAACTGATGCCTCTGCAGGTTATTATTCAGGACAACAGCTGCTTTCCCTAACTGTGGAATGTGTAACTGTGGAATGTGTAAAATAGCCAGTGTGGCATGGTCCCTCATTCCTGAGTTGCTGCACGTGATCTTCTTTTCAGGTTGTGGTTGTAATGCTTCTCTGTTTACCATTAAGGTTACATGAGGGTTTTTAACAGCACAGATGGAGGATAAACAGGTGCCACACACATTTCTTCCTGCCCTTCCTGTGTTGCAGAAGCCATACTTTCTACTAATAATGAATTGTTCCCTGCATTCCAGCAGTTGGCCCCCTCCCTAGTGACTCCGAATTTCTACAGTTCCAATATCAGTAGTCCCCTGAAGCTCTTGCTATGTACTTGATGAACCTTGTGAGTGTTTGGATAAATAGAACTTTTATTTCCTTAGAGTACAGAACACACTTGAATATAATATATAATTAGCTTCTAGAAGTGGTAGTTACTCTTTCTACTTTTGTAATGTTTACTTTGTTCTGAAATAAAATGAGGCCCCTGGATCATAGGAAACTGCTGCTACAGCAGCAGGAGCCATGGTTCCCCATACACTACTTTCCCTCCCAATGTGATATGGTGAGAACCACACAGTGAGGCTTGAGAATTAACAGAATGGTCTTCTTACACCAACTGTGAATCCTAAAAGTATAATTTGGGAACTTAATTGGGCTAAAAACTTCCTAGTTGTACCCAGTTCTCCAGCAATGGGGAACAACCTTATTTTCTTCATGAAACAAATCTTCTCTATGTATTAGTATTCTATAATGCAGAGAGAAAAGGGAGAATGATAGCTTTGGGTAGAAGAAAAAAGTTCTGTCAGGTAGACACCATTAACAGTAAGCAGTTCTATATACCTCAATAGCTATAGAGTTAAATAAAATAAAAGACTTTGAATATACTATGTAATCAATGTAAAGAAATTATATAGTTTAAGATAATGGACATGTTAATTGTCCTGATTACTACTCAATGTACATAAAAACTCAAATTATTTTAGTGTGGCCAATGCATACAAAGGAAGATCACTTGACCATAAATGTTTAAGCCAGCTAAGCAATAAAGTAATTGTACCTCATAAATATGTGCATCATGTGTTGATCAGAGAAAGAAGATTTTAAAAAATCAAATAGAATAATGAAAGTCTTTGAGACTAGGGTGTCTCTTAGTTTTAAGGCTTTATATGGATAGATGACATGAATTGTTTTCGTCCTTGACATAAGTAAAATTCTACACAAATCACAGCTAGAACTTTAAACACTTTGAGGTAAAAAACTTCTCAGTCTCTCTAAAATGTCTCTATCTATTCTGCCCTCTAAAGTTTATACTTATTATTGGTCTCACTTCCCATTTATTTCCATGTCTATTGTTAACACATAACACACACACACACACATACACACCACGTACCACACACACAAATGGAAGAATATTGTAATAGGCTGTAATTAATTTTTCCAATGTTGTTCAAAGTTTTTCAAGTGGCCATTTCAATGTGGTATTCTGAGCTAGGATTTTTATGTATATGTTCATAACAAAATAATTGTATAAAATACATCTTTTAAAAAGCAGTTAATTCAATAATTCCAAGGTCTCCTATGTGGTTTCTAATATTTATTTCTTAAAATACATTGTGAATGGCATTATAATAATGAACTAAATGATTTGCATTTATTATTTCTGTAAGTGGCAGGCAAATATGATAGAATAAACACATATTTAAACAGCTAATTTAAAAGATTAACAAATTCATTTGTTTGGCTCAGAATTCAATATTTCCATTTTTCTGCTGGAAAAGAAGAAATAGGACAGTGACATATGATCAGTGAAAGAACTCACCAAGACCTAAAAAGGCAAAAGTAGAGAATTTATTATAGCAAAGTGGCAAGGAAGTAGAGAGAAACACATTTTAAGGAATGCTAACAAGCTACTTTTACAGAGTGTGGTGGATTGAATGAAAACGGCTTTCATAGGGCTTGTTCCTTACGTTCCTTCCTTCCTCCTTCTATATTTATCCTTCTAATTAAAATCCACCCCTTCTTCACTTTTACTCAATCAAATCACTTGTATCTTGCTATTCTCCTTTGTCCTACTTCTTCAGTCTTTACCTACTTCTTTAATATTTACCGCCATTCTCATCCCTGAAGAGACTCCTTTTCCTACTGACCTCATCAAATCACTGTAGCTCATTACTCCCCTTTACCCTCCTCCAAACTTCTGTGTTTACATTCACACCTTCCCTAAGAAAGCCCCTTTCCTATTTCCCTGATCAGATCATTTGTACTGTGCAATTCTCTTCTGTGTTACTCCCTTCCCCTATATCTGGCAATGTTTCCTTTTTACTTTCCTGGTTTCTTTTTCTGCAGTACTCCACATATGTACTGATATCTGAAGGTTTGGAGCTGGGAGCCTCCTATGGGAGAGAACATGTGATGTTTGTCATTTTGGGATAGAGTTACTTCATTCGATATGATCTTTTGTAGTTACATTCATTTACCTGAAAAGTTCATGACTTCATTTATCTTTTCAGTTGAATAATATTCCATATCGCGTATGTATCACATTTTCATTATACAGTCAGTGGTTGAAGGTCATTTAGGCTGTTTCCGTTACCTAGATATTGTGACTAGAGAAGCAATCAACACAACTTGCCTAGTATCTGTTGAATAGGACCATAAGTCCATTGAGCATATGCCAAGGAGTGATAGATATAACTAGGCCATAGAATAGATTCGATTTTAGCTTTTTATAATTCTCCACACTGATATTCACAGTGACTGTACCAGTTTAAACCCTTGCCCATTATTGAAGGATCCATTTTCCAACACTTCCACCAATGTTTGTTTTCATGTGTTTTGTTGATGTTTGTTATTCTCACCAGGGTAATATGAAATCTCAGTGTTGTTTTGGTTTAAATTTACCTAACTGATAGAGATGATGAACTTTTCAAAGATGCCTCTTATTTATATCGTTTCTTTTTAAATTATAATTTATTCAGATAACATCCTAAATATTATTCCCTCTCTTGAATCTGCCCATTCCCATTCTCCCTTCCTCTTCAGCCCTATTCCCCTCCCCTAGAATTCTGACAGAAGGGGACCTCCTCCCTCACCATATGACCACAGCATATAAGGTATCATTCAAATAGCCTGCTTCAACTTCTTCTGTGTGCCTCCAGACCTCCTCACTAAGGAGGAGTGATCAAATTGGGGGCACCATAGTTCATGTCAGAGGCAGTCCCCACTCTCTCCACAACCCTGGAGAATGAGCAGTCCATTGACTAGATCTGAACAGGGGTCTACATTTACTGCATGCATTAGCCTTGGTTGGTGCAACAGTTTGTGCAGGTCCTGCTTGGGTTTTGATCTGCAAACCTTCATGGTCTCCTTGTGGGTCTCTTGAACCCTCTGGGACCTTCCATCCCTCTATTCATCCATACCATTCTCAGTGCTCCAGCCTGAGTCTATTAGTGAATCTCAGCATCTGTCCAGATGCCCTGCTTTGTGGAGGCTCTCAGAGGACATCTATGTTGCACTAATATCCCATTGTAAGTGTATATATACCATGTGTATATACCATGGGTTACCCCACTCTTTTCTAGTCCCATCCATTTGCCTACAATTTTCAAGATTTCTTTGTTTTTAATAGCTTAGTAGTATTCCTTTGTGTAAATATACCATAGTTTCTTTATCTATTCTTTGGTTGATGAACATGTAGGTTATTTCTAGATTCTTGCTACTATGAATAAGCCTGCTATGAACATAGTTGAGCATGTGTCCTTGTTGTATGGTTGGACATCTTTCATGACCAGGAATGGTATAGGGGGTCTTGAGGTAGCACTAGCCCCAATTTTCTGAAAAATATCAGATTGATTTCCAAAGAGATTGTACAAGTTTGCACTTCCTCCAGCAATGGAGGAGTTTTCCCTTTGCTCAGCATACTTGCCAGCATGTGCTGTCACATGAGTTTTTTTTAACTTAGCCATTTGGACAGGTGTAAGGTGGAATCTGAGTCATTTTGACTTACATTTCCCTGATGATTAAGAATGTTGAGAATTTCTTTAAGTGTTTCTTGGCCATTCAATATTTCTCTGTTGAGAATTCTTTGTTTTGTTCTGTACCCTATTTTTAATTTGGTTATTTGGTTTGCTGGTGTTTAATTTCTTGAGTTCTTTATATATTTGGGGTATTAGCCCTTTGTCAGATGTAGGGTTGGTGAAGATCTCTCACTCTATAGTCTGTCATTTTGTTCTATTGACAGTGTCCTTTGCCTTACAGAAGCTTTTCAGTTTCATGAGGTTCCATTTATTAATTATTGACCTTAGAGCCTGAGCTGTTGGTGTTCTGTTCAGGAAGTTGTCAACTGTGCGAGTGAGTTCTAGGCTCTTCCCCACTTGCTCTTCTAACAGATATAGTGTGTCTGATTTTATGTTGATGTCTTTAATCTACTTGTACTTGAGTTTTGTACAGGGTGATAAATAGTATCTACTTACATTTTCTACACATAGACATCCAGTAAGACAAGCACCATTTGTTGAAGATGGTATCTTTTATCCATCATATGTATTTGGCTTCTTTGTCAAAAATCAAGTGTCTGTAGGTGTGTGGGTTTATTTTTGGGTCCATTGATCAACTTGTCTGTTTTTATGCCAATACCATGAGGGTTGTGCTTGTTTTGTTGTTGTTCTTGTTGTTTCGTTTTGTTTTTTAACTTTTAGGAAATTTATTTTCCTTCCATTTCCTCCTTTGTTCAGATGTTTGCAGAGCAGCTCACGACTACTCAGTGGTGGCTCCAACCCACTCAATGGCCTGAGCTGTGGGAGCTGCTGACCAGTCTGCAGTGGCTGACTGGACGCTCCAATCCTCAGTAGGGAACTGCTGGATGGGTACAGAGGGCACCTGCACACCCTCAGACCAGTCTGGCATCTCTGGCTGAGCTTCTGTGAACTCAGGAGCTGGTGCTTTCCATTCACCCTGGAATTCCTCCTTGGTCATGGCCTTCTCAGCAGCAGTCTGCTCCTCCTTCTCAATCTCCTCTGGGTTTCTGTAGAAGCAAAGCTTAGACATAACCTCCCACAGGAGCTCATGAGAAATAGTGCCATGCATGTGGAGTACTTCCACCACATCAGACCCACTGCGTGAGATCCCTGTTGTTGCATGGGATGGCAATGTCCATATGGCACAGGGAGAACCCATGTTGCACAGAGCAATGGTGGGCAGGTTGACATAAGAGGACTCTATGAGAGGCTGCTGATCAGCCCTGGGGTCAGTCACCATTAGAAGCCATGGCTCCCTGATGGCTTCTTGGATCTGGTTGGAGAAGGTCACAGGTATGAAGTGGCCAGTAACGGGAGTAGCTCCAGTGGCAGCAGCAAACATCAGCACAGCTCACTGGCCAGTGTTCCTGGAGAAGATGACGCTGACGTCAGCAGGGTTCTCACTGGCAACAGTAGCCCAAGCTGCAAGCAACAGAGTCTGCCAGGTCCTCTTCAGATTTATGGTATAGATACCATCACTCTTCCTTTTGTAGATGTGTTGCTCCATGTGAAAGGCAAGCTTGGTGCCACTTAAATGGGTTCCTGCAGCAAGGAATTTGAGGACATCCTCCTCCATCATCTGCAGGACATCAAGGGCTCCAGCCATTGTGTAAGCTTCCCTTTAGGTTACGATGGGAATCAAAAACAACACTGTATGAACCCATCCCTGGGCAGCACGGAAAGACAGATTTTATTACTATTGCTTTGTAGTACAACTTGAAACCAGAGATGGTACTGCCTTCAGAAGTTCTTTTTTTTTTTTTTTTTTTTTTTGTATAGGATTGCTTTGGCCGGCCTATTTCTATGTCAATACCATTCTGTTTTTATAGTACATGTGGAGATCAGGGATGGAGTTTCCTCTGGAAGATCTTTAATTGTACAGGATTGTATTAGCTATTCCTTGGTTTTTGTTTTCTATATGAAGTTGATAATTGATCTTTCTACAACTGTGAAGTATTGTGTGAGTATTTTGATAGTAATTGCACTGAATCTGTAGCTTGCTATTGGTAACACGGCCATTTTTACTATGTTGCTCCTCCAGATCCATGAGCATGGAAGATCTTTCCATCTTTTAGTATTGTTTCTTCTTTTGAGAATTCTATTTGTATTCCAGGTCTTTTATTGAATAAGTATTTTTAAAATTCTTTTATTGAGTTCTTACTATATTCTGGGTATTAACCCTCTATCAGAATGAAAATCTGGCAAAGATTTTCTTCCATTTTGTATGTATCCTTTTCACCTGCCTGCTAATTTCTTTAGCTGTGCAAAAGCTTCTTAGTTTTATAAAGTCCCACTTGTCAATTCTTGACCTTAATTCTTGCAGAAAGGTAGTCCTATTCACGAAGCCGTGTCCTACACCTGTATCATGTATCATGTATGATAATGTCTATGTTTTCTTCTAAAAGCTTCAGCGTTTTAGGTTTCACTACGAGCTCATTGAACTATTCAGTTAGTTTTTGTGCTATGTGATAATCACAGGCTTAACTTAATTCTTCTACATGCAGGAATCCAGTTTTCCACCTACTGTTCAAGAAGTTTTCATTTCTCCAACTTAATATGTTTGGCATCTTTGTCAAATATTATATAACTGCAGTTGTATGTGCTCATGTTTGAGTCTTTGTTTTTTCTTCCTGTGGTCTATGTGTTTGTTTTTGTGCTGGGTCATACTGTTTTTAGTTCTCAGATTGTAAATATATCTTAAGATCAAGCATGGTAATTCTTCCAGCATGTTCTTTTTTTTTTTTTTCAAGATAGTTTTTCCTGTCTGTGTTTTATGGTGGTTCCGTTTGAGTTTCAGGATAATCTTTTTCTATTTCTGTAAAGAATAAGATGGGGATTATTTTGATAACTGCATTGAATATCTGTAAATAGCTTTTGGTAAGAAGGGTCATTTTCTCAGTGTTAATTTTACTAATCTATGAACATCAGATGACTTTCTTTTTTTAAGTATACTTCTCTTTTACAGAGGTTGAAAGTTTTCATGGTAGATGTCCTCACTTCCATGGTTAGGGTTATTCCTAAATCTTTTCTTTTCTTTGAGGCTATGATGAATGGGATCTTCTTCTCTATGTGTTTGATGGTAGCACATGTGAAAACTTGATTTATGCAAGATATTTCTGTATCCTGCCAGATTGCTGAGTTTGTTTGTAATTTCTACAAGTTTTCTGATAGAATTTTTAATGATATCTAATGTATAGGATCATGGTATCTCCAAATAGGGATTGTTTGATTCCTTTCCTTACTTATATCTTTTTAACTTCCTTTGTTTTCCTTATTGCTTCAGTGATTAATTTGAGTAAATATTTAAAAAGAATGGAGATGATGGCTACTCTGTCTCCTTCCTGACTTCAATAAGATTGCTTCAATTTTTCAGTCATTTTTTCATATTGTTGGTTGTACATTCCTTATTTATGGCTTTATTTTGTTGAAGAATGCTCCAACTAACCCTAAATTCTCTAGAACTTTTATCATGAAGGCATGTTTGATTTTGTTAAAGACTTTTCAGAACCTCTTGAAATGATAATGTGATTTTATCTTTAAATCCACTTATGTAACTTATTACATTTGTTGACTTGCGTATGTTGAACCACTCTACATTTCAGGGATAAAACTAATGCAGTCATGTGGTGATGGTATATATTCTTAATGTATGTTTGAATTCTGTTTCCCAGTATTGCATTGAGCATTTTTGTTTCTATTTTCTTCAGTGATATTAAGCTGTAGTTTTCTTTCTTTGTGTATGTTTGCACATGTGTGTGCATGTGTGTGTGTGTGTTGTATCTGTACTTGATTTTGACATTAGAGTGATATTGGCTTTGTAGAAAGAGTTTCAAGGTTCTCCTTCCATCTTATTATTTTTTAATTAAAGAGAGACTAGCTATAGATCTTCTTTGACTATTTGGTAGAATTCATCAGTTGTGAATCCATATTGCCCTGAACTATGACCTGGAACTATGACCTGGAACTATGACCCTGAACTATGACCCTGAACTATGACCTGGAAGGCTTTTTATTGCTATTTCAGTCTACTCTTTTGCTATAGGTCTGTTTAGGTTGTTGAGGGGTTTGACAGGTTAATGGAGTGTAGGCGTGTTAGTATTCCCCTATGATGGTTTAAATTTCCTTGGCGTCTCTTGTAAAGTCTCTGTTCTCTTCTGATTCTGTTCACTTGGGTTCTTTCTTTCTTTCTTTTGCTTTGGTAGGTCAAGGATCTGTCAATGCTGCTCATATCCTCAAAGAATCGGATCTTATAGGTGTTTATTTATTTATTTCTACTTCAGTGATTTTTGCTTTGAGTTTTATTATTCCTTGCTATTTCCTGGGTTTGAATTTGGCTTGTTTTTGCTTTTCCAACTTTTTGAATTTTAAGTCATTTATTTGTGTACTGTTAATTATTATTATTATTATTATTATTATTATTTTTTTTTTTTTTTTTTTTTTTTTTTTTGGTTTTTCGAGACAGGGTTTCTCTGTGTAGCTTTGGCCATCCTGGACTCACTTTGTAGACCAGGCTGGCCTTGAACTCACAGCAATCCGCCTGCCTCTGCCTCCCAAGTGCTGGGATTAAAGGCATGCGCCACCACGCCTGGCTCTGTACTCTTAATTATTAATGTAAGCAACTAGATCTACACATTTCCTGTGTAGGACTGCTTTCAATTTTTCCTGAAGATTTTGTTGTGTTACATTTTCATTTCATTAGTTGGAGCAAAGGTTTCATTTATTTCTTGATTTCTTCTTTCAACCATTTATTATCCATTAATGAAGTTTTTAATTTTCGTGAATTCATGTATTTACTATAGAGTTGTTTGCTTCAATTTTTAGTTTTCTTGTCATATAGGACATAAGGAGCGATTTTAATTATTTTCAACTTGTAAAAATTTGTGAACCAGAAAAGCTTCTGTGTATGACTGAGTAACATATATATTCTTTGGGGTTTAGGGGAGATATTCTGCAGATATCAGTTAGTTTCATTTGACGTCCATATGATGTCACATTATTCTTATACTTTTCTGTTTATTCTTTTCCAGATGACCTGCCCATTAGAGAAAGTGGTGTTGAAACCACCTTCTATTAATAGATTGATGTTAATCTGTATCTTTAAATCCAGCAGAACTTTTTTTTTTTTTTTTTTTTTTTTTATGAAAGCTGGTACTCCAGGCTTTAGTGCATGCATGCATGAGATAGTAATGTCTTCCTGGTTAACCATTCCCTTGGGTAGAATAAATTGTCCTTTTTAACTGTTCTAACAGGTTTAGTTTGACATATTTTGTATATTTCAGATATTAGGATAGTGACACCAGTTGTTTTCTGTTCCTATTTAATTAAAGTACTGGTTGCTTTCCTTTTATTTGAAGGTGGTATTTCTTTTTAAATAATGTGCTTCTCATAAACAACACACAAATGGGTTTTATGTTTCTTGATCTATTTAATCAGCCTGTGTCTTTTTTATTGGAAAATTGAGACAACTAATATTTATAGTTATCATTGAAATGTGTGTGTTAGTGTCTTCATTATGTTATTGATTTTGGTGTGTTTGTCTGTGTTCTAAGTGGTATTTTATATTTTAATATTTGTATCTTTGTTATTTCTTTCTATGGTCTCTCTGCTATTTTCATTTCTTTCCTCAGCCTAAAATATTTTCTTCAGATTTCATTCATGGGATGTATGCTGTGGAAAGTTTTTCTTTTTCCTTCCATTATGGCAGATACTTTTACTGGCTATATCAGCATGGATTAGCCACAATAGTGTTTAAAGGCTTATTCTATATTCATCTGGCTTTTAAGCTTTCCTTCAAACATACATGTGGTTTCATTATCTAAAATTATCCAGTTCAATCCATCTTACTAGGCACTAAAATTATTTTAACACTTAAATCAAACTAATTCCTCACAAATATTTGAAATTATGTCAGGCCTCAGTGGTAGATTTTCCCCTTAAAGTTTAAATTCATTAAATATTGTAATTATTGTCAGATGATTTTGTTTAAAATGTTAACATACTCTTTACTCTATAATATTTCCCAACCACAGTCCAATCAGAGAGATGTTTTGAATGAGTCATGAGAACTGATTTGAGTCCCATTTGTGTGACTCTGCATTTATGTTTGAAAGGACAGCTAATAGCTGATGTCCTCTCTTATGCTCTGAATATTTTTCCTCTGCTTTTCTTAGCATTAGCTAATATAACATTACACCTCTCTGTTAGGGGCTAGCAGTGACTCATACTTAGGGTATAGAGAGGGCACTGTCAAGGAGCATGATCCCATATACGAATAACAGGCAAAGGCAATGTAACCTTAAATAGTCACTAAAGACTAGTGTCTCCAATTTTGAGAGGACTAACAAAGTGAATTCTCAAGGTATTTAAGATATATAAATTAAGATCTTTTTAGTAAAAAGATGCAATATGAACAAATTCCTTTAAAAATGTCTAGATGTTTAAAAACATCCAGTATTGTAGCCTTGTTTAAAATACCCTGGAGAAATGATAGTAATTAATAATATAGTTGCTAAATTCATGTCATTTTTATGGCTTTGTCATTTCTTAATTTTGTAATTTCTGAATGTAAGGGTTTAATTATCGTCATTTTTGGAATTACAGCTTACTGCCTTGGGTTTGTTTCTTAAGCAGGGATGGAGTTCCTCTGAAATATCTTATAAAATATTTTTGATATAAAAAATAGATAGAATGTTTTTGAAAGTTAAAAGGAGCTAATTACTGGTCCCTTTGAAGTCTTTTGAAAATAACTTTTAAAGCTTGCCAGATAAGGCGCAGCTTGCCCAAAAGGGGAATTCAGAAATTATGCACAAAGTGGCATTTCACAACTAGGAATCTTTCTTGGAAATTAGAAGCTGTTTGGAGAAATTAAAGGGCTCTGGGGAAATGGGTGATGAATTTTAAGTGTTGTAGGTTACAGAGCAACGTGTATGATAACTCTCCATTTTAAATGAAAATACTGTTTGAGAAGGAGCCAGAGAGGATCAAGATGTCCTAGGTGGCTCATGTAACTCAGCTTTTACCCTAAAGGTAATGTTGCGTTTTAGACAGATTTATAATTATCCATTTATGCTTGTATTCTTGTCTGTATTTGTGTCTATATTCAATATTTTATGGTGAAATAATTTTCCATTCAGGAACAGGCAAGGTAAAGCCATGCGTCTAGAAGCTTAAGTAATTCCTGACAGGCAAGTGATCGGTTTGACAAGAGAAACAACTGCACACAGGAGAGTGGGAGTCCAGGGCAGTGCAGCAGGAAGACTGTGTGATTGGTTTCCTGGACATAATGCAAAAAACCAGCTGCTCAGTACCCTTGAGGACACAGACAGCAGGTGTTGTTGGGCTTTCACTCTCAGGTGGAAAATAAGAAAACAACTTTTTGCTTTTCCTGGCTGGAATCTAGGGAATCATCATAGGACATAATTAGCTAAACAATACAAAAGAAATAAACAGATCTAATTATCTTTTGATACAAAATCTTTAATTCACAATAGAAAGAGGAGTAAAAATCTGCACTTTGAGGTACTAAGAAAACACAACTACAGAGAGAGAGAGAGAGAGAGAGAGAGAGAGAGAGAGAGAGAGAGAGAGAGAGAGAGAGAGAGAGAGAGAGAGAATTAGGGGCCAGAAAACATCCTGAGCTTAAAACCACAGCTGAAGTAGGCAGAAGCAGTTAGTAATACACAATGCTAAAATTTAGGGGCTGAGGGGCTGTCCAAGATTAAGGCATGGCAGAGAACCAGGCAACACCACCAACCTAGTACTTATGACGAGGCTAAGGAATGAAAACCAATAGCCATAGCTGCATTTCTAGCAGCAAAAGGCAGATTTCATGGAGGTCAGATGCAAATGGAAGACTGAAAGTTGGAGGCAGAGTAAGATAAAACCAAATAGTACTGTTCTTTAAAAAAAATAGTGATAAAATTACTCCCATTTCAGCTATATTCATAGATCAATGCCTTATTCAGCCATCATCAGAGAAGCTTCCTCCTGCAGGAGATGGGAACAAATACAAAGACCACATTTGACTTTATGCAGAGAATAAGAGACCTTAAAACACTCAGATCTAAACGGGATGTCTCTATCAAGTCCCTTGACTTAGGGCTCAGGGAAGAGCAGCCAGAAAGAATGGAAGAGCAACAGGAGAATAAGTCTCTCTCAATCAGCTGAGCAAAGCTCCTATAAACTCAGAGACTTAAGCAGAAAGCACAGGGCCTGCATGGGTCTATATCAGTCCTCTGCGCATATATATGTATGTGTGTATATATATATATATTCTTTCGACTTAGTATTTTTACAGGACTCTTAAGTGGGTGACTTCTCTTGGGCTCTTTTCCATCTGTGGGTTTGCCCTACTCAAATTCTATATGACAGTTTTGTTTTAATTTATATTTTATTTTGTTATATTTTACTGTTATTTCTTAGAAGCCTATTTCTTTCTAATAAGATACAGAGAGTAGATCCAGATGGGAAAGGAGGTGGAGAGGGACTGGGAGGACTAGACGGAAGAAAAAGGGTATACTCTTTGAGAAAAGAATCTATTTTTTAAAAGGAGGGGATATTAAACCCTATGCGAGGACCCTCTGGAGATCAAAACCTACAGCACACACGTTTTTAAGATATATTATAGGGAATTGTAAATATGACCTGGATGCCAGAAAGTCTAAGGTTTGCATGGTGGATTGGCAAAACAGAGGACCAAGGAAGCTGGTGGTGTAGCTGTGCCTGATTCTGAAAGTCCAAGAATCAGGAAAACATATAATATAGTTCCGGAGGCAGGATAACAAGGCAGGGCAAAACCAGGGGGTATAAGTCATTTAGTAGAGTTCTGTTTTAGTATGTCTGCAGCTCTGGGTTTGATTCCACATACCACATACCACTAGGTGTGATGCAAACACCTGAATCCTAGCACTCAGTATGCAAGCTCAGTAAGATGTAGTAAGCATGAGGCCAGCCTGGGATATATAGATTCTGTCTTTTAAAAAAATGAAGAAAAGAAAAGAAAGAGGTCCAGAAAAAAAATGTTTAAGTTTAACTACTGAACACAGGAAAAAGTGTTGAAATCACATTTTAAGTATCAAACAAAAAGACTTGCGGTTTTTCTTGTAAAGACTTGGCCTTCTATTCAGTCCTTGACACTGTTTAGATGGTTTCCACCCAAATAAGGAAGACAAAGAGAGAGAGGTATCCCTTCATTATCCCCATGGACATGTCTCTCAGTAAAAGGCAAATGATTCTGAAGGAAAGGCAGGAATGGAAGGGCGTAAGGAGGGAAAAAAACCCCTAATTCGAACGTCTGGTTGAAATCTTTTGCCAAGCTAAAAGTTGAGAATTTTGGCACAAGTAAAAGGTTGCTTATATAGAGAAATGAATCCTTCTAAATAGGCTTATTTTAATGAGCATGTTAATATAGCAAGAAACTGCTTAAGGAAAATGTTTATATTGTGTTATTAATTTTCTAAATATAAGCCTGCATATAGTTTTACTTTAACACCTATATTTAACAACCCACCTATATATATGCATATATATATATATGTATACACACACACACACACACACACACACACACACACACACGTATGGTTCCTTAGCAGCCTTTGAGAAGTAGATTGAGAAGCCACTGCAGCTGTACAGCTGTCCATATGGCTACTGTAAGACACTAAGATTGGCACCAACATGCGAATGCCAAATACACCCTTGCACACATACAGCCCCTACTGCTTCCTCTCATGACTGGCCTTGCTCTTTTTTCCATTTATTTATTTATTTATTTATTTATCTATCTATCTACTATTTACTTATATAATCACTTTCCAGCCTGATCCCTCACCCTCCCTCCTGTCCTCTTAGTGTAACCCTTATGCTCCACTCCCCCTATTGCTCCTCTTTTTCTCAGAGAAAGGGAGGCCTCCAACAGACACCAACCCACCCTGGCACTTCAATTCACAGCAGGACTAAACACATCCTCTCCCACTGAGGCCAGACAAGGCAGCCCGGCTAGGGGAAAGGAATCCGAAGTCAGGCAAATGAGTCAGAGACAGCTCCTACTACAGTGGTTAGGGGACCCACATGATGACCAAGCTCTACATCTGTTATATATGTGCAGGGGGTCTAGGTTCAGCCCACACTTGCTCTTTGGTTGGTGGTTCAGTCTCTGTGAGCCCCTGTGGGCCTAGGTTGGTTTACTCTGTAGGTGTTCTTGTGGTGTCTCTGACCTCGCAGTAGCTCCCTCTATCTTTCCTCCCATTCTTCCAAAAAATTCCCTGAGCTCAGCCTAGAGTTTGGCTGTGGGTTTCTGCATCTGTTTCCATCAGTTACAGGATGAAGCCTCTCAGAAGACAGTTATACTAGGCTCCTGTCTGCAAGCATAGCAGAATATCACTAAGAATGTCAGGAGTTTGGCTGTCTCCCATAAGGTGAGTCTCCAGTTAGGACAGCCATTTGTTTCCCATTCCCTCAATCTCTGCTCCATCTGTAACCCTATACTTGTAAGCAGTACAAATTTTGGGTTGAAGGTTTTATGGTTGGGTTGATATATCTCTCCCTCCACAGGAAGTCCCACCTGGCTACAGAAGATGATGAATTCAGGCTCCATATACTCAGATGTTAGGAATCTCAGCTAGCATCACCCCCATAGACAACTGGGAGCCTCCCTTGTCCCAGAGATGCTCCCCACATACACACCAATTTCACTCTTCTGGTCCTTCCTCCGCTCTCACCCTTGCTCTTAATGTCCATGCTTAAATCTATGCTTAAAAGTTCTCTTAATAAACTCCAGATCTCCTCCATATTGGTTGGAAAGAGTTTCAGTGCCCAGCCATGAATTCTTGCTTCATCTGAGTAAATCTCTGAAGAGATCCTCCAGCTGCTAGAGCTAGAAGTATGGAGTTGTACTTTTATCTTTTTATTCTATTGCTGTAGTTAGAAAAATTTTCTTTACATCCCCTCAAAAGGAAAGAACTGCAGCAAAATGATTGTTAGAATTATGACTGGTTATAAAACTTTTATTCCAAAATAATTGTGTACTCTATCTTATTTATACCTACAGAGATGTTAGTTTATATCTGGATCATAGTTACACTAAAAGCATTTTCACCTATTTGTCAATATATTTATGTGTCTAGTGTAAACAAGGCAGAAGTTTAAAATTGCTATTACCAAAGGAAAGAAATGGGGAATTAATGACATCTACATTGGAATTCAAGCTAATGTTAATTACGCTAAGAAAATAAACAAATTACAATTTTTAGTAAAGAGTTTAAGATTTGGATGTCTTGTATGTTTAAGGAGGTCAACAATAGATTAGGATTTATGAATATGTTTTAGAATTCTACTGTGTGTTAATCCATTCAGATCCTGTTAATAAGCATATTTGGTTATAGAACTATGGTGAAATATTCAGTATCGGTCATTTATAGCAAGGATCAAGATGATGTGCATCCCATTTGAAGTTACAATAAACTAGAATGCTGCATGTTGCCATCAGTGAATAAATGTATGAGTAAATTCCACGTCTTCAGGCCTCACCAGAGAGAACACCGCTGCAGGACATCTGTAGACAAAACTAAGTCATAATAAATGCATGAAGTATTCATAGCCTTGCCGTTAAATGCTCTTCTGTGGAGTCTCCTATTTTGTATCATCACATTTGATAATCATTAATTCTAATCCAGAAAGTTTGTTTTTGTGGTGTGGACTAATATGAATAAATTTTAGCAAAACGAATAAAAATTGGAAAACTACCGTTATATGTCAGAAAACTCAAAGATTGTTTAGATAAGTGATAGATTGGAAAATTAATTCAGAAGCTGTATTAAGTTGGCTGACCATGTTATCAAACTCCCATTATTCCACGATAGCAAGCAGTGTGCCATGTTTTAAAACTTATTTATTTGACAAATATTAGATTTTAAAAGAATGAGTCATTATAAGTGAACTTCTCTCAAAAATGTCTACTTCCAAGTTGAGAAATGAAGTTGTTCAGGGATAATTTATTCATTGATTTTATTATGCATGCTTTTTACTTCAGAATATAAGATGGTAGCTTATCATACCTGAAATTAGAAAAAGGTCATTTCCCAGTATAATATTCATTCAGGCTATGAAAAAATATATCACTTGTTAGGTCAACATGATTTCTTTTATTTTGACCATGACATAGTCTTACAATTTTCGATGCTGTCAGTAGAGAGCTTTATTTTTTCACATAACTTCTTTTTTCTTCCTTCCCTAAAACATTTTTCTTATTTTTCATATATATATAATCTTTAAATGGATGTTTTAGAACTTTATCTTTAAATTTTATTTTTATTTTATTTGTATTTTATTTGTATTTTAGATATTTTCAAATACATGTACAAAAAGAAAATACAAAACATTTTAAAATAAAATTATTCTTATCTAACAAAATTAGTATAAATTTTTTCAAGGAAGAGAAAAGACTAAAAGAAGTTAAAAATAAGTTCTAGTTGCTGCACAAGATTTTTGTTTAGGCCTTTGTTCACTAATGACATACATTCTTAATATTTAAACCAAGTATCAGGAACTCACAATGTGTATTTTCTTAGATTCTAACTTAAAAGTCACACATTTCCTCCCTTAGGTATTTTAAAAATCCTGTGATCTCAAGCTTCTAATTTCGTCTACAAATATTTGTAAGTACATATTGAATTAAACATCTGCTAAATTATTTAATTGTTTTAAAAAGTAAACATTATGGAATATAAATAATACAAACACTGAATGCTATTACATAAAGATTAACACAATATCATTAAATATTAAGCTAAATCTTATGACTTTGAAATAAAGCATATATATGTATGTGATTTACAGCAGCAAACTGTGGCATCACTACTGTTACAGTCTTGATATGATGTGGGCCCTTGTCAGCCGGCTGGAGGAAGCTCCCTCCTGGTAAGGACATAGGTGAGCAGGCCCCCTTCTGACAACAGCCCGCCAGACCCAAATGTGTTAAAAGATAGTTCCTTGAAGACCCTAACCCACACAAAAGGTGTCAAAAGCTGGCTCTTTGAAGAAAAACATATCAAAGGTACCCTGGAGACAGGCCCTGGGAAGTGTCCTGGGAATGTCTTCTGCTATTCAAGTAAGCTTAGTTTAAAACCTAGGGACTGGAAGGTTGAGCAGTGCACCCCCCATCCCTTCCCCATAGCTCTCTGGCCCTTTTCTTTTTTAAGCTTAGTGAATTAAAATCTAGTTGTTTGACTCTTTTGTCTTTATTTTAATAAAGCATAGTTCGGCCTTTCACAAGCCAGAGGCCCCCTTCCCCCTCTCTTGTCTCACCCTGGCTGAGCACAGCTGCTCTGCTCTCCTTCTCTTCCCAGAAGGCCTCCTTCCCAACCGGTTCTAAAAACTGATCATTCTTCAGCTAGCCTCCAGGAGGCTGAAAAAAACTCTGTGACCAGATTCTCAGCCCAGCCTCCCGGAGAAAGAAACCCACAATATGATTTAAGTGTGTACTACCAAAGTTCATATGGAAGACTCTTGGTGCCCAGCATGGTGCAATCAGGATGTAGCAGAACCTTTAGGTGGTGAAGTCTTGGTCACTGGAGAATGAGAGCAGAGGACATTTCTCCTGGGCTTTCTTGAGGTCTTTGGCGAATGCTACTGCAAAATGAGTATTCTATCCATTTCCTTTCTCTGTGGTACTAGTTAGAAATTTTAGTGGTTTTGTTTTTCTCCTGACATTGCTGTGGGAGGGGGTGGTGTTTGTGGTGTGGTGTGGGGTTGGTGGGATGCAGCCTAACCCTGGAGCTCACCAAACAGCCTGTGTTGTACTGTTTGACTTTGAAGTCTTCCAGCATTGTGAGTTACAAAGCCTCTTTTTCTTCATAAAAACTCTGCTTGGCATGTCATAACAAAGATGAAAAACTGACTAATCAAAGCACGCTAGAAGGTAAATTTAAAAGATGATAATTTAAACACACACACACAAATATATATATATATATATATATATATATATATATATATATATATATATATATATATAACCATGAAATCACACACATACAACAACTAAACAAAACAAGGAGTAGTGTCTGGTTTCCTCTCTTGTTTGGCTTTTCCTAAGTGTGCTAGAATACGGATATGTATGTTTGGATTATGCCAAGTGCAATGCAATCGTTATTTCATCAGTGTGTTATCTCCATTGCATGCTTCATGGCATCATCTATACAGCCTGGGTGCATTTGCATAATTGCTACACCAACAAAATTACTTTCAGGTAAATATGTACAAACCACTTTTTATCCCTCAAGAATAATGATCTTTTCATAAACTGCTTCAAATAACTTTCCAATTTCTAGGCTCTCCTGATTCTCTACACTCTTCTTCAAGGTAATGAAATTTATCCTTCTGAATTTAGCTACCAACAAATAGTAGAATAAAATTCCACCCTTTATGCATATGAATAATAATTTACATATGGTTCTTTCTGGGAATTTTTCACAATCAGCTGATATGATCAACTGTCAAGTTCATTTCATCTGCAGTGCTCATGACACATCACATTTTACACTACTAGTATCAAATGAATTATATAACAGCAATCATCTTCAATATAATGAATAGCTAAAGTCTAAAATACTTAAGTAAAATTCAGCAGTTATTTACAATTGGGCCATTATAAAGCCTGTAATAAGTAAACGTGCACTCTGATCTATGAAGAAGAATGTTCCAGGACTTTCCAATTACTTTTTAAAAGATTGGTTTTTAAGTATGTGTTTCTTTGGAAGGAAGGGAAATGCATGTGTGCAGGTGCCCACAGAGGCTAGAAGTGTCCCTGTCTTGGAACTGCAGTTATAGGTGTCTATGAGCTGCATGACATAGATGCTTGGAACTGAACTCAGGTCCTCCTCAAAAGCAGTGCAAGCTCTTAACCGCTTAGAACTCTTACTACGCCAGCCCAGCCCCCTCACAGTTAATTTAAACCATGGAACTTACTGTTACTTTATAATATCTTTTAACACTGGAGCAAGGTGGAGCATCATTATTTAGAAGATGACAGAGGATGAGTGAGAAATATAATGAATATATTATAAGTCTTTATTCACTTCAAGAAATAGTTGAGCACAAGCCCATTAAAAGGACAATATGGTACATCTGCATACCATGTAAATATTACAGGATTATTTCTCTAATTTGAGGTTTCTGAATCCCAGAACACTGTAAATTACTTGGTATTATTTGAGGACAGTGTTGCACTGTAGATAAGTGGACAGAGATCTGAAGGATGCAGAGCTTTGTTTTGTAAGACAGAGTTACACCTGGAGGACTGATTTCAATTTTGTGCAACATTGTAAGAGCAAGCTGTCAGCTAATCAGAATAAAGGACTTAGAACAATTAAATGAGATTGAAAATATGAATTTAAAAAAACTAGGAAAATTGCTCAGGTTTTATATTCTACTGAAGTGAAGGTTTAAGACACAGAAATTACCATTCAGCTTTAGAAATATATTAATTTAAAAGTAAGTAGGAGATACAGCATGATCAATTTCAACTAAATTTGAGATACTAAAATGAATATGAAAAGTTAAACCATCCAAACAAGTAAGATGGAACTTGGGGTAAAGCAGCTTCTGTTTGGGGCGGGGAGGAAAGGTCCTAATATAGACAAATCTACTATTTCTTACATGCCTAAAGGTAAGAAAGTCCAAGTTAAATGTGGTCCAAAAATACGTGAAATATATTTCTAAATTTAACATTCTGTAATTTCATCCTCAATAAATAAAATGCAAGCTTTCTATTTTTAATACATAAAAATGATCTCAGATTCTGAGCAGGAGGAAATATAATTAGCTCACTAACTAGACAAATGTGCCTAATATTCATCTAACTTAATCAATGTATAAGTTGCAGTGATAGTAAACATCAAAACCCCTCAAATTTCAAAGCCTCTGGGCTCTTGACCAAATAATTCATTTCCTCCTGTGATTCCAATTCACCTTAGTGAAAGAGGAAGTCATATCCAAGTTGTTAGGTTTTAAATCACCATTAAATTTTACATCCTTTTTAAACAATGTGTGGTTTGAGTGAATTATAAATCTTTTTCTCAAATAACTAGGACATTAGACATTTATATAAACAATGTTTTGGAAAGTCTATAGTCATTCAAAATACGATTGAACTTAGTTCTCATAAGGGAACATACAACTTCCCAAGTTCAAAAGGAGAGAATATGTTTGATTTGTCTATAACCTGAATGTATTGTCAATGTAGTGATCTAAAATTAGAACTTTGAATAAAACAATGCATAAAAATAAAATTGAGTAAAAATTTATATAAACATATTAACTATATAGATCATACTTCAAGAAAAGTCAAATAGTAATTTAAGTTGATATATATTATTTGTAAAAAGTATACCAATTTTTAAAAAAATTTCAAATCAATGAGCAACAAGAGTCACAAAAGCAAACCTTTTGGAGTTTTGTTCAGATGAATTAAGCAGCACCAGATCTGTTGCACAATAGTCATAAGCATGATGCTATGCCACTTAGGATATTGGGTATCAGAATAGGAAGGCTCCTGGCCTCTAGGAACAGGAATGGAATGAAGCCCTCCCAGTGGCCCAGGGGTATCCCAGAGTAAGTTTGTTGAGAGTTAGAGGAGAAGACAAAGAACAATGGTCTTTCTGTGTTGAAGAGCTAGAAGCTACAGAAGCCTAGAACATTTTACAAGACAGTTTCATAAAACACAGTAGCAGACAGCAAGAACTGAGTGCAAAGAGCATGCCTTAGTGTGGAGAAGTTCCTATCCAGGTTTAGATGACAATAGTAAAAGCACTTCTGAGTATATTAAGAGCAGGTGAATGTCACTTGAACCAATTATAAGCAGAAAAACAAAACAAAAACAACAATAACCCCCAAACTAAGAACTCATAAAATGTTCTCCTCTCTCTCTCTCTCTCTCTCTCTCACACACACACACACACACACACACACACACACACACACACACCACAAAATCTGAGTGTTACTGCCTACATTTGTAATGAGATGGCTTGGAGAAAAGGACTTAAGGTCCTACACTGGGATCATTATGTACTTTCTGTCAAAGTGTACACTAAATTCTGAGACCACGGGACTGAAAGTAATATTATGCAAAATGCAAGCAAGAAAAATCAAGCAGCTATACTAAAATTAGAAAATATAGGCTAAAAATTAGATATAGAGGAATTTAAAGTGACGATTGTTATAAAGCAGCATGCACACATACATACAAGAAAAATAGATAATTATTTAAATTATAAAGCACTCACTTAAAAGTTTTAAATAGAAAAAATGAAAATGAACATTGTTATGATTATACAGAGGTCATTTGAAACTACATTGATTCACTGATACACATACACTGAGAAAAAGATTTATAACTTTAGTATATTGTACTGGAATATTTGGGTATTTTAAGTCCATGAAAGAATGTCAACTATATTAAGGTTTATATTTCTTTAGTTTTATTATTTTAATGCACAAAATGTTAAAGCTTTTGGGGTAGGTACATGTCTGGTTAAGTGAAATCATGGAATTAACAATCACCAATTTCTATTCATTATAATAAATGACATAGGCAAGTGTCATTAGTTGACTTTATATCTAAGAAAAGAGGAGAAAATGAAAAATAAAATATATATTTCAGCAAATTGGTATGATCTCTTCACAAATATCATTTGGAGTTGGATGAATAATTTTAGATTAAAGCAGAAAGAAGAGACATGACAGCTCAGAAGAAACATGGTTATGAGGAGTGTCTTTGGCTCATGGGGTGAAACAACACAGTGAAAGGACCAGGCTGTCATGGCTGTAACAGAAAGCTGTGAGTTATACATTAAAGTGTATTTCAATACGAAATTAAGGAACTTTATGAGTGCATTGTGATTATTTAAATATTCATAGGAAGAGCTTAGAAATAGGCACAGAAGTGTAAAAGAGTAAAGATGAAGTGGTAAAGCAAATATACAAAAGCATTAACAATTGCTGTAGAGAAGTGAAGGATGCAGTAAGATTCCTATGCACTATTATCTTAATTATCATTTTAACCAGTTTCAGACTGCTTCAAAAGTAAAACTAGAAAAAGTGGTAACCATATATAGGTATCTTAATATTCATGACCTTTACAGAGACTGGAGAAATTTTTATCCAAAAAATAAATTTATGAAATAACACCCTAAAATAAAAAATTCTTAAAACGTAATTTGAAAAGAAATGATCATATTACAGATAAACATATAATGAGAAAGGAAACAATCAGTAGAGTGGTTTCTTTTTTTGTTGCTGTTGTTTTAGTTTTCTCTTTCCATAGAATTGAGCAATCGGTGGATAGACTGATAACATAAAAAAAAAAAAAAAAAAAAAACAAGAGAACATAGCCAAAGTAATAAGCTTTTTATACCATGTGAAGTGTGAATTAAAAAAAAATTAACAGTTAAAAAATAAATACATGGCATTTTCTCATTATAGTTTTCTCAGGGAGAACATTGTATAATTCATAAATTAAAGGACATGTCTTCTCCCAGTCGACCTCCACACCATCTGTTCTCTAGAATGGCTCAGAACTACATACAGAGTCAGTTAGTGTGGGGATGAATTATGCATACTGATGGAGACAGTGCTAGTTGAAGCCAGGTATTTTACTCTGTCAATACCTATATTAACCAAGAAAAACAAATCTGAAATTAGAGGTTGAGGCTAGTTACAAGGTAAGATTCTCAAAATCATAGGTCAAATATGAAAAGAGAGAAAATTCCCTTTGGTCTGTCAGTATTTAGAAAGTCTTTATATTAAGCTTAGATGTAGGTCCAGCTCTCTGCAAGCTAATGAGGTTGAAAGTCAAAATAAAGTCTATGTACACTTAACAGAGAAGCTGAGAAAACAAGGAAGTACCCTCTTATAAATTCTTCAGCCAATGCTTGCTTCTCTTTTCAACAAAAATTACAAAGATTCTAGGATAAAAATGTTCAATACATAAGAAGCCTAGTGCAGGAGCATATACCTACAATCCTAGTACTTGGGTGACAATAGAATCAGAAAAATCACCTCTGGCTAAGCAAGCAGTTCAAGGCAGGCATGGGCTACTTGAGAATTCACATCAAAATAAAATGCTAACACACACCAAGCCAAACATATAAGCAGATACGAACTCATGTATCTGAGTTCATGATTACTTGTTATCACCATAAATCAAAAGATATTTTAATTAGATTAAGTATTTATAGTAGAATTTTGTGTAAAATTAGGATAATAATCTCAAGTAGTCAAAGCAATCTTGAACAAAATTACTCAAGGTGAAGGCATTATAACAATCAGTCCAGACATAAAAATTTATTGAAATGGTAGCAAATAAGATGTGGCATTGAAACAAGCTCACATATTTAGAGTCAATTAATTTTAGCATGTTAAAACTATTTGACAAAGAAGGATATAATAACATGAATATAAATTTCCTAAAGAAGAAATCCAAATGCACAAGAAATATACGAAAAATTATTTAGTCATCTGATAATGCACATCAATACTAGAATGAGGCTCCATCTCACCGTCCCCGGCCTTAGTTAGGGTGATTATTCCCAGTCACATAATAAAAACACCAAATGCTCTTAAGGATGTGAAGAAAAGGAACTCAAACTCTGTGGATGAGAATACAAATTATTGCAGGCACTATAGAGCATAACATGGAAGTTCCTCAGAAGTTTAAAATAGACTATCATAAAATCTAGAAAATCTGTTCTTGGGTATACATCCTAAAGGAAATGCAGTCAGCATACTCAAGTGATTCCTGTATCCCCACAATCACTGTGGCATCCTTCACGACAGTCAACGAATAGAATCAGCCAAATTGTCCATCAACAAACAGGTAGGTGGATAAAGACAATGTGGCATGTACATACTACTGAGCATTAAGAACTAGATTCAAGTTCAAGGACTTAACTGCTACTCTCTTGTAAGTTCTATTTGGATATGTTTTGCTTTGTATCGGGTAGTAAAAATATTTGCTTAAAAACTTAAAATATTTAGTTTTCAATGTTCATCCCCAAGTAGAAACTAAAGAAACAGAAGGGAAGCCCAAGTTAATATCATAAAAATAGTAAGAAACAAAGATGTAGCAGCAAACTTAAAATTCCAATAACCTCTATCAAATACTGTCCTCTGCCATTATCCTCAACAGAGCAAGCACTTGATATCCATCTGGGACTAAGAAGGTGAACATTAACAACAGATACAACAATTTCAGATACAGGAGCTCTAAAGTATACATTGCACTAAGAACTGAGTGTTAGTGATTTATGGTTTGCTTAGAATGATCATTCATGGTTAACTTATAAATTCAATTTTCCACTATCTTTTAATATGAGTCATAGTATAAAGTGTGATCCCCTTACCACATCACAGATAGCCCTAATAATAGTTTTCTTATTTGATATACAACAAATGTATTCCATGTAAAAACATTAGCATTGGGTGATACATTCTATGAATATTAGTGTTCACATACTTGTGCACAGATGTTTTTATGACTCCTCTTAGAATTCATATTTTTCAGGTAAATTTCATAAAATAAAATATAGTTTATATTTAGCACCAAAGATTTATTTAACCTCAAAGAGCATTATAATAATTCCCTGAAATAAACTTTGTAAAATGACTAAATTTCACATAATTACCTTTATGTCTTTTATATTGGCAATTGGAAGGTTTTTTAAAATTTTAGTTTATTAATTTATTCAGATTACATCTCAATTGTTATCCTATCACTTGTATCCTCCCATTCCTCCCTTTCTCCCTCCTGCTTTTACCCTATTTCCCTCCCCTAGGACTATGACAGAGGGGGACCTCCTCCCTGACTATAATGTCATAGTAAAGTCTTTTACGGGACAAGTCTTTGGGGCTAGTATCCAATTATAAGTGAGAATATACCATGTGAGTCTTTCTGCTTCTGGGTTAACTCACTCAGTATGATCATTTCTAGTTCCATCCATTTGTCCACAAATTTCTGGGTTTCCTTGTTTTTAATAGCTGCATAATATTCTGTAGTATAAGCGTATCACAGTTTATCAATTCTTCAATTGAGGGACATTTAGGCTGTTTCCAGGTTATGGCTATTATGAATAAGGCTACTATGAACATGGTTGAGCATATTGGAAGTTTTATAACTACAGGACCATAGGCCATGTATCCTAGACGCAACTTAGAGTGAATGTTAACTAAACTGTGTAAGCATATTTGTTCTCTCTGATATTTCCACTTCCTATAATATTTTCCTACAATTATCTAATAATATTGGTATATAAATGTCACATTAATTAAACAAATGTATAAATTTTTATTATTTATAATGTGCCACCAAATAACTAAATGGCATTCTATCAATCTATATTTTTCTTTATATCAGCTGATAAATTACTATATTCTTAGATGTTTGTATTTATAATAAACTATGATGAAACAACATTTTG
This sequence comes from Acomys russatus, assembly GCF_903995435.1. Lineage (NCBI taxonomy): Eukaryota > Metazoa > Chordata > Mammalia > Rodentia > Muridae > Acomys > Acomys russatus. The sequence goes on along the minus strand of NC_067137.1, from coordinate 76,097,367 downwards.
TCCTCTTGTCCATGTTTTTTTCTGAATCTCATATGAACTAATTATTAATATTATTATTTTTTTATTAATTCATTCATATTACATCTCAATTGTTAGCCCATCCTTTGTATCTCCCCATTCTTCCCTCCCTCCCACTTCCCCCCTACTCCTCTCTCCTATGTCTGTGACTGTGGGGGACCTCCTCCCCCTGTATATGCTCATAGGGTATCAGGTCTCTTCTTGGTGACCTATTATCCTTCCTCTGAGTGCCACCAGGTCTCCCCATCAAGAGGACATGGTAAGAAATGGGGCCCCAGAGTTTGTATGAAAGTCAGACCTCACTCCCCACTCAACAGTGGAGAATGTCCTGTCCATCAGCTATGTCTGGGTAGGGGTTCGAAGTTTACTGCCTATATTTTCATTGGCTGGTGCCATAGTTTGAGCAGGAAGGACCTCAGGACTCAGATCTGCCCATCACAGGATTAATGTTATTCTTATTTTCATAGAAGAGGCGATGAAATGTGAGCTATTCCCAAGCCTTACTAGCTCCTTCTGAACTCTCACTGGCTGGTTCAACTCAGCTGTTCTGGCTTAAACTCCTCTTCAGGATGACTGATTGAAACTTGGTTTCTATTGTCTTCTAATTGAATTGATCTGCTTGGACCTCAAACTAATACTAGAAATACATTTAATCTCTGGATCTTTATCATTCTCTGGAAAATTATGTCTTCACCCATGTATAGCTTGTTCTCTCTGCAACCTGTCTCTGTTAAACTGTCCCAGTAAGAAACTCTCAGTTAAAAATAACACTAAAAACCCTCTCTCCATGCATTGCCCTTAAGTACCCTCTCGGTCATGTCTTGTTCTCATGAGAGTTGGGCATGTCTTATCTCTGAATCATTCTTTCAAATCTTTATCTGATTCCTCACTTTGTCTGTCCCTCAATTAGACATCGCTTTCAAATGTGGCTGCTTCTTTAACTTTACGTTCATTGCTTGGGGTTAAAGGTGTATAGTAAGGGCATGTCTGTGTTTCAGCCTGATCATACTGTAATTCAGAGTGTGTCTGCATTCCAGCCAGATCACATAGACCTAGAAGGTTTTTGGGTCCCTTACCACAAGAGCAATGTTGCTAGATTTAAATTCCCCTACAACCACTACATTGCTCAGTTGTCCCACAGAGTTGATTCTGGGTACGTCATGTTGTTCTCCCTCTGATTATTTCCTTCCAATTTCGTATTCAAAGTTTACTTTTTCCCTAAGCCTAAAGTTAGTTACTTGTCCGGGAACTTTTCATCCTTCAAAAGATATTCCATATCATAAAGTACCTTACCCAGTTTGTGTATACAATTCATATTATCTATATGTGTATTTACCATCTACATATCTGTCATTTAGTGTACCTAAATTCCTCCTACCTTGTGCAAAGCAGCTCTTGTGAGATTTGCATGGAAACTGTTGGCTACAAATGCCCTTACATTTTGACTTAGACTTTTTGGGTAGCACTTAGGGTCATTTGGGTAGAAAAGAGGTTTGTCTCTTCACTGTTCCAATTAAAAATATCAGTCAAGTTTAGAGTATAAAATGATCCTCAGAAAAGTAAGGAGATACAGAAATTAAAAATTCTACAAATACAACTCCCATGTGTTTTTCTCTTCTTTCTTTGACTTTCTCCATATTAAACTTTATAACCATTCCGCCATTGAGACACTTTCGATGTTATTCTTAGACCTTCCTACTATTAAATTTTCAATGGTATTTCCATTTCATAGGAAAAGTAGCATTTTGAAGTCCTGTTGTACCCTACACAATGAAGTAATTTAATAAATACTAAATTAATATTTGTAAATAAATGGGTACATTTATTTTTACTGGAAAAATAATTCCTAGATTATTTGTTGGTTATAGTGTAATCAGCAATCAACAAGACTTGAATATAAAAACACTTATAAAACATCCATTAATAGCATACAATTAGAAGGCAACATTGAAGTATATATTTATATTATTGTGCATTTATAATTAATAACTATAAAAATAAACAAAACTGTATCTGAAGGTTCTAATTAATTTTTATTATTTTGGCAAATGTAATATGTACATGTATATATGACGTACACACATATATATGTAAATTTTCATTAGGTAATATTTATTCTACTAGATTTCAATTGAATTTAAAGTCTTCCTTAGAGACAATGAGATGTCTCAGTGGGGAAAGTACTTCCTGCCAAGCCTAGGGACCGGAATTCCATCCCAGATATGCTGATGGTTATGAAGACCAGATATTGCCAAAATTTATTTTGGGGAAATTATTGCTGGAAAGAGAAAGTGTTGCTTAATATGTTATATTTTAATCACATTTTCTTGGTTGGCTGATGTGGTAGGAAGAGATTCACAGTTTTAGATAACTCTTTCTTGTACACTATGTTGGGGAATGTACCAGCCCTTGCAAGAAAGCTCTGAGCTATTTGCCTTTTCCCATCTGTGAACAAGGACTCAAAAAGGATAAATCAGTGTGATTTCAGAGGACAAGCCTTTAATTAAATGATGCTCATAACTCACACTTTCTGTTTTCTTGGAGTTCTTCCTGAGAATCTCTTTAATTTGGCATTAGATATTGAATGTATATACATTCAAATAGCTCTGTATTACTTCACAATTTTGTCCTGCTCTCTGCTTCTTGTTGAGAAGGCCACCTTCAGCAGGTGGATTCACACTCACAGCTTCTAAAATGTTTATAACTAGATAATAATAACAAATCATTTTAAAATCAGTTCTTTGAAAATTTTGTGAGATGAGTTTCTTTTTTCTTTTTCTTTTCTTTTTTTTTTTTTTTTAATCTGAGACAGTGTTTCTCTGTATAGCCCTATCTGTCCTAGACCAGGCTGGGCTGGGATTTACAATGATCTGCCTGGCTCTTAAAGGCATGTGCCACTATGCCTGGTGGGATGAGTTTTGACTATATTCACCTCTCCCCCAACTCCTCCCAAGTACACTCCCCTTCCTTTCTGAGCCAAGATATTAGCAGCTCTCACTATAAAATAATTTTGAAATTCTACAGCAAAAAATAAGCAAATATTAAACTTAACTAGAGCCATATAGGATTTGGGAAGAATTTTGCTAGTATGCTATGAAAGTCTTTTTCACTTCAGTTTGGGTAAAGATTTGAATGCCTTTGCTTAGATGCTTCTTAACCATCTGGGCAATATTGAAAACAATTCTGTGATAAGTCTGTTCTGAAATTAATATTAAAAGAAGATAACAATATAAGCTAAAAAAGCATAAATTGAAAGAGACAAAAAGAACAACAAACAAAAAACCCAGTTCACTTACAGATGCTCTAACTCCATCCTAAGATTAAGCAGACATTAAATTTCTCTTTGTCGTTACAAGATGACATCTGTTGCTGTTGATATTTGAAATAAAAAAAATGAATCTCAGAAAAATTTAAATGATAGGTCAGATATATTTATATTGCTATACCCATTGTTCAACCCTCATCAGAGAAGCTTCTTAAAGTAGTTGGTAATCGACACATAGTTTATAACTGGACAATATACAGATAGTCTTCAGAAAACTCAGCCTGAAATAGAATGTCTTTATCAAACCCCTCTCTCAAGGCTCAGAAAGGTATGCAGAAATAAAAAGAGGTAAAAAGTTGTAAAAACCAGAGGTAGTGTGTGTCTCCAAGGAAACATCTTCCAGACACAACAGGACTGACACATTCAACTCAGAAGAGACTGTGGCAGCATATGTACAATATCTGCAGTGTTTAAAGCAGACAAAATGCCAGCACTGAAAATGAGAAGTGGACATAAAGTCCCAACCCTAACCAAAATGCTATTTAGAATTACTACTTGCTGGGAAAGGGAAAAATCAGTATTTTACAATAGAATTACACTGTATATCAACACATTTCAGAGCAGATCCCAGAACTAAGAGTAAAAAACGCTCCTTGTTTTTTTAATGTGCTTTTGTTTTGTTTTGTTTATATTTAGTTTTTTGGGGGGGTTGGCATACTTCCTTTTTAAAATTTTTTTTAAGAAATGGTTTTACATATACATTTATATTATTACACATATACGCAATAAACTACCTACAGCAAGAAGCATGAAACAATCAGGAAGTATAGATATATTAAACTACCTATAGCAAGAAGAACCATGACACAATCAAGAATTATATAAATGTTACATTCTTAGTGTTTTGGCTATTTGTATTTGACAGCCTTGAAGAAAACATCTTTCCTATCATGGTGAGTCTAAAATTCTGAATGTAAATCAATATTTATCATAACTTGTCATTATCAACTTAAAACATCTATCTAGACGTACAAACATCTTAATCCCTAAACACCTAAGCTTAATTATAGAAATAAACTATATGATCTTCAACCCCATCAGAGACTTGAGAAGGAATAAAATATGCCGGGAGTGCAGGTGAGTAGCTTTCCAAATGAGAAGATGACAGAGACAGTTTGCTACCTGAACAGTCTCCCAAAACTCTGCATAACATTGGAGCATCATCTTCAGCCTTTTGACCCAGTACATCTGACAGACATATCTGTGAAGCAGTGATGCAGGAACAATTGAGGACTTGCTTATCTCGTCTTGGCAGGGTTGACCATCGACTCTGCCTGCTTCCAGCCTTGCCCTTTTTTAGGGCAAAAGGAGGACATTTTGCCTAGTGGCTGGTTTGCCACATTTGAAGCCATCTCCATAAGGAGGTTCTTTGCTGCTCATCATCCTCTTTGATGTAGGCTGGGTGATGCTAGGAGTTAACCTGTCTCATTGTGAGTGAATCTTTAAAATAATAAAATATTTTAAAATACTATATTCCATATGTCTCTGAGGTTTTTGAAGACCTTGCCTAACTTTTACCTTATCTTTCTATAGAATCATATCTATCTGTTGCATCTAAGATGTATATTCTTGTGATTAAAATAGACTACTAATTGATAAATCAATAATTTGATCAGCTAACAATTAACTTGTATAACTTATTTATCCTAAACAGCCTGCAATAGCACTTTCAAAATATTGGAAGTAAATCTTGTATTATAATTGAGTTATATGAGTACAATACCTCATATTAGATTAGAAATATATCTAATGTGTGAAAATTAATCTTATAATAAATTCTATATTGCTGTTTCTAAAATTAACCTTACTTTGCATCTATATGCAAAATTCTATACTAGTGAATTAAAAATAACCTTGTGAGTGACAATTAAGGCAATAAGTTGAGGATTAGATTCACTAATCTACTTTTTGTTCTATCTTCCCCATATATTTCTATATTCTCCCTTCTTTCTTTTCAAGCCCTACCTGTAAATCTAAAAATGGGAAATAAAGGAAAAGAGAGACATCACTTGTTTTCTCTAAATAAAAGCAATAATAACTTATAACCAACTCTTATGGGAAATAACCCTCTATATGCCAATAAAGCAACCAAAAACATACCAGCACCCTGTCCCTAAAGGAAATAGGACATCACTCCCTTAAGGTTTCTTCCGGCTGACTTGGGACAGATAATATTTTTATAGGAGTGCAAATAAAATTGGGGGAAAGGTTTAAAAAGCTAGGAATAGCATTGTGGTCCAGTTTCTAAATGTTGAGAAATTCCAGGCTGAATTAGAATCCGGTGTGGGACAGTTTGAAATGCTGGACCAATTGGGATTAGAAGCTTTCTTCAAAGGCGTCCTCTGAGCTGTCTTGTTCTGGTGAAGAACAGCAACTGAAGTACTTAGTCTTGAAACACAAAGAATGCAGAATGTCAGTGTCCAGCATCCTGAGAGGAGTGAATCCTGTCAGGTCTGATCCAGTGTCTGATCCAGTGTCAGTGTCTTGTTCTTTTTTTCACAAAGCATAAATTTCTCACAAGCCTTTTACAGTCCTGAAACTATAAATGTATAAGGTGTGCATGGTGCACAGAACAATTAAGACTGGCTTTCTGCTCTCTGTATGAGCAGAAAAAAGACATATGTAAATCTTCATTCATGCCATATGAAGATCGGCATCTAATAATAACTCATAGGGATTCTGTAGCCAACAAGAAGCATTGGCTATGCCTAGACATTCATGCCTCAACCAGTCTCAGAGCTATTCCCATATAGTGGGATTAGAAACATAATTTACCTGCTTGTTGGCAGCCGTAAAGAAAACATCTTTCCTGTTTTGGTGATTCTAAAGTTATGACTGTAAATCAATGTCTATCATATCTCATCAATATCAAACTAAAACATCATTCTAAACCTAAAATTTCTTAGCCCCTAAACAACTGAACTTAGTTAAAAACTATCTCATCTTCAATTTTGTTACTTCATATTTTTATTTTGGGGCTATTTTGTTTTTTGAGAGAGACAAACGGAAAGAATATATACTTGTGTGGAAAAGGATGGAGATATCTGGGAGAATTTGTGAGATGGGAAAGAATATAATCAAAGTATATTATATGAAAAAATACTAAACTCTTGCAGGATAGCTGCTAGGCTGACTGCAGATCTTCATCTCTCCCTTGGTTCCTCTAGAACCAGTCTCTCAATCTCATCCTCAACTCTGTAACAAAACACCTGATGCAAGCCTCCCTCCTCAACTCATTGCTTTCTCCAAGCCCCCAACTGTAGCAGGCAACATCTGATAACCCACAAGACACTCTTTCCAGGGAAGCAGATAAATTAACTGCAGATCTTTACCTCTTCTTTTGGTCCTCAAGTCCCAATGTCCCTATACCCAGCTCTATATAAGAACACCTGCTGTGAACACTGTTCCCTCCCTAACCAAATTTCCAACTCATCATAAAGCTCTTATCCTCCAACCTTCCTTTCACCAACTCATCCCATTATTCTAGTCTACAACATTTGCAAGCCTTTCCTGAGAACATACCAGCTGAGCAAGTCAAGGAAACAGATTCAATCCACCAGTTTCATTCACAGTGCTATGGCATATCTTCTGGGGCGACCTATCAATACTGTCTTCCCCTATTCCAGGGAGAATAAATGAGGAGATTCTGATGGAAACACCCTGCTCTCGTTCTTACTGTGAATCCTGAGATCCTTAGCCTATCCATGTTCCTATTTGTTAACTCCCAATATCCAAAAACACATTTTACCTAGAATCCTCAGTGGCCACACCTATCAGTGTCACAGAAAACTTCTTAACTGACAATATGCAGTCATCATACTTCCGTAAAAAACACAGAGGGAGAAAAAACAAAAGCAAAAAAACCAAGGAACAAAACACCAACATGGCAAAGAACAAGAAATCAGCTTCTCGGCCTATACTTATCTCAATACCAGATGCTGAGATGCCAGCATGAAAACACAATCAATAACACCAGGGCAATATGTCTTCAATAGACCCCTTTAACTCTACCACAGAGACCCAGAATATCCAAGCATAGCTTAAATACAAGGAAATAACCATAAAACCATTTTGTATGATTATAGAGGTGCTTAAGAATAAAATTAATAAATCTCATGAGTAAATCCAGAAAAGTGCAAATAAACAGTGGGAAGAAATGAATAAATGCTTTAAAGAAATCCAGGAAAACAAAAACAATACAAGGAAATAAATAAAATTGTTAAAGACCTGAAGAAGAAAGCTGAATCAATCAAGAAAGTTTAAATTAAGGAAATTCTGGAAATAAAAATGTAGGAACTCAAAAAGAAACTATAGACAGTATTCACCAACAGAATGCAAGAGGTGGAGGAGAAAATTTCAGGCATTGAGGATATAATAAAGTATTGGATACATTGGTCAAATAAAATGCAAAATCTAAAAAACTCCAACACAAAACATCTGGAATATCAGATACATTATGAAAAAAAAAAAACTAAGAATAATAGAATTAAAGGAAATAATTAAAAAAAAAAAACATTTCAATATCTCCGGAAATGCTTTAACAAAATTATAGAAGAAAATGTTCCTAACTTAAAGAAGGAGATGCCTATAAAGTACTAGAAACATACACCAAACACACTGGACCAGAAAAGAATACATTCTGCACATAGTAATCAAAACAATAAAGACACAGAACAAAGAAAGAATATTAAAAGCTTAAAGGGAAACAGACCAAGTAACAATATTTAAAAGTCAGAAGGACCTGAATAGAGGTGCTGCAGATGCTAAGATACAGATACCATCCCAGACTACTCTACCTAGCAAAACAAATTACCACAGATTGAGAAAATAGAATATGACACGATAAAGCCAAATTTAAACAATATCTATCTACAATTCCAGTTGTACATAAGGTGCTAGAAGGAAAACTCCAATCTAAGAAGATTAATTACAACCCTGAAAACACAGAAAATAAATAATTTTATACCAGCAAAATAAAAAATGGGAAGTGCGCGCACACACACACACACACACACACACACACACACACAAAAACAAAAACAAAAAAAAAAACACCACCAGACTCAACAACAAGAACAAAATTACAGAAATTAACAATCATTGGTCCTTATTATCTCTCACTATCAATTGTGTCCATTCACCGCTAAAAGACACATACTAAAAAAATGGGTGCAACAACAGAATCCATCTTTCTGCTGCATCCAAGGAACAAACCTCACCAGATATTACCTCGGGGTTAAAGGTTGGAAAAAGACATTACAAGCAAATGGACATAAGAAACAAATTGATGTAACCATTTTAATATATGATAAAATAGACTTCACACCTAAACTAATCAAAAGTGATAGGAGAAGATACTACATACTCATCAAAGGAAAAATCTACCAAGGTGGCATTCAATTATTAACATATACACACTAAACATAAGGGCATCTAAGTTCTTAAAAGAAAACTACGACAGTTTCAATCACAAAGTGATCCTAACACACTGACAGATGGTGACCTCAATGCTCCTTTCTCACCAATAGACGGGTCATCCAGACAAAAATCTAAACAGAGAATAATGGAATATACAGATGTCCTAAGCCAAATGGACTTATCAGGTATTTACAGAACACGTCACCCAAAAAGAAAAGGATGGCTTTTTTTTTCTCTGCACACCATGGAACTTTCTTCAAAACTGATCACAAATGCAGGCACAAAGCAAGTCTCAACAAATACAAGAAAATTGAAATAACTCCCTGTATCCTATCAGACCACATGAATTAAAACTTGATATTACCAAGAACAGAAACAACAGAAAACTTATAAACCACCAATGAAAACTGAGGAACTGTCTACTGAAATAAAAATGGGACAAGACAGAAATAAAGAAGAAATTAAGGACTTTTTTAGAATCCAGTGAAAATTAACAAACAATATACCAAAACATATGGGACAATGAAAGTTGTTCTAATAGGAAAGTTCATAATACTAAGTTGCTACTTTTAAGACAAAACAAAACAAAACCGGAGTGGTCGCATACTAACAACTTAACAGCATACCTGAATCTTAAAAAGAAGTAAGCACATCCATGAGGGAGTAGAAGGCAAAATATAATCAAACTCAAGGCTGAAATCAATGAAATAGAAACAAAGAAAACATTACAAAGAATCAATGAAACAGAACTGACTCTTTGAGAAAATCAACAAGATGTACAAATGTTTATCCAAATTAACTAAAATGTGAGAAATAATATCCAAATCAACAAAACAGAAACAAGGAGAATCCAATAACAGACTCAGAGGAAATCACAAGGATTTAACTTAAAAACCTATACTCTACCAAATTAAAAAAAATGTAAACCAATGATAATTTTCTCAACAGGTACCACTTGCCACAGTTAATTCAAGATCAGATAAGCAATTTAAACATACATGTAACCCTACAGAAACAGAAGCAGTCATTAAAAATATCCCAACCAAAGTCATCCAGAACTAGATGGTTGTAAGGAAGTTGGGAGTTTAATTTCAAAACTACCATCTAATTTTAACCGTTCACATTATTGACTTGAGATACTCATCATTGTTGTACAAATACTTGTTAGACAATATCTTTAAAGGAAAAACTACTCCACTTAAATGCTTTCTCTATTATACAATTAAGCAGGATATCTTTCTATTATAGCTTTCAGTTTAATATTTTTAAGAGACTCTTGAATGTGTGAGCAAGTGTGTCTCTGATTCTTGTGCCATCTCTTGGGGCTCTCTTCCTTTTGTTAGGTTGCCTTGTCCATCTTTGATGTAAGAGTTTTGTTTTATTTTACTATATTTATTTTTTAAATAAAAGGTAAGGAAAGAAGAAAAATCATTTTATGTATTTAACAGAACATACTTTGTCAATGGAAGAGAAAACTTTGCTGCAGAGCCTTGGCAGACATAAACTATAAGTAAATCTATATTGAAGTCACTCTATCTAAGTATCATGGCTACAGTTTGACTCAGGGTTTCCTTTGTTATTTGTTATTTCTATACATAAGAGCATCCTGCTGTGGACTATCTTGGTCATGGAGGCTGAGAAGTGTGCACAGGCATAGTTATTCCTCTGATGTGCTAAAGGGGGACTTTTTCACTTGAGCAAAATGATTAACTTGAATATTCCACTTTCTGAGTTATCTAAATTACTTGGAATTTTTTCAAGTGATACGCATACAGTAATGACTTTTTTAGAGGTATACATAAAATAATTCCAGGAAAGCAAAGTTTTATAAAATAGCATTTACCTAATTTTAGGTTGTCAACTACTGACATTACTGGGTTGTGAGCTACTGGAAACACTGGGGTGCATGTGTCAGCATCTGTGTATTTCCTGAAAAACATGAGCTAACAGCTCTTGGATGCTTTCACTTCCTCAGTACAGAAATTATATTTGTACTTAAATTTGAGGTGGTTACATATAATATTTTGCCAAAGATGATCATTTGGAGTCATTTTGACACTGGATTAGTACCATAAATATTGACTGTGAAACAGTGTTGACTGCATTTGCCTGAAATATGAAGGGTTTGATCCAATTATATGAGAATTTGAAACGGAAAATATGCACAAATCTCTGTCATTCCAGGATTTGCATGAGCTGTCATTGCCAATATACTCAGTACCATCTTTGGTTTTTAGTAACTGGCTAACGTGCACCACGGTTTAGTCGCTGTTGTAAACAATCAAATGGCAGCGATCAACATATGAACCCAAACAACAACAACAACAACAAACCCTGTGTTTTTATTCCATCTCCTGACTTTCTCTTTTCTGGAAACAAAAAATAAAATCTAAACAAACTAAAACAAACAGGGCCACCAAACTCCAACCACATACCTAAATGCTGATTTTGTACAGCTCTCTAAAACTTCTTTGCGCTCTTGTAACTACTCCACGTGTCCCGTGATTATGCAGATGAATGTGAACTTCAAGATTACTCACCCAATTTAAGTCTTTCTGTTCCAAGTATTCTTCAGTTGATTGTGAAACTATCAATTTTTACCATAGCCTTTGTTTTCTGAAAGCTGACATTATATTTTGCATTAGAAGAGCTAAAACAATAAGCCATATCAATTCTCATCAGGAAGATGCACACAGAAACATGTGCCGAAAGATGGCTGTTCTCTCAATGTCCAATTGCCTGTGTAGTTTCCCTCCTGTATGACCTTTTCTTTCTCTATCCAACCATATTTCCCTGTTTTAGTACTCACATTTGGTCTGAAAACTCATTGTTGTCTGAGCAAGAAAAGAGTTTATGGTGGACATGAGGCAGTGACACATGTGTGATGCATGAACAGTGGCAGTGGCATCTGGGAGAAAATGCATCAGAAAGTCTGCATATGCAGTCAGAGCGTGAGCATGGACAATGGAGAGCTAGGTAGTAGCTTCAAGCCGGGAAAGGCCCAGGCAGAGGCGGAGAGTGAGAATAATGCATTCTGGGTGGCAGGCAGAGCCCACGCTGAGTAAAGTGGTACCTGTGCAGACACAATAGACACAATGACAGTGGAGGGTGCCTAATAAAGAGGGCATTGATCCAATAGAGGAAATACAGAAAATATTGGAAAGGGGTAAATAAAGGTACACATTTGTTGCTATTAAAGGAGGAATTATAAATATAACGAAAAGTAAATTATGAATAAAGTGTGCATTGCAAAAGGTATTTGGGCTGTTAATGTGAAAGGAGATACAATTTTGAATTCATGATTTGAGAGCAGAGGGATCCCTTTGACCTGTTTTATTTTGTGGTGATGCCCACATGACATCATCAAATCCAGTCGACTGGAATATAGAAAAAAAGACAAGAAAAACGTATTTGAGTGAGCATATATGACGTTCTCAGTTTTATCGACTCATGACCATTGGCCACAGAAGGTCACATAACATGGATTTACAAAGTGTTCTCCACTCCACTAAAAGCATTGCAACCTCATGTCAAGTGTGACTGACACTAGTTCCAGGACAGAGACCACAGAATCTGGAACCTGTGATCTGAGATGCCAGAAATAGGGAGTACTTTTAAATGAAAACAATAACTTAAAATAAAAACAGATCAAAGCAAAACAAATTAGCTTAAGGGCTGGGAGTGTATCTTGACAGGAAAGTGAAAATAATAACAACCACAACAATGATAATAAAGTTAGAATCCATGCTGAAGGATTTAAATGGACCAAGTTGCCTATTCAAATAATAATAATAATAATAATAATAATAATAATAATAATAATAATAATAATGTGTAACCCTATAAACAAAATAGGAACTTGCTAATCATAGTAATGAATTATTTACTACTTAATCATAGTAATAAATATGAAAGAATGAAAGTAATATAAATGAAAGAAAAATGAAATATTTTCATTTAGGATAATACTAAGAAATACAAAGAAGTAATAATGTGAGACAAAAAAACATTTAACTACTAACATGGCAAAATGTATTTCAGTCAAGAAACAATATACACAAAAATTAGTCATTGAGATTATACAGAAAACAGAATGCATTTATCTTCTCAAACTTTTTCCCCTCAAAGTACACATTTAAAAAGGCATATAAAATTAAATTTAAAAAAATAGTTAAAAAGCAGACTGAGTTGTCAATAGAAGAAATAATCACTGATTTAAGCAAGTAGTAAGGAAAGGAGAAGCTCATCCACCTGATGGGAGCTGTGAGCAGAGCACAGCACCATTCCAGGAAGTCTATTACAGATGCAAAACGAGAACCTAATTTTTCCCAAGCACCTCAGTCACCCACTTGAAGGGTATTCAAGTGAATAGTTTTTAAAAAAAAAATAATTCTTCAAAAGTGACAACATCGTGAAAACTAAGGAAAGACTGGAAAGCTGTGCAGACTGAAAGAATTTAAAGAAAAATAAATCCCTGCTAAATGTCACTCATGAACCCCAGATGGATTCTGCCCTTTATTTTTCTTTTTTAAAGACATTTAATGGTACCACTAGTAAAAACTAATAAGGTCTATTGTGTCCTCAAGTGTCCACTTCCGGTCTTTTTGATTGTTATATTGTGGCTCTTTTGGAAATCCTGATATTTCCCTTTTTTCAGAAAGTACACACACACACACACACACACACACACACACACACACACACACACACACATGCCAATTAATTCCCTCACAGTGTTGGGGATAGGGACGGTGTTCTTTGTAACACTCTTACTACTTTCTCTCTCACTTGAAAATGCTTTGAACTTCCTTTAAACTAAACAGAATAAAAAGGTAGGCAGTGTAACTCTCATGCTATCCTTATAATTTTCACATTGCCTTTGCAGATCATAGGCCAAGTGTTTCTAGCTATCAGAGCGAGTATGGTGATTGTGCTAGAAGGATATCAAGGCAGATATGTGTCCTGATAGAGATTTTTCCTAGATTTAAGATCGATTGGATAAAGTATATGTATAACCTGATGCCAGTTTTAAAGGGGCCTGGGCTATTTTGCTCTTAGCTTATTAGTGAAACTTTGGCAATTTAGGAGACAGTAAAGACCTAATACCACAATACCTCAGAACAAAGTCACTGTTTCAAGGTTGTTAAACATAATTTATTGAAAAGTTTCTGAGGTAATTGACAGTTTATGTGAAAATTTCAGACAAGGTAATGACCATGGGCAATAGAACTAGAGATTAAAAAAAAAAATTCAAATTTGCCCCAACAGAAAAACACATCATTGATTTGACTGGTTGGAGAGTCTTACTAAGTTGGATAAGAAAACTAAGAAAAACAACTCAGAAGTAAAAAATATACTTTGAAGTTCTTCAAGCTGGACTGGATATAAGAGAAGATTTTTATGTGAGATTCGTGTTCATAGCCTCTAATTCTGAGAGGCTTGCATCAGAGCTCACTAACTTTGAATTCTGTTACTTAGTCTCCTTCCAGAAGGTTCAGGTGGAACCGTGTGATAGAAGAGTCTAGGCTCTTTCATTTCTTTATTTAGTGCTATGACTATGCAGGCATCTTATAAAATATTGGAACTCAGATAATTGTCCAAACTCCTTTTGTCACTGAAGTAAGGATCCAATCAATTTCTAATTAAAAGCAATTGGGGGTCACCATAAGCTTCCTTTCTACCAATATTTGTGTTTAGGCAGATGGATCTGGTGAATTCCCTCAGCTGTGTTATGAACCTAGAGATATCCCTCTATGTCTCTATTGACTAATCCACAGCTAATTTTGAATATAAATATAAAGATGGTTTCTAACATGGTACAATGTACATAATACTCAATATCTATATTTGCTATCAAAATTAAAAATTGTTCACATATTTTATCAGGACCTGGACAAATAATGTTTTTAAATTATTCCAGTATTATCTACATAGTCATTCCAAAAACTCATCAATATTTTAATGCCTTAATAAATTATCAGTAGAAACAAGAAATTACTACATAGGACAAGGTCTTGGTGAAGTGAAAACATTAACCATCTGCTAAATGCCTTATGATTGAACATCAACAGCATGAACTATAAAGGTGACACTGATTTAAACAGAAAGCTGCCTGTATCTTCTAAAATAAGAAAGAATTAATTGGCTTAAGTTTGTGGCAGGCATTCTTGGTGTCCTGGCTTCCTGCAGCAATAACGCCTTTAGATGCTTAGCCAAGTCACTGGCTCTGCCAATGAGACAGAGACAGGAAATAAAATGTGGGGCTTCTGAGAACCCCTTTTAAAAAACATGATGCCCTTGTTAATTTGTGAAATCTCCCTGGAAGTAGAATAGAGTCAGGAAAAATCATGAGGACATGAGAAGGGAAAAAAGCCCCTCACCAATATGAGGGCTATGTATAAAATCGCTAATGTAACTATGAGCTGGGCATGCGGATTTCTTAGTCTGTGCTCCTTCTATTATCACTATAGTCCGGGCATCTCAATTTCTGAATGTCACAGGCAATGAAACATTTAGAACAGGTTTGTGGAAACAGTGTACTTGCAATCTCTGTGTTGAAAATCTAAGAACAAAACACTATTCTTTAGAGAAAATGTTTCCATCAGATTAGCCTGTAGGTGTGCATGTGGTGCTTTTTCTTCCTTCCTTCCTTCCTTCCTTCCTTCCTTCCTCTCTTTCTTTCTTTCTTTCTTTCATTCTTTCTTTCTTTCTTTTTTTTTATTAACCATTGACATAGAAGGACCCAGAACACAATGGGCAGTGCCAGCTCAGGGCCAGTGTTTTCTGGATTGTTTAAGACACTGAGCAAGTCATGGTGAGCAAACCATTCCTCTGTGATCTTGGCTTCAGATTCTGCCTCCATGTCCTCTGACTTCTCTTACTGTTGGGAAAAAGATCAGAATATGAATGCTAAGTAAGCATTTCCCTCCTCAGGTTGCTTTAGGTCGTGGTCTTTATCACAGTAGTAGGAAGCACACTAAGCCTGTGTTTCCTCCTAAGGTTTATCACAGGCAACACCAACTGCCTGTATTTATGTGGCCACCATTTGATGACTGGTTGCTGTTTACTTCAACTCCTATCACTACTCTTTTGTAAAGAGAATATGATCTTAATTAGTACTAATTACCTACTAAATATACAAGTAATATTTCAAGCTTTTTTATTAAAGGCTAATTCCCTTGATATTAGTAAGATCTATGAGTTATATGTTAAAATGTAAGGAAAGCAAATAAAATAAAACAAATATGAAGTCCCTAAAATGTACCTAAGGTATAAATGCCTTTGTAGGAAGGTTCATTGATTGCAAACTTTGGAGACAGATAAACATAATTCACATCCTCAGTGTGGCATTTTATATATGAATTTATGAATGTTATTATGACCATATTTTAAGAAATAAAATTCATTTGGAGGAGAAAATAAGAGTTACTCATAATTTTCTGTGAATGTAAGGTTATACTAAGAAGTCGACGAAACAACAAAAGAGGATAAGTTTAAAGTTTGAATAGAGGCCATGCATAGGAGTTGCAGGAACCTGAAGACTGATTAGAAAAATTGCATATGTTAGGATGTAACTTGAGTGCAGAGTTTATGAAGGGTTTGGGAAAGTGGGTTTCAAACAAGCTATTGTTTTATTTATTGTGCTATAGAAGAGCATTCTTCAAGTGTGCACCGCCAGCTGGTGGCAACACAGAAACTGTTTGATGATATAAGTACATATTTTAATGTTCAGATGAATTATTTGCATATTCTCAGTACAATTTCACATCCTAGTAACATGATTTTTGTCCTATTTTATCATCTAACATACTTTATGGATAAATATTATATATATTATATACAAATTCTCTCTGTTTCTAATATGAAATCATCTTTAAAAGTCCAATTTAATCACTGATTATTAAATTAAATTATTCCTTTACAAACAATAAAAAATGTATAGAAATCTTCCATCTATACCCAGGATAGCTGTAAGAAATTTTTTATTTAAACATAGAGACATAAGTAGCTGACCATAAGAAAGCATTATATACCTGACTACATATGTAGAGTCTCAATCGAAAGCGCTTTATAAGAGCACCAGATAAAAGTATACAGAAGCACAGTCTATGTGGAAAATTAGGATTCTGTAAATGTTATCACCACTGATTCAACATGAGAGAGAAAGATCAAGAGTAACATAAACCAAAAAGTGAAAACATGTTAAAAGATCCCCGTGGAAAAGGCTTTACAATGTCTATGAAATGACAAAGTGATTATATCAAATGCAGTGTTTTTGCTGACTCATTTCCTTCTAGTAAAATCTCAGGTGTTGCATTCAAATGCAGTTGATGTCTAGAAAATGACTGTGGATGCGTTTTAAGGAAAACTACATCCTTCCCAAGTATATAGAAAACAATTCCCATATCATCTGGTGTATAGCTGTGCAGTGACATCTTATATTTCACTTTTTCCTGGTCAAAGTGACCTACCTATGATAATTACATGATATGTGATACATGGAGTAACAAACAAAAAGGCATCATTGAGATGGTTGTATAATCAGCACTCATCCCATGATGCAACTGGTCAAAGCTCTGGGTAGCAAAATGGTGCTCTTTCCTACCCTCACTTTGAGTACCACTGCCATTAATGATAGAGAATACCTTTGGCTGACTGGCTATCTATGTAAGGAATTCTGGTAAACAAGTAAGGACTAGGCTTTTGATTTGCACAGACTGTCCCAGTACCTGAAGCTACCCTAGTGGCTATTAATCTTCCTGGGTGATGTGATTACTGCAGACAGGAAAAAAGAAGGGTATTTAGCATGAGCTGGCAGTTTTGATGGTTATAAAAGAACACATTTTTTTCCCATTTAAGTTAAAATGTACATCTCCCTTTGGTTATGCAAGTAATCAGAAAAACTTACATATGTTACTCAACTCTTTAAGAACAAAAGATAAAATAATGAAGATCTTTCCATAAGAAGTTCATGTTATAATCAGAAAAACTGTGAATAGATAATTTTATACACAAAACCAGAAAGTGCGTCTGGATCACTGAAGTGGGGCAATGCAATCCCAGTGATCCTATAGGCAGGAGGAAACATGTCAAAGACGCATCCATGTGGTGGCAGGTGCAAGTGTTGGAGAGATGTGCTGTGAAGACAGAGGAAGGAGCCAAGAGCTAAAGCAAGCAAGCAGCCTCCAAAATCTGGCCAAAAAAAAAAAAAAAAAAAAAAAAAGCTGTGGATTCTAGACACTCCAAAATGAACCCAGCTCGGTTGGTTCCTTGATTTAACTTATATATGGAAAAACTTTGGTATATCTAATAAAAAAATAATAATGCATGCTGTTTAAATGCCAGTAAGTATGATAACTTACAGTGGCAGCAGTGGAAATATATTAGTGACACGTTGAATAGATCATCCTCTAAATGTCACTACTGTGTCTTCCTAAGAAAAACCATTTTTCTCTTTATATGTAATAGTATCTACAGTAAGAGTTATTTTTGAGTTTTGAGTAATTGGAATTAACTCTGGGCATGTGTTTTTAACTGTCTTAATACTTAATGACTGCCCATAAGCCCATATAGAAATCCTTCTAGGAATTTCCTTAGGTCATATGTAAAATTAGTATACTATATAAACACACAGCTGGTCCCCATCAAATGGCCAAAAAATGTGGTCCTGTAAATTCTAAGTTCTTAGCCTCAGTTATGGCATATTATATTTTCTCAGGAGATACAGTCATTATAAAGAATATATGCTTAATTTTAAGACAAATAATGACATATAATACATGTACATTTGGATTCTGTAACATAAACATACTTGAATATCTACAAATTACATAACAGATGAAGTAGGAGAAAGAGAAACCAGTTCGCATCTTCCAATAGGGTGGATAACTATTTTATAACTATTTCAATAAGGGATTAGTTAAAAGATAATGTGAATATATTTCCACCAGCTTCCCCCCACCCCCCATCTGTGGATGTCAGTGTCAAAAAGTCTGTTTACTCGTATTGGGCATCCCCTTCCTTAAAAGGCATGTGCTTGTTGCTTGTAGCTGGGTGTCATAAAATGACTAGATGTCAGCAGGGCACACCTCCGTCCTTGCTCAGTTTCCCATGATATCAATGATTCTGAGAGAGGCTGGCTGTTCAACCATTGTCTCTCCATGAGGACTTTGGAGAGTCTTTCTCTGGAGCAATCCAGCTGAGATGCTAGGCAAATGGGAAGCAAGCCTAGGCTTCTGTAAGTCTAAGATCTGAGGGCACTTCTCCTAAGCCTCTGAGATTTGGAGACTTTAGGATAATCCAGCCAGAAGCTTTCAACGTGTTGTCTGAATAATTGTCTGGGCCTCCAGAGGCCCTTTGGAGGCTTCTGGGAAATCCTCCCTTTCCAGCCACAGATCTGCTTAAGCTTGGGTTCCTCTCAGTCAAGGTACAGTGTGACTAACTACTTTAAGCAAAGGCTGAAGTGTGAGTCTGGTTGTCGTCTACTAAAAAAATTGTCTAAAAAGCTGAACACACTAACACAGTGAAAACCACATAAACCTTTAAATGCTACTTGACTGCGTTCATTTGGGAAAATAGAGTATATTTTCTATCTTATATCTTATATCCAATATATTATATTAACATGTGATGAATTAGTCATTGTTGTTTTTAAATAAAATAGTGTTAAAAATCTTCTCATTTTCAATTTCTTATATTGTTCGCACCAGGAGAAAGCATTCTAGACAAAAAAAGGCTTGTGATTCCCTGGCCATGCCTGCTGACTCCTCCAGAGGTTGCCGTGCTGCCTTCTTTTTTTTAGTTGTAACTTTCCACAAAAGATATTAATAAGCAAACAAAAGCAGAAACTCCCAGACTCCCGAGCTTTCTTAGGCATGAGCATGTGTGTTTCTTATCGGGTATTCTCAAGCTCCATACCACTAAGTCTTTTTTAAAAAATATTTTTATTATGTTTCTTTTTTTAACATATACCTTTATGTGATTACACATGAGTAAAATAAACTATATACAGCAGGAAAAACCACTAGACGAGACAATCAGGAGTTATATAAATGTTACATTCATAGTGATTTGGCTATTTATATTTGGCAAACTTGAAGTAAACATCTTTCCTATCATGTTGGATCAAATTTCTGAATGGAGATTAATATCTAGCATATCTCATCTCTATTAATGTAAAACATCTATCTTGATCTAAAAACATCTTAACCCCTAACATACTAAGCTTAATTGGAAGACTAAACTATCTGGTCTTCAAACCCATCAGAGACTTGAGAAGGGATAAAACTTAAATACCTGAGGGAACCCAGAGTGCAGGTTAGCAGCTTCCAAACTGAAAAAAGTGACTGAGACAGTTTACTGACTGAACAGTCACATCCAACACAATGTTGGGTGACCACTGTGTCTTAAAACTCTGATTTTTATTTATTTATATTAATTAATTTATTTATTATAATTTATTCACATTACATCCCAATTGTTACACCCTAGCTGTATGCTCTACCTCCTTGTCCCTATCTTCCTGTTTTCATTCTCTCTCCATCCCTTCCTCCCCCTTTTGCCCTATTCTGCACGCCCAGACCTCTGACAAGGGAAGCCTTCCTGCCCCATAGTCTAACCACAGCCATCAAGTCTCATCAGAATAGCCTGCATCTGCTTCCTCTGTGTGCTCACAGGCTGCCCCACCAAGGGGAATCTATTCCTCCCAAGGATCCTCCATTAGAGAATGTGCTGTCCATTGGCTACATCCAAACAGAGAATCAAATTTTAACTCCTCCTTTTCTTTTCTTTTCCTATTTGTATCACATCTCAACACCACTCTTTCCAAATTTAAGCTGAACTGAAATTGGTCAAATTTTGAGACAAATAAAATTTTGGAACATTACTACTAAGTGAGAATGTGTTTTATTAGAAATGTTTAGCTAACAATAAAGTACTAATATGTATTCCATATTCGGTCACATTGATTTGAGTTAGAAAGTGATCTAGAAATGTGTTACAGATTAAGGCTGACAAGGCTGTTTGGAATTTGAGACTGGCTCACAGCTCTCTGGAGAGCCCTTTGGCCCTCAGACTAGCCCAAAGCCATTCTCATTCGCAAGTTCACAGTGCTAACAGCTGTCCTCTCTAGTATAAGGAACTTCCACAATCTCACCTCAACTACCAACTCTCCAGAGTCAGTGGCTCCATGCTACATTACACCCACTCCTCACTCTGCCCCATATGGTACTCTTCCGTTGTCACATGCAGTTGAATAAACTTCAGAACAGGGTACTATAGTGCAATACAGTAAGCAGAATCACCATGCAGGTTCCTAGGGAGCATCAACCTTATTTTCTTGCCAAAGGAAGATTTCCTGGAGGAGTGAGCTTTGAATGTGAATGATAAAGCCTGTGGTAGAATATCAAAGCAATAGCGTGAGGGAGTGAGCATGCCACTAGGAAGCCAGAAACCAAGGGATTCACTGCAAGGGGCAATCACATTCTTTACCCATGCTCCATTTCTTAGAATGTTTCTCTAACTACCACAGAGAATATGCAAGAACTGCACAGCACAATGCCATGATTTTATATTCAAATTTGTTTTGAACCATTTTCCCTTGTGTCATGATGTCATGATTTCTCTTGTAATTGCTTAGCTCTCTGGCTTATCAGTCCTAGCCTCTCCTAAATCTGAGGTATGTGCTGCCAAGCAGAGTTCAGAAGAACTCCTGGGGAAAGCTTGTGTCAAAGCTGTACTTGATTTAGGAGTGATCCCCAAAGGCCTACATGTTAAAGGTATGAAATTAAAAATTCTCCATAGCAGCAAAGAAGCAGAGGTTGGTGTGTTTTCAAATACTAATATGTCAGCAATATAGGGTTATTCTGAAATAAAAGACAGGAAACTGTGTGAGAGAGATTATGTACGTAGGCATATGGGTGACATCAGATATTCTTTAGGAGTTGTGCAGCTTGCTTTTCTTGATTCTGAGACTGGCTCTTCCACTGAGACTAGGATCTCACCAGTTAGATGTGCATAGTTGGCTAAGAATGTCCAGGAATCTACCTTCTCAGCCATGGGATTACTAGTATGCACTCCTACACTAGCCTTTAATGCTGATGCTGGGGACCACACTCATGCCTTTATGTTGTGTGACAAGGACTTTATTGTACTGAGGTAGCCAAAGCCCCAGTACAGGGCACATTGTAAGAACAAGAATAGATGACATGCATCTGTTTTAGTTGATTGAATTTCCTAAAAAAGAAAGTGAACTTTTTCTGACCTTCATGCCAGGAGGCAGGTTTCACAACAACTTGAAGCAAGATGCTAAGTAACATTAAGTTTTGCTTTCTACAGAACTATGAGATGTCAAGGATTTCTACCCCAGTGGTCACATTTTAAATAAACAAACCTACTGATCCTTGATAAATATAATCTTGAGTTATAATACTAGAAGACTTTCAAAAAAATCATACCTCAAAATGACAGAGGAAGAACTTGAAACTATAATTTTTCTAAAATACATACTTGAGAAAAATAGACTATGTTGACAATTTCATCAGGGTGACCAGAAAACTGAGAGAAACAGGGTGTGTGTGTGTGTGTGTGTGTGTGTGTGAGAGAGAGAGAGAGAGAGAGAGAGAGAGAGAGAGAGAGAGAGAGAGAGAGAGAGAGAGAGGATAGAGAGAGAGGAGAGAGAGAGAGAGAGGAGAGAGAGAGAGAGAGAGCGAGGAGAGAGAGAGAGAGAGAGAGAGAGAGAGAGAGAGAGAGAGAGAGAGAGAGTGCATGTGCATGCATCCATGCACATATGGAAAAAAGGCTATCTCTTTTCATCTGTGTATTCTGAGAATTAACTCAGGTCAGCAAATGTGATGTCAAGTCCCTTTACTAGCTGAACCATCTCACCACCTTGAGGGGGACAACGTAAAGGAGGAAAGATGTACTCTAATTGATGGGTATGCTAAGACTGATAGGTGTACTCTGATTGGTGGGCTCACAGACTTAAATAAATCAAGGAGAACTATATGACAGAATATCTTACCCTGTAGAAGGCATGAAGAAAGAGGGAGAATGTTTGAGTTACCAAGCTTTCTCCGTTTCCACTTCTTTTTTTTTTTTTTTCACATTATGGAAGTTTTTATTAACAATTAAAGGATGCCTTTTGATTATAATACAAGGCAGTTACCTTCTTATGTTTTAAATTTTTTTCTTTTCTTTTTATTAATTTATTCTTGTTACATCTCAATGTTTATCCCATCCCTTGTATCCTCCCATTCTTCCCTCCCCCCATTTTCCCATTATTCCCCTCCCCTATGACTGTTCCTGAGGGGGATTACCTCCCCCTATATATTCTCATAGGGTATCAAGTCTCTTCTTGGCTACCTGCTGTCCTTCCTCTGAGTGCCACCAGGTCTCCCCCTGCAGGGGACATGGTCAAATGTGAGGCACCATAGTACGTGAGAAAGTCATATCACACTCTCCACTCAACTGTTTCTAGTTTGTGGGAAGGTGCCACTCATACTCAGGGATAGTCATTACAACTTCCTTCCTTAGTCCTTTTGGGTAACAGTCACAGAGAGATGTGTTAACAGTTACCTCAGAGCTTCTTCTTTGAATCAAACTAATAAAGGAAGTTAGGCAGCATAAACCCACCCATCATTGTCTTGGACCAAACATAGCTTCTAAAGCTACTTACTCTCCAAATAAAGGTGGCATATTAGTTACTTCTCTGTTGCTTGTGAAAACTCACCGTGACATGCAACTTATAAAGGAAAGAGTATTTGGGCTTAGAGTTCCATTATGGCTGGAGCAGGCAGTGAGAACTCACATCCTTTACTGTAAACAACAAAGCACATAGAGCAAACTGGAAACCATGTGACACTTTTCACCTCAAATCCTGCCCCAGTGATGCACTTCCTCCAGCAAGGTTTCACCACCTCTTTCCCTGAACAGAAGCACCAACTGAGGACCAGATGCCCAAGTACTGCTGCTGGCAATGGGAGCAGTTCTCATTTGAACCACTAAAGACACCAACAAAACTCATGAATCCATCTGGCAAGATATAACTATTCTGCCCCTAGCTCAGACTGATTTCGTCTCGAACATCTCAACAGTTCTAACATTCCTCAAAAGTTAAAATACAAGTTTCCTCTAACACATAGGACAAACTCTGAGTTGTCAGAGTTCTGTAACATAATTAACAATCACAAGTTACATACTTACAAGATCCAGCCGCACAAAGTAAACATTCCCTTGCAGAGTTCCAGGATAGAAACTTATACTGGAACTTTGGATGATACCAAAGCAAACCAAAAGTCTTACTGGGATAATAGTGAATATTGTTACTTCATCTCAGACACGAGCATCACTTACCGCCATGGATCCCAAGACTCAGGAACCCTTATCCCGATGGCTTTTCCACCTGGAGCCCTCACGGCTTCTTTCATATGATACTGCCCTCTGTCTGAATCTTTCTCAGCAATCTATGTTCCTGACAGCCATAGTTTCCTATGATTTCCAGTATATTTTCAGATTCACTTTCAAAGATTCACATATTCCTTCAGAGATATCCTGCAGTGTCTCTGACCTTAATACACACTGCGTGGCCTTATGTACTTTCCTCTGAAGAGTGGGTAGAAGCATCCTTGACTGTAACTCTTGAATTTGATGTCCCCGCAAAGGCAACTTCACAGGGCTGATGCTAATATCTGCTAAAAATTCAAACCATAATCTGGCCCACTTAAATCCAGGCTTCAGTAACCACTGAGTTCCTGGATATAGAAAAACAGTTCCCTAGGTGGTCCTGTGTGACTAGAACCTCCTGGACCTCTCTTCTGAAAGCAAAGCCTTTCACTTCAGTTAAAACCTTTACACTCTTGTTTGTGATGGGTAGAGTCTGTTCAATCTCTGAGGCATCTTTTAAATTATCTTTCTAAGTGCCCACCCTTTAATATCCACAGTCTCCTTTGTACCTATATGGTTTTTTGTCACTATATTTTTTTGCACTTCTTTTCTGAAAAAACTGCAAAAATTTCAAATCTTTCCATTTTAATTTTGGCTCACAATTATCTGACTAAAATCATCCATCAAGAGCCATAAATAGAACACAAAAGGCTGAATGGGGGTGGTGGAAGGGAGGAGATAAAAGAGGAGGAAATTTGGAGTAACAGAACACAAGAGCTTTTGAAAAGGTACTATAGACACCACACACACACACACACACACACACATGCACACGCAGAGAGAGAGAGAGAGAGAGTGACAGAGACAGAGACAGAGACAGAGACAGAGCACTATAATGTAACTACTGCACAACAAATTGACAATTGTCTCTACTAGACACCATAGCCTAACAAATAGAAAACACAGCATTTGGGAACGGGTTACTTCTTTTGAAGCTTCAGACTAATGAGATCCCATAGACTCCCAAATGTTACAAGTTCTGAAGATCAGATAGTAGAGTTAATCTAGTACTGCCTGGAAGCTTCATCTCTGCTATCATCTAGCTTTTGTAATCCTGTAATATGTTATTTTGACTAATATATGGGAAAACTAATAATTAGTCTTTGCTAGCTGTGAATCCTTTGGGCTACAATAATTGCTGACCCGGTAAGACTTGCCTACTGGTGTAGTAGTGGGCATAGATATCTTATATATAACCATCCACTTCCTAAATGTTTTGAATTCATCTCCACAAGCTCAATATGTCACACAATTTCAGCCCAAGGACTTGTGGTAGATTCTTAATCCTAATAGAGAACCCACTATTATTATTCTGCTAAATTGATATAGCATTAAACTATTTCTTAATGATTTATTCTTATATCCGTAGTTCAAAGCATATCCCAATGCTCATTAGATAAGCTTTCATTTGCAGTAGTAATTAACATAAAGACCCACCAGTGGATAAGTTGAAAAGAATAAGACAATGCCAAACGCTCACCCGTGAGAAGAACATGTATATTTCAGCGTCCTTCCAAATCTCAAGGATCATTTTGGTAAAGGAGGTGGAAAGAATATAAGATCCAGATGCAATGGATAGAACATAGGAAACAGTATTTTCTGGACACAACAAGACAGCAGTACAAATGAACTTAGAGTAGTTATAACAGTATGAAAAAGACTTGTGCATGTTCAAGCTGCACCAAATTGCAGCATGTAGACAGGAGTGGACCACAAAATTTCTTCCCTAGCTGAGGAACAACTGACAATTTTTACTTCCGGGAGTGGGAGAGTGAAGTTTTTTTTTTTTTTGTTTTTTTGTTTTTTTTAATGAGTCTAGCCCCTAGTAAGTAGACTAGATTCCAGTAGACAGCCACACATACAAGAATATTTGGGCATCACAAATTGAACTTGATAGGTTTAAATAAAGGACACAAATAAGGTGATTTAGGAGGTACTTGGCCTTGGAAGGAATTGGAGAAATGGGGAGTGAATATGATCAAAACACGTGTATGGATTTCTCAAAGAACCAGTAAAAATATGTACTAAAAAACCACACTGTGGTCTGAATGTTTGGCTGTCTTGAAATTTTCTATGTAGAATTATTTGCATTTTACACTTATTGTCAGCATCCTACAGAGTTGTAGGGAAGGAACAAAGTGTGAACAAGTGTGTGTTTTTTGTTTGTTTTGTTGACCCCCTTGTAATGTAACACAAATGACCTAAAGTCCAGACGTTACAAGTCTTTGTCCCATCTGAAACGTGGTTATAGTAGTTACTATTCTAATTCCAATTCTAATCATCTGATTCCTGAAGAATTCCCCCTTAAGCTCCTCTATGGCTTTTATAACACACTTCCAAATTCTTCTATATTACTTTACTAAGTTCCTTTCAAAAGATTAACCAAATTATGGTATTTAATTACAAGAATGCCCCTACTCCTCAGGTACTAGTTTTATATTAGCCTTTTCTTCACTAAAAGTGAGGAACCAGCAGAAACAATTTACAAAGATGACATGCTTGTTCTGACTAAAGTTGTCAGGGGTTTCGATCCATCATGGCACATGTATTTGTGGGTAAGTCAGATCAAATCCCAGAGGGCAAGAAACAAAGGGAGAATGCTTGTTAATACAAGCTTCCCCTTTTATCCCTTTAGTCTATCCAGGCTCTGAGCCTATAGGATGAAGCTACGGATCAGCAGGTATGTCTCTTCTCTTTAGTTGATTATCTATGGATATTTCCTCAAAGATATACCTAGTGTATGTTTTATACATTTTACCTACTTCTACATTAGCTAGGTTGATAATAGATATTAACCATCCCAGGTAGGCTGGGCCTAGATTTAGTATGAAGCCAGAGAGTCTTTACAATTAGTCTCCTCTGGGTTTTTCTTTTTTTGTCTTAAAACAGCTCAGTGTTGGGTCATTCTGAGATGTTTGGCAGGGCTTGACTCTCATAACAGCGATCTAAGATAAAATAAGTAACAAAACCATAATCGTTCTTTCCTAAAAAGAAAAACAAAACAAACAGAGTGACAAAAATCCCACTGCCAAATCCCCTTAAGTAAGAAGCAGTAGAGTGCACTGCCTCCTCTGACTGCCTGACCCTCCCACCCTGCAGTGGTCAGTCGAAGATCACATGTGGTCACCCTTGGCTAAGTCATCTCTCATTTCCACTCCCATTTCAAGAAACAGAGCGTTTTGCCTGTTACATACCTCCCGTAGCCACACTAAATCACTGAAGTCTTGATATAGCACTCAGAGATTTGGGGACTGAATTTAATTAATCCCTCTTTGCTGAAATGGAGTAGTGCTAAACTTTGTTCACAGCCTTTCAATTGCCCTTATCAAACCTTCAAGGTTTAAAGAGCTTCGGGTTGCTGATAGCTTCATAGGAGACCAAAAAGCTCCTGCCACACCTGCAGAGAATACAACTTCATGCAATAGCTCATATCTATCACATCTTAAACTGAGATCTCATCTCTTTAAAGAATGCATTATACTGATTGTTAATAAACATTAATAAACCATCCTGTCTCGAAAAATGTAGGCATACAATTTGAACAGCTTGTATGTAAAATACGTTTCTTTTGCTCCCAATTTAGGAGTCATTCAGCTACTGTTTAATAAAAAAAACATACTAGACATCAATCAGCTCTCGTAAGTTAGAGTCCACAAATTCATAAGACACCATCAAATTTCGCTCTATAAATTGTGCTTAGAAGTCTGATTGGCAAGTAAAATGCTCAGCGATCATTCCTTCCCCTAAAGCTGAGGATGACATATTGAACCACAAGTGACTTAAAAATCTGCGCTCCGATTTCTCCTTCATAACCGACAAGTAAACATCAGTGCAGAGTTTGCTTTGGATTTATCTGCATTGACCAAGCTCTCATCTTCAGAATGAGCAAACGATGAGATGAATTTTGAATATTGTTTATCCTTTAGCCCAACATATCGTCTGATATGAGGAGCTTCACCCAAACAGCTTGTGGCACGGGATTTTTTTTCTCAATTAGTGGCTAAAGAAGTGGAAATTGTTCACATTTATGTAAGTGATCTGAAATAGACTACCGCTAAGCTAATTGATCTGAAAATGCTTTTCCTGATCAATACTTTCTGTAGAAGGAATGTAGTCATTGAAGCCTCTACAAAATAATAAGCCAAGAATAATATTAAGATGCTATTACTTGAACATATTTTGCTATTATTAGTAGGGGAAATCATTTACACAGGCTTTTTGCAACAAATGTGTCTATACTTTCCCTTAATTTTATAATATATGACAGTACTAATATTATTGATTTTAACCCCTTTGCAGTTGAGAACAGTGGTAGATTTACATATTCCTGTCTGATTGATCAGAAATGCAGAATATTTGAGCTGGTAGTCAGAAAAGACTCCATGAGAAATGCCTGGAATACATGTGCAAACACTTGTAATTGAATGTAGAAGCATGTGTATACATCCCTGCATGTAGATTTACATATATAATACCAGAAGGCTATCCTCAGGTATTCTGCTTAGCAGAGCTAGAGTGCTGTGTCATCAGCACTCTGCTGTTGCTTCGTCAAAGTTTCATACAACCATGGCTAGCACAGAACTTGCTTGGGAGTTTATGCTGGGGAAAGAGTGGGAGGGTGGGATGGCAGCACCAGGAGGAAAGGAGGGAGGGGGCAGAAATAAGGATGTAAGGTGAATAAATAAATTTTAAAAATAAAATTAAAACTTCTAATCTTGTGAGTACTGGGATGACAGGTAAATACTGCTATAACAGTAAGTATTTTTAATAAGGTACATACTGATGTACACACCCAAGTCTCTGAATCTAAAGCAAAATGACATTTTTGGAGAGATTTCATTTCTACTTACTCAATATAAAAATTTAAGTTTGGAGCCCCACAAGGAGACCATGAAGGCCCTCAGATCTGGACCCAGGGGTGCCTGGACAAACTGTTGCACCAACCATGGTCAATGTGTGCAGAAAACTTAGACCCCCTGTTCAGACCTAGCCAATGGACAGCTCATTCCCCCACGGTTGTCGGGGAAGTGCAGACTGCCCCTGACATAAACTCTGGTGCCCCGAATTTGATCACTCCCCCATGGTGGGGAGTGGTGGGCGCACAGAGGTAGGAGAAACAAGCTATCCATATGAGACCTGACAGTTTTCCTTGAGTGATCATGGGCGGTTTCAAGACTTCCCTGTAGTTGGTTGACACAAATATTATAAGAATGGCCAGAACTTTCTTGTTTTGCAATAATAACTTAATACAGTTTTTATTTATTTTTATTTTTATTTTTTCATTTTTCAAGACAGGATTTCTCTGTGTAGCCTTAGCTGTCTTAGACTCACTTTGTAGACCAGGCTGGCCTGGAACTCACGGCGATGCGCCTACCTCTGCCTCCTGAGCGGGATTCTGACATGGCCTAGAAAATGTTAATTCTGATAGCATAAATTGCTATGAGATTTATGGTACGTTTAGTAAGATTGAACAAAATGTATCAAACGTAAAGAAGTCCTTTAAGTTTCAGTCCTGTGTCCTTTAGCTTCATTGAATTTTGCCAGACTTTTCAGAAAAAAATATAATCAACCTCAAAATATGAGTATATATTCTTTTCAATAGGAGTTGAAAACTGATGATCTGAAGGCTAATTTTGAAGCAAGCTAATATTCTGCTTTCTCTCCCAGAGCTGTGAAGATGTTTCCCATTATTCCAATAATAAGGTTCCATATGTAGAGCCACAAGTGGTATTCCTTTAAGAAAGCCCACGCCAAGGTAAACATCAGTAAGTATTGTCCCATATGCAACAGTGGCCTGCAGTTTATATTGTAAAGGCAATAGTATCTAGCATAATCTACAAGCCCTGTACCAGGAGACAGAGTGAGAACTGTGTGACATCTAGTGGCAGGTATGGCAGCAGCTGAGAATCCTAATCATGTTTAAACAGTTTACCTTGTTTTTAATGCTATTCAGCACACAATTGTGGGATACTTATTTGAGATTTTTAATCAGTGATTCATATATATATATATATTCATAATGAGAATTAAGCAGTGTTTTATTTCACAAACATGGTCATATGATAGCTGGAGCTCATCTCAATAACATGCTGTTTTTCTTCTGAAAAAAATTATAGGATCATCAAATTTCTCCTATTAT